>NC_132904.1:127585172-128259864 GCF_047675955.1 Chlorocebus sabaeus | reverse complement strand
CCATGCAATGCTCCTGTGATCAGTATTATTGCATTTATTTTCTAGAGAGGACACTTAAGCTCAGAGAAACTTAATGCCTCACCAAGTCACACAGCTGGCGTGTGACTGGACTATGATTCGTAGTATTTTAACTTTAAATACTCCCTTTCCGCCATTCTAAACCCTCTGCATGCCAGGACCAGATTAATTTTTACTAAAACTTGTTTCTTATAATAGGTATACTCACCACCTTCAAACTGTCCTTTTGAATGGATTCCAAGTTCCTTAGCTCAGATTTAAGCCTCCACAGCATCTGATTGTATGCTTACATTTTGGTCTTACTGGCCATCAATGCTTCAATATGCCCTCCACATCAATTAAACCAAACTATTTGTCATTTCTGAAAACTTTGTTAATTTCCCCACATTCATATTAGTTAAAAAGGCTGCTATTCCTGATTAAATGTGGGAGGCAGAGAAGAAGAAGATGACAAAGTCGATTCTGCATTTTTCAGGGCTGAGTGATTAAGAATGTTGGCGTCTTCAAACAAAACAAGAAAGTCATGGGGAGAGGTGGCTTGGGGGAAGAGGATAAATCTTATTTTAAAGTCTTGTGTGAGCTGATGGTAGAATATTCAGGAGAACAGCAGCCTGGCCTCCACTCAGGAAAAGCCCCAAAGTTCATAAGGGCATCAGAGCAGGAGCTGATGATTTTGGAAACTTCTGCAAGGGAGTGAGAGCTGCAGCTGCAGGAGTGAAGGACGTGAGCCAGGAGAAGGGACTGGAATGAGAAGGAAGAACTCCACACTGAATCTTAGGAAAAGCTCAAGGGCCTGTTGTGGTTGAGGGTAGGCAAATATATGTAAGGGAAATTAGAGGAAAACAAAAGCAAGGCACAGATTCCTCCCTATATTTTTTTAAGGAAAATAAACACAAAGAAGCAAGGGATAATTTGGTTCCCAAACCGACTCCTCAACTAGCTCCATGACTTTGAGGGGCTTTCCTTAACTGTTGAGGACAGAGTCCTGGAGCCCAGCAGAGGACACACATGAGCGCCTGCTCATCTTTATACTGCGGCTCTTGCTTTCCAAATAAATATTTAGAACCATTTGCTAACGAATGTGGAGCACCCACGAGTATTCCAGGCACAGAGCATGAAACAGTGAGTGAGATAAAGGCCCTGACCTGGTGGAGTTGACTTTCTTGTGAATTACATCCCCTTGCAAGTTCACTGATAGAGCTAGCGTAAAGTATCCGTAAAGTATCACGGGTGCTGGGGGACTCCATCAGGGAGGAATTGGAAGCTGGATCTTATAGGATACAAGGTCATTGCTCAATCTAGGATATAAGATGTAAATGAGTTAATTAGGAAGATATAATACAGTTAAAGGGTTAGAAAGCAAGATATGTGAGAGCACCTTCAAGTAGTTTAGTATTGCTGGAGTACAATCAGGTAGGAATACAGTTTTTGGCAAGCATGAGATTAGATAGAAAAGCAGGGGCCATTTATACACTATGATAACTTTTGATGTTATCCTTCAGATGATAAGAAACCACTGAAAGGTTTTTAAGCTGGGCAATTATATAGTTCAGATTATTTTTAGGAAGACCCCTCTGACAGAGGGAGGATGAATTGGAGAACGGGGAAACAGGGAGATAGTTTAGGAAGCTGCTATAGTTATCCAGGCAAGTGATGATAAGGATTTGGATAAGAGGAGTGATGGCAGAGATACAGAAGAATGTATGGATTTAAGAACTCTTTTGGAGACGAAATTGCTTGAACTAGTGATGAACTGAATGTGGAGGATGAAAGCAAGGGGCTGCAGAAGATATATACAGGCCCGCCTTTGGTGACCGAGGAGATTATAGCACAAGATACAAGCACAGGAGTAGGTACTGGCTTAAAGTAAAAAGGTATTAAGGTCAGTTTTGGGTGTGTTGAATTTGAGATTCCTATGATGGATCAGTAGGAGATCACTGGCAGACGTGTGAATATACAAGTGCAAATCTTGGACAGTCTAGGCTGGACATATAGATTTAGGAAGAAGAGGGTTAATTCCTGGAGAACACCAACATTTCGCAGGCACCCAGATGAAGAGCAAACTAGGATGGAAATAGAGAAACTCTCAGAAAAAGACTAAATTTTGTACAAGTTTTGTAGAAATGAGGAGAACGCAGAAGCCTAAGAAGGACAGGACACTGATCTCAGGTAGAGCAGAGGTGTCCATTCAGAAGAGAACTGGACTAAGCAGTCAAAACACCGGGTGGACCCTCATGATGTAACTCCCTACCCTCCATGACCTGAGCACTAAGCTGTCGGTTTAGGGAAAGTGAACAACAGTGTGATGCAGAGGCAAACTTTGGCCACATGTGGTTTCCACCATTCCTTTTACTGCGTTGCTGGACCTCAAGGGATGCTACGTCTCCTCATGGACTGGGATTTAATTTAGGTGGTGCAAATCATCCTTTCTTAAGAGATAGGGATGAGTCCACAGACAATGCCAAGGTCTTCACAGGCAAAACTGATTTCCCTGAAACTTTAAGGGAGTGGAGAAATGCTTTTAAAATGCAGCATTGGGGACCCCACACAAAGGAGTAGGAAGGTGTCGCCAAGGCTCTCTTGGACAACTCCTGATCATGGTTACTCAGTATGTGTGAGAGAACCAAACTCTTGCTTTATAGGATTCAGAAACAAACAGATTTTTTTGTAACTGTAAAATCCAGGCTGGTAGAACACTTGCTGCCTATATTAACCTACAAAACCAAGCTATTTTTAGAATTTTAAAAGAGAAAAATTAAATGTCTTTCATGGGAGGTGTAGTATAACAATCTATAGGTTTGGGAGGGTTTTTCTTTTACATTTCCTTGAAAATAACACATCTTGTAGGTGAGAATATATGGTGTCGATGGTAATTGCCTTTTTGCTGGAGCTACGTTTTCATTCTCCTCCCTTTCTCCTCCAATATTAATTATCAGGACTAAAAATAGTCCATTGTGAGATCTTTGTGCCTCTGGGAGGCTTCTGTGGAAATCTGACATCTGTGCAGGAGGCTCTGCTGCGATGTGTGTCTCTGTGAAGCTGTCTCCTGTTTGTGAATTCAGTAAACACTTGCATAGTGAATGCTGAAGTGTCTGTCTCTCACAATGGCTGTGAGTGGCAGCCTGTGAGAACAGTGTCTTTTTGAGCAGACATGACTCATAGTGCCTGGAGGGAATAGAGAATGCATGGAATATTTATGATTAAGAGCATTAGTAACAATAGGAAAATATTGATACAAGAACATGCCGCAGTGTAACTGTAGTATGCAACCAAACTGCCATGGCCTCTTACAGTTATCCTTTTAGTGTGTACCTACAAACCGATGTACCCCTCACCCTGACTCCATTTGGAGAAAAATAGTATAAAGAAACTTTTAAAATAGAAAAATTAGTGAGTTGTTTGTATCCATGATCAGTTTAGGTGGAGTTAGGTGGGTGCTAGGAAGGTCTTCAAGGACCAATACCTAGCTGCTGGAATCAGAGACTCATGGATCTGTACTAAGCCTCTTCCTAAAAGAACAGCTGTCACAGCTGGTCAAGTCATTCTACACTTGATGAGATTTCATTTCACCAGATATTCTTTAATTATCTTCTTGGACTGAATGTTAGTTCTGATGGGATGCAAGGTGAGGGGAAGAATGGAGGATTATGTGGTAGCGTGGATGTAATATCCCTGCCTTCTAATCAAGACACATGTTTTAACAAATGAGTGCATTTCTAGGGAAAGCAAGATTGATTACTTTAAAATTGGGCTGTTCTAGAGAATCTGAGATATATGGTTATGTAACTATGGGGGACTGGTTTGTTAAGTAATCCTAGGTGGAGCTTCAAAGAGGGGCGCTCTCTGCAGTCATGGAGCAGAATAAGAGCTCTGGGAGGCAGGGATAGGTCTAGGAGGAGGCTGAGGGGCAGACCAGGGAGGAGGGCATTCTGAGCAGGAGGAGAAACCATTTCACAGCTATGCCCACATGGGGGTAGTTTACAGAGAGTGGTTGGTGCTACAGAATTTTTCATTTTAATTTTTCACCCCAAATAGTCATTTTACAGTCAGCTCTTCTCTTCAACTTGACAGTTACTATTTAATTCCCTCAAATTATTTAATTTGTACATACATTGTACACTGGCAATCAAAAAACAAATTTTACTAATGTTAACTATTTAAGCCAGGTGTGGCGGCTCATGCCTGTAATCCCATAATCCCAGCTACTCAGGAGGCTGAGGTGGGAGGATCACTTGAGCCCAGGAGTTCCAGGAGTTCAAGTCCAGCCTAAGCAATACAGAGACTGTGTCTCTACAAAAAAAAAAAAAAAAAAAAAAAAAAAAAGTTAACTATTTGATTCAACAGATATTTACTATCTCCTAAGTATAAGAAAGTCACCAGTCATTAAGAATTATGAAATATGATATACATTTAAGGGTTGAGAAATTTACCTGTTATAAAAAATAACCTGGGTATTTATCTACTCTTATAGTTTCCATTTAACATTATATAAACTACTCATTTTGAATTAAGAATAGATTTTGGTCCCCAATTATTTTCTTGTTGTCACACATCATACATCAGCGCTGCAGACTAGTCAGTCGGTGTACATAGAAGTTGAAAATGTACGTTTCTTTTTAGCCTAAGAAAAACATAATTTGGAAGACAAATTTGTTGCAATAAAAATCTTCTTACAGCCCCTCTTATACAAAATAAACTACAGCCACTTGTCATCTCAAATGATAAGCAAGGAAACTCCACATGGAGAGGCTGGGAAGACTCACGCTGGCCTTTGGTCCCTCCACATTTAGGCCTATGTGAAGACTATTTCCAGAGTGTTGTCACTTACAGAATCTCCGTCTTTGTAAAGATGAAGGCTGGCCGAAAATATTTGGTTAAAGATATCCACCCAAGTGAGGGCTTTTCTGATCTCTTGACCAGTTGGTCTGGTATCTTTATCTCTTAGAACAGAGCACCATTAAGCTTTTTGTCCTGGTTCTTTGAGTTTTCCAAATTATGGCATGGGAGTGCCAGGATTCAGTCAAGATGCCTAGAGTTTGCTGTAGGAGCACCTGGGACCTAGCAGTTCAGAAAGACACCCCACAGCTGTGCTGTGGGCTCCAGATCCTGCCCATACCTCTTCCCTTAAACTTATCTTTGACTAGAGCAAATCTTCTTTTATTGATTGCATTGTATACTGGAGAACTCTGTAACATTTCATTTAAAGGCAAAATAATGATTGTTCGGTTACATAAGTTTGAAAAGCATTGATTGAGATTATCCAAAAGCATCCCAGAGAATAACCTGATTTTCCCCTGAAAGGGAATGTTTGAGTACGCTATGGCTCAGTTTCACTGTGAATATTATGCTGCAGATAAAAAGAATGAAATAGCCCAGTATGCTGTTAAATAGGAATATAGTGTAATAGTGTTAAGTTTTAAAAGACAAATGACAAAACAATATGTACAGTAGGATTCCATTCATGTAAAAAATATGCAAATCAAAACTATAGACTCCTGTATGTACAACTAGGTGTACGTACTCAGGACTTCTTCTATATTGACCTTTACCAACGCCTATCAGAAAAAGAGAAATGTGAGGTATGAGCCTGCCATTTGGAGTTGTATTTTTGTGTCAGAGACCTTCAGTTTGTGCTTGGCTTAGGTTTTCTTTCTTTCTTCTTCTTTCTTCTTTCTTCTTTCTTCTTTCCTCCTCCTCCTCCTCCTCCTCCTCCTCCCCCTCCCCCTCCTCCTCCTCCCCCTCCTCCTCCTCCTCCTCCTCTTCCTCCTCCTCCTCCTCCTCCTCCCCCTCCCCCTCCTCCTCCTCCCCCTCCTCCTCCTCCCCCTCCTCCTCCTCCTCCTCCTCTTCCTCCTCCTCCTCCTCCTCCTCCTCCTTCTTCTTCTTCTTCTTCTTCTTCTACTTCTTCTTCTTCTTCTTCTTCTTCTTCTTCTTCTTCTCCTCCTCCTCCTCCTCCTCCCTCCTTCCTTCCTCCCTTCCTTCCTTCCTTCCTGTTCTTCCCCTTCCTCCCCTTCCTCCTCTTCTTCCCCTTCTCCTCCTCCTGCTCCTCCTCCTCCTCTTTCTTCTCCTTCTCCTTTTCCTTCTTCTCCTTCTTCTCATTTTTCTCCTTCTCTTCCTCCTCCTTTTCCTCCTCCTCCTTCTCCTTCCTGTCCTTCTTCCTCTCCTTCCTCCCTCCTCCTTCCTCCTCCTTCCTCCCTCCTCCTCCTCCTCCTCCTTCTTCTTCTTTTTCTTCCTCCATAGTTTTTATTTTTGAGTTAGAGACTTGTTCTGTCACCCAGGCTGAGTGCAGTGGTGCAATCTCAGCTCACTGCAACCTCCACCTCCTGGATTCAAGCGCTCTGGAGCAGCTGGGATTATTGGCACATGCCAGCATGCCTGGCGAATTTTTGTATTTGTAGTAGAGATGGGGTTTCACCATGTTGGCCGGCTGGTCTCAAACTCCTGGCCTCAAGTGATCCACCCACCTTGGCCTCCCAAAGTGCTGGGATTACAGTCATGAGCCACTGCACCTGGCCATGCTTGGCTTAGGTTTTCTGTCTGTTGAATAGTGATAAAATTGATCGTGGAACTAGTAAAGCCTTTTCCTCAAAACTCAGGACTAAGCTAAAGGAGAGAGAACAACCTCACAAATAAAAGCCAAGTTATATTGAAGATATATATTTTTTAAAAGGTTAGCTTTAGTATTCAACAGAGAAATTTAAAAAAAACAAAACACACATAAACTAGAAGATGCTCACAAATATTGACCCAACCATGGGAGAAAAACTATTAAGTGACTCAAATTTCAATGTATAAAGGATGATCAATCGGGGAGTTATTTGTATTAAATTCAGAGGCAGATCATTCTCATTGCACTTCTCTCCATGGCCTCTCTAAGAAACAAATTATAGCGCAAATCTGTTTTTTGACACACCAAACATTATGTACCAACTTATTCAGATTAATATTACAAAGTGTTGATGAAATTTTCTAGGCAGTGCTAAGAACTAAAACGATAGTTTTTTTCTTAAATAGAATGTGTTGATACTTGTTTTCATGGTGACTATTAGTTGCATATTTAATTTATAGAAATTGCGTGCTTTGGAAATTATTGCAATCGTTTGAGATATTGAGTATCTGCATGTTTCCCATGCCTCGACTTAAAAGAAAATTCATTGAGTGCCTACTACGTTCCAGGCGGCCTGCGAGGGGTCGCAGTGCAAGCCTACTATGTTCCAGGCGGCCTGCGAGGGGTCGCAGTGCAAGCCTACTACGTTCCAGGCGGCCTGCGAGGGGTCGCAGTGCAAGCCTACTACGTTCCAGGTGGCCTGCGAGGGGTCGCAGTGCAAGCCTACTACGTTCCAGGCGGCCTGCGAGGGGTCGCAGTGCAAGCCTACTATGTTCCAGGCGGCATGCAAGGGGTCGCAGTGCAAAGATAATTTTTAATTGTTACTAACATTATGAAATGAATGGTAGGTGAAACAGACACACACCAAAAATAGCAATAAAAGGCAATGTATGTTAGAAAAGAGGTTGGCGATTGCTAATATGAGGATGGAAAAGAACCAGACTGCAAATTCCAGGTGGGCAAAGACTGGGTTGCGTCTCTTTTTCTCTGTATCATCAAGCCCCTACCACAATGCCTTATACTTGGTATATGTTTAATAACTATTGGTAGAATGAGAGAAAGAATGGAAATACGAATGGAGTGAGAGTTGTTGGAGAAAGCTTCATGGAAGATATGACCTTTCAACTGGGTCTTGAAAAAAAAAGAAACAAGTAAAGTGGGAAAGAAACAAGAGGGCATTCCAAGTAGAGGCTGGAGCACGTTAAGGAAAACTCATGTAAAACATGTGGAATAAAAGGAAACAATGCACATTAAAATGCATATATTTAATGTGTTAAATCACATGCATACATACACAGATAAAGGATATTTTTGTTATGTGTGTTTTATCCTTGTATATTTTGTCCAAATATTGGGTATCCTATATGCACAAATTTAAAAATTCTGCAGCTGTGAAGCCATCTGCTCTAGAGGATCAGCCGTGGTCAAGCCCTGCCTTCCCTGTTATACCCTGATAACAGCATTTGCCATCACAATTGTCACTCATGTGTTCTATGTAAACCTCGTGCTTTTCAGGTCTCATGTTAATCAATAATATCAGTAGTCACTGTCAATAATTACCACAAAACCTTTGAGGAGATCAAAGCCCTGACTGAAATGCGATCTTTCCTTTCATTTGTCTTGCATCTGATAAAGCTTGGGGCTATTCCAAAGCTTGTTAGCAGAAAAGAGTCAAGAATAAGAGGCCAGTAAGATCGTCAGAATCATCTCGGGCAAGCAGATATATGCCAGCCATATGTTAAAAGCCTTTAGAGACAGGTTAAACAGTCTCTTCTAAATGCCTTTGTGTTATCCTATTTCATTTCAGCTTTATTCATCATATTCAACAGTGAGAGAATATGTCTTCATTATTTAATACCTTTGCACATAGCATGTTGTGAAATGGAGTAGTAATAAAGTCTAAATCAAGCTGTTTTTAAGCTGAGGTAGCTGCAGAAAGTTCCTAGAAGAATAGAAAGATAACAGTTTAGAGTTCACAGAGAAAATGGCATGGTGGTTCGTTCTCTTTCTTTGATTTTTAAATATTATCAAACTCTATGAGTAGACATGTCTTGTGTTTTATATTTAGCCAAAAGGGTGGTTTCTCAATAAATGTTATTTGCTGTCTACGTAGATTCTATATCAGAGAAGAAGCAGGGTGGGGGTGAGGGTGGTGATCTAGCTGCTAGAAATTCAAGTGCTTCAAGGAAGTATGCTGTAGATATCTGTGTAAGCAAAAATATCCGCTGTAGCTCAGCTACCTGAAAGGAAGGATTACACCCTCTAGGATGCTCTTAAACAATCTAGTCAATTTACGGCATACCTATTTCAATGGGAAGCCAATTCCTGTGCTCCATTTTGCTATGCTTTTTCAACCAAAGGTCATTTTTACATACTTTGGGAAAGACAGATATGGTGCTTAGGAATTAAGAGTAAAGAAGAGACTTTTCCCCAAGACTAGGAGCCCTGTTCAGTTTAGGTAACAAGTCTGCTAATCACAGAAGCAGATTACCCCTCCTCCTCCCCACCTCCTAGATCTGTTGTCTACAAACTGTTTCACATAAACACAACACAACCCTCAACAGAGCAGGTCCTTAGAGGTTTTTGCTCTAGTCCTTGGGGTCTAGCAGTGGGCGTATATGCAAACTCCTCTGTCTGTCATTTTCTCCCTCTCTATGTTTCTTTCCTTACTGGCCCCAACAAAAACATTAAGAGATGTTTTGTCTTCCTAGAATAAATGTTCAGAAACAAAGCTATAAGGCAGAATTCCAACTGGCAGTTTTTGTTAAACAAACAAACAAACAAAAATTAAATACAAGAAAAAGAAGAAAAGAGGGAGACACATAAAAATAAAAATGTAGATAGGACAGACATATGTCTACTCAAAACCATCTGGCCTCTTAGGCATTTTTGCAACTGATGCTTTGTCCAGGCATAATAATGACAATAATAATAGTAGCCAAATTTTATTGATTATTTAACTCTGTGTCAGGCATTATCATGAGCACTTTACCTTTATTTTCTCATTCAGTCTGCACAAAGCCACTATGGACATGATGTGATTATGACATGATTATGTCATGTGTGTGAAAATCCAGTCTCTGGGAGGTTGAATTGCTTGCTCACTGTCACACAGCCAAGTGGTTAAGTCTGCACAGTATCCAGATCTAACTGATTCCAAAGCTACTTCTTTTAACGAAAACAATGTATCACTTACTCATTGAAATTTGTAGCCAAATACAGTGGAGGGTAAGTACCTGTTAGAAAAAGCTAGTTTGATTTACAACCAAATCAAATTTAGGCATACGCTGTCCATGGCTCTTAGCTGATCCCACCCTTGTCATCCCAGAGATAAGCAACATAAACACAGATTTGACATAGCCCAAGAAAGCAAGCCAATTAAAAACTACTTTTTTTTTTTTTTTTTTTTTTTTTTTTTTTTTTTTTGAGACAGAGTCTTGCTCTGTAGCCCGGACTGGAGTGCAGTGGCCGGATCTCAGCTCACTGCAAGCTCCGCCTCCCGAGTTTACACCATTCTCCTGCCTCAGCCTCCCGAGTAGCTGGGACTACAGGCGCCCGCCACCTCGCCCGGCTAGTTTTTTGTATTTTTAGTAGAGACGGGGTTTCACCGTGTTAGCCAGGATGGTCTCGATCTCCTGACCTCGTGATCCGCCCGTCTCGGCCTCCCAAAGTGCTGGTGACGGATGCCTCTGCCACGCCCTACTGGTGCCCTGAGCTTTAACAGCTTAAGTGCTGGTGTTGATTTCCTCCAAGACCTTTAAACGTCATGGACGAAAATTGCTATTTTGTTCTGTATGCACAGGTCCTAATTCTGGGGCTCAGAGAGTTCTGTGGAGTCTGTGAAATCAGCACATGCCCCATCTCCCCCAAATGCCTTTACCTTTCCAGTACCGTGTAGTTGATTGTCTACAGGCAGCTCCCAGGGCTGAAATAGGTTTCAGATTCTTCAGAGTTTTCATTAATGGAAACTTGCAATTCAGCAAAAGGGAAAAAAAGAAAGTAAAAGCGTTGTGGTACAGACAGGTGTTGGAGAGGGCCATCTGCTTGTTAATAACTTGCCCACAGATTTTCATGCCGCAGGACGGGGACACATTTATTATGTGATGCTGGGCCCGTTCCATTCCACTATCATTTCTGTAGAAATATTATTACTTGCACAACGTGCTATATTTTTAAATTTACTTTTTAAAATCCTCCTCTCCCTGGATCATGTTCTCAATATGCCTTTTCCCTACCTCCCCCACCTCCTCCTCCCCTTTCCTGATGTACCACCCTTTTCTCAGCTGTCTCACAAACTGCAGCACAGCCTCAGACAGAAGCCATCATCACCAGCAAAAACAGTCTCTCAGTTCACAGAGAGACAAAATTCACTGAGAGACAGAACTCTGATTACATACCTTGAAAATAATACTTTCCAATAGAGGTCAAAATGTAGCCCAACAACTCAATGATGATTTTAAGATTTTGATTTAATTTTGTATTACACACATGCCTTGAAATAGAGCATATCTGCCTTGAACTTGGGGTTGGGAAATCTGAGTGATAAGAAACATCATCTGTAATTCTGGCTCTGCTGTTAACTAGTAGTGTGGACTTAGGTTTTATGTATAAAATAAGTGCATTGGACTCAGTTGATGGATTGATTCATTCATTCATGAAGATCAGATCATTTGTTATTTTCCCCAGACTTGACCAGCTTAGATTTTCATACCTGCTTTGGACATGGTGATATAATTGGATATTCATCCTTGGCCAACAGACTCTCTTGAGTTAAAACCAGCCCATCCCTTTGAAAACTTATGCTTTTTTCTCCCTGTACCTAGCTATGTGGTATGTATTGCATTCTGAAATGAATATGGCATTCATAATTTGACCCCAAATTAGTTTTGAATTGGAAATGTATAGGTATAAAAATTATTACAAAAGGGTTGAATGTAAATGGTAATTTTAAAATTATAAAAGCATATATCTCAATATATTTTAAATACACACACATTATTACTCAATTATCTCATTGTTACAGCTGTTGCTATAGTCTTCTCAGTCTTTTCTCATGCATATATTTTAAGAAATTTAGTGATTTATGACAGCATCAGATAGTAATATCTCCATATCTGCTCCAGGATGGGATATTATTATGTAAACATTATTTAAGTATTAATATTATTTAAGTATTAAATGATATTTAAATAACATTTAAATATTTAAATTGTAATATCTAATTTAAATAATATTATTTAAAATATTATTCTTTAAAAATATTGTTGGTAAATCTGTAAGTGAAAAATGTCATTTCAATATTATTTAACAATATTATCTACTTCAGCACTTATGACCTTATGTATTTTCTTTTTAACATGCCTTTTTGTCTCAAGGGTAAAGAATCTTCATCTCAGGTAGGTTGGCATTTACTCACAGCCCCTTTGGAAGTTGCTTTGTAGGCTTATAGATGGTGAAGCAGAACAAAATCATAGCTAAGAACACAGACAGATGGGGACACACATCCCTGTTTTTCTCTTTATTGTTTGTGTGGCATTAATCAAATTTGTTAATTGTTCTAAGCTTGCAGTGACATACAACTTTCTTCGTTACTGTTATGATAAAATTGAATGAGACAATATGTTTACATACTTGGTGCACTCTTTAGCACCAGCAAATCCTCTTAAAATGGTAATCATTATGATCATCATTTTTTTCCTTTAATCCATTAAATAATTCTTTCTCCTAGAATTGATTTTTCATGGTTACAGGACGAGTATCACTAATTAATTAATTAGTTGTTGTAACTATTAATTGATTAATTTATTCTTTGTTCAACTAATCCTAGGAGTCATCTTTATTCTCTTACCCAAGCCACAGGTGGTTCTGTTAGCTGTACCTCTAAGCTTCATCTCGATTCTCGCCATTTCTCTTCCATGTCTAGTGCTACAATGATCTCAGTGATCTCTCTCCTGATCTACTCAGTCTGCTGGCTGGCCTCTTTTTCTCTATAACTTTTTCTGCCCAGCTTCCACCTCCATCCATTTTCAACACTGCAAGCAGACCTCTTCTTTAAATATGAACGAGGCTACATATTTAATTATTTCACAATTAAATTCTTGAATGTGGTCTAATTGTGTTTGGAATACAGTGCAGACTCCTTGCCATGGTCTACAGGAAACTGAGTGAGGTGCCCCTGCCTACTTCCACCACTTCATCTTCCACTGCTCTCCTCCACAGCTGCCTCTCCCAGCCACACAGATATCCTTTCTGGTCCTTGAATTCACCAAGCTGTTTCCCTCTGGGGGGCTGTTGAACTTGCTCTTCAGTCTGCCTGGAATGTTCTTCTCCCAGACCTTCACACAGGCTCCTGCCCAGTGCCACGTTTTCCTGCACGCCTGCCCTGACTTTCTTGCCCAGACTTCAGACACCTCATATTCCTTTATAGTCTTTTACTTTCTTAATTACCCCCATCACTGTCTAAAATTATTGTCATTTCTATTTACGTCTTCCAGTGCTTTTTTTCCATTTCTCACTCTTCAGAACTCCATGAACATGCTCTCTCCTTGAAGAGAAAGGCAGTCTGTTCTATGTATTGCTGTATGCCTGACACCTACAACAGAATGGAAAATCAGTAACTATTAGATGAATAGACAAGCAATTATTTTGGGGGCTTCACTACATTCCAGGAACAGAGAATTACTAGTCTTAGACCAAGAAGTTGGTCATCAATCATTTGTGATTTGGGTGGGTCTTCCTTTGATCTTTGTACATTCTGGACCACTCCTTTCTTTGGGGAAACATACAATGAATGCAGGTACCTATGTAACCAAGAATGAGCTCTGGTCTACAAATCCTGGCTGTGTTCAGAAAGCTTAAGCCAAGCATGTTCAGGAGGTCGGGCACTGCAGGTCTCTTGCTGTAGGCATGCTTACTCACTGGAGGACCCAGTCACCCACCCAGCAAGGCAAACCACTAGTTTATATGCATCAGACAGCTCGAAGTCTTGGCAAAGCCTAGGCCTGGACAGTCACCAGTATTCCAGCAGTTGAGGTCCCCGGCCCTTTGCTGTCTCTCACATGTTAAGGTAACTTGGATCCCCATATTCTCCATCTTTTTTGCAGATACCAGCCAGGTACCCTGGCTTATCCTGGGCTAGGTTATTAATTTTTCTTCACAGATCTCTTCCCCCGTACACCCCTCCCTCAGGCCCCAAGGTACAGCAATGAACTGGTCCATCTCTCACAATGCCTCCACTTGCCCATGCGTGTGCCGATACGCCCACAAAAAATGCACACTTTGAAAGGTAGCTTGTGGCTCCCTAGACCTTTGGAAAATATTCCTCACTTAGACAAAGCATAGAGAGAGGCTTCTGTCTCACTTTGACTTGATGAGTTGATATTGCTCCTCGTATAGCTTTCTATTTGGAAACAACTCTGTTTATATCACACACATTTTCTGTATTTCTACTGTCTCATTTTTTACTATTAAGGACACTTGCCTAGAAACAGAATCTGTGCTTTTTTCCCCAGTGTTCATCTCCTCTCGCTGCCTGTTCTTCACCTGAGTATATCACGTTTGATTGCTACACTGCAAAGCTGGGCACAGCTTTATCCCCACTATATAGTATCAATCTGTTTACCCATCCATCTTTCTTCCTATCTTTATACACACACGAACACATAAATGTCTCTAGTGAAATGTGTATGTGCTAACATTTCTCAGAGATGCAGGGACGATGTTTCCTTTTATTTCTCCGATAAACCACAAAATAATACTGCACTTAGCATCGACGTAACATTTCATTTATTTTAAGTAATTAATCCTCATAGGTGCCTGTGGAAACACAATCCTTACTGTTCCCATTTTAAAGATGAGGAGACTGAGACAGAGAGATGAACTCGCTTGTTCAAGGCGATGTGAAAATTTCTCAGCACAGTGGAGTATTAAAATTCAGAGTGACAAACTCCCTAATCCCGTGATTAGATCATCAGTTCCTGGTGCCATGTATCCAACCTCTTAGAACTTGGAGAATCAGGTACTTAATATTGCTAAAGGAAATTGATGGAAAGGTCAAACATAAAAGGTACAAAGAGCAGCTCCTCTTTTACTCTACAAGTAATGAAGCAGATTTCTTAGTGTTTAATTTAAGAACCACTTGGTATATGAAATACATTTCTTGAGAGAGAGAGAAAATGGCTTCATGTCTAGACTCCCAGTCTTTGGGATTAAGAGCACCTGCCTGGTTCAAGGATCTGCATTTCTCCAAAGTGCTCTCCTCACGCCCGTCCCTGTCTGTGGCGCCATAATCATTTCCACAGCAACTCCAAAAGGGGCGATGATTGTAGCATCACATGTAGGAGATTATACAGCCTCAGGCTGGAGATAACTAACAGAAGGAGAGAGATTCTTATTGAACAACAATCTTGCTTTGTGCAAATCTGAGCAGGAGAGAAGAGGGAAGGGAGGAGAAATACAGGCAATCTAAGATCTAGGGGAAATTGGTTTTAAATAGGTTGTTTTTCAAAGGTTTCTGGAAGATATTGGTTCTTCTAGAGAATTATGGAAAGTGCTGAGATAATTACCTTAGCCTTATAAACTTAAAAAATATACATTTATGAAAAAGTGTGTTTAGTGTTCGGCAAGCTGTCAGATAAATTTGCAAGGAAACCAGAATCTCCAGGAGGAAAGGGCTCCCGGCAGGCAGAGCACACAAAGGGATGTTAATGTGTTGGACAGTGGCCCACACTGGGACCCTGGTCACCGCTTAACTGCTCTATTGTTTATGCTGGGGTCATGCATGTGTGCTGTTTGTTTAATTCACGTAGAGGCATGGTTAAGGGCAGAGACTTTGGAGCCACGAAAACCTGCGTTCCACTAAAGTGCTAAGTAAGCTTTCTAAGCTGTTTTACTTTATCTGTAAAACATGAATTTTACCTACCTCATGGGGATCTTGAGAATTTTAAATAAAACAGTCCATGTAAAGCATTCATAACATGGCCTTATAAACAACAGATGCTGAAAAATCATGATTTCTCTGGTTCTTGTTATTGATATTACCAACATGAAAGCTATGACTGATGATTAAACGATCTGCTTCAGATATCCATTTTCTTCATTTCTGTGAAATGAACACTGTACTACACACTGTAGATGTGGTCTTGTACTATACACTGTAGATGTGGTCTTGTACTACACACTCTGTAGATGTGGTCTTGTACTACACACTGTAGATGTGGTCTTGTACTACACACTGTGTAGATGTGGTCTTGTACTACACACTGTGTAGATGTGGTCTTGTACTACACACTGTAGATGTGGTCTTGTACTACACACTCTGTAGATGTGGTCTTGTACTACACACTGTAGATGTGGTCTTGTACTACACACTGTGTAGATGTGGCCTTGTACTACACACTGTGTAGATGTGGCCTTGTACTATACACTGTAGATGTGGCCTTGTACTACACACTGTAGATGTGGTCTTGTACTACACACTGTGTAGATGTGGTCTTGTACTACACACTGTAGATGTGGTCTTGTACTACACACTCTGTAGATGTGGTCTTGTACTACACACTGTAGATGCTGTCTTGTACTACACACTGTGTAGATGCGGTCTTGTAGTCACACTGTGTAGATGTGGCCTTGTACTACACACTGTGTAGATGTGGTCTTGTACTACACACTGTAGATGTGGTCTTGTACTACACACTGTGTAGATGTGGTCTTGTACTACACACTGTAGATGTGGTCTTGTACTACACACTGTGTAGATGTGGTCTTGTACTACACACTGTAGATATGGTCTTGTACTACACACTGTGTAGATGTGGTCTTGTACTACACACTGTGTAGATGTGGTCTTGTACTACACGCTGTGTAGATGTGGTCTTGTACTACACACTGTAGATGTGGTCTTGTACTACACACTGTGTAGATGTGGTCTTGTACTACACACTGTAGATGTGGTCTTGTACTACACACTGTGTAGATGTGGTCTTGTACTACACACTGTAGATGTGGTCTTGTACTACACACTGTAGATGTGGTCCTGTACTACACACTGTGTAGATGTGGTCTTGTACTACACACTGTGTAGATGTGGTCTTGTACTACAAACTGTAGATGCGGTCTTGTACCACACACTGTGTAGATGCGGTCTTGTACTACACACTGTGTAGATGCGGTCTTGTAGTACACACTGTAGATGTGGTCTTGTAGTACACACTGTGTAGATGTGGTCTTGTACTACACACTGTAGATGTGGTCTTTTGCTACACACTGTGTAGATGTGGCCTTGTACTACACACTGTAGATGTGGCCTTGTACTACACACTGTAGATGCAGTCTTGTAGTACACACTGTAGATGTGGTCTTGTACTACACACTGTGTAGATGTGGTCTTGTACTACACACTGTGTAGATGCGGTCTTGTACTACACACTGTGTAGATGTGTTCTTGTACTACACACTGTAGATGTGGTCTTGTACTACACACTGTGTAGATGTGGTCTTGTACTACACACTGTAGATGTGGCCTTTTACTATACACTGTAGATGTGGTCTTGTACTATACACTGTAGATGCGGTCTTGTAGTACACACTGTAGATGTGGTCTTGTACTACACACTGTGTAGATGTGGTCTTGTACTACACACTGTGTAGATGCGGTCTTGTACTATACACTCTAGATGTGGTCTTGTACTACACACTGTGTAGATGCGGTCTTGTACTATACACTGTAGATGTGGTCTTGTACTACACACTGTAGATGTGGCCTTGTACTATACACTGTAGATGTGGTCTTGTACTATACACTGTGTAGATGTGGTCTCGTACTACACACTGTGTAGATGTGGTCTTGTACTACACACTGTAGATGTGGTCTCGTACTACACACTGTGTAGATGTCGTCTTGTACTACACACTGTAGATGTGGTCTTGTACTACACACTGTGTAGATGTGGTCTTGTACTACACACTGTGTAGATGTGGTCTTGTACTACACACTGTAGATGTGGTCTTGTACTACACACTGTGTAGATGCGTTCTTGTACTACACACTGTGTAGATGTGGTCTTGTACTACACACTGTAGATGTGGTCTTGTACTACACACTGTAGATGTGGTCTCGTACTACACACTGTGTAGATGTCGTCTTGTACTACACACTGTAGATGTGGTCTTGTACTACACACTGTGTAGATGTGGTCTCGTACTACACACTGTAGATGTGGTCTCGTACTACACACTGTGTAGATGTCGTCTTGTACTACACACTGTAGATGTGGTCTTGTACTACACACTGTGTAGATGTGGTCTTGTACTACACACTGTGTAGATGTGGTCTTGTACTACACACTGTAGATGTGGTCTTGTACTACACACTGTGTAGATGCGTTCTTGTACTACACACTGTGTAGATGTGGTCTTGTACTACACACTGTAGATGTGGTCTTGTACTACACACTGTAGATGTGGTCTTGTACTATACACTGTAGATGTGGTCTTGTACTACACACTGTAGATGTAGTCTTGGAGGAGGCACTTTGTTTTAGCCTTAGATTTGTTCATGCCTCCATTTATTTATCCATGTTCATTTTATTCAGAAAATATTTGAAGTAGGTTACAGAAAGACATAAAATAAATTTTAAATCCAGACCTCTTTATTATGCGTATAATATATATCAAGAAATAAAATTTGAGTTTTAAGAATATGCAGTTTATGTATTCAACTAAATGTTATAAAGCCCTGCAGAACTCATAAGATAGGAGTTCAGCTGTGAGTTTCCTGATTCCTGAGGCAAAGAGGGAAAGAAGGTCGTGAAAAGATTGACATTGCCCATAAATAGAAACACAGCAATCTCACTTAGGTGAGGGTTCAGCAAACCAAGCCCAGCTGGCGAAATCCAGCCCACTGCTCATGAGCCAAGGGGAGTTTTACATTTTCAAGTGTTGTTTAAAAACATGAAGAAGAATAAGCTACAGAAACAGCACATGATGCTCAGACTGTACTATTTACTCTCTCTTGCCCTTAACAAAAAAAAATTAACAACTTCCCAGCAAAAATATCTAAGGAAAATGTCTCCCCCGCAAAAGAGACTTCCTTTCAAATTCATCTTGCTCCAGTTTTCTTTTTCTTAACTATGCTCCAGCCACTCTGCCCGGTCTCCTATTCTCTCCTCCTGGGTTAAACTTACAAATGGGAAGTCCCTCTCCACTGTATCCTACTGGCCTAGAACACCCAGCCTTTGCCTGGTGCTTCAACGGGTCCTTCAAAACTGCACTTAAATGTTACCTCCTCAGAGAGCCTTCTCTGATCACCTAGTCCAAAATATGTTATCTTGTGTCTTGAATAGCAACATGTTACTTTCCACTGTAGCAATTTTCAGAATCTGAAAGTTTCTATTCACTCACTTACTTGTTTGTTTGATTCTCCATGAGGACAGGGATCATGATTCAGCTAATCTCAGCTAGATAATTCTAGTTCTTAGTGTGTGGTACAAAATAAACAGTAAATAAACATTTGTTGAATGAAAAAATAACAATAGAAATGTTCAATGGGCTACTTTTTAATATATATATAGCATCCACATGGAAACTGCAGGCAAATACCAAAGTGTTCTTTATTAAAGTGGTGTTGGGTGAGGTTTTAAAAAGTATAGAGGAGGTTGGGAGTTTTGGTGTAAAACAGTGGTTTCTATGCATTTTTTCTGGTTGATTCTAAAATCTATGATACTCAGACTATTAGATGGATTGCATATTCTTCAGACTATCTTTGTACCAAATTTTCATAACTGATGGAGGTTATATTCACTTTCAAGGATCCACAGACATTATTTATTGTGTCTCAAATGCAAACCAAGATAGGCTATATCGTGCTGATAAACAATCCCAGAATTATAGAGACTCAACATAATGAAGGTTTAGTTCTCAGTGTTGCATTGTAGTTATATGAAAGTTTGGGCAGATTATGTTAGATTGCATTGCTTGGAAACAGAATCTGAGATAGAGTTGCTTGCAGAGAGTCTATTGGGAAGTACTTCTGGGAGATACATCTGTACAGAAGTGAAGAAGGCAGAACTGGACAGAGAGAGAAGCTGACCCAGAACGTGGCTACAAGCGAAGCTGTGGCCAATCCCTGGTGAGACGTTCATTTTCCTCAACCAGTTAGACATTGGCCATGGATTCTCTCCTGAGTGGACCCAGCCTTACACATGGAAGTCCTACGTGCAAAAGCCATTCCCATCGAGAAATTCAGTTCTGAGTTACTGTCAGTGGGTATTCCTGGCAGTCAAGGAACAGTACATCATCCCTAAAGAAGGGGCTGGAGCAGAGCTGCTCACATCTGCTTGCTTCTTAGAGGAATTTCAGTCATCTAGGAACAGCTGTTAAAAGTTTTGGAATGGTCTTGTTTCCTGGGTTAGAGGGATGGACTGTGGAATCCATTGCTGTAGTAATACAAGGCTGTGATTGATCATTTTTATTTTCTTCCACTAACACCTGTTCTAGACTCTCCCCATCTCATCCAGCATCTCTGCTGGTCTAGACACTTGGCCTTGTGGGTCGACCAAGAACCTCGTTTCTGTGGAGTCTGAAGCCTAGTTTCTATGATCTGTTCAGGATGTAGCTACTGTATTTGTCCATTTACTATTAAAACTGGACATGGAACATCAAAAGTTGCCCAGGGAACCACCAGATCCCAGACATAGTCCTACCTGATGCCCCGATGATGTGAAAGCAGCCCTACCACCAGGATTCTGATCCTGGTGATCAGAATCAATTGTCACTATCAATGTGGTGACTACTTCTTTTCTGATTTTCTGATCTCATGGCATGAGGAGCTTTAAGTGACCTGGTGGCAACTCTAATGTAAAGTATGGTGGGACTCATTTTGTATCCCCAAGAGGAGGCCCTGCACCTCTGGGAACCATAACCTCTATACCCATACCCTGAAGTTACAAGAACAGAAAGAGCAGATTTCCCCAGTGAATCACTGGGGTAAATGGTAATCAAGGTTGTTCCTACTTCCACCCTTTGGTTTCTGTACTGATGCATTTCACCTCTTGAGAAACCAGCCCCATAAAACGGAATCCTTACAGGGTGCTGCCACCAAGTTGATACCTTAGCTGCAATTTGAAGAAGCCACTCACAATTCCATGAGGGGAGGAGCTTTAGAAAAGCTTAGAATGTGGTAGAATCATGGAATTCTCGTGGCCCTATGCTCATGGCTGTGCCCTCTTAGTTGTAAAATGCATGCTCTAGCTCAAGGCAATATTGTGAAGGATGCCCTATCACTGAAGAACATACTCAGGCTCACCCATGAATAGAGCAAGTCCTTTGTCCTCCTCCAACACCTGGTCATGTCCTCAGCTTCACTGGTGTGGGCTGAGGGAGAGGCACATTTGCAGTCGTGATGGACAGCTTGTACATGTGCTAACTGATTGTGCAGCCTCCTGTGTCTGCTGACCACGGCTTTGCCTAATCCTCCGATGGTTTGCTTTCGGGCTGCCCAGTCTTATGACCTGATGTGTCTGAAGAATCAAGACCATGACAGACAGGTCTGATTACACGGTCATTTGATGTCTTGTAAGCAGACGGTTTGTCTCTTCCTGAACTGCCTAATATTATTGATGTTGCTTTGTGAATGATGTATAGTTCTCTGTCGGAGATGTGATGTCCTTTTCCAAACCCCTCAAAGTCTTTGTGGAGATTCTTCTCTTAGTGCTTGCTATAAGCTTCACTCTGTGTCTTTTCCCCATGCTAGTTAACTCCAGTATCATTGAGTCTGTTGGTCATTTGGCCTATGCATCAGGAATGCTTGCACTGTAGCCTGGACTGGCTGCAGAGCAGCTTTCTATTCTGGATCTCAGTCAACAAAGGTTCCCAACTTCTATGTCACCGAGTAAACAAATCATATTAGTATGCCCAAATGCGTAATATTCTGCCTCCAGAGCCTGCAGAGGGCTCCCAAGCCTTGTGCTTCTTTATTAGTGTTGGGAAGCATGAAATGCAATAATTTGTTCTTTATTTTTGAGAGGCTATCTTAGAATGTTGTAGACTACTGAATCCCTAAAACTTTCACGGTATTGTACACCTCTGAGTCTTTGCAGGGTTCATTCCTTCTCTGTGGAGTAAATACATCTTACCAGAGCCTCCAATGTACTTGCTACTCCTCGCTCATCTGTTCTATTTAGCACAGTGTCATCAATATAGTAGATTAATGTCATATTCTACCAAGTGTCCAGGCAGTCTGTGTCCCTTTGGAATATGTCAGAAATCTGGAGAGTTGTCATAGCCCTGGGACAAATCATAAATGCACATTATTGTTCATCCCAGGAGTATACAAAATGCTTCTGATTTTCCCTTCTGATAGGAAAGGAAAAGGATGCATTCAGTATATCACTGACCACATAACAAGCCCCACAGTCTGTTTTAATCTGCTCTGGCAGAGATACCACATCTGGCACAGCAGGTGGAATGAGAGTTACTACTTGGTTAGGTTTGTGACAGTCCGCTGTAATCACCCATGACCTATCTGACTTGTGTAGGAGAAAGAAACATTTCAGAGGTGCATGGGGATATAACAGGGAAATATCACATTTCTTTAAGTCTCAGGAATTGAGAATTTCAGATGCAGTTTTTTTTTTAATTGCTAGTTTGGTTAGGGATGGGGTAGAGGCATGTACAAAGATTTCCACTTGGCCTTCCCCACTATGGTAGCTGTTAATAGGCAAATGAAAAAATGTGGGGGCAGTGTTCATCCTATTGTACATTTGGAAACCGAGATGTTCCTCCTGTGGGATCCTCCTGTGGGTCTGTGGACTCAGCGTCCTCACCCTCGCAAGGTATGGGAAAGGAAGCCATCTGTCTCCCCTACACCTCCCTTCCAGAAAGCAGGTGTGATGATACTTTGAATCCTCAGTAACAATGTCAATTCAGATTCTACATCCAATAACTTACCCCTTTCCAAATGTGTGGATGTTTGAGAAAATGGCTTTCAGTCCCTTTAGGAAGGAATGAAGGAATTTCTATTGAATATCTTTGCCAACTCTCTTTCCTGCAATGGATTCTGAGTCTTAAAACTATTTAAGGTCCAGAAACTGGACAAGAGATAGTAAGTTTTGATTGTGGTAACTATCCTCAGACTCCTGATAACCTGTCCCTGATTTCTTTAGATTGTACAAATTAAGAAGAACTCATCTCTCTTGGCTCTAAGTACATCATGTTTTTGTCCCGTAGGTCTTGAAAAATTTGACCCATCCTTAGTGACACTTAAATATTGTCACTCATTGTGACAATTGCCCCATCTTGATTTTGATGACTTATCACGGTGTTAAACAAAATTATCAGGGCTGTTGTTTTGGACTGAGCTTATGCACTAGGCCATGACAGGCCAGACAAAGCCAGAATGGAGTCATTCATGCTAAATGTCAAGTAATCAAACTGAAATGTTAAGTAAGCAGATAAATCCCAAAAGAGACCAGTTTTTTTTTTTCTTTTTTTTTCTTCTGAAAACAAGAAATTCTAACATAAGGAAGTCCCTCTTCTCTAACCTTTCCAAAAAGTAACCTTAAGTAACCCAATATTAAGCTATCAGTATTTTTTTTTCTGTTGTCTGTTTCCTTGCTCCCATCTTACAAAACCCTCTGTTCTGCTACTTCCCAGTAGAGTTTGAGACCAAATAGTCCATTTATGAATGAGACAGAGTGACATCAATGCCTAAAGTTTTGGCCAGCCTCTCAAAATTGAGAGGTTGACCAAAAGTGGAGAATTGTTAAATTAAATTTAACCCATAGCTGCCTCCTTACATAATTTAGGATTGACCTAAAGATGTCTCCATACACAGTGAACCATAAGTCAACTGGATGTGTAGACAGACTGTAATCTACTCTCATAACAAGTCAGCCAATCACAGCCTATGAAGGCTGGGCCAGTCATAGGCAGCCAGCTGTTCAAATAAGGCAAACACTTAGGTGTCACCAGTCCAGCTGCTTCCTTACCTCACTTTAGTTTTCTGTATGCCACTTTCTGTTTTCTGTCGATAAATGTTATCTAACCATATGACAGGCACAGAGGCACGCTGAACTTATTTTGGCTCTGGGGGCTTGCCAATTTGCAAGTCATTCTTTGCCCAGTTAAATTCTGTTAGATTTAATTTGTCTAAAGTTTTTATTTTACAACTGTTACCTGGCCTCTATTATTTGAGAATCCTATAATCTATTAACTATTATTTTGGAATCTGATCATCCTCGCTCTTCTCAGGGAGCCCAGTTCTGTAACCACATTTCACGCAGTCGTCTCTGTCTACAGAGAGCAGTACACACACAGAAACAGAATCCAGCTAACTAGCTAGCGCTGTAGATTAATGGATTATTATGCTTTATGAAATTAAAATCATATTTTATTTTTAATAAAAGTATTAATGCATTGATCACTTAAATTTATCAAAGAAAAAAGAAATTTAAGTGCAAATGAAGGAATAATTGACCTTCAAATAAACATATTAGGTCTTAAAATATCCCTCTACTGTTAAGAGATTGTGAAAACCATTAATAGATTGGCTTCCCTGTATCTAGGTCTCCTTTTTAATAAAAAAATGCTTTAAGTTTAAGTAGCATCAATTGATTGACTCCAGTGAAGATGACAACACTATTATATTTGCATTTTACCCTATCTTTGCTCCTACCTCTACTTGATATCTGTTAATTTTATGTGTATATATTCAGGTGTATAAACTCCTTATTTTGTTCTTTAGCCACAAGTTCCCATAATTTTTTAAATGGCCCTAACTTAACCATCTGTTTTTTTTTAAATCTTGTCTTCTATATTGTCAAGTAACTTATTTTGATTTTTGAATTAATACACTAAATTTTGTAATTATGTAGGGTTTTATTCTTAGATGCCACATTTCCTAAGTTCTTTCTTATTTGAAAATGCTTATACAATACTGTACTGGTGAACTATAAAAAAAATCAGCCTATCGGCTGGGCACGGTGGCTCATGCCTGTAATCCCAGCACTTTGGGAGGCCGAGGTGGGCGGATCATCTGAGGTCAAGAGTTTGAGACCAGCCTCATCAACATGGGGAAACCCCGTCTCTACTAAAAATACAAAAATTAGCTGGGCATGGTGGTGTGTGCCTGTAATCCCAGCTACTCAGGAGGCTGGGGCAAGAGAATCTCTTGAACCCGGGAGGCGGAGGTTGCAGTGAGCTGAGATCACGCCATTGCACTCCAGCCTGGGCAACAAGAGCAAAACTCTGTTTCAATAAATAAATAAATAAATAAATAAATAAATAAATAATCAGCCTAAGGCTGGGCTCAGTGACTCATAACTGTAATCCCAGCACTTTGAGAAGCGAAGGTGAGAGGATTGATTGAGTCAGGAGTTTAAGACTTTGTTGCATAAGCAACAAAGCAAGACCCACAATTCCATAGCCTGGCACAGTGGTACGTGCCTGTAGTCCCAGTTTCTCAGGAGGCTGAGACGAGAGGATCACTTGGACTCAAAAGTTCGAGGCTGCAATAAGCCGTGATCACACCACTGCACTCCAGTCTGGGCAACAGAGTAAGGCCTCATGTCAAACAAACAAACAAACAAAAAATAGCCTAAGTATAATAATCTTGGATCAAACAAACTTTCTTTTAAAACTGTAATTTAAAAAAATTAGCCAGGTGTGGTGGCACATGCCTGTCGTCCCAGGTACTTGGGAGGCTGATGTGGGAGAGGTGGGAGGATGGCTCAAGCCCAGGAGGTCAAGACTGCAGAGTTGTGATCCTGTCACTGCACTCCAGCCTGAGCGACAGGGGGAGACCCAGGCTCAAAACAAAACAAAACAAAACAATCCCAAAAGTACAGAGACAGTTTCCTATTGATTTTGCATCACAGTGATGAGCACCTGTAGTCTCAGCTACTCGGGAGGCTGAAGTAGGAGAATGCATTAAACCTGGGAGTTCGAAGCTGCAGTGAGCTATCATCACATCATTGTACTCCAGCCTGGGTGATAGCAAGACCCTATCCAAAAAAAAAAAAAAGAAACCAAAAAACAACTCTGAAGACACTCCGATTATTTTCCTCTTGCAGATGATTTGTTTTGCTGCCTGCATGACTGAACAATTACCTCTTTATCTTTGAAATTAAGTGGCTTAAATGGAAAGCATATCTCTATATTGACTACTCTATATCAAAATGTCCTGGAACCTTTTGTAACTTTCCAATTTTAAGAGTCAGTTCTTCCTTCATTTTGGTGAAAATTTTCTTGTATCGTATCTTTGAAAACATCTTTTATTTCATTTGTTTAGTTGAATATTCCAGGAGTTCAATTAGCCTTACTAAAGATTATCATTGACTGCCTTCTATTTGTAGTAGTGGCTTCTGAAATACATAGTCTACACACTTTAATCTAGCTATTTTTATTATTGTTACTGTTGTTTGCATCACTGAGATTATTTAAACTTTTTTGCTATGTGGGCATTTTGATTTTTTAGCAGTATCTATTCTATTTCTTGATAGTTCTTATATATTTTTTCCAAGTTTATTGTTTGGCCTTCAACTTGTTTACTTAGGTTTATGATGTTTCTTTCAACGTCCTTTCATTGGTATAAGTTTCTATTTTATTGAATAAACTGTTTTTAGGTTGTTCTATATTGGAAATTGTCATAAAATTGTTCTCTTTCCCAGTTGTACATGGGATCCTTTGTCTTTTGCAGGCAATCTCTCTTTCCCTTACACACACACACACACAAAGTATGTGTGAATAGTTGTCCCACCATTTCTTTCTGTTATTGCTCATGCTAAGATAACTCTGTCTGGGCCCTGAGATATAGGTGATTTATTAGTAATTTGAGCTCAGTTTGTTTCACTGGGGGTTGCAGTTCTTGAGTGGACTGTTTACAACTCTACCCATGTTTCTGGGATTGAGACAAGTCATTCCTTGTCATGGGCAGGTGTCTGTCTTCATAAGAATACCTGGAATGCCTTGGAATTCCCTCCCCTTGAAATAATACACTGGGGCTTCCGCGTATCCACCAGTGCCAGGAGCAACCCGAGACCTCATGGCCGTCAAGCAGAAGCAGCCCAGTTTGTCCCAGTAGACATTGCCTCTAATCATTAGTCCAAAAAGAAAAAGTTTTCTCTACATAAAAGTATGTGTCTGTTAGGGGTATTCATGAGAAATACGTGGACTTTCTTAAGTCCACGTTCAGGTTTAAGATGTAGGGAGGTGAGAAAGGATTCAGAGCTGAGCTCTCTTCTCTGCTTTAGTTTTCTGTCCCATCCCCGTTGCTTAGTCATCACAGGTCAGCAAAATAATGTACTTTTCAAAACAGATTTTGTTACCTATGTGTGAACAAAGTAGGTGAGATACAGTTCTTCCTTCCCTGGGAGACTCCCATCCAGTTGGATGTGACTTTATACATAATCACAAATACACTAAAACATAGGAGAGCGGTTAGCCTGGCACCTATAGAACCTGACTAGGTCCTTTGCATTCATTTGGACTGAAAGCGTATGTACACACAGGGGACAGGATGTGGTTGATTGGTTTGGTTGTATTGAAACTTGGCTATTTTTGAAGTTAAAATAGAGCTGGAGACACAAAATTAAATCATTCAATAACTGTAACCCATGTAACTAGGAGATTGTTGCTTCACCTTCATGATGATCTATAGGAAGCATCATATAATTCTTGGTGTGGGGAACAGCATTTACCTGAATTGGGGCAAGTCACACTTCGTTGTCTCTAGCTACTTTAATTCTATCACATTAAAGACCTTTTCCTATTAAAGACTGAAAATGCTGTTACTCCAGATGTGTAGCAATCTAGACCCTCTTCCAACGTACATAAGACATGGTCTGGACTGGACTCAAATCCCTACCCCGGACCCCAAGCTGCTAGGATCATTTAATCAAATCTTACCCTCCTGTTAAATCTCTTTTAGAGCATTATTTGAAGCAAAAAGAAAACAAAATAAAAAGAATGATGGAAAGGTCCCCTATGGAACTAATTCTTCTGCCAGACCAGTGCACATTGATTTGGTTAAATGAATTTTCTGTTATACAAGGACCATGTTTAATTCTTACACCACTGAGAAGTGAGTAAAGGGAGGTAGAAAGGATGGAACCATAGGTGTAAGAAATAAAGCACCTTCTGTCTCCAGTTATACTTTGACTGTAGCTTTGGGAGAAAATTAAATGTGTGTGCTGAAGGTATTAGTATTAGATAATTACTAAGCAAGAAAGGCAAAAGGTGTTAATAAATTAAGTTAGCTCCTATTTCCTATGGTTTATTAAAAATATATGCCTTAAGAATATAATGTTACAACATTGTTAAATGAATTTGAAAATGAAAAAACCCTGCATAATCTCTTTCTTCTAACATAACTAGTTCCATCTGCACATATTACTTTCCAGTCCTGACTGCTGTGAATTCATGGTTTCACATCTATTCTGACAGTGCTGTAGTCTACATTTTCATTGAGCATTAAATCATAAATACTTCTCATGTTTCTTTCCATTTAATTTTTATAATGATCATTTAAACAGATTCATCATATTTCTCCAGTGGACATTCTGTAATTTACCAAAATGTCTCCCTATTATTGGATAATTAAGTTGTTGGGTTTTTCCTCCCCGTGGAGTCGTACAGAAATGTGCTCCAAGCTGCTATGGTGGCACAAAGACATAAGGGAAAACACAGCATTAGAAAGACAGAGGCTGCATTGTCCCATGGGACCAAATAAAAACTTATTTGCTGGTTCCCCTTCTCTCAGGCTGCAAAGATGCCAAGGTTGCTAAGAGCCAGGGTAAGGAGATGTGGATGTTATGGGGTATGTGGTCTCCAGGAGGGACTGGAGCCTGCCCTTGATGAGAACTCAAACCAGGGAAGGCGTAAAGCTCTGTACTTCAGCTCTCAGTGTTAACTACATTTTTCACAAGTCACCAGTGCACACTTTTCATTTTTGGATTGCTGGTTTCCCCTTAAGGACTAAGACAATCTCCCTTTGATATAACAGACTGTACTTCTATATTAATGTGTCAAGTTGCTGCGAAATTTACTGCCTCACTGGGCCCATTAGACTGCTGAGATTCAACTCTGTCTTCAGCGTGTCTCAGTGTATCAGAGCTCGATCGTCTTTCTCAGAACAACTTGTCCCCATGTGCCACTGTACTGAGCAAAAGCTCTTAATGGGAAGAGTGAAAATGAATTCTTCAGGTCCTGGGAACTTTGGGGGACAGGAGGATGCTCTCTCCCTGAAACCATGAGCAGGAGAGACCTCTGATTTCCAAAGGACATTCAATCAAAGGTTTTCCTTGGCATTTCTGCACACCCCCAGTTACATTGCCACTTGCCCATAAGCTGTTATCACCGCCATGGCTGAAAATCATGCCTGATGTGCAACTACTCTCATTATCCTCAGCCTCCTTCATCACACACACACACATATTCATTCTAACTTCCCTGTCTCCTTTGTTTGACAGGCCTGTCTCCTTGACAAAGGCCACCCAAGTCACTGACGTGTGTGAATTTGCAATTAGTGAGGAAAACACTCCTCTCAAGAGAAAACAAACCTCTAGTTACCTTGTAGAAAGTGCCCAGGGGCTCTTGACTGGAGGAAGTGAGCAATGTAGACAGACAACCTGGAGACTTTGCTAGCACCCGTGATGCTGTGAAGCGTACTCTGTGTTACCACATTTGTTTGATTAATATAGGCCTCCCCCCAGGTTAATCATTACTGTCTGCCGTAGAAAAATGGCAGAGATGAAGTCAGGGTGCATTTTCAGTTTGTTTCTATCCTTTTAGAAATAAATAGCTAATTTTCTTTCTTAAAATTTTGCTTTTTTTTTTTTCTTTCCAATATAGTGGGGAAGGGGCAGGGGCGGGAGGCTTGTTGATTTAGGGAGAAGCACAAATTAAGCCTGCAGAGTGATCTCCAGAGGGTAAAACCCAAGTGTGACTTTGCTATCATATTATTTTCCAGCCGTGCATCAATTGTTGTCAGTTCTTGAATATGTAATATTGCATATGATAATGCTCCCTAATGGGTGTTCAAGATAGAGTCAGAATATTGTGCAGCAGTGTGTGTCATTGGGTGTTGTTAGCAAGCTCAGATGAACACTGTTGTTTTCTTTATTCAAAAATCATTTGTACTGCTTTGGCACAAAGACGGGCAGAGCTACTGGTACAATTTTATTTTTAACATTCTGAACCATTGTAAGCCTAGTGAACTGTTTAATATGTTACATTCAACAAGGATGGCTTATACATTACCAAGGCTTTGGAACTGTCATACCTTAAAATGAATACAAGTTGTGGACAAAAGCTCTTTGTTATAAAGCTCCACAAATGCAGGCCAGTTAGCATTAGGACTGAAGAAGGAACCAAGAGTTATTTTTTATTTTTCAATTTTTTGCTTAGTGATGGATATAGAACATCCTCTTCTGTCTGTAGCAGAATTTATGGCTATTGTTTTCTTTCAGGCATTGGCTACAATGAATTTGTTTTCTTGGAATATGATTTGCAAACTCAAAGCATTGGTTGAAGACTGTACTTTCAACTCAGCAAACTCAATTTGGAAAATAAGATTCTCTAATTGCACTTGTAAACAGACACAGGAGACATCACAGTAAAAGCTAAGTGGGCTGGACATTTGTATGCAGAAGCCAGTGCTATAAATTCATTGTTGAAAGCCCGGAAATTCAAACTGAAGGGGCATTCATGCATACATAACTTAGACCCCAGGTAAAATCTGCTTTTATAAGACAGGGCAAAATACCAATAATGAGTTGCATATTCATTTTTTTCTGTGTATCTTGTATATGCGCATCTACATATACAGTAATCTGTTGGGCTGTAAGGGGACATTACCTGTTTGATCACCTGTTATGTACTGGTATCAGTATAACCATGAGCATGGCTGATGAACTGAAGCATATCCCTTTCTAAACATTAAGATCGGGATCAAATAGTTAAGAGTTAAACTCCAAAACTTTAGAGGAAAAAAGAATTGAAAGGAACCAGTCATGGGTTGATTATAGACAGGGTTACTGAGCAGATAATATTATCACTTGTATTACTAATTACAGTCTGAGAAGCAGACATGGTGTTTACCAAGAACTCGCCAAAGGACTAGGCAGTCATCTAGCTAGAGAAAGTTTCATTTCTGGTTCTTCTCCTTGCCATCATCACATGATTTGCCAAGAAAATAAAATGACTCATAGTTTACCATTCTTAATATTTTTGCTACCTTTCAGTAGGATATTCATTGCTGTGGCTGTATTTTACATACTAGGGATGTGGAAGCGTTGCTATTAAAGTTTGATATACATGTTTCCAAATCTCCTATGTTTATGTTTGTGAAGGTGTGGGCATATAAATATAGCTGAATTGCAATCACACTATTAAATAACAGTTTTTGAAGTCTTATTTTATTTTTTAAAATTAAAAATTACATACAATAAAAGATAATATTATTTAAAAATCCTGCAATTCCCATGGCTAGAATTGACAATTGTTGATATTTTGCTTAGACTTTTCCTAACATAAGCAACCAAAGGAGTGACATCAGCAAGATAGAGGACTAGGAAGCCCTGGACTACCCTTTTCCTGACAAACTCACCAATTCAGCAACAGTTCATGGACAGTTTCCCTTTGTGAGAAATCTAGAAGTTAAGTGAGAATCTTTCACAGTCCGGACAACTGCAAAACCAGACTAACTAAAGCTCTAAGGGGGATTCAGGACACTCTCTCAATGGAGTCCCTGTCCCTGACACAGGGCCTTACAAACAAGGGAGATAAGGGGATGGCTTGTGCATCCAGCACCTAAGCATTCCTGAATGGGTCAGACTCCGATCTCAGTCCTTCCAGTCTTGGAGCTTGGATGGGTCAGCAGCCTGGGAGAGAATGGAGGTGGCAGCTTGGATTGGCAGACACTATAGCACCCTTTCCTGGCTCAACTCACAGAGCAAGCAGACAGAAACACAGCTGTCTACTTTTCTCTAGGGAGGGAAAGAGTTGGTAGAATTTCTAGCTAGGCTGATTGGTAGGAGTCATTTCCTCTATAAAAGAAGTCAGTGAAGACCAGGATAGATATCAATCTAATATGCAGACACCAACATAAAGAGTCAAGGAAAATGAAGAATCAGGCAAAGATAGCCCAAATAAAGGAATAAAATAAATCTCTAAGAGTTACATAATTTACCTAAGAGAGAATTCAAAAGAGCTGTCATAGAGGCTTACCAAGGTCAATATAATAATGGATGAGCAAGGTGACAATTTCAACAAAGAGATATAAATATTTTGTAAATGCCAACAAATTTAGGAAGCTAAAGAGTGCAAAAATTGAATTGAAAAATTCACTAGAGGAGTTCAACAGCAGACTAGATCAAGCACAAAAAAAAGGATTTGCAAATGCTAAGACAGACCATTGGAAATGACTCAATCAGAGAACAAAAAGATAAGAGAATGTAAAGAAGTTTAAAAAAAAACTGAAAGGACTTATATGCATTATGGGTGTTAAAGAAAAAGAGAGAAAGAAAGGACCAGAAAAAAAGGACTTATATGCATTATGGGTGTTAAAGAAAAAGAGAGAAAGAAAGGACCAGAAAGTTATTCAAAGAAATAGTAACTGAAAACTTTCCAAACCTGGAGAAGGAAATGGACATCTAGATCCAAGGTACCAAAAAGTAACAAGTAAAATTAACTCCTAAAATTCCAGCACCAATAAACATTAAAATCAAATTGTCAAAAGTCAAAGACAATAATTTTGAAAGTATCAAGAGAAAAACAACTGGTTCCATACAGGGGAATTCCCATACAAGTATGAGTGGATTTTTAGCAGAAAGCTTACAGGCCATAAGGGAATGGAAGAGGGAAAAATAAATAAATAAAACTACCAATCAAGATTACTATACCTGGAAAAATTGTTATTTAAGAAAATAGAAGACAAAATGATGTTTTCAGACAAAAATAAAGCACAGTGTATTCATCACCACTAAACCTGTCACATAAGAAATTTCAAAGGAATTCTTCAACTTGAAATGAAAGGACACTAAATAGCAATACAATACGATACAAAATAGCACATGAAATTATGAAGCTCATTGGTAAAGGTAAGTATATAAACATAGAGAATACTGTATTACTGTAATGGTGGTGAGTAAGTCACCTTTAATTCAAAAATAAAACTTGAAAGACAAATTATTACAAATAAATATAAGTAAATATATATTTAAAATATAGAATATAAACAAATAGAAATTATGACAATAACATAAAGTGTGGGGGAGAAGTTAAAGTGCAGAGTTTTTACATATGATTAAACTTAAATTGTTATCTGCTTAAATTAGACTCTTATGTCTATATTTTGTGTAAGCTCCAAGGTAAACACAACAAATAAAATTATAGAACTTACACAAAAGAAAAACAGAAACAAATCAAAGCATATCAGTTAAGAGAAGAAAATGCAGTCAAAAGAACTACAGTACTAAAATAAAACAACTAACAAACTAGCAATAGTAAACCCTTCACTATCAATACTTAGCTTAATCAAAAGACATTGAGTGACTGAGTGGATTTTTAAAAAATGGACAGAGAAAAACATAACCTCAACTCAAGTGAGGGGAAAATCATTTGAGATTTAAGGGCACACACAGGCTTAAAATTAATGAATGGAGAAAAACAGTTCATGCAAATGGTAACCAAAAGAAAGCAGGAGTGGTTATACTTACATGAGATAACACTGACTTTAACTCAAGAGCTGTCCAAAGAGACCAAGAAGCACATTGCATAATGATTAGAGGAGTAATCCATGTATTTACATAATAATATCTATGATATACCTAATATCAGAGCACCTAAATAGGTAAAGCACACCTTGACAGAACTGAGAGGAGAAATAGACAACAGTGCAATAACAGGAAGAGATTTCAATTCTCCACTTTTGATGCTGGACAGAACTCTAGGCAGAAGATTAATAAGGAAACGAAGGACTTAACACCACAGGTGAAATGAGTCTAACAGACATATAGAGAACATTCCATCCAACAACAGTAGATACATATTCTTCCCAAATGCACACAGATATTTCTCCAAGATAGATCATACGTCAGATTTAAAAACCAAGTCTCAGCAAAATTAAGAAAATTGAAATTATACTAAATATATTTTCAGACCACAAAGAGATGAAACTGGAAACTAATATTAGGAGAAAAATTTAAAACTTCATAAAAACATAAAAATTACACAAAACATTCTTGAACGATACGTCAAAAGAAGAATTTTTTTAAAAAATTATGTAATACTGCAAGGCAGATGAAAACAAAGATACAATATACAAAAACTTATGGGATGCAGCAATAGTAATACTAAGGGGAAAGTACATAGTGCTAAATGCATACATTAAAAACAAGAAGGAAGATTACAAATAAACAACTTAACTTTACACCTCTAGGAGTTAGAAAAAGAAGAATAAATCAAGCCCAAGTTTAGCTAGGCAAAAAAAAAAAAAAAAGAAAGAAAAAAAGAACATAACAAAGATTAGAGCAGAAATAGAAAAACAATAGAAAGAAATTAATGAAAATAAGAATTGCCTTTTTTAAAAACAGATAACCAAAATTAACAAATTCTTTACTAGACTACTTAAGGGAAAAAATAACAAGACTCAAATATATAAAATCGTAATTGAAAGAAGAGGGTTTACAACTGATGCCGTTTAAAATAAAAAAGAACATGAAAGACTACTATGAAGAATCAAGTGCCAGTAAATTGGATAAACTAGAGGAAATTCATGCATTTCTAGGAACATACAAACTACCAAAACTAAACCATGAAGAAATAGCCTAAACAGACCCATAACTAGTATGAAGATTGAACCAGTAATCAAAAATCTCCCAACAAAGAAAAGCCCAGGTCCAGATGGCTTCACAGGTAAATTCTACCAAACATGGAAATAATTAAGGCCAATCTTTCTCAAACTCTTCTAAAAAATTAAAAGGAGGAAACACTTCTAAACTATTTTTATGAGGCCAGCATTACCCTGATACTAAAGCAGACAAACACCACAGGAAAAGAAAACTATAGGCCAATATTCCTGATCAATATAGATGCAAAAACCCTCAACAAAATGTTAGCAAACCAAATTGGACAGCATATTCAAAGCATCATATGCCAAAACCAAGTGGAATTTAATATGTGAAAATAAATTAATATGATACACCAAATCAATGGAATAAAGGATAAAAATCACATGATTATCTCAATAGACGCCGAGAATGTGTTGTACAAAATGTAATGCCCTTTCATGATTAAATACTCTCAACACAGTATTCCTTCTAAGAAAAGAAGGAAAATATATCAACATGAAAAAAGTCATACATGAAAAGCCTACAGCTAACATCATATATAATGGTGAAAAACTAAAAGTGTTTTTCTCTAAATTCAGTAACAAGTCAGAGATAGCTATTCTCACTCCTTCTATTTAAAGTAGTCCTGGAGGTTGTATAACAGCAAGAGAAATTAGACAAGAAAAAAAATTTTTAAAGCATCCAAATTAGAAAGGAAGACACAAAATTATAACTGTTTGGAGACTATGTGATCTTGTATACAGGAAATACCAAAGATTCCTTAAATAAATTAATAAACAAATTCTGTAAAGTTGCAGGATGAAAAACCAACATACAAAATTTAGTTGTGTTTGTATATACTAACAATACACTATCTTAACAAGAAATTAGAAAATCAATCTCATTTACAATAACATCAAAAAATTGAAATACTTGGGAATAAACTTAACTATAGAGGTGAAAAATTTTTACATTAAAATCTACAAAAGATTGAAAAATGAAATTCAATAAGACTCAAACAAATAGAAAAACACCCCATTCTTGTGGATTGGAAGACAATATTGTTAAAATGTCCTTACTACCCAAAATAATCTACAGTTTTAATGCAGTACCTATCAAAATCTCAAAGACTTTTTTACAGAAATAGAAAAAGAAAACAATTCTACAGTTCATGTAGAACCACAAAATACTAGGAATAGACCAATCAATCCTGAGAAACAATAAAACTGGAGGTATCACACTTCTTGATTTCAAAATATTTTGTGAAGCCATAGTAATCAAAACAGTATGGTTCTGGCATTTAAAAAGGCATACAGACCAATGGAACAGAATAGAGAACCCAGAAATAAATTCACATACATAGTCAATTGATCTTCAACAAGGGTACCGAGAATATACAATGGATAGCGGACACTCTTATCTGTCAATGCTGTTGGGAAAACTGGATATCCACATATAGAAGAATGAAATTGGACCCTTATTTTACACCATACACAAAACCAGCTCAAAATGGTTTAAAGACTTAAACAGAAGACCTGAGACTGTAAAACTTCTAGAAAAAAAAAAAAAAAAAAAGGAAAAAATCTTCATGACAGTGATCTTGACAATAATTTCATGGATATGACACCAAAAGCACAGGCAACAGGTGGGGGCTATATCCAACTAAAAGCATAGCAAAGGAATCTATCAATTGCATAAACAGGCAACCTACGGAGTGGGAGAAAATATTTGCAAACCATATGTCCAATAAGGGTCAATCTCTAAAAATATTAATATGTAAGGAACTCGTACAACTCAATACCAAAAGAAATAATAACATGATTTCAAAATGGGCTAAAGACTTAGATAGCCATTTTTCCAAAGAAGGCATACAAATGGCCAACAGATATATGAAAAAAGGTTCATCAGCACTAATCACCAGGGAAATGCAAATTTAAACCACAATGAGATACCACCTCACATACCAGAAATGGGTATTAAACAATTTTTAAAAAATAAATATTTGTGAGGATGTGGGGGATTTAGAACCCTTGCTTACTATTGGTAGGAATGTAAAATGGTACAGCTGCTATGAAAAACAGTACGTAGTTTCCTCAAAAAATAAGAAATAAAACTACTACATGATCCATAGTCTCATTTCTGAGTATATATTCAGAAGAATTGAAGTCCGGATCTCATAAAGAGATACAAGCACTTCCTTGTTCATTGCAGCACTATTCACAATAGCCAAGATGTAGAAACAACCTAAACACCCACTGATGGATGAGTGGCTAAAGACAACGTGGTGTGTGTGTATGACGGAATACTACTCGGAGTTACAAAAAGGAAACTCTGCAATATGTGACAGGATGGATGGACCTTGAGGACTTTATGCTGAGTAAAATAAGCTAGACACAGAAAGACAAATACTGCATGATCCCACTTACATGAGATGTCTGAGTGGTCAAATTCATCAAAGCAAACACTGGTGGTTTACACTGGTCTAGTAACACTAGACGGGTCTAGTAACTGGTGGTTACTAGAAGCTAAGGTATATTAGTCAGGTAATATAGAAGTCAGGTAAGGTATATTAGTCAGGGTTCTCCAGAGGGACAAAAGTAATAGGATATATGTGTACATGAAAGGGAGTTTATTAGGGAGAGTTGGCTCACACAATCACAAGGCGAAGTCCCATGATAGGCCGTCTGAAAGCTGGGGAAGAAAGAAGCCAGTAGGGTCTCAGTTCAAAAGCCTCAAAAGCATGGAAGCCTACAGTCTGTGGCTGAAGGCCTGAGACCCCCGCCCCCCCAGCAAACCACTGGTGGAAGTCCCAGAGTCCAAAGGCCAGCGAACCTGAAGTCTGATGTCCAAAGGCAAGAAGCATCCAGCATGGGAGAGCGATGAAAGCCGGGAGAACGATGAAAGCCAGAAGACTCAGCAAGGCAGCTTTTCCCACCTTCTTCCACCTACTTTGTTCTAGCCAGGCTGGCAGCCGAACGGATGGTGTCCACCCACATTGAAGATGCGTCTTCCTCTCCCTTTTCACTGACTCGAATGTCGATCTTCTCTGGCAACACCCTTACAGACACAAAGAGAAGCAGTACTTTACCAGCTATCTGGTTATCCTTTATTCCAATCGAGTAGACACCTAATATTAACCATCACATAAGAGAAGGGAAAATGGGGAGTTATTTATCAACATACATAAAGTATATATTCCCTCTCTCTCTCTCTATATATATATGTGTGTGTGTGTGTGTGTGTGTGTATGTATATATTCTCTCCTGCCTATTCCCTTCCCCTCTGTTCTTTCAGTATATTTAAATAATTTTCATGCACACATATCCATAAAACATATTGTTACATGCTTTTTATTTGCTATTATTTCCCCGGCTTCTTTTTGAGACTGTATGTTAATTTATAAAACTTTTAACCTGTAATTATTTTTCTACTTACTTGAATTTACTAGTTTAAAGATAATGCATTTTATTCCCATTATTTTAAGGGCTACCTTTAAGATTTTAGTCTGCACGTACAGTTACATTCCTGGTGTGTAATAATCGCAGTAAAGAAAATCAGCATATCCTGCCTGCTTCTGAAGAGGAGGACCTTAGTAAACCTCCTGTGCTCACAAACTTCCCCTCACCAACACCCTCTCCTAGCGTCTCTTTGAATATTGTCATGTCATTGTGATCTAGAGCAGGGGTCAGCAATGTTCCTGTAAAGGGCCAAACGAAAACATTTTGGGCTTCAAAGGCCATGTGACTTCTATTACAGCTATTCAACACTGCTGTTGAAACATGAAAATAGCCATAAACAATTGTAAAATGTATGAGTGTGACTGTATTTCAATGAAACTTTATTTAGGAAAACAAAGAAAAGCCAGATTTGGCCTGTGGTATATAGTTTATTGAACCCCTTATTTATGAATTTTGATTCAGGTATTTTTCATGTGAAAATAATAATTATGTTTATGATTATAATAAATTTTTAGAATTGCCTTTATTTTACTGATTTCTTCTTTCACCTCTGCTGCTGAAAACCCATTTCTTTCACCTGGATTCATTAGCTTTTTTTTTTCTTTTTCTTTTTCTTTTTTTCACTGAATGCATCATTTAGGATCAAGGGCTCTGCGTGGTAAAAATCTGTCATTCCTTTTATGATTTAAAATGTTTATATTTTATCCTCCCTCTTAATTGACATGAAAGCTGGGTATAGAATTATAAGCTGGTTGTTTTCATTGCGATAGACCAGTATATTAGGGCATCTATTGCTGCTGCTAAGAAATCTGCTCAGTGTCATTTCTTTGCAGGTGATCTAACTTTTCTCTCTGATAGTTTTAAAGATTTTCTATGACAGCCTACAAATTTCCTTATTCTCATTACATCTAGGACTATACTGTAGTTTATTAATTTTTATATTTTACCTCTCTTATTCAGCATTCAATGAGGCTACCCCCCACCGCCACATTATGAAAATCGATGTTTTTCCTTAATTCTGAAGAATTCTTAGCCATTATCTCCTGAAATATTTTTTCTCTCCCATTTTGTCTATGTCTTTCTTCAAGGATGCCTCTCTGTTGTGTAAGTGACACTCACATGTGTGTGAATTGTCTAGGCCTGCCACAGGCTGGGTAGCTTAAACAACAAATATTTATTTTCTCACAGTTCTAGAGGCTACAAGTCTGAGATGAAGGTGTCAGCGGAGGTGGTTTCTTCTGAAGCCTTTCTCCTTGGCTTGTTGATGGCCATCTTCTCCCTGTGCCTCATGGAGATCTGTGTCCTAATTTCCTCTTCTTATGAGAACACGGAGCGTATTGAACTAGGGCATTTCCTAATGGCCTCATTTTAACTTTGATGACCTCTTTATGGATGTTATCTTCAAATACAGCCACTTTCTGAGGTACTGGGGGTTAGGACTTAAATTTACAAATTTGAGGTGGGGAGGATGCCTGGACATAGTCAGCCCTGACCGCAGGCAAGGGCCGAACCTGCCCTGCCGCCTGCCCCGCCGCCTGCCCCGCGGCCTGCCCCGCCGCCTGCCCCGCGGCCTGCCCCATGCCTTTCCCACTGCACGGATTTCATCTATATTTGCACATTTACCATTGGCGGTCCATAATGGCTTTCCTCCTGCTTTTCAGCATAGCTATATATTTTTAGTATTAAAGATATTTTCGTATGTCACAGCATATTTCTTTATTCACTCTGCTCTGAATTAAAATCTATGATTTTATTTTTTCAATGAACATACAATTTTTGTATCTTGTTCATTACTTTTTTAATAAATGGATTTTAATGGTGGCTGCATTAGTTTCACAGGGCTACCATCCTACACCACTACAAATTGGGTGGCTTAAAATAACAGAAATGTATTCTCTCACAGTTGTCAAGGCTAGAAGTCTAAAATCCAGGTGTTGGCAGGACCATTCTGTCTCTGAAGTTCTAGGAAGAAATATTTCCTCGCCTCTTCCCAGTTTCTGCGGCTGCGGCAGTCCTTATCATCCTTCAGGTCACAGCTGCGTCGATGCAGTCTCTGCCTCTGTCATCACTCGGCATTCTTTCCTCTGCGTGAGTCTGTATCCAAATTTCTCTCTTCTTATAAGGACACCAGTTACTGGATTAGGACCTACCCTAATCCAGTATGATTATGTCTACAAAGACCCTGTTTCCAAATAAAATCACATACTGAGTTTCTGAGGTAGATGAATTTTGGGGAAATACTTTTCAACCCAGTACGGCTATCTAGCATCCTATACAGTGGGGATGATTCATTTAATTGATTCATAAATGCTGGAAATATGGGTTTCTTCTAGATTTTTTCCTTCTATTAATAACATGACAATAAACAACCTTGTATAAGGGACTTTGTGTATGTTACTGATTATTTCCTGAGGATAAACTTCTGGTGGTGAAATTACTTGATTAATGCTGTTACTTTTAGGTTTTGTATACATCTATTTCTCTTGGCATTTGCACACCCATGACATACTTTTTTGGTGCTAAATAGAAAAGTTTTTATTTTCACCTTGACTAATCAACACACACACACACACACACACACACACACACAGAGAGAGAGAGAGAGAGAGAGAGAGAGAGAGAGAGAGAGAGACGTCTACATCTATTCAGTCCAGGGATCCATTTCTATTTTCAACATTAGCTGCTGAATTACTCTCACACCCACACTTCGTAATTATGTTGCCATTTTCCCAGACTTCGGTCTGTGAATGGCACATACATCACCAAAGTCAAGCAAATATGCAACGAGTGGTCTGTGCAACAGGAGGCCTACTCCTAGACTCAGTTACCAGGACTGTCATCTCAGACCTAAGCTTTTCAGCTGCCTCCAATCCAACCTCTGAATGACAAGAGTGATCTTTCTAAAGAATAGATCAGATAGAATCTACCTCTGAACATTACAATAAATAAAAGTAACACATTACCCAATTCCCTCTCCCACTCCAAATGATTTTTCCTTGTCTTTAAGATAAAAATCCATTTTATTAAACATAACTTTCAAGGCCTTTTATGACCTTGCCTCCCCCTGCCTGAGCAAAATAATAGCTTTATGATATGAGCCATAACCATTTTTGACTACTTACATTTCCCTGTTGTGGAGACCTATCTAGTTATCCCTTGAGTTCACTGTGTTTTCCACTTCCATAACAAATTCACCATCCCTCCATCTCACTCCCGGATCCCCCGACCTTGTGACATGGTGACAAAAGGAGCAATGGGAGAACCATGTTTGTTCAATATGTCTCTTATTCTCTAGCACAGTTTAGAGGACCACAGGTACCTCCTGATCTGGGTGAGGCCAATAACCTCATTTCTAAGAATCTGAAATCAGCTGACTGCAATGATGAGCATGGCAACTCAGTTACTGTTGGCATTGGTTAATTTTTCACGGTGAGAACTGGAAAGTGATAAAAGCTTTTTCTCAATAGAGAGAAAAAGAAGGATGCAGTGAGGAGTAGAGGCAAGAAGTGGTGAGCAGGAGGACTGTCTGTATCCCTGCTGTACTCATGTCCCTGCTCCCAATGCATGATTGAGGCCACTCTGTTTCTGCCCATAGAATCTATACTGTCATCCTATATCCTTATTTTTAAATTCTCATTTTTGTGTAAACTTATTCCAGTAGTCATTCTGCAGGAAAAAAAACAAAAAACAAAAAAACAAAAAACAAAAACCCAGCTAACTGATGTTGTTGCCGTATGCACCATGTTCTCTCTCTCCTTGGGTTCTGTGCATGCTGGTCTCTGTGCCTGGGATTCTGTCTTCATCCAATATCCTTCATCACTAGCCCAGTTTCACTCCTGTACTACCTACTTATTTTTGCATCTCAACTTAGACATGGCTTTATTTAAATCTTTTCTTGACATTTTAAGATTGGTTAGGTTTCTCTCCACTGTGTTTTTATAGCACTTGTTTTCATCCTCTGTGAAGACACCTCGCAGTGACAAACAGAAAATGCAGCATGATGTACTGCCCAGCAACACAAAAGCTCTTTGTGGGGTTGTTTCACCCAAAATTGTCACAATACCTGGAACAAAGTGGTCTCTCAACAAAAATTATTGATGCAAATTGAATAACTCATTCGAGAAAGCTCACACATTTCCAAGCGATTGTATCTTAGATCTCATAATAATTTGGAACATTTTAACCCAGTAAGTTAGTCTATTAGTAAGTAGCATTTTCTAGCTGTCCACATCTCTAGATGTACTGTTGGGGTGATTCAGGGTAAAACACGTATAAAAAGAGCTGTGCTGAAAGAGTAGAGCTGACAAGTAAGTATCCAGATGCCTTCCTTCTCTATGTTGTGCTCATAAAGCCAAACAAATTCAAACTTCAAGCCGTGCATTAGACAGCTCTAGCTTCCTTAATTATACATATACAATGGTATGCTTTGAACTGGGACCAAAGATTTCATAAAAGATTAAACAGAAAAAAAAAGAAAAGGTTTTTAGTTTCTTGCTCCAAATTTTTCACAATATTCTATCTTTATATTTCTCCCCTACCAGATACCACCTGCAGTGCCTAACACCAAATTATTCACAATATTCTCTCTTTATATTTCTCCTCTACCAGATATCACCTGCAGCGCCTAACACCAAGCTTTGTAAATACTGGGGCCTTAATAGATGTTAATCTCAGAGACAAATGGGAGTTTTTATAATTTTGTTTTGTTTTTGAGATGGAGTCTCGCTCTGCCCCCCAGGCTGGAGTGCAGTGGCACTATCTCTGCTCACTGCAACCTCCGCCTCCTGGGTTCAAGCCATTCTCCTGCTACAGCCTCTCGAGTAGCTGGGACTACAGGTGCCCGCCACCATGCTTGGCTAATTTTTTGTATTTTTAGGAGAGACGGGGTTTCACTATGTTGGCCAGGCTGGTCTCGAACTCCTGACCTCAAGTGATCTGCCTGCCCCAGCCTCCCAAAATGCTAGGATTACAGGCTTGAGCCACCGTGCTGAGCCAGATGTTTAAAAATTAGAGTGGCTAAACAGGTCTAGGTAATATGATCAAAGAAATAAAAGTAGAAGACACATTGGTTTTCTATATATCTATAGAACTCAATGCAAAGAGAGCTTCTTGTAAGCATTGGGAACTGTCCATTGCAGACTGGGGTGGTTTGAGGGCCACTGGAGAATTCTATTTAGCTGTAGTCAGTGTCAAGCCTGACACATGGTTGAGGCCACAGGAGGGTCTGAGCAGGAAAGCCGCTAAGGCAGGAGTCTAGGAGCGGGCTTTGGAGATGCTGGTCCCTGTGGATCCGCTCATGCAGTGGAGTCATGTGAAAGCTAACGGCTGGGAGAAGGTCAAATCTGAATACGCATGATTCCCAAATTAACATTCAAGTTCAATTAGTAGCCAGAACTTGGTCCAGGTGTGGGAATTGCTGTGAAGTCACCAGCAGATTTGAAAGGCACACACTGGGCACACGGCCCAAGTTGAGAAGCTGAGTGTGAGCGTAAGTGTTTGGAAATATTGACCTCATTGTAAAAGGGATCCATGGGTTAGAGTAGGATCTGGGAAGAAAAGGAGAAGACAACCTAGAGAGGTTCCTAGAGGCAGAAACATTTTGTGGGAGATGCCTACGTGATGCTTCCTATTTTTGTTTTTTAAGGGTGCAAGTCTGACAGATTGTAGAGATGCTGTTATGATTATTTAATAACAGAAGACTTTTACAGTTCTTAAAGCCCTTTCACTTACCGCTTCTTATTGGACTGTCACCACAACGTAACAAGGTGAGATTTGCCGTCGTTGTTCCCTTTTCGCAGATGGGGAAAGAGAAGTTCCACAATAATGAATGGCATTCCCAGGACCCTATTAATAAGATGAGGAGGCAAGAGTAGCATGTGTCTTTTGACTCTGATTTACATGTTTTCTGTCTACCATACCCTGTTGACTTTGTCCAGTCTCCAGGACTGTGAAACCTACTGCGCTTTCCTAGCATGTTTAACACAGCATATAAAACACACCCACAGAGACCAGAATTGCAGCTTTTTTTTTTTTTTTTTTTAACACTGTGGAATGCATAATGCATGCACACAGGGGAACACTCCCTTAGGAGCAATGCAAATGAATGCCTTCACATCACATCATTTTGGAAGCCTACTTTCTAAGCGCCTGTCACACTCATTAGAGAACCTTAGGGGGTACAGTAGGATTACTTCCTCAGTATAATCAGTTTATGCGGAGCTCCTGAAATGGCAACCTCCACTAGTCAGTTAGTGAACAGTATTTCCTGAGCCCTTCTCGCATAAGAAAAACTATGGAGAGATTCAGAAGAAATAAGAGACGTGTTCTCTGATTGCTGAGAACTGACAATCTGGGAAGAATCATCAAAACATGCCCCTCTTGTAGAGTGGTGTTAAAGTGTGCTGTTATGGAAGGAAGGGGTTGGGTCTCCCAGCATGGCTCCAGTAGTCTCTGGACACTCTCAAGTGCCACCTCAGCAGGAGCTGTGTCTCTCACGAATTTCATTTCATAAGATAATTGAGTAATAGAAGGAGAGTATCTTGGCTTTTGGAGACTTTATTGCTTAAAAACCAAGGGCCACAATAGCCAGGGTGACCAGGCCAAGAGAGGCGCAGACTCATGATCAATTGAGAGAGTAGGCGTCACTGAACCAGAACATCATCAACTTTCCACATGATTTTTGTCAGACGGCTTCAGCCTCACTTTTCTCACCCATAAAAGGGACCAGTGGGTTGATGTTCTTCAGGGATGCAACCCTGAGAGTCCCTGTCTTCACATGGCAGTGGTTGACCAGTGTGTCGCTCAGGGCATAGCTATCTGGAAGCAGCAGCATTCTGGGGCAAAATCAGCATTTTGGAGGTAAATCTTGCAACATCTCCTCCACCTCCACCAAAAACGTTTCACTGATTACAAAAATGCTGTCAGTGAAGTTTTTCTGTTTGTTTTTTTGTTTTTCTTTCTTTTTATAATGCAAAAGTGGACAATAATACATAAGTGTTTTCAAAGAAACTTGTAAAAATGGCTTCTGTAGATCCCCTTCATAGAGGATATGTGGACACTGAAAGGAAATTTCTTCAGTCAAGTGAGTCTAATTATGGCAGGAAAAGGTGAAATTAAAAAATAGTTGAGGCAAAATTTGTATAACATAAAATTAACCAATTTAAAATGAACACTTAATATAGTCACATTTAGTACATTCACAGTGTTGGGCAACGACCACCTCTATCTAGTTGCAAAACATTTCCACCAGTCAGTGCAAAAACCCATTCTCATGAAGGAGCTTCTCCCCAAAGAGAAGGTGAATTGTGCAAGAGTCAACAGCAACAAACCCAGAGACATTCGGGGAGAGGTAAGGCACCCAAATACAGAAACATACACACACCTCTCCCTCACTCACACTTATAGATGCAAATTTAACATGGAGTCTTTATACTCTAAATATCACAGCATTGTCTTGTTCCACAGCATAACAGAGTGCTAATAAGCACACACTCTGAGATCAAACTCCCTGGCTACAGATCCTAAGTCCACTATTGACTGGCTGCATAAGCCTCATCTCTAGCATAAGGGTAATAACATATATCTCAGGGGTGTTAATGTTGGCTTAAAGTAATAATGTGCATAAGCATTTATCTTAATGAACACAAAAAAATTAGCTATGACCAACCAAAGGTGGACTGTGTGCCTCTGAAGAGGAGAGGTAGGTGTTTTCTCTATATTACTGAAAAGCAGCAAAGTGAATGCAGCACATAACAAGGTTTATGGAGTGACATTGCCTGTTAATGTCTCACTGCCCTCTATCTACACTTGTGGAGCTCAGTGTACGTTCAGAGACTCTAGAGGAATTTTCGGTATATATATCAGTATACATCACTGGTGGCATTTGAGCTTTGCCTGTTTTCTATTTTAATGTTAGCCAATTTGTTTAAATTTGCTCAGCCTGAGTCAAGTTATTAGCCCTCTGATGAAATGCACCCCACAACCCCAAGGCCTCCCAGATAGCGTCGTTCTGCTTGGATAACTTCCTGCCGGGACCTACCCACATCAGAAGTTCCTGCTGTGTAGATCATGGTTTCCTTCCTCTCAGTCCTCTTTATTTCTCCCGTATATGTCCTCAGGCACACTGGGGTATTAAACAGATAAGACAATCTTGAGATGTAACCTATATATAAATCAGAAATAGTATAGGCATGTAGTTCTGGCTCTGCCATCAATTGTAGTTCTGCTTTTTAATTCTAACCCAGAGCTTGTTTTTAGTTGTTCTGGACTAGTAGAAAAGACATTTCTTCAGTCTGGTTCACAGATTCCCTCTTAGTCATAAAAATGTCAAGAGCCACTCTATTTGAAGCTACCCAAATGCCAACAAATGACTCCTCTGGGTTATACCCCTGATTTTTTCATACTAGACTTTTTTTTTTCTGAGATTCCTGCTATCCAAATAGTGCTTTACAGGAGACCTATGTGCCTCTACTTTTTGAATCTATCATTTTTCTTGAGGCTTTAAGTAATTACAGATCTTGCTCTGAAAACATCAATTTCTAGTGCTTCAGTTCTTTAATTTGGCAGGACCTGTGTTGCCAGGCCCTCATTTTGGAGTGCTAATCATCTGTTCTCAAACAAGAACACATACTACAACTCAAATATGTTCCTCTCTGACTCTGCTCAGTCAGTGCTTTCAACTTGTGCATGACTAGGGAGAAAGGAAATCTTCTGCAAACTCCTTCAAGAATTCTCTTTAACCCTGGAAGCCTTCTGTTTGGTCTGATACAAGTATGACCCTGTTGTAACTCTCCTTCTGTCAAAGAATTGCTGAGAATGTGGCTGTATGGACACTAGGCTAGAGGCTCCACAGTCTAGAAAGTTCAACTGGAAAGGTAAATCTGCTGCAAACTGGGCCATAATTTGGTTTAAACATTAATGTCAACACATTTATTAGGCTGCTCACAGGCCTGCTCTCCTGTGCTGTCATTGTCCACTGAGTTACACATGGTGTTTAACAGTTATGTCTCTTTCTAAGTGAGCTCATGATTCAGAATTTAAATTCACAGAAATGATTAAGTACGACATGAATTCATTTTACAGTGAAGCCCTAAACTTGAATGATTTTCACCGTGGATTGGAGCACCAGCCATATGGTCCACCAGCATTGTGTGCTAATGAATTTCAGCTACTGGCCAGCAACAGGCATTTATTGAGGGCCTCTTGTCCCAGGCACTGGCCCAGGCCCTGAAAAGACTACACCCTCAAGGAGCCCACACCGAGTGGGGATGGCAGACAAATATGGCATCAGGGGCACATGTGAGAGTAGAGCAGCTGATGAGTCAGTAGAGACAGGCAGGGGCCAACTGGAAAGAGTTTTATCATACTAAAGAGCATATGGAGGAGATGAGGACCCAGTGAAGGATTTTAAGAAGCACAACTTAATAGTGGCTTATAAATAGTGCTTTCTCATCCATGTGGAAGATGGAGCAGAGGCATCTCCAGGCAGCAAGCCAGGTAGGAGGGTTAGTTAATTGGGGTTAGTTCACTGAAGATGGGGTAAGAGCCCCAATGACGATCATCATAGTGAAGATGAAGTGGAAAGGGGACACACATGTCATTTCAGATAATGAATGTTGTTAAGAAGTAGTGACCTTTTGAGTGTTGATATTAAGTCAGAAGAAGTCTAAATTGACTTCCAAGTTTCAGGTTTGAGTGAGAAGGGCCTGGAACCACAAAAATTCTATGAGATAATGTCAGAAAAACTCTTCTAGACACTGGCTTATGCAAAGTCTTCATGACCGAGAGCCCAAAGGCAAATGCAACAAAAACAAAGATAAATAGATAGAACTTGATTAAATGAAACAGCTTTTCACAGCAAAAGAAATAATCAGCAGAGTTAACAGACAACCCACAGAGTGGGAGAAAATCTTCACAATGTATACATCTGACAAACAACTAATATCCAGAATGTACAAAGAACTCAAACAAATCAGCAAGAAAAAAACAACCCCATCAAAAAGTGGGCTAAGAACTTGAATAGACAGTTCTCAAAGGAAGATATACAAATGGCCAACAAGCATATGGAAAAATGCTCCACATCACTAATGATGAGGAAATGCAAATCAAAACCACAACGTGATACCACCTTACTCCTGTAAGAATGGCCATAACCAAAAAATCCTATGTTCTCACTCATAAATGGGAGCTAAGCTATGAGAACACAAAGAATGATACAATGGACTTTGGGGATTTGTGGGAAAGTGTGGGGGCCAGGTGAGGAATAAAAGACTACACATTGGGTACTGTGTATACTGCTTGGGTGACGGATGCACCAAAATCTCAGAAATCATCACTAAAGAACTTGTTCATATAACCAAACACCATCTGTTACCCAAAAATGTATTGAAATAAAATATAAGTTTCAAAAATAAGTAATTAGATATTGGGGTGGGTGGAAAACAGTATTAGATTTTGATTTTTGATATTACTAAGAATTTGATATGTGAGACCTGTAACTTTATAGACAAATGGAAAAAGATAACCAAGTCCTGAAAGTTGCATGTATGGAGTCACAATCACTGACCCCAAGTCATGGTAGAGATTTCTATTACCTAGGGAATGGCAAAAAGGGAAGATCTGAGAACAATGGTAATATTGGCATTGACATTTTAGTATTTCCCACAATAGGCACATACAAAGCATCAATTGATTAAAATCTGTATTTTATACATGTATATTTTTGGGAAATGACACTAACTTCACATAAATTTTTTACTCACATGGAGTGAGGCTATGGGTAAATCATAGCTTTTATATAAAGTGAGGGATACTTGTAAAATATTCTTTCCTGAAGCTTCAACGCCTCTTAAATGGCTCCAATCAAAGGTCACAGTCTGGTTTTAAAACCAGGAGGCATATGCTGTCTTCTATGGGTTTTAGCACAAACTTCAGAGCTGCAGCCAAGGATGAGAGTGGCACTAGGAGGAACAGGACATTTATCCCTCCAGGTGGTCATATATTGTTGTTTTCATTTTGTCTTATCGTCTTGAAATAATCTCTTCTCTCTTTACGAGTTGACACATGGGGTGAAGTTTCCCTCATGTGTTAATATAATCTCTGAAGGAGTAGAGTTCCCTTTCATTCCGTTTTTATTAATTTGTTTCTCATAATTCCAGTGATGTGTTTGGGGTGGAAAAAAATTGAAGAGAGAAAAGAAAAAGAAGTACTAATAAAAAGCAGAATGCCCCCCAGCGGCAAGCTGGTGGCGTCCAGAGGTTGCAGATAATGGATTAGCTTTTACCTATTTCCATAGCAACAGCTTAGCTGCTCTTAAACACTTCTTTAAAAGCTTCTGATAAATGTATCCTGTGACCCTGAAAACTTTTCCATCTCCCTCCTGACTTTTTTCATCTTCCACCCCTCCTTTTCCCTTTGGCCCCACGAAAACATCAATTATTACCCATAGCCTTGTAGCATTTGCTTGGTTTTCTGCAGACCTGCTTCCTTTAAGGGCCCAAGATAGATTTGGCAGTGGGAGACCAAGAACACTGCATGCTCTCCTTCCTCCCTTTGGCTCCCCTCTCTCTCTTTCCCCCCCTTGCTTCTCTCTCCCTCTCACTCTTTTCTTCTTTGTCCTTTTTCTCTCTCCCCTTGCCTTTTTCTTATTTTTTTTAGTTTGTTCTTTCTCCCATTTCTCAAACTAAATATACATGGAAGTCATCATTTCATGGATCACTGATTGTAACTGAATTGACGATTCCCAATCAAATAGTTGAAAATATTAACTGAGCACTTGCTGGTGGTCAGCCATGAGCTGTGCTCTGGTTGGGATAGGGAGGCACGTGAATGGAATAACATCAAGAGTCTAAAAGAGTGCCCTTGCCCATATCACCCACATAGAAATCAAGATTCTGGCTGAAAAAACTGAACACTCAACAATTATACAATCATCAACATGATCAGGGTAAAGAATAGGTTAGGATTGTAAAGACGGGACTTTTGTTCCTGGCAGACACTACTATGGCATTTAGAATGATCACTTATGGTTAGATCAGTTGTGTTTGCATTTTAATCTGTTAAATGAGGAGAATACAATAATTAAAAAGGTAATATAAGAATACAAAACTCAAACAGGATCGTTCATATAGATGAACTTGTGTTCCACAGAGGTCAACTTGTTGTTCTTGTTATTGGCTTAATATCCCCAAGAAGATGCAGATGAAGAAGAAGAAAGAAGAGGAGGAGGAGGAGAAGGGGAAGAGGTGGAGGGGAGGAGGAGTTAAGAAGAGGAGGAGGAGGAAGAGGAAGAGGAAGAAGGAGAAGAAGAAAGAGAAGAAGAAGAAGAGGAGGAGGAAGAGGAGGAAGAAGAAGAGGAGGAGAAAGAAAATCAGAATCCTCACAAAAGTTTTTATGGGCCGGGTGTGGTGGCTCACGCCTGTAATCCCAGCATTTTGGGAGGCCGAAGCAGGCGGATCACGAGGTCAGGAGATCGAGACCATCCTGGTTAACACAGTGAAACCCCGTCTCTACTAAAAATACAAAAAATTAGCCGGGCGTGGTGGCGGGCACCTGTAGACACAGCTACTCGGGAGGCTGAGGCAGGAGAATGGTGTGAACCAGCCAGGTGGAGCTTGCAGTGAGCCGGGATCACATCATTGTAGTCCTGCCTGGGCGAAAGAGCGAGACTCCATCTCAAAAAAAAAGAAAGAAGAAAAAAAAGAAAATTTTTATGGAGAAGGGGAAAACTGAAGCTGAGTATGAAGCGATGAAGGTCTAAACACGGGAAAGGGAGAAAGAACTCTCCTCTCAGGGAAGCAGAAAGAGGCTGGTACCCATTCTTCACTGCATCTCCTCTAACTACTCACATGCCCTACACATAGTAGGGACTAAGTAACACCGCGTGTGGATGTGCGTTTTCCTTTTTGTCTTATTTGTTCCACCAGATAGAAGACATTGTTTTTTCAAAAGACAAGTGGAGAGTAAGTGGAGATTTTAAAATAAATTAAAGTACATTATCTGTAAATATCTCTAAAAGACCACAATATTGCATCTTCTGCAGAGGTTTTTCTGACTCCCCTGGTGCCCATCCACCCCTGTTAGTTTGCACATCACCCTGGGTGTACTTATCACCTTCTCGTGCAAATAGTGCAACTCAGTGCAGGTGTTGAACCCTATTCGTCTTCATTACTTCAGTGCCTGGCAAAGTGCCTAGAATACAGGGGGGTGCTCAGTAAGTGTTTTTTGAATAAAGACACAATTTAATGAGTGTCATGAATCAGGCAATGTTAACTAAAAAAGCTTTCTTGAAGAGGTAAACTTTGGAATGGATTATTAACAAAGGAAAGGATGGGATTCAAATAGGCATGGGAGCCATGTCCCTTCATTGGACAGCCTGCCAAAGATGTTATGGTAGCCCAGGCATCCTCCAGCATCTCATTTTCCAGAGCAGGGGTGTTGGGCGCCAGGGACAGCATCCTGTGACAAGACTTCACCAACAGAGTGAGACTTCTCTCTTTCCAACCGCAGGCTTAATCAAGGAAGAAAGAAAACCAAGTCATAATATCCTAATTCTCAACTGAGTGTACAGAAATACCTCTTTCACTTAAATCTAAGGGATGTGATGCCTCTGCCTCCCTCTATGACTGAGGAGAAAGGACCTTGGAATCCACCGCTGCCAATCGGCTCTGGGTACAAAATCTAAATTGGTTTCCGGCTCCCACGGACATAATCTGGCACTTTCCCTGAGCACTGTATTTAATAACAACAGTTGCAAAGGCAATAAAAGAGGTAAAAAATGGTATTGTTATTTTATTATTACTTTGTCTCCATTCTTTTCATAGATACCCAGTCAACTCCAGTAAGAATAAGGTTTTTTTGTAATATCCTGCTCCATAAAATCAATTTCACACATAAAATCGGAAACTCATTTTCAGCCAGGAACACAGACCTAAGTACACATATATTTTGTGAGAAAGAGTCAGAACTCTCTTCCTTGTGGGTTTCAACATGGTAACATTCCAGGTTCAGGGTAGTTTAGAAGACAAAGTGGAGTTTAATATCCGCCTGGGAGAGTCCCGGCCCAACTAGAGTCACAGTTCTCTTTTCCTGCAGTACTTGGTGCAGGTAAGTGTAACATCAGGAGTAGGTTTGGAGAGGAAGTGGAGGCTATAACAGCCATCATATAGCAGAGGTTACAGTGTGCACCAGGCCAGCCGAGGGTGGGTGTTCTGGAAGGAGAAAGTGGCAGCCTCTCTGACCGCCTCTTAATGCAGTGGGAAATGTATGCTGTGAACTTTAAGTCTGTTTGCATGAATTGGAAGACCCGTTTCACTCCCACATTCCTAGGGAGTTTCTGCAAGCTGCCAGAAGCTACTTGATGAGCTGAGATTGCACACACGCTTCTGTTTGTGTGACCTTGGGAAAGTGTCTTCTCTTCGGACCCCAATTTCCTTGTTTGTAGGATGAGGAGGTTGTGTCATGAGGCAAATTCTAATGTCTCTTGTAGTTCTAAAATTTTATGATTCCATAATTAGAAGCAAACCTCCTGAATGTTTTGAAGATCTTTGGGTAGGCTTGCCATTCCAGCAGAAAAAAATCAAGTAGGATAGACTTCTGTTTCTTATAAATGATCTTAAGTCCATTTTAGAATGAATATATTCTGGTTCCCTTACTATAAAGAACAACAAATTTTGGTTGAGCACAGTGGCTCACACTTGTGATCCCAACACGTTGGGAGGCCAAGGCAGGAGGATTGCTTGAGCCCAGAAGTTTGAGACCAGCCTCAGCAACATAGCAATATCCTGTCTCTACAATTTTTTTTTTCTAAATTATCTGGGTGTGTTCATGCACACCTGTAGACCCAGCTATTTCAGAGGCTGAGGCAGGAGGATTACTTGAGCCCAGGAGGTCAAGGCTGCAGTGGACTGTGATCATACCACTTCACTCCAGCCTAGGTGACAGAAGGAGACCCAGTCTCAAAAAAAAAAAAAAAAAAAAATTCCAAAATATTTATTAAAACAAGAAATATTTTGATACAATCCTTTGAAGTTCTTTATACTCTCTTTGTAAAGAGATCATCCTTTGTTGATCTCACTTCACAAGTGCTCTGTGACACACAGGTGCAGAGTTCATGTTAAGATCACAAAAGCCATTATTTTTTCAGACCAGTGCTGCATGGGCCCAGACTTCTGATTAATAGTGAGCAGAATGGATGAGGGGGGCATGGTTGCTCACTATCTCGTCCTCAGAAGTCTATGTGCCTTCATTCTTACCCTCCTTTCTTCAGGCTTGAGGGTTTGTCAAGCCATTCCAGAGACTGAAAAATCTCTGAAAATAAATCTAAATTAATTTAGCTTGGCTGGTTCCCCTTTGATATGGTTTGGCTATGACCCCACCCAAATCTCATCTTGAATGGCAGCTCCCATAACTCCCACGTCTTGTGGGAGGGGCCTGGTGGGAGATAATTGAACTATGGGAGCAGTTTCTCCCATATTGTGGTAGTGAATAAGTCTCACGGGATCTGATGGTTTTATAAGGAGAAACCCCTTTCACTTGGTTCTCATTCTCTCTCATCTGCTGCCATGTTCTCATTCTCTCTCGTCTGCTGCCATGTAAGACGTGCCTTTTGCCTTCTGCCATGATTGCAAGGCCTCCCCAGCCATGTGGAACTGAGTCCATTAAACCTCTTTTTCTTTAGAGATCACCCAGTCTTGAGTCTGTCTTTATCAACAGCATGAAAACAGACTAATACACCCTTAATCAAAAACATTCGTGTTTCTCTCTGAGAAATCTAACAGACTTAGCAGACATGATTTTCCCTTGTGGTTGCAGCATCCTTCCCCTACTCTCTCAGAGGGAATCATGCTGGTCTTCATCATGCAGTGGTCCTGCCATTTTCCCATGGATCGCTTGACATTATGGACTCTCTAAGTGTGCATCCTAAGGACTTTTTAGGAAAGTGTTCTCATCAGAGGAAACGTCCCAAACAGAAACTTTCAGAAACTCTAAGTCTCAGATCTAGATCTGTCTAACCATAGAGTTAATTAAAACAAAACAAAACAAAACAAAAACAAAACAAAAAAACCAACACAACACAAAACAAAACAAACAAAAAAACTTTACCCCATACCCATGGCTTTTATTTACTTCTTATTTTCAGTGGATGCTATTTGCAATGAAAGAAAAGCTCTGTGACTTAATAACATAAACACATGGAAAGAGCCTTCATAGGGTCCTCCTTTGTGTTAGGCCAAGTCCCAAGCTGAGGCTCAGAACATTGGAAAGCCTAGTGAATTGCAAACCTCAGTGTGAGAGTGAAAGCTCTGGCCTGGTAGACTGGAGACAGGACACCATGAGCTGAGACACCCCAACAGGGGGGGTGGTACCTGCAGAGCTGAGAGCGTCCCCACTGTCCTCAGCAAAGCTCACCCAGGCCAATTATTTTTGTGATCAGTCGCAGCTCTTCTGGCAAAGGGAGGCTTTACAAAGGTGCTCAGGAGCTAGCTGGCTTCTGAACGTTTTGGCAAAAACTTGTTGGAAATGGTTTCATTTGCTCCTGCCCTGAGACCCATTCTGTCCCTGACAGACTTTGATTTGACACAGTGTGGAAGGGTAAATACCAGGCTTGTGCCAGGGGCTGAGGCCTTTAGTGTGACATGGGAGCCAACTAAAGATTTTGTAGTTTTGGCCTAGAGTCTGCACTCAAATTAAAACCAGATAAACTTTATAAACACAGTTTGATGACTGTGGAACAGCAGACTGACATGGGGTGAAGGAAATCGGAATTTGCCTGATAATTTGTCAGTCAGAGTGGAAGAGGGGAGCAGTTTCATCCTCATGTTTAATAATCTAAATCTCAGGTCTCAGCATGTTCTTTGTTCTAACCTCTGCAGGCCCCAGGAATTTCCAGGTGGGCAGAGTATTTCCCAGAAAGGTCCCTGGCAGGCGGGCTTTCATTGACCAGCTCCCCATCACTCCTGGGGTTCAGCAAAGATGATAAGGGTACAACATTGGGAGAGAAGGGAAGGAGGCTTTGACTCATCCTTTCCAAATTAAAATCTTTTCTCTTCTTATTTTGCATTCAAAACCAAACACAGTAGATCCAATTCAGCTTCAGGCACTTTCATCTGTGAAGTCAGATTGGCAGAGTTTGGGAAGGGAGAATATGGGGGAATCCGGGGAAAATGTACAGGGATGCATTATTCATTCTGCATTATCAGATAATGAGATGTTCCAAATGAGTGAATCTTCTAGATAACTGAATCTTCCTTTCTAAACATTCAAACTTCCTCTATATTTTAGAATATATTTATGTATTTTGTTAAAAGTGCATTATAAGCATCTCTGCCTAGAATACCTGATTATAATTAACCATATCTTGCCTACTTACCCTGTTTTAAAGAGAAATTAATTTTATTTCTCTGCCTCCCAGAGATGCTCTCAGCTATGCCCTTCTGTGGCCCGGCAGTTCCAAGCTCTTTCTCCTGGTGTGCATGCACACTCTTCTTTGTGGGGGTCACCTGTCAGTACACTGGGGCTGATAGCCTGCTCTCCCTTTCTTTTTCTAATCTTTTGAACACACCGACTTAGGAATAAATGGCTGTTTCCAGGGAAAGGCAAATAGCCATACCTATTAAATCAGCAACGTTATTTCCTACATGATTCTAAGTCCAGATCCATAAGCCATGATTCTCCGTCTGTTAAGTGAGGATGCTGCGCTTGGTACCTGGGATGATAAAAAGTGCCCTTGAGTGGTTGTCCCCCATTATGGGAGATGACTGATGCTTCCCATTTATCAGGGCTGTCATTTGAGTAAAGACCATAAGTTGAATTCATTGTGTGAAGCGCATCAACAGAGGAAAGCACAGGGTGGAGAATAAGAACAGTGTTTAATTCGGCCGCACGCGGTGGCTCACGCCTGTAATCCCAGCACTTTGGGAGGCCGCGGTGGGTGGATCACGAGGTCAGGAGATCGAGACCATCCAGCTAACACAGTGAAACCCCATCTCTACTAAAAATACAAAAAATTAGCCGGGCGAGGTGGCGGCGCCTGTAGTCCCAGCTACTCGGAGGCTGAGGCAAGGAGAATGGCGTGAACCCGGGAGGAGAGCTTGCAGTGAGCGGAGATCGCGCCACTGCACTCCAGCCTGGGCGACAGAGCAAGACTCCATCTCAAAAAAATAATAATAAAATAAAATAAAAAGAATAGTGTTTAATTCAGTTTGACTAGAGAGGGTTCAGGAGGCTTTAGATAGGAAATGATACCTAAAAGGGGTTTAACAGGATGAATAGGAGTTTTCTAAGTGGAAAGAAAGAAGATAAATATGTTCTAGACACAGGGAATAATAGCTATGTCCATAAGTTTAGGAATGCTAAAGGTTATCCCCATATGTCTCTGAGAAATAAACACGTGGGTTGGGTGATAGTATTATTTGTTGCATTCAAAAAACTTCAAACAAACAACAACAACAAAACTTCTTGTTTCGTGAAAACAAAAGCAAGTGACTGAAGTTGCTACTCAGTACCAACCTACACATAAATATGGAGAACACTGGAGAAGGAAAGAGGGATCAACTCCGTAAAGGGAGAACATTTTCACTTTTCAGTGTCCTGTTTCCTTCTCTGGTGGCAAAGTCTGTCACATGAATGGAAGAGAGGTCTCGTGTATTGTCTTACCAGTCTTAACAAGGGTGCACCATGCTGCTCACTTTATTTATTGATTTATTTTAATAAAGTGGTTTTCAAAAGGTAGTTCCCAAAACGGCAGCATCAGCATTACTTGGGAACATAGAAATGGAAATAACCTCATTGTTCAGTTCTCACCTATGAGTGAGAACATGCGGTATCTGGTTTTCTGTTCTTGCAATAGTTTGCTGAGAATGATGGTTTCCAGCTGCATCCATGTCCCTACAAAGGACACAAACTCATCCTTTTTTATGGCTGCATAGTATTCCATGGTGTATATGTGCCACATTTTCTTAATCCAGTCTTTCACTGATGGACATTTGGGTTGATTCCAAGTCTTTGCTATTGTGAATAGTGCCGCAATAAACATACGTGTGCATGTGTCTTTATAGCAGCATGACTTATAATCCTTTGGGTATATACCCAGTAATGGGATGGCTGGGTCAAATGGTATTTCTAGTTCTAGATCCTTGAGATCACTTGGACACAGGAAGGGGAACATCACACACCGGGTCCTATTGTGGGGAGGGGGAAGGTGGGAGGGATGGCATTAGGAGATATACCTAATGTAAATGACAAGTTGATGGGTGCAGCACACTAACATGGCACATGTATACATATGTAACAGACCTGCACGTTGTGCACATGTACCCTGGAACTTAAAGTATAATAAAAAAAGAAAAGAAAAGAAAAGAAATGGAAATAACCAGGCCCCACTAAAAACCTGCTAAAGTTAGAAACTGGGGCAGGGCCTTGTCATCTGTTTTTACAGCTCTTCTGGTGACTGAGATGCTCACTCACATTTGCGAACCAGTGCTCTGACAACATAGAGAACGGGACCCAGACTCAGATGGAAACCCTGACAAATCAAAATCGGCATTGAGGAGAGCACAGAGAAAGATATTTGTTGCCACTCTGTAACTGCCCAATGGGTTCACCTTGCCCACTGCCTAGACAGAGCCAATTTATCAAGACAGGGGAATTGCAATAGAGAAAGAGTAATTCACACAGAGCTGGCTGTGCAGGAAACCAGAGTTTTATTATTACTCAAATTGGTCTCCTCAGGCATTTGGGGATGAGAGTTTTTAAGGATAATTTGGTGGGTGGGAGAAGGCCAGTGAGTTGAGAGTGCTGGTAAGTTGGGTCAAAGATGAAATCATAGGGAATTAAAACTGTCTCTTTGCGCTGAGTCATTCGTGGGTGGAGGGGCCACAAGATCAGATGAGCCAGCTAATCAATCTGGGTGGTGCCAGCTGATCCATCAAATGCACGGTCTGCAAAATATCTAAAGCACTGATCTTAAGAGCAATTTAGGGAGGGTCAGAATCTTGTACCCTCCAGCTGTAAGACTCGTAAACCATAATTTCTAATCTTGTGGCTAATTTGTTAGTACTACAAAGGCAGTCTAGTCCCCAGGCAAGAAGGGGATTTGCCCTGGGAAAGGCCTGTTATCATCTTTGTTTTCAACTATAAATTATAAACTAAGCCCCTCCCCAAGTTAGTTCAGCCTATGCCCAGGCATGAACGAGGACAGCTTGGAGGTTAGAAGCCAGATGGAGTTGCTTAGGTTAGATCTCTTTCACTGTCTCAGTTACAATTTTCCAATAGTGGTTTCAACTGCACCTTATTTCCTAATTCTAGCGTACATGGTCTGGCTGACCAACCACAGCGGGGCACAGACAGCTTCTTAGGGAGACCTCATGTTGCTGGGGTGGCCTTGGTTCTGAAAGTTCAAGACAGGGGAATTGCAATAGAGAAAGAGTAACTCACACAGAACTTTATACTGTGCTTCACTGAGAAAGGGCCCATCTCTCTGGAAGGCTCACGGTAAGGCGCTTCCAGGAAACAGACAGGGAAATTCAGTGGTGCTTTACTGATTTGTAAATGAGCCAGATTCACTGCATGATAGCCCAGGAGTTCCTCCATTGGTCCATCTCCTTCCCATCCAAAGTCTAAATCGAAAAATAAATTTTAACTAGAACGTAGCAGAATTCAGGCAAAGGGGACATCATGGTCCTGTTCAAATGCTTCCCTAGCATCCGCATATTATGGCATAATCCACCCAGTTCACAAATATTCTTTTAGTCATAGAAACCAGGCAGATGGAGTGTAGAGTTGGGGACTTGGGTTCCTCTGGCAGTAGTGGGTGAAAACCATTCCTTGCTCTTCTCAGACACATGCTCTGTGCTTCCAGATAGATTCCCTACTAACAGACAGAGGCAGGCTACATTAGAGAAGCCTTCTCAGGCCATTCTTGTGTTGCTATAAAGAAGTGCCCGAGACTTGGTAATTTATAGAGAAAAGGAGTTTAGTTGGTTGATGGTTCTGCAGACTGTACAGGGAGTATGGCACTGACATTGCTTGCTGTTTGGGGAGATCTCAGAGAGCTTTTACTCATGGTGGAAGGCAAAGCCAGAGCACTTCACATGGCCAGAGGAGGAGCAAGAGAGAGACAGAGAGGTGTCACTCACTTTTGAACAACCAGATCTCATGAGAACTCACTCACTATCATGAGGACATCACCAAGGGGATGGCGCTAAACCATTCATGAGAAATCCATCCCCTTGATCCAGTCACCGCCCACCAGGCCCCACCTCCAACACTGGGGATTACAACTCAACATGCGATTTGGGCAGGGACAAATATATGCACTATTATCACCCCCTTAATGTCACAGATTACATTAGTTTCAGATCTTAATTGTCCCTGGGATCCATTTGTATGTATAAGGTGAGTTTGTGTTTATATAATCTCAGCAGTCATGTTACTGGAAAGAGTTCCTGATCCAAACCCCAAGGGAGGGTTCTCGGACCTCATGCCAGAAAGAATTCAGGGCAAGTACACAGAGTAACATGAAAGTGAAGCAGCTATATTGTCTGGGGTATATACCCTGGGGTTCGTTATTGAGCACCAGGAAAATTTAGGACATAGACACGCAGGAGGCATTTAGGAGAAAGGGGTCTCTGAGGGGAGACCTCAGAGGTGGCAAACGCGCCAAATTTTATAGTCAGGTTTGAGGAGGTGGAGTCTGGTTTACATAGGGCTCACAGATTGGTTCCATCAGGTATGATGCTTACATAGCACATGGGGAAGACTGGTCACCACACCCTAACCTTACTATGCAAATAGTTTTTCTAGTTAATTGGCGCCATCTTGTCTGCTTCTTACAGTACACGCGGCTGCCCAAAGAGAAGGGAAGATGGAGCTGCCATCTTGAACGTGTGTAGTCTAGTTCCTGCCCCATTCACTCGTGCAAGCTCCCAGCTTGCTTGTCTGTGTCTGAAGCTCGACTTTACAGGCTACTCTTTGTTAGAAAATGATTTGGGGCTGCTTTTCATGAAAAAGAAAAACCTTCCCAAGGACTCCCATACCCTCGCTATCTTCCTAAGTAATTTCTTCTTAACTCCTGTATCAAAAGTAAGTGTATTACGAATGTAAAGGAATACAAGAGTGGCCACTCCCTTGGCAGAGCAGCAGCATGGGATGCTCGACTGAATATACTTCTAGTTATTTCTTGATTATACGCTAAACAAGGGGTGGATTATTCATGAGTTTTCTTAAAAAGTGGTGAGGATTTCCTGGAACTGAGGGTTTCTCCCCCTTTTAAACCACATAGGGTAACTTCCTGACATTGCCATAGCATTTGTAAGTTACCGAGGCGCTGGCCAGAGTGTCTTTTAGCATGCTAATGCATTATAATTAGGGTATAATGAGCATGAGGATGACCAGAGGTCACTTTCATCACCATCTTGGTTTTGGTGAGTTTTGGCCGGCTTCTTGACCACATCCTGTTTTATCGCTGGGATCTTTATGAGCTGCGTCTTAGGACCTCTTATCTCATGCTGTGACTAAGAATGTCTAACCTCCTGGGAATGCAGCCCAGCGGGTCTCCACCACATTTTACCCAGCCCACCTTCAAGATGGAGTCACTCTGGTTCCAATCCTCTGACAATCCTGGGTGGCATTTATTGATGAAGTTCATGGGAGTGAGGATAATATTGTCGCTTTGTACACAATTTACATATATTTTATAATATGTGTGTGTTCCAGTTGCTTTAGCCATTACATGAAAGAGAGGGTTGAAGATGGAGAGAGGAAAAGGAAAGAAAAGGAGAAAGTGACGTAGTTACAGATATGTCAAGGAGGCACCCATCTGTCACCATGAGAGATGCTGATAAGCTTTAGCTTGAATTTAACTGGAGTCCAGCCTTCAAGTAGTTCACTTGTTTTTTGGGAGTTAGGTGCCTCTCCCAAACCAAGAGATCCTCTGCTGTCTCTTCACTCTTTAACATTTTAAGGGAATGGAGTAGGGGAGAGTTTATTCCTCACTGGCTCTGCTCTGTTGTCAGTGTGCTAATAATATTGTTATTTTATATGAGAGTATTAACATTTGCTTGTTGTCTTATCTTTTAAATGCCACCTAATTGAGAGGGAAATGAGCAGATGAATGAAAGTGAGCTGTGGTGGAAAAGAGTAACACCCCTGCCCTAGCCCATCCTCCCAGGGCCAGGAGGGTCCCCATTATCTCCATTCTCTTTTGTGCTGGGGCAGATATGGGGGGGGGCAGGTGCCAGGGAGAACAGGAATTCTGTACACATTTCTAAGCTGGGGCAAGCTCTTCAAAATTTCCACTTTTCTTTCCGCCCTACTTCCATTACAGCCTACTTTCTTCTTCTAGTCTTTTTAGTCCTGTTATCCTTTCACTCTCTGCACCCAGCCCACCAAGCTCCTATGCCTTCCCCAGGAAAGCTTGCTGACTCATAAGTCTTGATCAGTGTTGGAGAGGGAAGGATGAGATAACCGTTCTGAGTCTCCACAGACACACACAGCCCATTTATAATCTCAAGTCTCTTTGCTTTGAATCCTCCCAAATGCTGTTTCTGCTTCAGGCACTCTCCATAGTACAGTGTCTAACTCTAAAGAGTTTTCATCACCTTGAGAAGGACCTCAGCAGGTACCAGGTCTAAGCTCTCATTTTTACACCCTTAGGAGAAGTGAAATCCATTGGGAATTAATCTTGCATTGTTGGAGAGCTCCTTTGGGTCTCCCTCCTTCACTTTCTACCAATGCGCGCTGCTTGACACTGTCACCAGTAATGCATGTGCTCAAGGCTAAACATGGTGTCACATTCAGAGAGATGGCAAGTGGCAGACAACATTCTTGATGGAGACGTTTTTTCCCCTCCACCCCCTTGATGGAGATTTTAACTTACCCACTTCAAAAATGTTAGGAGATACCTAATTTAAGAATTAAAAGAAAAAATAATCTTTCAATAAAGTGGGTCGTAGGCTAGCACAATGACCTTCTTCAAAGATAATAAATCTGATGTGGGCCTTGCCAGTATACTTAGAGTGAGATTTGTACATTCTCTAGAAGTAGCACTTTACTGTCTATTGGATTTGGAACCCGACTGTTCGCTTTCCCGGACTCCCTGCCTCTGCCCTTTCTAAGAATCTAGTCATAACCTTCTTCTTCTCCTACTTTAACTTGCCTAAAGCTCTACCAAGGGTTTTCAGCATGGGACTCCTCTTCCCTTTCTCCAAGATGCCTGCAGGCCATTTACTCTTGACTCACCCGCCCTCTTTGTCTTGGGGATAGACAAATGAATATTTAGAGAAACAGTGAATGCCTATGCTTCAAGGTCAGCTTTCCCACCCCACTTTTCTGCCTTTACTTATGGCATCTCCCCCAGTAAAAATTGTAGAATTTCCCAGCACTTTCCGAAGAGGGAAGAAAGTATTTCATCAATTTTAATTCAAATAAAGTGAGTGCCTGCTGCCTGCCCCACTGAGTATGTGCCAAGCATGGTTTTTGCCCTTGTCATCTTGCTATGTCCCAAGAGCCTTTGACATTTTCTCTGGTGACATATTTTTTAAGTGGCCTTTACTTTTGCACCCAAGTGTATGAGAAGTGCCAGTCCACAGATGTGTTTGCAGAGACTAATCATTAGGCTGATTCTTTTGAAATGACTGTTCTCTGTCTACAGCAGCGGAAGGTAGGACCACCCAGGCTTTCCTTTCCCTAATGTGTCTCATCTGTGAGGCAGCAGAGAGCACCTGGGGAAATATGCGATATCAGTGTGTGAGAACAGTCGTATTTGAACGCTGTCCACCAGCCACCCGGCCCTGGTACTGTGCTTACTGCTTTATATGTACTGACTCATTTAATCCTCACAACAATCCTACTTTGTAGGTACTAATTATATGCCTATGTTATAGATGGAAAAAAAATAACATACAAATAGCTTAAGAAGCTCTCCAAGGTCACACAGCTGGTAAATAAATGGTAGAGCCAGGAAACAGACCTGCCCCTCTCTCTCCGGAGGCCAAACTCTGAACAATACAGTAAATGGACCTTAACTGACATATGTGGAAAGGTGATTTACTGAAAAGGATGTTGGATCGTGCATTCTCACTCATAAATGGGAGCTAAGCTATGAGGACACAAAGGCATAAGAATGATACAATGGACTTGGACACGCAGGGGGAAAAAGGACTGGAAAAGGGTGAAGGATAAAAGACGACACATTGGGTGCAGTGTATACTACTTGGGTGATGGGTACACCAGAATCTCAGAAGTCACTAAAGGACTTATTCATGCAACTAAACACCACCTGTTCCCCCCGAAACCTATGGAAATTAAAAAATAAAAATAAATAAATAAATAAACCCTTTTAAAAAGGACGTTGGGAAGCCTGGCAAGCCCAGCAACTTCTCACTGGGAAGTCCCTGGGCAAAAGACATAAACAGAGTTCACAGAAGACAGTAGAAATCACCCTCACAACGATGACATGATGTAATCAAAACCATGCAGAAATACCATTTCTCACTTATTGAATTGGAAAACATTTAAAAGTTTAGTTATATAAGCTTCTGACAAGACTTCTGGGGAAACAGGTTATCTCATAGGTTTTTAGTGGATGGGAACGATGGTAAGACCATCATGAAAAGAAATCTATCAGCAATCATCAAAATACAGAAAGATGCGTTTACGTTTTAAGCCAGTACTTATTCTATGTTTCTATACCAAATACACAGTTTACAAATCTTGTGGGAAATTGTAATAGCAAAATGTTGAAAATCGAAATTGACTCACATTCTGTGGATGGGGTACTAGTTAGATAAACTATGATACATTTATGCCAAGGAATACTACACAGCTCTGAAAAATGTATAAGGTATATTTCTATAAATATGGGAACAACAGTACATATGCTATCCTACCTTTGTCTTAGGAAGGAGAGCTTTGTCTTATATGATGATAATATATTTTCTTATTTGCTTGTTTTACGTAAGTACACATTGGATGGATAAACAAAATACAAAGTTGTACAAATCTGTAGAAATAAAGGGATGGAAATGATAAAGGTAGGAGTAAAATATTTCTGTATATACTTTTAAAAGTAGATTGGTGTTTGAATCATGTTAATGTATCAACTTTTGAAAAGTTATTAAATAATTTGAAAACGAGATATTATGTAGCTTGTAGAATTGTGGGGAAGGCTGAGTAACTGGTTGTAGCAAGTCTCTTATTTACAGGGAAAAAGAAAAATATTTCTCTATGCAAAAATAAATATTCTCCATCAAACCTGTCACCATATGCCCCAGATACTCTGATACCAGGCTATGAAAGTAAACTTAGTTATTGTTCCTTCCTCATAATAATAAATGAAGAAAAAATATTCTTTCCAAATCTCCCCACTTCACAGCTTCATAATCAAGTTCAAGTGTAGTGACATTACCGCTATATACCTGCTTGATGTATCCTGGAGCTACAAGACTAGTACATAGTGGGTATTTGGCTCGTGTGAAATTATAAAAAGCAATTGTTCCTCTCCCCCAATCATATGTATGTGACAATTACCTGCAAAGAGAGGTACATAAAAATAGACAATGTTTAATGAAACCGAAGTATTATTTGAAGATGAATCAAATAAAGACGATTTAAAAGCTGCAAGACTCTGAAATGTATGATGAGTATGCCATGGGCTCGTTGGGATTCTGATTTGGAGAATCCCTATAAAACTGGAATGGGGCAGTCCTTTCCTTCTCAAGGCCATGCTCCTATCAGCTTCCCTGAGTCTAGCGAGAAATGTTAGTGTGTGGCTCCTTCCTCACCTTCCTGGAGCTGGCATGGTGTGTGCAATGCAGAGGATACTGATTTATACAAGTGGGAAGTGACGACCCAGCTTGTCCTCCTGTACTGACCCTGGAGGCCCAGGGAAGGCCAGCGAAGAGGTTTTTCAGCAAAAGTGGCCTTCTTTTGTAGCTGAAAGCACTGAACTTGAGGCCACTATCATAAATATCAATGGCTTTTTACCTGGCATGCCGGTGAACCTTACTAACCTGAAATATTTTCTGGGCTGGTGACACTGGAGCCTCTAATGACTTTTTAGTCGGCTGCCTCTGTATTTAATGTGTTTTCAACATTTTTGGCTGAACTGCTTTCCAAAAAGATTTGCCCAGTAATTTCAGCCTAAGCTGTCTAAAATATTATAGAACACTTGTTGCTGGGAATAATATTTTCCGTGATAAAATCCCTGCAGCATTGTGACATGTTAAATATTTTTTAGATAATTTTGTATATGTCTCACCTTTCAAGGGAATGGGAACCTCAGTTCCTGGTGGACAGGTGGTGAGTAAGGAGATCTGACCCCTCCTCAGTAAATGGTGTGAATTATTCCATTGGAAGCATCCAGTCACATTATGGTCTGGAGTACTGGGAAGCCATTTTTTTTTAACGTGCTTTAATTGCTTTTTGCTGGGCCCAGGGATATTTATGGGTTAGGAGATTGCCAAGTTATTTATTAGATGGAGTATCTAGGGATAGACTAATATAAATCACTTAGGCCAGTATTGAATATACCAGACACTCAGTAATTTAAAAAGCTTTAATAAAAATGCTAAAATATGAGACTTGTCTTTGGCTGTAATGAGACTCAGTTATCATGTTTTTATCAGCAATATTCAGTCACAGACCCCCCTGCCTTTTTCAAGAGTAAGAAAATGTGGATATAATCCTCATTTCCGTACTCTCCAGGTTTGTTGGAATTGAGGAAGGTTTTAAAAATTTGAAAAAAGGCTTACATAATAATTATTTGGGAAGCTAATTGCTGACTGAATTCCTCATTCTTAGAAATCCAAGAATTACAAGTAATGTTTTTTGTGGATCCAGCATGATAGTGAGTGGGGAAAACAACGTGGGGGTATATATGGCTAAACTTGGCTTATGTGTTGTACTTTCTATAAAAGAACCATTACTGTGTATGCTACACTCAAGCCCTGGTCTACAGAGAACAGAGTCAAAACTCATTGTGGGCCGGGCACGGTGGCTCACGCCTGTAATCCCAGCACTCTGGGAGGCCGAGGTGGGCAGATCATGAGGTCAGGAGATTGAGACCATCCTGGCTAACATGGTGAAACCCCGTCTCTACTAAAAATACAAAAAAATTAGCCAGGCGTGGTGGCGGGCACCTGTAGTCCCAGCTACTGGGGAGGCTGAGGCAGGAGAATGGCATGAACCCAGGAGGCGGAGCTTGCAGTGAGCCGAGATGGCGCTGCTGCACTCCATCCTGGGCGACAGAGCGAGACTCTGTCTCAAAAAAAAAAAAAAAAAAACCAAAAACTCATTATGTTTAGAACCAATGGAAACCCTGAGAACTCAAAATGTAGTTGTTAATTTGTTTTACTGGAAATACTAAATTAATGGTCTATTCTACACGATTTTTTGTTTTTATTTAAATCTTTTTCTTTTTTAGAGACACTTGGAGACACTGTACTCCCAGGCTGGAGTACAGTGGCACAATCACACCTAACCATAGTCTCGAACTCTTGGGCTCAAGCAGTCCTCCCGCCTCAGCCTCCCGAGTAGTCAGGACTATAAGTGCACGCCACCATGCCTGGCTGTGTGTGTGTGTGTGTGTGTGTGTGCGCGTTTTAAAGAGACAGGGACTTGCTATATTGCCCAGGCTGGTCTAAAACTCCTGGTCTCAAGCAAACCTTCCACCGTAGCCTCTGAAAGTGTTGGGATTACAGGTGCGAGCCACCGCTCCTGGCTTGATACCATTTCATAGTTTAAAAATTATATTTACTTTCATCATGTCATTTATTCACCGCTAGAACCTTTTGAAGATAGCTCTATCATCCGCATGCCACCAAATACTGCTTATTTTAATAAAATTACCCAACGGAAGAATGATCCCCAAGCTCAGACCCTTTCCCTTCTCTTCCTACAGTAGACCAGTAGACAAGATGATGGACAAGTGCCCATTTCTTAAACATTTTCCAAATCCCATCTTCCTCCCAAGATAAAGAGTTTCTGTATCTGTTCCCAGATAATTTTCTTCTTCAATTCTGTTATAGACTTGAACACACAATGACCACAACTTGGGTGCAGGGGTGAGGCACAGTGATCGAATCTTGGCAGCACAAAGCAGGTGGGAGAAGACAAGAGGGGTGGGTGTTCAGTCATAGGCAGGAAATTTACTGGGAAGTGTACCTAGGCTGATTCCAGATAGATGGCCTGAGGGTGAGGCTGCATCCTAAGGGGCAGCCAACTCTGTTGAGACACCCCCTGGCCCCCAACATTGCTACTCAGGTGAGCAAAACATGACAGAGACCTGCAGCCCGTTCATCCTTGGAAAGCTCGGGGTGTGGGCAGGAGTCTGTCAATACTCCCATGTCGCCAGGTGCCAGGCTGCAATATGGAGCAAGCCAGCGAGGCTCAGAGAGGCTGGGTGAATCTGTCCTGCTGATGTGGCTTCCAGAAGCTGTGCTCCAGACCCGGATGGAGACTGGGTCCTATGTAGGGTTCTAGAATAAACTTAGAAGAAGGGTCATGGAAGAAACTACATTTCCCCTCAAAAGTTTAGGATGGGGAACAAAGATGGACACACAAAAGTCATTTCAGAAAGCAATGGCAGACAGATCTGCTGGACAGTGACCAAATCAGGAAGGCCAGGAGCTGATGGAGACCAGGAGGGGCATGAAATCCTAGGAGTGGACACATCTGGCCTAATTCTCAGCCCAGGCATCATTCCACATCTACCTTCCCCAGCTGGGAGTGGCTTAAAATGTGATAGGACTGAGGCGGAAGACTGGAGGCCTCAAGGACCGTCAGTGAGAAACTGAGGAATTCAGGCTGCTTGATCTGGGCCAGGAATGTCCCTGCTCACACTTCTCACTGATCATCTGTAACCAAGGATCACTAAATTACAGGTCCAGGAATTAAAGCAGAGAGTGAGAAGATGCTGGACTTCCTCTTCTTTGCCTCATTTGGTTTTCTCCCTACTCAGTGCAGCAGGTGCTTTTCGCATGACCTACTTTTCAGATCATCAAAGTGAGGGCCACTTCTGTTCCAAACCTTGCAAGACTTCTGTTTTACCCATCTCACTGTGTCCAAACCAAAAGCCCTGCCAGCAAGAGTGGAGAGACCCTGGCCTTTGAAGCCAGGCACATTGGATCACCTCAAGCTGTGGCCTGGCTGTAGCTGAGACCTTGGGTTCTGCAGTCAGTCAACAGGAGACACATCTTAGCCTTTCCTCTTCCAGGCTTTGTGACATTTAGCAAGTTATTTAACCCCCCTCTGCTTCTATTACCTAATCCTTAAAATGTGAAGTAGTAGTAAAACTGCCATGTAGGGTTTTCATAAGATGAAGTAAGTGATGTGCGGCAAACTTTGCACAGTGCCACTTGACACTTATTAAGTTCTCAATAAATGAGTTGCTGGCAAAAAAAAATCTGGATATAGAACAAAGAGCCCATAACATTGTCATTTACTATGTGCCAGGCACTGTGACAAAACCCTTTTATATTCATTTACCATTTATTCCTCACAGTGACCCTATAAGTTACCTATGATCACTATGCTGTCCTGCAGTTTGAGAAACTGAGATTAGAGAAGTCACACAACTTGCTCAAGGTCACACTGTGAATAAGAGGGAGGGAGCTCGGGTTGTAGGAACAAGAGACTGCCATGACCGTGTTAAAGAAGAGGGTAGAGAAGGAGAGAGGTCTGAAACTCGCTCCAGGGAGGCTGGAAATACTCAGGGGCCTTCCTGCAAGAGAGAGACTTGGGTTGACAGAGGTCATGGGCTTGGCCACCACCTCACAGCAAATGCTTGACAGAACTGGGACTGGAACCAAAGTACTTCCTCATGGGCAAAATGGGAAGTTAGAGCGAGGGGCATTCCTAACATCTATTTTGACTTGAAAAATCTATGATGTAAATTAAACCCTGTGATCCTGAGTGTGTGTGTGGCCAGAAGGACTCTCCAGGGAGCCTACAAGTCAGGGGGGAAGGGAACAAAAGGAGCCTCCCAGAGGGAGGGCACCTCCATGCCCCAGAAAGAAGAGAACTCGACAAGAAAGACTCTTTTGCCGTATTCAGTTCCTCTGATCATGGTCACTTGTCTGAATTGTGCAAATTAAAAATAGGAAGTGTGTGTCTGAGTCTATAAATAACTTCTGTAAGAGACACTATGGAGACAACAGTCACAGATGAACTTAGCAGAGCCTGAGAGCTTTGTGATGTCACCCAGTCCCTGGCATGTATTCATGTATGTGTTATTCAGAACCATTTGTTCTCATTCCCTATCATTTCTCTCATCAAAATAGAGCCAAGAGGAGAAAAACAATCAGAATGGAGTGGGTCTATTCTGCAGCACAAAGTAAAGCCATATCACACCAGGACATGGCGGGAGTCTGACTCACACTCAGAGTATATAAGACCAAATAACGTGGATCTGGCCCTGCCTCAAAGAATAGGATGTGACTTCATGCAATTAACCTAGTTCCAATTTGCTGGCTGCCCCCCTGGATCCTGAGAGGTTGTATTTTTCTGAAAATCTCCTGGCATTAGCAGTTACATTTAGCACACATTGATTGAGCACCTACCAGATACCAGGCATTGTGCTGAGAAGCACCTGGAATACTGAGATGAACAAATGACAGTTCTTAATTATAAGGATCCCCAGTCGAGTGAGTGAGACATAGAAAACAATAGAACAGTGTGAAAAGTGCTGTGACACTAACCACATATCCTGCCATTCACCAGGCTCTGTTTATTTTACTCCCAAATGTCACTCAAATCTCTCCCTTTTGGCTCATCTCTCCTACTACTGCACTTGTCTAACCTTCTACCATTTCACTTTTGGACAACTCCCTAGCCAGTTTCATTTTCACTTGCTCAACTTCAGTCTATTCTCCACACTGCAGCCAGGAGTGACCAATTCCCAGTGGAAATCTGTCATGCCTGCATCACTTGTCATTATCATCATTATCATCATCATCATCATCACTGCCACAATCATCACCACCAACATCACTGCTATCATCATCAGCATTATCATCACCACTACCATCATCACCATAATTACCATCACTATCTTCACCACCCTTATCACCCTCAATATCACCATCACCATCACCATCTATTACCATCATGATTACCATCATCACCTTCATCACCATCACCATTATCATCACCATCACCATCATTATTACCATCATCATCACCATAACCATTACCATCAACATCACCATCACCATCACCATCTATTACCATCATCATTACCATCATCACCTTCATCATCATCATCACCATTATCATCACCATCACCATCATTTTACCATCATCATCACCATAACCATTATCATCAACATCACCATCACCATCACCATCTATTACCATCATCATTACCATCATCACCTTCATCATCATCATCACCATTATCATCACCATCACCATCATTATTACCATCATCATCACCATAACCATTATCATCAACATCACCATCACCATCACCATCTATTACCATCATCATTACCATCATCACCTTCATCATCATCATCACCATTATCATCACCATCACCATCATTTTACCATCATCATCACCATAACCATTATCATCAACATCACCATCACCATCACCATCTATTACCATCATCATTACCATCATCACCTTCATCATCATCATCACCATTATCATCACCATCACCATCATTATTACCATCATCATCACCATCACCATTATCATCACCATCACCATCATTATTACCATCATCATCACCATAACCATTATCATCATCACCATCACCATCACCATCTATTACCATCATCACCTTCATCATCATCATCACCATTATCATCACCATCACCATCATTATTACCATCATCATCACCATCACCATTATCATCATCACCATCACCATCATTATTACCATCATCATCACCATAACCATTATCATCAACATCACCATCACCATCTACTACCATCATCATTACCATCATCACCTTCATCATTATCATCACCATTATCATCACCATCACCATCATTTTACCATCATCATCACCATAACCATTATCATCAACATCACCATTATCATCATCACCATAATCACCATCACTATCTTCACCATCTTTATCATCATAATCACCGTTATTATCACTATCACTATCATCATCTATCACCATCACTATCTTCATCACCACCTTTGTCATCAGTACCATGATTTTCATCATAATAATCATCATCAGCAGCAGCAGCAGCAGCATCACATCTTTAAACATTTTAACGTATCACTCAACTGCTGTTACAAAAAGATTGAAAATCTTAGTGTTTATTCAAAGAATCTGTAAGTTCCAGGGTCTACCTGCTCTTTCAGCCTCAGTTTCTGAGATTCACTATGTTCACTTCATCCACACTCACTGAAGCTCATCATGCTCTCTGTTTTGTGGATCCTTTGCACAGGCTGATCCATCTGCCCAGCTCTGCCCACAACAAACCCTTCACCAAACTCACCAACCAGTAAAAAGTCCCTAGTATGGGCTATCATGGAGCTTTGAACCACTTCATAGCATAGCCAGAGTGAAATCACACTTAGATTCTCATGATGACTTACCAGCGTCAGTGTTCTCCTGTATACACTAAGCTCCATAATTTACACGAAAAAAGGACCTTGTCTATTTGTCATTCTACTTCCAATGTAATGCCTAGTTCATAGTGGGAACTCAAAAAATGTTTTCAATGAATATATTAGATCATTACACATAGGTTGTCATGGAACACAGACATACATTTATCTGTAGAATGTGGGAACTGATGGAGAGAAGGTATTCTATCTCAATACCAGTTTTCAAGTATGAGTGAGAGTTGAGCGTATGGATGGATGGGGAAGATGGCTCATGGGCAGAAGAAACAACACCTGCAAAAGTGTGGATTCATGAATTAACATGAGGTATTTGGAGCATTGCCAAATGGGCTGATGTGACTAGGACTGTGTGAGCTGTCTTGGAAAGAGAAGAGGAAACAGTGGGCAAGTAATGAGAAATGGGGAGTTAAGCAGACATTATGCAGTATTATTCAAGGAACTATCAATAAATGAAAAGAATATTTTCTGAGAACTCGTGTGTGTTCAGTTGTCGTCTCTCCTTGTAGTACAAGACCTCATAAGAGATGATTGGCCATGATTAATGTTTTTATAAAACTTTTATGAAGATACAATTCACATACTATAAAATTGTCCTTTATTAAGAGAACAGTTCAGAGCTTTTAGAATATGCACAGGTTGTACACTAGTCACCACTATCTAATTCTAGAATATCTTTATAATTCCAATAGGAAGCTCCACCTCCATCAACAGTCACTTCTCATTTATCTCTCTCCCTAGCTCCTGGCAACCACCAATGCATTTTTTATCTTTATGGATTTTACTATTCTGGATATTCTACGTGAATGGAATCAGACAGTATGTGGTGTTTTGTGTTTGGCTTCTTTCACTTAATATTTACATGGTTCATTCACATTGGGTCACATATCAGTACTTTGTTTCCTTGTATAGTTATATAATATTCCATTGTATAGGTGTATCACATTTTGTTTATCCATTCATCTCTTGATAGATATTTGACTTGTTTTAAAATTTTGTGTGTTCGGACTAATGCATGAGCTGTTGTGTGGATATATGCCTTCGTTTCTCATAGGTACATAGCTAGAGTAGAATTGCTGACCCATATGATAGCTTATATTTAGCCTTTTGAAGAACTTACAGACTGTCCTCCAAGGTGGCTGCACTGTTTTACATTCCCACCAGCTGTATTAGTCTACTAATTCTCCACATCCTTGTCAAAGCTTATTATTGTCCCTCTTTTTGATTAAAGTCATCATAGTGGATGTGAAGTGATATTTCATTGTGGTTTTGATATGCATTTTTTTCTGATAAATAATGGTGCTAAACATCTTCTCATGTGCATATTGGCCATTAGTATATCTTCTTTGGAGAATTATTTATGCAACTCCTTTGTTCATTTTTTAATTGGATTATTTGACATTTTATTGCTTTTACTTATTTTGACAGTAGTCCCTTATTAGATATGTGATTTTCAAATACTTTCTCTTATTTTGTGGATTTTCTTTTCACTTGCTTTTTGGTGTCTTTTTGAAGCACAAACACTTTTAATTTGAATGAAGTCCAGTTTATCTATGTTTTCTGCTATTGCTTGTGCTTCTTGTGGTATATCTTAAGAATTCATCACCTAATCAAAGGCTACGTAGTTTTTCTTGTGTTTTCTTCTAAGTTTTAGCCCTTACATTTAGGTCTTTGATCTATTAATGTTTTGAGTTGGTTTTTGTATATGGTATGAAGTAGGGGTCTAACTTCACTCTCTTGCAAGGGGATAGCCACTGGTCTCAGTACCATTCATTGAAAACACTATTCATTCCTCATTGAATTGACTTGGCACCTTGTTGGAAATGAACTGACTGTAAAATGTGGATACATTTTTGGATTCTCCATTCTATTCCATTAATATATATGCCTATCATTATGCTGATTTTTAATAGTGCATATTTCCTAAGAATGTGTTGGGAATTAAAGGAAGCAATGTGTATAACAGCACTTGATGCTAGGCTTCAAGAAATAAACATAAACGATTTTGTTGTTGCTGCTGGTGGTGGTATTACTCTGTTCCAGGAGGAGTTCACTGATAGACCCAACTTGTTCCTGAAAGATCATCAGCTCCCAGGGTTTTAGACCAGAACAGACCTGGGGATTTGCAATCCAGTGCCTCCATTCTAAAGCTAACCAAAACAAATTAACAACAATGCACACATACAAACACACAAGTGCACATACAGCTCTAGCCAGGTACATTAAATGATTAGCAAAAGGTCACAGAGCTACAGAAGGAAAATGTTCAGAATCTGCTCCTCCTTACACTTCATGCAGTGCTTTTTGCAAAATATTATACTATTTGAGTATACAGAATATCACACAACCTAGCCTAGATAAATGCCATAATTCCCAATTTGCCTCTGGTTTAAGAAGTAAACATTTCTATTAAAATGCAAAAAGGTAACCCCATAAGGATAAAACATTGGATCTTTAAAAGTCTTTTTCTGTATTATTTTTATAAATTAGCCTTGAGTGTTTAAAATGGTAATGAAAAGTATTTCACATTTATATTAGCTTTTACATGGTCTCTTAGTATTTTGTTATTCCCTGATAATAATAACAACAGTAAAGTAAAAAAATAATAATAGCTATTTAAGCCGTTTTGAAATAATTATCACTAATCTAATCTCCATATCTCTGTGATGCAAATATTTTTACGCCCATTTCACAGTAGAGTAACCTGAAACTTAATGGCTTAGGTCATTTTTTTAAAAAATCACATAGAAAATACTTGGAAAAAAATTGTATTCAAACCTTAGCCCCTGTGACTCCAAATCCCAAGATTTCTTTTTCTAACTCTGACATACAGTCTTAAATAAAACAATTAAGACTAGACAACCACTTGACAGAGACAGGGCAAGGTTGAGATGCAGGGAAGGCTGCCTTTGCAGTTACCTTGTGGCGCCATCTCTAATGGGGAGCAGGTCCTGGAGGGACAGGATGCTGAGGGATGTCATGGAAGCTGGGTGGCTCTGGGTGACTGGGAGGGTACCAGACAGAATGGATGCCCCTTGCAGGGGTGTAGCAATGACTCGTAATCTTGGCTGCATGCCAAATTCACCTTGAGGACTTTCTGACACTGTTACTCCCTGTTCTGATTCAGATCTAATAATCTGCCATTTAAAAAAATTCCCAGAGAGTTCTTGACAATGTGGGAATTCTTGACAATGTGTACAGAATGAGGAAGCAGCCTTCAATACGCACCTGCTTTTGGCCAAGGATTGAACTCAGAGTTTTACCCATACCTTCACCCTACCCATAAGCAGGTGTCATGAGCACTCCCCCTGGGAGAGGAAACTGGCAAGATTCAGAACTCACCTGCGCTCAGGCGTCCAGTTGAAGTGAGGCCAGGACCAGAGTCCGGAGCTGTGTGACCCCAAGGCCAGTGCTGTCCTGGTGACCTGAACCCCTCTCAGTGGGTCTGACCCTGAGGGTGAAGACTGTGTCCCAGCATCCTGCCTTATGGACACACTTCAGTTCCTTTATCTTGTCCTGTCTACCTCAAAGCTGTTGTCAAGACCAAATTAGATAATAAAGCCCCAAATACCCATCACATATGAGGTATCATTACTTATTACATTGCTAAAGATGTGGGCAAGGCTGAGGTAGGGAGCAGCAGCAGACACCTGTGCATCTGGTCCCAGACCCACTTTGCTTCTGCCTCTCAGCTGAGATGAGGTCTGGGTCCTGGCTGAGCAGGACATGGTGCTGAGGTCTTGTACCCTGTTCCTTCTAGAAACAGACACCCCTTAAAAGAAAATATTTTAAAAGCCAAGCAATTTCTTCATACACATGTGAGATTTGCCATACGCATTTGCTTAGGCCCAATAGCTCAGTTTAAGAGGAGGAAATTGATGGTTAGTCATTGAATATGCACGTTTTACTCTGATAGCTAGAGTGTTTATGCACATATATACTCTACATATACTCTATGTACATATGAAATATATAGTAATGTTATACTATATTAAATATAGTATACAATATACTATACTATATTATTATATATAACATATCATATAATGTATTTAAATATATATGTGTGTGTGTATCTCCAAGGTAAGCTTCATTTAGTTATAAGTCCCAACTTAAAGTTGGAAACTAAGATTTAGAAAATGAGCAATTAGGCACAGATTAAGCCGTTTCTCTGATTCTAAATGGCGTGAACAATATCAATAATGAGTATATACAAAGGCTAATAGCAGCTAACATTTACCAGATACTTCCTTATTTCCATGCATTATGCTCCTGTGTTCAATACATTTATATTTAGTTCTTGCAACAACCTGAAGAGACAAGGTTTTCATCCCCATTGTACAGATGAGGAGCCATGGGCTTAGGCTCAGTAAATAAAAGTTGTCCAATGCCAAGCGGGTCTATTGGACTTCAGAACCAGAGGCATGTTCCCTGGCCTCTCACTGCTGTTTCCACCACATCATATCAACTTTATGCAGGGTGGGGTTGGTATGTGCAAAGTCACACATTTCAATCCCAACTAACTTTACGGAAAGACATGTTTCATCTTTGGGAAAGCCTTTTCCAGCTCAAGTCTGCTCTCTCCCAAGTACACAATCATTTGAATAAAACAGTATACAGAGTAGTCATTTATTTATTTAGCAAGTTTTTATTAAGCATCTATTAAATATTGTGTGGCAAGCATAGTTCTATTTACCGGGAGTGTAGTGGTTTGTAAAGTAGATAGTTTAGTGGGCCAGAGAGATGTTAAACAAATAGTCATATACGTGGGTATAAAAGCCCAAAACTTTGTATGTATTATACAAGAAAATGTAAAGGTTGAGGAGAGATTGTAACAAGAGGACCTGAATTAGATATTGGGGGCAGGGGACTGGGATCATTAGCAAAGACTTCTCCGGGGAAGTAACATTAAAACTGAGCCCAGAAAAAAAATTACACACGTGAAGAATAGGATGGTGAGGATTTCAGGGAGAGGATAGAGCAAGTGTCAGTCTCTAGGATGGGAAACACTTGACACATTATCAGATACTGAATTTAGAAACCCATGCACTCATACATTATGTTTATAGGGATAAAGAAGATGTTACTGCATGTCAGTCATTGTGTGTATAATAGGAATACGAGGGTACCTATCACAGATCCTGTCCATGGGGTAGTTCAGTTGCAAAGATAAATGGTATGATAAAGGCATAGACAAGAATGTCTTGGGGAGAGAAAGGGTGACTCAGACATCACAAGTAAGTTCTGAATGTGAGTTGAGAACTGGAGAGTGGGTGGATCAGATGGCACAGGTATGGGAATGGGTTTTCCAAGCAGAGGGAATTGTGTGTATAAAGGTACAAAGTTGAGAGGATGATGGAGCTCTGGAGAGAGGCTTTAGAGAAGGACCTAGAAGTTATGTTTTGGACAGACTGCAAAACAAATGGTTTTGTAAATCCTGTTAAGAAGTTTTAGGCCTTCCATCTTTATCAAGGGGCACATGTGGGATGTTTTAGGCAGAAGCAAGATATTTAAAAGATAACTGTGGAATTTCTATCTCCGTCTATCTGTCATCTATCTGTTTATCTATCTATCTATCTATCTATCTATCTATCTATCTATCTATCTATCTATCATCTATCCCTTTCTGTCTACCCACATACTTACCCAACTTCTGTCAATATATCATCTGTCTCTCTATATTTCTATCTATACTGATCTTTCTTCTGCCTAGCTATTACCCATCTATCATCTATCCAAAATGACCACGTTTTGAAGTTACCGTAGTTGTGCATTTAACCCTCTGCACAATCTATGCAAAGGCCCTATTGTAAAACACCACCATCAGTGAAAAGGTAAGCAGATACCTACGGCACCAGCAGGGGAGGCTCAACAGCGTCTGCACAGATGACACACTGTGCTATTTATTATCCTTTAGTTAAACTCTGTGGGTCCTACCATTTCCTTTGAGTAATTTGGGCATTTCAGGTAAGGTTATTATTCATTTCTTTATGTTTATATGTATATTTACAAGCAGTAGCAATATGTATAGATTCATTTGCTACAGATACTCGTCTAAAAATTAAACAAAGATCACCTGCCAAAATATGGAGAAGCATTTAAAAGCTATCCCCAAGTGTTCCTTTCTTCACAAAGTCATCATGGAAACAAGGTAGAGTTGTAGTGATAATTGCGGAATTCAACTCAGATTTGAATTTACATTAAAAGTATTGAATACCTTCCTTGGCAAGCAGCATGCATGGCCCTGGGGAAACCAGGACAGTGATAATAGGCTCCTCCTGTTGTGGCCTGCAGTGTGCAGGGGGCGCTGACGTGAATGGGATGGTTTTGTTCATCATGGCAGGTGCTGTGAGGGAAGATGCTCTGGGAAGACATTTGAAGCAGAGTTCACAAACACGTGAAGGCTTGTGGATGGACATTTTGTTTGGGGAATTGGTCAACAATAAACAAAGAGGAATCATAATACAGTGAGAGGAACTCTTGTTTACTGACCCTATAATTTTGATCAATTTATCTCCTCATGCCTCAGTTTCTTCAATATTAATGGTGAGAATATTTATTTGATTTATCTCACCATTTGTAAGGAGCTTGTTTATCTCAATAAACAAGGAATTTGAAAACAACAAAGTTGCTTATTAATGTTAGTTTCTAAGGATATTGTAATTAAGAAGAGAAGGAACTTCCCTTTCTGCCAGTTCATCCTCTGCACTTCCTTTTCTGTTAGCGATCCACACCCTAACACTGTAGTTATCGTTCCTCCTTGGAGAAAATGACAGAGAACATGACGGAGCTACAGAGGATGGCATACAACACTACCTGGGCTTAGTAGGAACGTCTCGGTTAGCCTTTGCGATCCTACTTCAGGAAGCTCTTTCCTCATGGGTAACATAGACTGAGCGCCTGAGCAATGAGGATGACATGCTAAGCATCCATGGAGTTTTCCATATCTCTTAATCCAGCATCCTTCACACTATCGGATGAGGTACGATGTCTGTGGAAAGAACAGTTCTGAGTTGGTGGCTGTGCTGAGTTCTATCCTGAGGCATCATAGCTGCCTCCATTCAATGAATGTGCTTTCCCCAGCTGTGTGTAACTTACTATTAGGGAGCCTTTAGGGTCTGAAAAAAAAATTAAGACAAAAAACTTCAGATGGCCTAACAGTTCCGGCTGAAGCAGACATTATTTTGAGAATATTTTGGAAGTTGCACTCGAGTTGTTGCTTTACAGAAGTGAAAAAAGTATTGACATTTCTAAGCCCAGAACTATTTTTTAACAAGCTAGAAAATATAGGAAAAAGAAAAAAAAAAAAAACAGGTAGAACATTTTTCTCAAGAGAATGCAGTGTAGCTACAATGTACGCTATTTTTCCCCAGCATGTATTTGGGTAACGTATGTGCACTGAAATTTCAGGCCAAATCCTAATGCAGAAATAATCCCAAATATGGCAGATTTATAAGATAGGCAATTTTTATTTATTTGCTAATGTAGATTAAGAGCTCAAATGTTCTACTTGTTACTCATGGCTTCTCCTTGAAAAGACTTACCTGTAAGGTCTCAGCAGCATAAAACTCCAAGCTGCAAAATCGTCCGAATTCAGCATTTGCCATAATTCTCCTTTGCCATCAGCTCAGCTCAGGTTTGTTTGGAATTGACCTGCCCTGTACCTGTTTGGTAATTAATAATTCACAATTAAATTGGCAGTACAAATACATCAGCATGTCTGCAGGCTTGGAGCCTCCGCTCTGTGTTATCTTCCTTTTATTTGAGGATCTGAAAGAAAATTGGAAAGAAAGGTTTGAGTATCTAAAATCTTCCATTCAAAGCTTTACCTCCCTTAGTTTTGGGATTTCTTTTCAATCTGTTTTGGATCTTTCTTTCAAAGAGAAATTAAGCATGTACCGTTGTCAGGCTCTGTGATTTACACTGAGGAGTAGAGATGTGTGTGATTCCACACTTGCCCTCCAGCTCCTCATTCTCCAGGTGCAGAGACAGTCAGAAGACAATAAGCTGCCATACATAGAGCACGTTCAAAGCCCTCCCTGGGACAGGTCTAAACAAAACGCAGCAGAAGAGATGACTGCTTCTGCTTTCAGGATGTGGGGAGAGGTTAGGGCAAATGGCAGAGGAGAGAGGATGTTGGGGTACCCTTTGAAAGATGAATCATATCTGTTGGTAGGGAATCAAGAAAAGACAGTCAAGGAAAAGGAAAGTTATGGGAGTGCTGATGCTTTTAAAACATTCAGGAGAAGATAAGGGGCCAGTGTGTGCCATGTGCTTTGTTAGAGGAAACGGGGCCTGAGATGAGGTTTGTTGGTGGGTTTGGGGGTTCGACTCCAGAGAGCTCAGGTCATGCAGAAGGATTTGTTTGTTAAACGTGGTAGGCCGTTCTGGGGTAAAGGAGAAAGGAGGAGAGCAGTTTGATTCCATGATTACTTGGAAAGATTGCTCTGGCTATGTGTAGGGAATAGATTGGTGGGACCCCAAAATGGAAAGAGGCCAGGTGGAAGGTTCCTGGTGGGAGGCTACTGCAATTATCTCTGTGAAAAGTGGTGAGAAACAACCAAGACAGTGGTGGTGATAAATAAGAGGTGAGAAGCAATCTGGGCGTTTTCCAATACTGACCTTTGAGTTGAAGAGAATCAAGGCCTGGAGGTGAGACAGTAAGACCAGGTGTCATTTTAGGCTAAAATTTGTAGTGCTGTGGGTACACGGGCATGATCCTGGCTCATGAGAGGAAAACTGTTGTTTGTGAAATATGTTTTTCCTGACATCATCATGATCGTCGTCATCATCATCTTAGGAGCTAACATTTATTGAGTGCTTACATTATATCAGTCACTCTGCTAAGCCGTTATTTCACCTAAACTCACTGTGTTGTGAGTTTAGCTACTACTATCATCCACATTTCACGAGTGAGAAAAATTAAGCTCAAAGGGACAAAGGCAGGTCACCTTGCTAACGGTCATGTAGCAGGTGAGGAATTAAGCTGATTGAAACATTGGTCTATCTGAATCCAGAACCCTGCTCCTAACCACTAGGATATGATGCCACTTAAAAAATACAATTTGGAGTACAATCTCATGGTTGCAGTAGTAGTAAGGACACACATGCATTGCTGGTTGGATCCAGGATTTTCTAACTCTATCAAGAGAGTCAGAGAATTTCACGGAGTTTTAAAGGATGTGTTTTAAGGGATGGTGAGGGATTTTCAGGTTAAAATAAGTGAGAAACAAAATAATTCCAGGATGGAACAACCTGTTCAAGGTCAAAGATTTTAAAAGGGTCTGCAATGCTCGGAAAATAGTAACTAACTCAGCGTTATCAGCATTTTGAGTGCAATATTGGGGAAGGCTTGAGGCTGAGGACAGTGGTCCCTCATGGTTATCAGCTTACGCCACTGATTCCACTAAAAACAATAAACATGGGGATAAACAGGAGCTCTTGGAAGGCTTTGTGAATATTTTTGATTTCACCTTTTAATCAACAGTCACACCCTCTCTCAGGTCCTCTGCTTCCCACCAGTGTTCCCACATCTGTCTCCTGCTATCGCCAAGGTATAATTTAGAGCTCCTTCTACCATAAGTACAAGGCAAACGTTTATGGCCCTATCTTTGGCGAATCAAGCAACTTGAAATTTATTATTGTGAACAATATTTATCATAAAAACATGCTATACAAAATTTGTAGGCTAACACCTCCTTTTAAGTGCAAAGAATTATTCTCAGGTATTTCTTCTATCCTGTTTCCTTACAGTTCCTCCTCAGATCATGAATATCTCCTCAGACATCACTGTGAATGAGGGAAGCAGTGTGACCCTGCTGTGTCTTGCTATTGGCAGACCAGAGCCAACTGTGACGTGGAGACACCTGTCAGTCAAGGGTAAGATGCTGACCTGAAGGACGTTTTCAGAGGTAGTATGTTAAAGTCTTGGCTCTTATGCACAACAGAGCTTCAGGAATCAGAAAACATTTTGTAGTCCAGTCATATAAGATCACGCAGGCAATATGCACCAATTGCTGGCTTTTTCATTTCAAAAGAAGGATTCCTAGAGGAAATTTGCTAAATTATAGTCTCAGTCATTTTTATGGCCTTAGATGGCTTCTGTTTTCCAAACTATGAAGAACAAAGGACATAAGAATAACTTCCAATGAAGATGTGAATTTCTGAAAGTAGAGGTGGGTCAGTTGGTGGTTTGTTCTTCCTGGAAGTAGAGCACAAGGGTATTAGTGTGGCCATGGAGAAGTTTGGCATTATTGTGTGTCCAGGAGAAAAAGGATCTCCTTGCTTCAGCACTTTCAGGACATTTATCCAGAGCCACACACGTCTGACCTGTCCATAAATAGTTCACCTTGAGTGGAAGAAGGATGATGGAAATGGTTAAGTGCATTTGGGCATGGCTGTGCTGAGCAGTCAATAATTGGCATGAAAACATCGGTTAAAACCATTTCCAACTTAATAGCAAGGGAACCAGAAGGACAGTGGGGCTTATCCTTTTGGAAATAAAACTTGCCCCAAGCCAAACTTGAAGAGATGGGCACAGAGCCACTTGAAATATTTACACTGCTACTAAAAGCTGTGATTAATTCTAGGAATTATACAAGAAACAAGAGCTTCCTCAGGCATTAAAAATTCAAACACGAAACCAAGTAAATAGGAAAAATGTGTGGAGTGTGCCTACGTAACATTCAAAAGTAATATGGATCTACAAGAAAGTGTAAGAGTAAATCTTAGTAATATTGAGAAAGACAAAGATTTGCCAGGACAAGAAAAGCCCTAACCATGACAGAACAAAAGTGATAAATTCATGTTAATACCGAAATACCCAAAATTCTGTGATTTAAATAACAGAAATGTATTTCCTCACATTTCTGGAGGCCAGATGTCTGAGGTCATGGCGTCAGCAGGGTTGGTTCCTTTCAAGAGCTTGAGGGAGAATTCGTTCCACGTCCTTCCCTAGATGCTGGTGGTTTGCTGGTAGTCACTGGCGTTGCTTGACTTGTAATCTGTTACCCTGATCTCTGCCTTCATCTTCCTATGACCTTCTTCCTAGATGCATCTGTGTCCAAGTTGTTCCTTTTAATAAGGATATAAGCCATCATATATCAGGGTCCACACCAGTAACTTCATTTTAACTTGATTACCTCTGTAAAGACCCTATTTCTAAATAAGGTCACATTCTGAGGTATCAGGGGTTAGGAATTCAAGGTATCATTTTTATAGGGTTGTAACTTAATTCATCACAGCCTTCATCAAAATTAAAAACCTTCAGTGGAGTCACAGACTGGATAAAAACATTTACTGTGCATATATTTGACAAAAAATTTACATCTAGTGTATATGAAGAATTCTCCCAACACAATTCTGACACTCCACCTCAAAGTGAACAAAAAATTTGGACAATTCCAAAAGAAGATATAGTATGTGAATGGCAAATAAGTACACAAAAATATGACTAACATCTTAATCGTATAAATAAAAATTAAACAAAAATGAGATACCATTGTATAATCCCTAGGAAGACTAAAATTAAAAAGGCTGATAATATCGTGTTGGTGAAGATGTGGATCAGCTGAAGCTTTATATATTAACTCTGCAACTGTAAAAATATATAAGCACAATGGGGAACAATTTCACATTTTGTTATAAAGTTAAACATACACTTAGCATACGCACCAGCAATTCCACTCCTAGGCATTTATTCAAGATAAATGAAAGCATATGCTCACAAATGTATATTGTATACAAATGTTTTTAGCAGTTTCATTAATAATAGCTGTAAACTATGAATAACCCAAATAACCATTGACAGACAAATAGATTAATTGTGGAATATTCTAACAACAGATTGCTACTCAGCAATTAAAAGGAACAAACCACTGATGCACATAACAAAATGGATGTATCTCAAAAATGGCGTGCTGAGAAAGATAAGCTAAAAATTAAAAAACACATGCTGTATGAATTTGTTTGCTTGAAATCCTATAATAGACAAAAGTAATCGGGAATGGCAGAAGTCAAGTCAGTGGTTACTTAGGGTGGGGATTTGGGGAGAAGTGATTGCAAAGGGCCACAAGAAGTTTTGGGGGATGTTGGAAAAGTTCTGTATCTTGAAGGTTATGTTGGTGTCAAAATTAGTCAAAACTAATAAAACTGTAAAAAATAAGTGTATTTTATTGTTGGTAATTAGATTTCAATTAAATTTGAAATATAAATATACAGAAATGTAGACAATAATGATCTGAATTTTTTTCCTAATTTGAAACATTAATTATGTCATTGCACTTATCAAATAAGAGACTGGATCTTCTACTAGGTGTATCATTCAAGCTTTTGCTGCTTTTCTCTTTGTGGACTGAGAACACATATTTTTGCTCCTGCCTTGTTATAGGGAAAGATAATGCTAATAAATTAGCCTAATATTCTTGGTATAAAGACCTCGGCTATTAAAACCTAGAATGTCTCTATATCATAAAGTAAAATTAATGAGAGTATTAAAGTATATGTAAGGGATATCACAAAACTCAAACTTAATATAAACACAGCAATAATGTTCCCAAAGACATGGGTTCCATGATAATTTTGCCTAAAGTTAGAGATAATTTTGGATTTATATTACATACAAAACTGTGTCTAACCATCAGATCAACTTTTATATATTTGGTAAAATCAAATGTCTTTATAAATGCTTGAAATCCCAGAATGTAGTTATTTGATCCTAAACACACAGTTCTCTAAGCTTGGAAATCATTTAAAAGGTATTTTGACTTTATGTAAATGTTCTGAAGCAATTCTTTATAATGGTACACTGGTAAGATTTCCCTTTTAAAATAAGGGGGATTCATTCGTATTCTCGATCTTTTATAGAATGTAATAGCTGCAATTTAGCCTCACTGGAAAATCCTAAATTTAAGTGATCTCTCTCTTCTTTAAATCTCACAGGCTGTGCTCTACTTTGAAGTTGCCTTTGTTTTCTCATAGGCTTGGCCTTAACTTTGCTGTCTTTCATTTTCACTATTGTCTTTCCCCTTCCCTCTCTCAATGATATTTAAGCATTTGAACTCCAAAAAATGGTTTCCCAGTTTGAAAAGCACAGGGGCTATGCTAATCTTCTCTGTAGCATTTCAATTTTATACCTAATGTAGGTGACGGGTTGATGGGTGCAACACACCACCATAGCACGTGTATACCTATGTCACAAAACTGCACGTTCTGCACATGTTCCCCAGAACTTACAGTATAATAACAAAAAAAAGAAAAGCTCTGGAATATGAAGTATTTGTAAGTTTAAAATTTGCATCTGCAGGGTGGCTACCAATATTTATTTTTAGAAGGATACTTCTTCTGACTTGCAATCAGGGAGTTGTTTTAAAAGATTAGAAGTACATTCAATAAAACTGGAACATCAAACAGCATTTTTTAGAAAAATTCGTTGATTGATTCAGCATGGAAGAATAAGAAATAAAGGTTGCAATGATATTTTCTTTGAAATTCCAGTAGGATTATGGTGGAGGAGTTAGCTAATGCAATATTTGAAATATATGATTTAAATTTGGCGATCTGTAAACAGGGACGAGTAAATCAGCTTTCATTTAAGAAAAATATTTTAATAAGCAGATTATTAAAAATTAAAAATAGTAATCACACTTACAGTTTAAGATGGCAATATGAGGGCAATATGAGTACATGCTGTTGACCCCTTACAATTGTAGAAAAGCGGTAAAAAAAAAAAAATAAATAAATCCATTATCGCATTAGAGAAAAATAATAATAAGCTTTGATGGATCTGAAACTATGAGGAATCTCTGAAATATAAAAAGTAGACAGACATAATGAAGGCAAAAATACAGCTCAAAATACAGAAATGCAGTCTCTACCTAAGATGATAATGGTTGAAGAGTGAAGGTTTCAGGTAGTGAAACTGCACTGGTAAGTGATTAAAGTGATTGGAGTGGGAGGAGGCAAGGGAGTGAGAGGAGCCTGGGTAGCCTTTGCCCATGTTGGTGGTGTAAATACTCCCATCATTGACGTTTCTGGGGAGCCCCTTTGAAGTAACTTTTCTTTTCAGGTATATTTGTTTCACAAAAACAAACAAACCAAAGACATATCCTTCTTACCAAAGTAGGGTAAAAGTTTTGAAACATCCCCAAGTTTCCAAAGGTGGATCTGAAGACTTCCCAGCTTTTCTACTCTCTAGACTGAGTAAGCTGCGGGAGCCCTGTCGACCTCTCGTCTCCTTGGCAGTACTGAAAGTGTACCAGATTTCCAGAACCCGGGCATTTTCGAGGACACGTGCCTCACTTTTGAGGAAAGCTGGATGTTACCAGGATCATGAATAAATGTTGTGAACATAACGAAAAGCACTATGCAAACATCCCTTTGGGGTTTTGTTGTTTCTGTGCAAACTGCTGAGCTTTTGACTGTGTATTCATTCTTAATCTTTAGATATAAAAATCTATACTTAATTTTTTCAATAGCAGGCAATGTCTTACTAAAAATATTTATATAGATCTGCTAGAGGGTATGGCACTTGTGTAGCAGCCTTTACATATGTGGAAATCTGTACTTAGTCACCCATGGCCCAGGAAGTAGAATAATGATGGAATTATTATTCTATATAACACAGGCTGCTGCCTCAAAAAATTTTCCAAAGGAAAAAGTCAGGTCCCAAAACAAGCAAGCAAAGTGGATTGGAATACATTGTGAATCAGCTGGGCTTCAAGAATTATTTCCTTTCCCATTCCTGAAGGACAAGAGAAGGGAAGCTGGGCCACCATCACTGGCAGGCTTGTGTAGGCACATGAGTAATGTGAAAAAGTTGCAGGGATGGGAGTGGCAGAAGAAGTCCCTAGAGCCTGTTGTGTTCTAAGGAGGGTAGTCACCCCCGCTTGCAATGCCATAGGAATCCACTGCGATGCCTCGCACACCTGGCTTCGCTGCCATGACATATTTGGAAAGGCCAGATGTTTGGGAAAAAATAACAAAGTCTTCCTTCCTGTCTCTCCTCCCCTGAGATTTTAAGATGACAACACTTCACCCGTGAGTGAGCTGCTCATACAGTCTACTCAGATACAGTAATATCTCAGGGAGCAAGTTATTTCATATAAGTGAACTTTCCAGGTAACCAAAGCTGACTCTTTTATGCATTTACTCAAGTTATTTCCACTGAAAGCATTTAAATTATGTTCTATTCTGTTTATTTTTGTCTAGTGAATGCCATTTAGCCTCATCTTTACATTGTAACATCAAGATTATACGTATAGATTGTTTGTATCTTGGCATTTGGGGACTGCGATGACTAGGAATATGACCCTTAAATACCATCAATACTGTTTAAAATCTTGTGTCTTTTAAAAATAGTTCCTGTAGTGTTTCTTTCTTCCTTTCAGTCAGACTTGTCAGTTCTTCCTAAAGTCAGTGCACCTGTCTTTTAGCAGCCACGTTTCTTCTGATGATCTGCTTCTAATTTGTCTTGAGCAAGAATCTATACAACTAAGTTGATTAGTCCTAAATAAGACGTAGTGGTGGGAAAGGGCCTTCTTTGAGTGAAAGGCATTAGCTTTTCGGAATGTGATCAATGGCACTGATGACTTCTGTCTGGGGGAAATAATGTTTGGCTTTGTTCTAGATATCCGAGGTTGCTAAATGAGAGAATTCCATGGAAGTAAAGAGCTAATGCTAGCAAAATCACCACCCGTGGTTATCACCTGGTTGGGCAGTTTTGTCTTCTAGTTACTCTGGTAGATGTTCAGGTTAGAAATATACTAATCAGCCGGGCTCTGTGGCTCATGCCTTTAATCACAGCACTTTGGGAGGCTGAGGTGGACAGATCACCTGAGGTCAGGAGTTCAAGACCACCTTGGCAAACAGGGTGAAACCCCGTCTCTACAAAAAAATACAAAAAATTAGCCAGGCGTGGTGACTCATGCCTGTAGTTCCAACTACTCAGAAGGCTAAGGCAGGAGAATCTCTTGAACCCAGGAGGCAGAAATTGCAGTCAGCTGAGATCGGGCCATTGCACTGCAACCTGGGTGACAAGAGCAAAACTCTGTCTAAAAAAAAGAAAAAGGTACTGATTCACGACTGTTTCTGCTACAGCATTCATTTTTCATGCTAGAAATTCCTAAAGAGAAAGTCTTAGAAGAAATCACCAAGTTCTTAGCACTCCAAATAAAAGATATATTGACCCACACTTGAGTATAGGTATTGGATAGGCTGTTGGATGGTGGTGTTAGCCCATTGGATAGGCTGTTGGATGGTGGTGGTAGCCCATTGGCAGAACATGGGCTAACACCCATGTTTAGCATGAGACCTGGGCTGAGTTGTTAACACACGGAGTGACTTAACAAATGTTGATTTATCTCACTGATCCTCAAAACCCTTTACTGCAAAATGGGAACGACTTTATCAGTTTATTTTGGGTATCAAAAGAGAAAATGAATGGAAAGCAGGTAATAGTGTTGAACACTAACTCAACAGTTATTTCTAAACTGTAGTTGTGCCATATTTGCATTTGAATGCATTCTTTGAATCCATGTAGCATACAGATTAGCCTGGGTGCTGGTTATGATGGTATTATGATGAGTGCATACTGTATGCCCAGCCCCGTTTTGTGCATTTTTTGTGTTTTAACTCATTGAATGTGCGAGCAGCCTTGAGAGAAAAGTGATAATTTTTACTATTTTATTACCTCTTGTCTTTGTCTCTTATTCCTTGACAGTTCTGAGGTCTTTGATTCATTTCTTTGGCCTGAGTGTAGATTGGGAATGATATAGCAGTTTTATTTGTGATAGGCAAAAAGCCAAATGTCCTTCATTGGGTATATGGTTAAACTGTGGTATAATCGCACCATGAAATACTACACAGCAAAACAAAGGAATGAACTATTGTTCCATTTGACAACTTGGATGGACCTGAAAGACATTGTGATGAATAAAAAGAGTTGGTCTCAAAAGTTTGCATATTGTATGATTCCATTTTTATAACATTCTTGAGTTGTCAAAATTGTAAATATGCACAACAGGCCAGCAGTTGCCAGTGGTGAGAGTAGCAAAAGGAAAGGGAAGCAGAAGGGAGCTGCCTTAGGTTGATGGAGCTATACTGTATCTTATTGTTATGGTACCTATATGACTCAGTATGTGTGACTGAATGTTGTCGAACTATACACAAAGACATAAAAATAAGTACATGCAAAAACTAGTGAAATGCAAGTAAACTCCACAGTGCAATTATTCATAACTTTATTTATTTTTAATTTTGATTTTTATTTTAGTCTAAGTTCTTGAATACATGTGCAGGATATGCAGGTTTGTTACACAGGTATACATGTGCCACGGTGGTTTGCTGCAGCTATCAACCCATCATCTAGGTTTTAAGCCCAGCATGCATTAGGTATTTGCCCTAATGCTCTCCCTCCCCTTCCCCGCCACACCCTGACAGGCCCCAGTGTGTGTTGTTCTCCTCCCTGTGTCCAGAGAACATGCGGTGTTTGGTTTTCTGTTCCTGTGTTAGTTTGCTGAGAATGATGGCTTCCAGCTTCATCCATGTCCCGGCAAAGGACATGATCTCATTCTTTCTTATGGCTGCATGGTATTCCGTGGTGTACTAAAACACCAAAAGCAATTGCAACAAAAGCCAAAATTGACAAATGGGATCTAATTAAACTAAAGAGTTTCTGCACAGCAAAATAAACCAGCATCAGGGTGAACAGGCAACCTACAGAATGGGAGAAAATATTTACAATCTACCCATCTGACAACGATCAAATATCCAGAATCTACAAGGAACTTAAACAAATTTACAAGATAAAAAACAAACAGTCCTATCAAAAAGTGGGCAAAGGATATGAACAGACACTTCTGAAAAGAAGACATTTATGTGGCCAACAAACATGAAAAAAAGCTCATCATTACAGATCATTAGAGAAATGCAAATCAAAACCACAATGAGATACCATCTCATGCCAGTCAGAATGGCAATTATTAAAAATTCAGGAAACAATGAATGGTTACGGAGAAATAGGAACGCTTTTACACTGTTGGTGGGAGTGTAAATTAGTTCAACCATTGTTGAAGACTATGGCAATTCCTCAAGGATCTAGAACCAGGAATGCCATTTGACCCAGCAGTCTCATTACTGGGTAATGCTATTTGTTATATACCCAAAGGATTATAAATCATTCTACTATAAAGACACATCCACATGTATGTTTATTGCAGCACTATTTACAATAGCAAAGACTTGGAACCAACCCAAATGCCCATCAATGATAGACTGGATAAAGAAAGTGTGTCACATACAACTTTATGAATAAAACTGTATATATAATACTGCATGCATACACACACACATATATATTTAGTTACATAAGGTGCCACCATTGGGGGAGCTGGGTGATAGTGCTGGGTACCTGTCTCTACCATTTTGTAACTTCCTGTGAATCGACAATTATTTCAAATGAAACAATAAAAAATAGAAATACAAGGAAAATGAGTCTCTAGTATTCCACTAACAACCTATTCCTATCTACGCTTATATAAGAATTTGTTGTTTCTAAAATATTTAAACATGAATCATCTCAAGTGAGTTTATAGCAGTTCCCTAAAATAGGTCAGAGAAAGAATAGTTTGCCTATTTCACAGGGAGGGAAACAGATGGAAAGGTTAAGTAATGACAGATGAGTCACAGCTAACTAAAATCGTAGCTTTATGAAAAGAACCTAGTTCCTGATTTTCAAGTCTGGAGCTCTTTATATTGTACAAAGATGGCTTCCATAGCTTGAAGTTGGAACAAGTATAATGTAAGATGATACTTTGAATCAAATTCCGCTTGTTACCTGGGGCACCCAAGGGTGCTCACTAGCTTTGAGCATCACCCATTCTCTTGCCTTGCCTTTCCTATGTCCACACCTACCTTCCTATGTCTAGTTGCTTTCTAGCTTCCACCCAATATTGTTCTAACAAAAGCAGAGCCTCCAAATCAAAACCACATTCATGCCATTGTCTGCTGTAGGTCCCTGTTGTTCGTCTGCTTCAATTAAAATAAACCTGCTGAGACCTACCAACCTCATTTCTCTTCTAAGCCATCCCAGGTAACAGTTCCAGCCACTAATAGGAATTGCCTATTAGTTGACCTGCTGCATCATCCAGTCGTGCTACTACTTCTTTGTCTCTCTCCAAGGCAGATAGGAGCCTTGTTTCTAATCTGAAGTCATGTTTAGAGCCTAATTAATCCCTAGAGTGTGAGAAAGAGGTGTCTGAGATGAGAAATCAAGGTTATACATATCTTGCTCAGTGGAACAGTTATGGGCAAACAAGCTGTTCCTCTCACATTTTTGCAAAGCAAATTTATGTTCACTAACTTTGGTTCTTGTTGTAAATGAGAAGTGTGTGAAGGTCTAGCAATGCGCTTTTTGCCATATGGGTACCCATATGTTTTCCCCCTTTGCTTGCGTACATTTTCGCTTTGGCATGCACATATGCCTGTATTTTTGCAACTTAACAATATTAAAACTAATCCCATTTATGCTCCTTTTGGGTGAGTTGATTGAGTCATAAATTCCTGAGAATCTCTTCCTTGGGAGGCTGAAGTTCTTTTGTGCAAGCAGGAGGAGGGCAGAGCAAGCTATCCTAGCAGAGGGGTGCCTTCAGCAAGCATCACTGTGAAGCTGATGGCCCTGACCCAGACTCCAGAGTGCTAACCTAACCCTGGAAGACTTAGAAACATAGATTCATAATACTTCACAATGACCTCCACCTTCCCTCCCCAAGGTGGAAAACCCTCACTAAGAAATAAGTAGTAGTTCCTTAGGGTTTTCTTTCTAAAGTCCCAGATAAAACAACACATCTTATAACAAACAATTATGATGTCTTTAAGCTGTGGTTCTTGATAGGTGACCATACTTTCTACTTAATACTCCTCACACTGAACTGAGAAACTATGCATGTCAGAAATGGGACAGCTGGAAATTAGGCTTGTATGGAAATGATGCTTAGCTCCTTCACTGGGCATTTTAGAGAATAAATATGAGAATGGATATTACTTATATCATATTAAGTGAAAAACCCAACTAACTCAAATGTAAAATTGGAACTGGAAATGCTACCTACCATCTGTTGTAAAGCCGTGTTGAGGGCATGCCCAAGATGGCCGAATAGGAACAGCTCCAGCCTCCAGCTCCCAGCATGAGCAACACAGAAGATGGGCGATTTCTGCATTTTCAACTGAGGTACTGGGTTCATCTCACTGGGGCATGTTGGACAGTTGGCGCTGGTCCATGGATGCAGCCTGACCAGTGAGAGCTGAAGCAGGGTGAGGCATCACCTCACCTGGGAAGGACAAGGGAGAAGGGAATTCCTTTTCCTAGCCAAAGGAAATTGAGACACACAACACCTGGAAAATCGGGTAACTCCCACCCTAATACTGTGCTTTACCAAGGGTCTTAGCAAATGACACACCAGGAGATTATATCCCACACCTGGCCCAGAGGGTCCCACACCCACAGAGCCTCCCTCATTGCTAGCACAGCAGTCTGAGAACTAACTGCAAGGAGGCAATGAGGCTGGGGGACGGGTGCCCGCCATTGCTGAGGCTTAAGTAGGTAAACAAAGCCACCGGGAAGCTCGAAATGGGTGGAGCCCACCAGAGCTCAAGGAGGCCTGCCTGCCTCAGTAGACTCCTCCTCTGAGGACAGGACATAGCTAAACAAAAAGCAGCAGAAACCTCGGCAGAGGTAAATGTCCCTGTCTGACAGCTTTGAAGAGAGCAGTGGATCTCCCAGCGTGGAGGTTGAGATCTCAGAATGGACAGACTGCCTGGTCAAGTGGGTCCCTGACCCCTGAGTAGCCTAACTGGGAGACATCCCCCACTAGGTGCAGACTGACACCTCACACCTCACACGGCGAGGTACACCCCTGAGATGAAGCTTCCAGAGCAAGAATCAGACAGCAACACTCGCTGTTCAGCAATATTCTATCTTCTGCAGCCTCCGCTGCTGATACCTAGGCAAACAGGGTCTGGAGTAGACCTCAAGCAAACTCCAAGAGACCTACAGCTGAGGGTCCTGACTGTTAGAAGGAAAACTAACAAACAGAAAGGACACCCACACCAAAACCCCATCAGTACATCACCATCATCAAAGACTAAAGGCAGATAAAACCACAAAGATGGGAAAACAGCAGTGCAGAAAAGCTGGAAATTCAAAAATCAGAGCACATCTCTCCCTCCAAAGGAACGCAGCTCATCGCCAGCAATGGAACAAACCTGGATGGAGAATGACTTGGACGAGTTGAGAGAAGAAGGCTTCAGTCACTCAAACTTCTCAGAGCTAAAGGAGGAACTATGTAACCAGCGCAAAGAAAGTAAAAACCTTGAAAAAAGTTTTGACAAATGGTTAACTAGAATAACCAAGGTAGAGAAGTCCTTAAAAGAACTGATAGAGATGAAAACCATAACACGAGACCTATGTGACAAATGCACAAGCTTCAGTAACTGACTCGATCAACTGGAAGAAAGAGTATCAGCAATTGAAGATCAAATGAATGAAATGAAGCAAGAAGAGAAGTGTAGAGAAAAAAGAGTAAAAAGAAATGAACAAAGCCTCCAAGAAATATGGGATTATGTGAAAAGACCAAATCTACGTCTGATTGGTGTGCCTGAAAGTGAGGGCGAAAATGGAACCAAGTTGGAAAATACTCTGCAGGATATCATCCAGGAGAACTTCCCCAACTTAGTAAGGCAGGCCAACATTCAAATTCAGGAAATACAGAGAACACCACAAAGATACTCCTCAAGAAGAGCAACTCCAAGACACATAATTGTCAGATTCACCAAAGTTGAAATGAAGGAAAAAATCTTAAGGGCAGCCAGAGAGAAAAGTCAGGTTACACATAAAGGGAAGCCCATCAGACTAACAACAGATCTCTCAGCAGAAACTCTCCAAGCCAGAAGAGAGTGGGGGCCAATATTCAACATTCTTAAAGAAAATAATTTTCAACCCAGAATTTCATAACCAGCCAAACTAAGTTTCATAAGTAAAGGAGAAATAAAATCCTTTACAGACAAGCAAATGCTTAGAGATTTTGTCACCACCAGGCCTGCCCTACAAGAGATCCTGAAGGAAGCACTAAACATGGAAAGGAACAACAGGTACCAGCCATTGCAAAAACATGTCAAAATGTAAAGTCCATAGATGCTACGAAGAAACTGCATCAGCTAGCGAACAAAATAACCAGCTAATATCATAATGACAGGATCAAGTTCACACATAACAATATTAACCTTAAATGTAAATGGACTAAATGGTCCAATTAAAAGACACAGACTGGCAAATTGGATAAAGAGTCAAGACCCATCAGTTTGCTGTATTCAGGAGACCCATCTCACATGCAGAGACACACATAGGCTCAAAATAAAGGGATGGAGGAAGATCTACCAAGCAAATGGAGAACAAAAAAAAAGCAGGGGTTACAACCATAGTCTCTGATAAATCAGACTTTAAACCATCAAAGATCAAAAGAGACAAAGAAGGCCATTACATAATGGTAAAGGGATCAATTCATCAGGAAGAGCTAACTATCCTAAATATATATGCACCCAATATAGGAGCACCCAGATTCATAAAGCAAGTCCTTAGAGACTTACAAAGAGACTTAGACTCCCATACAATAATAATGGGAGACTTTAACACCCCACTGTCAACATTAGACAGATCAATGAGACGGAAAGTTAACAAGGATATCCAGGAATTGAATTCAACTCTGCACCAAGCGGACCTAATAGACATCTGCAGAACTCTCCACCCCAAATCAACAGAATATACATTCTTCTCAGCACCTCATCACACTTATTCCAAAATTGACCACATAGTTGGAAGTAAAGCACTCCTCAGCAAATGTAAAAGAACAGAAATTATAACAAACTGTCTCTCAGACCACAGTGCAATCAAGCTAGTACTCAGGACTAAGAAACTCAATCAAAACTGCTCAACTACAAAGAAACTGAACAACCTGCTCCTGAATGACTACTGGGTACATAACGAAATGAAGGCAGAAAAAAAGATGATCTTTGAAACCAATGAGAACAAAGATACAACATACCAGAATCTCTGGGACACATTTAAAGCAGTGTGTAGAGGGAAATTTATAGCACTAAATGCCCACAAGAGAAAGCAGGAAAGATCTAAAATGGACACCCTAACATCACAATTAAAAGAACTAGAGAAGCAAGAGCAAACACATTCAAAAGCTAGCAGAAGGCAATAAATAACTAAGATCAAAGCAGAACTGAAGGAGAAGAGACACAAAAAGCCCTCCAAAAAATCAATGAATCCAGGAGCTGGTTTTTTGAAAAGATAAACAAAATTGATAGACCGCTAGCAAGACTAATAAAGAAGAAAAGAGAGAAGAATCAAATAGACGCAATAAAAAACGATAAAGGGGATATCACCACCGACCCCACAGAAATACAAACTACCATCAGAGAATACTATAAACACCTCTACGCAAATAAACTAGAAAACCTAGAAGAAATGGATAATTTCCTGGACACTTACACTCTCCCAAGACTAAATGAGGAAGAAGTTGAATCGCTGAATAGACCAATAGCAGGCTCTGAAATTGAGGCAATAATTAATAGCCTACCAACCAAAAAAAGTCTAGGACCAGACAGATTCACAGCCGAATTCTACCAGAGTTACAAGGAGGAGTTGGTACCATTCCTTCTGAAACTATTCCAATCAATAGAAAAAGAGGAAATCCTCCCTAACTCATTTTATGAGGCCAACATCATCCTGATACCAAAGCCTGACAGATATACAACAAAAAAAGAGAATTTTAGACCAATATCCCTGATGAACATCAATGCAAAATCCTCAGTAAAATACTGGCAAACCGGATTCAGCAGCACATCAAAAAGCTTATGCACCATGATCAAGTGGGCTTCATCCCTGGGATGCAAGACTGATTCAACATACACAAATCAATAAACGTAATCCAGCATATAAACAGAACCAAAGACAAAAACCACATGATTATCTCAATAGATGCAGGAAAGGCCTTTGACAAAATTCAACAGCCCTTCATGCTAAAAACTCTCAATAAATTTGGTATTGATGGAACGTATCTCAAAATAATAAGAGCTATTTATGACAAACCCACAGCCAATATCATACTGAATGGGCAAAAACTGGAAGCATTGCCTTTGAAAACTGGCACAAGACAGGGATGCCCTCTCTCACCACTCCTATTCAACATAGTGTTGGAAGTTCTGGCTAGGGCAATCAGGCAAGAGAAAGAAATCAAGGTATTCGGTTAGGAAAAGAAGAAGTCAAATTGTCCCTGTTTGTAGATGAAACATGATTGTATATTTAGAAAACCCCATCGTCTCAGCCCAAAACCTCCTTAAGCTGATAAGCAACTTCAGCAAAGTCTCAGGATACAAAATCAATGTGCAAAAATCACAAGCATTCTTATACACCACTAACAGACAAACAGAGAGCCAAATCATGAATGAACTCCCATTCACAATAGTTTCAAAGAGAATAAAATACCTAGGAATCCAACTTACAAGGGATGTAAAAGGACCTCTTCAAGGAGAACTACAAACCACTGCTCAGTGAAATAAAAGAGGACACAAACAAATGGAAGAACATTCCATGCTCATGGATAGGAAGAATCAATATTGTGAAAATGGCCATACTGCCCAAAGTAATTTATAGATTCAATGCCATCCCCATTAAGCTACCAATGACTTTCTTCACAGAATTGGAAAAAACTACTTTAAAGTTCATTTGGAACCAAAAAAGACCCCGCATTGCCAAGACAATCCTAATCCAAAAGAACAAAGCTGGAGGCATCACGCTACCTGACTTCAAACTACACTACAAGGCTACAGTAGCCAAAACAGCATGGTACTGGTACCAAAACCAAGATATAGACCAATGGAACAGAACAGAGCCCTCAGAAATAATACCACACATCTACAGCCATCTAATCTTTGACAAACCTGACAAAAACAAGAAATAGGGAAAGGATTCCCTATTGAATAAATGGTGCTAGGAAAATTGGCTAGCCATAAGTAGAAAGCTGAAACTGGATCCTTTCCTTACTCCTTATACAAAAACTAATTCAAGATGGATTAGAGACTTAAATGTTAGACCTAAAACCATAAAAAACCTAGAAGAAAACCTAGGTAATACCATTCAGGACATAGGCATGGGCAAGGATTTCATGTCTAAAACACCAAAAGCAATGGCAACAAAAGCCAAAATTGACAAATGGGATCTAATTAAACTAAAGAGCTTCTGCACAGCAAAAGAAACTGCCATCAGAGTGAACAGGCAACTTACAGAATGGGAGAAAATTTTTGCAATCCACTCATCTGACAAAGGGCTAATATCCAGAACCTACAAAGAACTCAATCAAATTTACAAGAAAAAAGCAAACAACCCCATCAAAAAGCGGGCAAAGGATATGAACAGACACTTCACAAAAGAAGACATTCATACAGCCAACAGACACATGAAAAAATGCTCATCATCACACGCCATCAGAGAAATGCAAATCAAAACCATAACAAGATACCATCTCACACCAGTTAGAATGGCAATCATTAAAAAATCGGGAAACAACAGGTGCTGGAGAGGATGTGGAGAAATTGGAACACTTTCACACTGTTGGTGGGACTGTAAACTAGTTCAACCATTGTGGAAAACAGTGTGGCGATTCCTCAAGGATCTAGAACTAGAAATACCATTTGACCCAGCCATCCCACTACTGGGGATGTACCCAAAGGATTATAAGTCATGCTGCTATAAAGACACATGCACACGTATGTTTATTGCAGCACTATTCACAATAGCAAAGACTTGGAATCAACCCAAATGTCCATCAGAGACAGACTGGATTAAGAAAATATGGCACATATACACCATGGAATACTATGCAGCCATAAAAAAGGATGAGTTTGTGTCCTTTGTAGGGACATGGATGCAGCTGGAAACCATCATTCTCAGCAAACTATCGCAAGAACAGAAAACCAGATACCGCATGTTCTCACTCATAGGTGGAAACTGAACGGTGAGATCACTTGGACACAGGAAGGGGAACATCATGCACCGGGTCCTATTGTGGGGAGGGGGGAGGGGGGAGGGATGACATTAGGAGATATACCTAATGTAAATGACGAGTTAATGGGTGCAGCACACCAACATGGCACATGTATACATATGTAACAAACCTGCACGTTGTGCACATGTACCCTGGAACTTAAAGTATTTAAAAAAAAAAAAAAAAAAAAAAGGCTGTCTCTATCTTTGTCTCTTATGCCCTCATTCATTCACTCATTTAATGCATTAAGACTATTTGCTTTCCCTTTAGCAACAATGATGTGTAAGATAGACACTGTTCCTGCCGGTATGGAGCCTATGGTCTAGTCGGGGAGATAGCTATTTATCAGGTGATCAAGGCCATGGCATCTCAAAGTGTGGTAGCTGCTGTGAGGATGGGAAAAAGGGAGGTATGATTCAGCCTAGGGTAAGTTTTCCCTGAGATAGTGACATCTGAAGATTAACAGAAGTCAGGGAGGAGGGGGACTGGAATGAGTTCATGTATTGAGGCTGGGCTGAATAGAAGCCTTCCAGGCAGGGAACAGCACATCCAAATGTCCTGAGGTATGCTGGGCTGGCTCTTCAAGGAAAAAAGAGCTGTGTCTTGAATGCATAGAAAGCAGGTGAGACTGTGGCCTGAAATGGGATAGTCATAGACCAGATTACCTACAGCCCTTTAAAGAGTTTGGTCCTTCACAGGGACATGGATGAAGCTGGAAGCCATCATTCTCAGCAAGCTAACACAGGAACAGAAAACCAAACACTGCATGTTCTTACTCATAAGTGGGTGTTGAACAATGAGAATACATGGACACAGTGAGGGGAACAACACACACTGGGGCCTGTTGAGGGTGAAGGCAAGGGGAGGGAGAGTATCAAGATAAATAGCTAATGCATGCGGTGCTTAAAACCTAGGTGATGGGTTGATAGGTGCAGCAAACAACTATAGCATATGTATACCTATCTAACAAGCCTGCACGTTCTGCAAATGTATCCTGGAACTTAAAGTAAAGAAAATAATTTTTTTTTAAGTTTTGTGTTTATTCTGATAGCACTTGGAAATAGCAAAAGAGTTTCAAGTAAGAGAGCTTGGAAGTAAGATGTTCATTGTCTGGATTTAACTAAGAACGTCTCATTTCTGATCTACTCATTCTCTATGTAAATCTGCAATTGACTAAACCTCTGTCTCTATTTCCCCACCTAGAAAGCAGAAACTAATTAGTAATAATATGCTTTACATATGGAGGAATGGAGGATGGATTCTGATCGTATCTATTCTGAATACTTTCTAGATTATAATATGAGAATGAATATTAACATGTATCCTAGCAAACGAAAAGCTCAACTAACTCAAAAGTAAAATTACAATGGGAAGGACACCCATTGCTCCCTGCTGTATGTTGTAAAACCTTCTCTATGCAATTGCTGTATCAAATTATGCTATTGAAATCGGTCGGACACTGATAAAATTGAGACCGGCTTTACAAGTACTGTAGATCTAATTGGCCTCAGCAGTGGGTCCGCAGTGACTCTTGCTGCTGAACAGAAAATGTGGGCTTCAGTGGAAAATAATAAGCAGCCTGGTTCCACCCTAACATGCTGCAGCCACCTCCGGAGGTAAAAAATGCACCTTAATTTAGATACTGAGCTCCTTCCTCTGGCCAGAGGTTGAAGGAACCTCAGAAAGGTTTGTTTCCTCCTTCCCCCTGGATGAGAACCCTTAATAGCAGATTTAAAAGACCTCAGGGTCCAGATCCGTGCACCTGGCACCCTTGGTGTTACCTTTACAAAACCGTTTATACTTCTTTCTAAAACTCTCTACATCCCTAGGGTAAAATTCCTATAAGTCACCTTTTCTTGCTTAAGCTGTTTTAAATTAGGTTTCCATCACTTAGAGCCAAAGTAGCTCTGATAAAATTCACATGCCATGTAGAGGGCAGTCTCTAACTGAGCCAAATAGAACATAATCCCTGCTCTAAACTGAGAGCCGGGTAGGAAGGAGAGACACGTACATTGTACCACAAGGTGATCGGGGCCTAACCAGCTCTGAAAAGACCTATTTCATATGTAAAAGAGATAGAGAGGTGGTGGCCTGGAGTCATTGATTAACTTTTCAAGACCACTGTCTCCATCTTGGTTTGAAGACCTTGTGGCTTGATTTAGAACTCTGGGTGAGTTGCAAAACAGTTTCCACATCTAAATCAGCTAGAATCAGACTGAGAAAGACACCTCGGCTCTGGATCTGAGTCGTGGAGTAATTCACACCAGGGGATCATCACCAACTGAGTGCACCAAGCGCACAATGTTTATTTAATGCACTCATGCCTACCATGAGAAAGGTGTTGAGGATACCACCTTGAGTGACTGAAACTCAGCCTCTGTCATGATCAACCTCTCATTACTCTGGAGAAACTTTATGAAGAGCAATTAGTTTGTTTCGATCAACTGATTCACTAACCTTTCCTTGGGATGATGTGCCGCTGGCCAGAAATTATCTCTTGCATCTCTCTATTCTTAGGTTATTTGAGAGCAGGTATGGTACCTGGGGCTGACATATTCAGAAGAACACAAATGACTTGCATTTCCATGGTGATCAAAAAGTGACTATTGAATGGATGCACACATATGTATCCATCGTATATCGATCCTGTAGCATGCCAGAGAAAAAAGGGGAAGACAGTGGAGCTATACACGGACAAGTTCCCAGATGCAGGAAAGCACTCTATCTGTGCAGTGAAGGGGAAATCTGATGTACCGAGTGAAGGATGTTTGGAGAAGGCACTTCAAGTCCTATCTGTATTAACAGCCCGCAGGAAGTTGCAGACTTATCTTTCAAGCATTCTACTTCCATTTCCCCCACTACCACTACAAGCCCTGGATGCCAAGTGAGCTTACTGCTGAGGTTTTATTTGTATTAAGTTTTAACCAAATAGTGAAGATCTCACTAGTCTAGGCTTCTAGACATGGTAATCTGTGATCTGGAAGATATTTTTCAATTCTTGTCCAATCACTTTTTTTTTTAAATTGGAAACCTATGACTTGTGCTGGAAAACTCATTACCTTTACCAAGAAGATGCATAACAAGAGTTGGGATGACATACCTCAACAGATACAATTTGACTTTGACAAACTGGTGAGTGATCTTACCATCTTACACCACCCATTTCTCTGTGTGACCCGAGAATTTTGATCTTCCCTGTCTCTGCAGGCTCTTTTCTTCCTGCTTTCTTCCAAGAGCACCTGAAATCATAAACTTCAACTATGCTGGATCTTAGCTCCCACATGCCCGAGGTTGAAGAATGACTCTAGAAATGGTGGTAGTGTGAAGAAGATCATTCCTCCCCAGTTTAAAGGGAGTAATCATGGTTAATAAGCTGCTTCTCTGGATGAGATTCAGAAGGAGGAAAAGGGGAAGAAAACCAACTAACATTGCTAAGAGGATTTTAATTGGAGTGGGCTCTCCAGTCTTACAAATGTTCCAGCCTTGGAGAGGGAACCTCCACTGGAGATGAATAGGGTCAAGAGGAGCTGATCTCATGAAGCAAAAGCTGTTGATTGTCTCTTTGAACCTGGGCTTCGCAGCTGAAGGCTGTGATTGACTCACAATAACGAGGACTGGAGTTGAGTGAGGAGGTGAGGGAATTTGATCTCTCACAGAACACCTAAAGTATAGCCCAACTCTCCCCACCCCATTTCTCTACTTGTAGCCTGCAAAGTGAGATGTCTCTTTAATCAAAGAAGGTGATCAATAAAGTCCTTTCTGCCTGTCTTTTGTTTTTCCTTCCCTGTTCCCTTCCTTGTGTTATTTTTCTTATGCTATCAAATTTTCCCACTCCAGAATCCCTTAATGGTGAGAGCAATCCTCCTGGGGTGCTGAAAATAGTTTGTTTTTAATGATACCTTGGACGATGTTGCTTCCTAAGAGAAAGGCTTAGTAAAGTCATTGATATGAACAGAGCCACTGGTCCCCTGCTATTCCAATTCTCTTCCTTTTCCAAACAAGCTCTGCTCAGCTCACCTATGCTCTTCACACCATTGCAGTCTAAATGCTTTCATCCTGGGCCTCTCCAAGATCTCCTCCTGCTCCACTGAGCCCATGCTTATTTGTCCCTGCACAACTGGAGCCTGGTGCAGTAATTACAGCTGCAGTGAAAGGGTTTGTCTCCTTGGGCACTTGGGATGTTGCCAGTGCTGCCGGTGAAGAATTCAGCCACTTTTGTAGGGCATCATAGGATCGTGGTGCTTTGGGACGTCAAACAGCAAGATATTTGGAACCCTACCCACTCCTCTTTCTCTCCCCTACCCTGCACCCTTCTTCTTTTTATTCCTGACCCAGCCCCAAACTTCCTACCGCACTTTTGTATCATTTTGGCAGAATTTTCTGTCCCAGAAGGCATGAAAGCAGTTGGAACAAAGGCAGTTTGGCAAAAACATATTGAGTCATATTTTAAGAATCTCCTGATATTCCTGCACCTCTGGTTCTGCCTAAGGGGTAAAGAAGCTTCAGAGGCTGCGTCTAGCTGGAATTATACTCCTGAGGGCCCAGGCCCTCCAGTACCCAGCAGGAATCCACAAAGAAAAGCAGACTCTGCTGAAGCATAGGGTTTAACTGTATATCCTTATCCCCTAGTGTTGCTGTCTCAAATTACCTCATCCTGATTCTTCTCTCCTTACCTGCCTTCATTCTTAAGAACTACTGATCCCTCAAGCTGTGTCGCACTGGCCTTTGTCCATTGCTGTTTCTGGTTGTGGGTGCCTTTCGAGCCTCCATGCTTGCTGGACTGTCTCAGCTTCTGATTTTTTGCATGCTTTGACTATGAGTCAATATAAGTGTCAACATCATAAAACCATGACATGGTATGTCCTCATTGTCATCATCATTATAAACAAAATCATCCTTTAAATTTATTTATTTATTTATTTATTTATTTATTTATTTATTTATTTATTTTTTTTGAGACGGAGTCTCACGCTGTCGCCCAGGCTGGAGTGCAGTGGCCGGATCTCAGCTCACTGCAAGCTCCGCCTCCCGGGTTTGCGCCATTCTCCTGCCTCAGCCTCCCGAGTAGCTGGGACTACAGGCGCCCGCCACTTCGCCCGGCTATTTCCTTTAAATTTATTGATATGCCACTTTGACTTACTCTTGGTTTTCACAAAGGTCTTCTGTCAAAAGGCAGACAAAAATAAACAAGCAAGTAGTTAAAAATAACATATAGACAGAGACTTCCATACACACTTTACACAGAAGGAAATGGAGACTTTGGCTAAATGTATGGCATCTGGAAACAACATTCCTTCAATTTACTTATTTATTCATGCACTTGTTCAGTCATTCGAGAATGAATTAATGGGTGCCTGCTGCTTGTTAGGTACTGTACTTGAAACAGAAGAATACATAAAATTGTAGTTTTCCCCAGGAAGCTCAAAGTTTAGCTAAAGACTCAGACATGATCGCGTACAATTATAGTACAATAAAAGTGGGTGCATTAGTAATATGTTCATCTTGTTGTAGGTTCACAGGAGAGGATCATTTAACTCCAGTTGTTAAATGTGAAAGAATCAGGAATGGAGTCCTGGAAGAGGTGACTACTAATCTGACTGTAAACATTGATTCAGAGTTATTCAAAAGAAAGGAAATGAAATGGGTGAGGTAGAGGCAAAGAGAAATATTCTAGGCAATGGAGATAAAAGATGTGAAAATGAGAAATTGCGTGGTGCACTTGGAAAGATACAATTCATTTTTTATTATTTAAGCATAAAGTATGAAGTTGTTGTAATCCAAATAAAGTTGGACTCAGTTGTCGATGGTCCCTTTATTATGTTGCTTTCCATGGAAACAAGTTTGATCACACCCACCAAGAAAGCAAACAAAAAAATTTAATGTAAGGAAAATCTGCACTCACATCTTCAAAGTGGTCCCCAAAGGACAAATATTTTCCATAACAGGTAGTAAAATAGTCGAATGTTGCTTTATTGCCAGTCTGTCTTTGTCACTCACAGTATGGCAATCTTTTCTCCTTCCCTTCCACATTCCATGAGAATTCTATGCTATCCAGATCTCTACTTTCTTCCCTTATCTGCTTTCCTCTTTCCATAATTTCTCAGATTTCTAACATAAACCAAATAGACTTCGTCTCTTAATTTCTTCATTAAGCAGCACTAGTCATTGTTCTGCTTAACATTAGGGCTGGTTGGGCCCGTGGCTCACGCCTGCAATCCCAGCACTTTGGGAGGCTGAGGCAGGCGGATCACGAGGTCGGGAGATCAAGACCATCCTGGCTAACACGGTGAAACCCCGTCTCTACTAAAAATACAAAAAATAAATAAATAAATAAAAATAAAAATTAACCAGGCATGGTGGCAGGCACCTGTATTCCCAGCTACTCGGGAGGCTGAGGCGGGAGAATGGCGTGAACCTGGGAGGCGGAGCTTGCAGTGAGCCAAGATCACAACACTGCACTCCAGCCTGGGCGACAGAGCGAGACTCTGAAAACATCTATACTTTGATATGTAATGAGGTTTGAGAAGTATATGAAGAGCGAATCATGAATGGTTAAACAGACAGTGAACATAAGGGAAGAACATGGGCTTTTTATTTTAAAAAATCTTGCAGTCATAATTTAAATTACTGCAGCTTTTGGTGAGTTTTGATAAATTTATATATCTATATAATCACTATCCCAATCAAGATACAGAGTATTACTATTACCTCAAAAGCTTCCCTTTTTCTTATTCTTCTTCCCAAAACTTATCCCCACTTTCAACTTGAGGCAAACACTGATATGTTTCCTGCTGTTATGTATTAGACTTCTTAAGAGTTTAATATATATATTACATGTGTATATTTAGCAAAATATGTATATGCATTCTATATGTATATATAGTTTATATAACACAAATATATATTTAGAAACATGTGTATATGAACTACATATTGCACCCTACACACATATCTACACTCTGGAAGAAATGTAAAATCTTGTGTAATTTTAGAATATATACCCTTGTTTCTGAATTCTTTCACTCAGCTTTTGAGTTTTATTCATGTTGCGTGTGGTTTTTATTGCTAAGTGGCATCCTATTATATAGCTGTACCACTGTTTGTTTACTCATTTGCCAGTTGGGTGGACATTTGGTTGTTTCTACTTTTTGGCTATTACGAGTAAAGCTGCTATAAACATGTATGTACAGGCCTTTTCCTAGACATATATTTACAATTTTCTTGAGTAAATACTTAGGAGCAGAATTGGTAAGTCACATAGTAAGTTTATACTTAACTTTACAAAAAGCCACCAAACTCTTTTCCAAAATGGTTGTACCAATTTGTATTCCTATAAGCACTATAGCTGTTCCACATGCTTGTTAACATATGGTATCCTGTCTTTTAAATAGTATCTATTATAATAACTGTGCAGGCCAAAACATACTTGGTTTTGAGTTGCTTTTCTCTGAGGATTGATGAGTTTGGGCATATTTGTCATATGCTCATTGGCCATTGGTATATCTAGTTTTGTGAAGTCGTGGTTGAAATCTTCTGGCTATTTCTAATAGAGCTGTTTATCTTCTATTATGGAGTTGTAATTGTTATTTGTATATCCTAGATGCATGGCCTATGTCAGCTATATGTATTCAGAATAATGTCTCTTAGCCTATGCTTCGCCTCCTCATTTTCTTAATGGTGCTTCTAAAGGAACATTCTAAAGGAATCCAGTTTTAAATTCGGATGAAGTCCAATTTATCAATATTTCACACTTAACCTGAGGTTAAAAAGGTTGTATTCTATGTTTTTTTTCTAGATGTTTTAGAACTGTAACTTTTTTGTTTAGCTGTAAGATTCATACGAGTTAGTTTATGTGCATGGTATTAGCTAACATTTGAGATTCATTTTTTTCCCATATAGCTCTACAGTTAATCCAAAAGCATCTATGGAAAACATAATCCTTTTTCTAATGAATTACCTTAGTTTCTTTGTTGGAAATCAATTGACTTGTTTGATTTCTTTCTGGGAATCTCTCTTATTTTCTATTCACCTATATGTCTATTCTTATGCCTGAACCATGCTGTTTGGATTACAACCACTGTGAATGTTTTGAAATCAGACAATGTAAATTGCCAGCCTTGTTCTTTTTCAAAATAGTGGCCAATCTATGTCCTTTGTATTTTCATATAGTTTTGTAATCAGTTTGACAATATTTACCAAAAATATGTTGAGATTTTGATTGGGGATGCATTTAAATTATATGTTAATTTTGAAACAGTTAACATTTAATAGTATTGAGTTTTCCCAATCCTTAAAATATATTTTTCCATTTATTAAGGTCTTGGCTAATTTTTCTCAACAGTGTTTTATGGCTTTCAGTATATAGTTACAAATTATTTCATATTTTCAAATGATTATAAAGGAAATTTTAAAAACCTCAATTGTTTATTGAAAATACACAGAAATACAATTGACTTTTTTATATTGACCTGGCACACTGTGACTGCTAAATTTATTCCTTGATTCTAGTACATTTTTTAGATACTTAAGATTTTTCACACAAATGATTATGTCCTCTATGAGGAGATAGTTTTACTCTTTCATACCAATCAGTATGCCTCTGATTAATTTTTCTTATCTTATTATACTGGCTAAGTTCTCCAACAGCATGGTATTAAAATACATTGTAATACTGACATCCTTGTCTAATTTCTGATTGAAGGAAAAACATTTTATTCTTCCCATTAAGATAATATTATCTATAGGTTTTTTACAGATGGTCTTTATCAGATTGAGAAGTTATTTTCTATTCCTAGTAGCTGATTTGTGTGTATGTGTGTGTGTTAGTCCATTTTCACACTGCTGATAAAGACATAGGAATAAAAAGATTTAATTGGACTTATAGTTCCACATGGCTTGGGAAGCCTCAGAATCATGGCAAGAGGCAAAAGGTATTTCTTACATGGTGGCAGCAAGAGGAAATGAGGAAGAAGCGAAAGTGGAAACCCCTGATAAACCCATCAGGTCTTGTGAGACGACTTAATACACTATCAAAAGAATAGCACAGGAAAAACTGGCCCCCATTATTCAATTACTTCCCTCTGGATCTTTCCCAGAATATCTGGGAATTCTGGGAGATGCAATTCAAGATGAGATTTGGGTGGGGACAGAGCCAAACCATATTACTCTGCCCCTGGCCCCTCCAAATCTCATGTCCCCCCATTTCAAAACCAATCATGACTTCCCGCAGTCCCCCAAAGTTTTAACTCATTTCAATATTAACCCAAAAGTCCACAGTCCAAAGTCTCATCTGAGACAAGACAAGTCCCTTCCACCTATGAGCCTATAAAATCAAAAGCAAGCTAGTTACTTCCTAGATACAATGGGGGTACAGGTATTGGGTAAATATAGTCATTCAAAAAGGGAGAAATTGGCCAAAACAAAGGGATTACAGGGCCCATGCAAGTCCAAAATCCAGCATTGCAGTCAAATTTTAAGGCTCCAAAATGATTTCCTTTGACTCCGGGTCTCACCTCGAGGTCATGCTGATGTAAGAGGTGGGTTCCCATGGTCTTGGGCAGCTCTGCCCCTGTGGGTTTGCAGGGTACAGCTTCCCTCCCAGCTACTTTCATGGGCTGACATTGAGTATCTGTGGCTTTTCCATGCACACAGTGCAAGCTGTTGGTGGATCTGCCATTCTGGGATGTGGAGGATGGTAGCCCTCTTCTCACAGCTCGACTAGGCAGTGCCCCAGTAGGGACTCTGGGTGGGGGCTCTGACCCCACATTTCCCTTCTGCACTGCCCTAGCAGAGGTTCTCCATGAGGTCTCCACCCCTGCAGCAAACTTTTGCCTGGGCATCCAAGCGTTTCCATACATCTTCTGAAATCTAGGTGAAGGTCTCCAAACCTCAATTCTTGACTTCTGTGCACCTGCAGGCTCAACACCATGTGGAAGCTGCCAAGGCTTGGAGTGTCCACCCTCTGAAGCCACAGCCTGTGCTGTACTTTGGCCCCTTTCAGCCACAATGGAGCAGCTGGGACACAGGGCACCAAGTCCTCAGGCTGCACACAGCACGAGGACCCTGGGCCTGGCCCACAAAATCACTTTTTCCTCTCTGAGCCTGTGATGGGAGGGGTTGCTATCAAGGTCTCTGACATATCCTGGAGACATTTCCCCCATGGTCTTGGGAATTAACATTAGACTCCTTGCTACTTACTCAAATTTCTGTAGCTGGCTTGAATTTCTCCCTAGAAAATGGTTTTTATTTTTCTATCGCATACTCAGGCTGCAAATTTTCTGAACATTTATGCACTGTTTCCCTTTTAAAACTGAATGCCTTTAACAATACCCTTTAGCAGTCATCTCTTGAATGCTTTGCTGCTTAGAAATTTCTTCTGCCAGATACCCAAAATCATCTCTCTCAAGTTCAAAATTCCATAAATCTGTAGGACAGGGACAAAATGCCACCAGTCTCTTTGCTGAAACATAACAAGAATCACCTGTGCTCCACTTCCCAACAAGTTCCTCATCTCCATCTGAGACTACCTCAACCTGGACCTTATTGTTCATATCATTATTGGCACTTTGGTCAAAACCATTGATAAGTATTTAGGGAGTTCCAAACTTTTCCACACTTTCCTGTCTTCTTCTGAGCCCTCCAAACTGTTCCAACATCTGCCTGTTACCCAGTTACAAAGTCACTTCCACATTTTCAGGTATCTTTTCAGCAGCATCCCACTTCTGGTACCAATTTACTGTGTTAGTCCATTTTCATGCTGCTGTTAAGACATACCCAAGACAGGGAATAAAAAGAAGTTTAATTGGACTTAAGTTCCACATGTCTGGGGAGGCCTTAGAATCATGGTGGGAGGCAAAGGCACTTCTTACATGGTGGCAGCCAGAGAAAATGAGGAAGAAGCAAAAGTGGATACCCCTAATAATAGCCCATTAGATCGTATGAGACCTATTCACTATCACCAGAATAGCATGGGAAAGACCCCCGTGCTTCAATTATCTCCCCCTGGGTCCCTCCCACAACACATGGGAATTCTGGGAGATACAATTCAAGATGAGATTTGGGTGGGTACATGGTCAAACCATATCAGAGTATGTGTGTGAATAGATCTTGTATTTTGTCCAATTTTTTTTTTACATCTATTGAAATAATTATGTGATTAATTATATGAAATGATTTTTAAAGTTAGACCAACCTTGCAGCGAAGAATAAATCTGATGTGGTCATGATATACTCATACTATCCTTTTGTGCATTAGTTGATTAACTTTGTCAATATTTTATTAAGGAGTTTGCATCGTTTTGTTCATGAGGGCAATTGGTATGTAATGTTATTGACTGGTTTTGGTGTCAGTAATTCTGGCCTCATAAAATGAGTTGGCACAAGTTTTCTCCTTATTTATTTTCAGAAAGTTTAAAAATAACTGGTATTAATGTATTCCAAAGCAATATTTAATAATAGTAATGGTTGATGGTTACTTTGCCATTTTTATTATTGTAATAGCCACATTTCTAGTGTTTTCTATTAGGTTTGATGATAGTTTCAGAGCGCTCCTTTACCCCTTAAAGAAAAATACCCCTTTTCCCATTTCAACAAAATGTTTAGTCAGGAAAAGATAGGTGTTATCAAATTTTCTTCCTGGATAAGTTACAAAAATAGTCATATTATTTTTTCCCTTTCAGCCATATGTATGATTTTAAAATGATGTTTATTTTGTAATGTGAAAACGTTCTTTTTTACCCTTATATTTACTGTTTTTGTTTTAGTAGTTATAAATAGGAATATCTCTAATTTATCGTATTTTTAAGAAACATGTCTGTAAGTTTTGTTTATAACACCATACTCAAATTAATTGATAGATCCTCTACCTATTTGAACTATGAATTGTTTACAATATAATTAAAAAATTATATTCCTTAAATGTTTGAGAAAAATTGTGTCTATAGTTATTCAGGTTCACACCTAATTTGTGAGTATTTTTTGACAATTAAAAAAAACCTTTTGTTGTTTTTAATTCAGAAATATTACCTCTTTCATTAATTTTGGAAAGGTATAGTTTCAATTTTGATAACTGTTCAATAGTTGTCAAGTTTGTAGATATTTTTGTTAATATATGAGTATACAATAGTATGTATTATATAAACATTATACAAAGTATGTGTAATTGAATATACCCATAGTTATATATAATTTATATGGTATAAAATACTTCATTAATACTACAGTACAAGATAAATATTAAACATAAATATCCAAACTGAGAGAGAATTCTGTTATTCTGATTGTGCATAGCCATATTGAATCGTTTGCTTCTGTAAACTTTATGAAAGCAAAAATGAGTAATATCAGATTTTAATATACTGTTTTCAGCTTATCTGTGCATTTTAATACTTTTTGTTTTATTTTTGTATTTTATACATAAAATTTAAAAATAATTAGAGCTTTAATAGAAATTGCTTCTTTTATCAGTATAATTTTTTTTTTACAATTTAATATCTTAGGCTTACAGTTAACCTTATCTAACTTTAAGATTGTATTTCCTACTTTGATTTTGTTAATACTAAATGTACATTTGCTCAGTCTTTTAAAAAAGACTTGTATTAGTCTGATTTAGATGTAGCTTTCGCAAACAGAGCAGAAATATATTCTGTTATCTTTTTTTTAATCCAACCTAAGCCTTTTATTTCATTATAATGGGGAGTTTAACCCACTTGCAGGTATTAAAACTGATGTGTTTGTTTCTCGTCAGCTTTTTGTTTTCCTCTCTTTGTTCTGTCTAGTAGCTTTCATGTTTTGTATCTTGTGCTATTTAAAACAAATTTTCTTTGATTTTATCCTCTATAGTGTTTTGAAATAAATACATGATTTTTTATAGTGGTACTTAGATTTACATTTAGCAGGAGCATTTGCAACCTGTGTGAGTCTTATTATTCAAGCCGAGTAAATGTTTCCTCACTTCCTCTATGGGAGACAAGAGTTGCGACAGCCTCCTTTCATTCCCCTTCCTATCTTGGCGCTGTGCTTCTCAGACTACCAAAATCACATTTTGAATTCACAATCCAACTTTACAGGTTGAGACATTGGCATTTTCATTTAGCTTAATTATCAGGTTTATAACAATTCCTCCACCTCATTCTTTAATATTATGATTCCTTTGTAGGTGACACTAGTTAGCTTTTCCCTTTGCTTCATCTTGAGTTCATTGGAATACATTTCAAGACATTTTACTAAAAATACGTGTGACTATTGTATTTTCTGATTCTTAGGATATGTCTTCCTTCAGGTGATAAACATTTATTGAAAACCTGTTTTGCAATCATAACTGGACTAGGTGCTAGAGATAAAATCATAACAGACCATCCCTCAAGAAGTGTTTATCTATGAAGACTTTTTGTTGCTGTCAAATGCAAGTGGTGTATTTCCTGAGTATAGAATCCAAAGGTCACAATCTTTACCCTTAAAACTCCTGTGCTTACTACTTCATTATATTTGGCATTTAGTGATGAAGTAGAGCAAGCTGAGGCCTTCTTTTCTAGTGGTTGTAATTGTATGAGTAATCCATTTTCTGTGTGAAGATAAGAAGATATGCCTTTATCTGTGAGGTTCAAAACTCTTTCCTGGAGATGTGATGTGTCTCTTCTAACTGATTTCTCCTAATGTTCAGTAAGTCTGTTATTAGGCACACACATAGAATTTTTTTTTTTTTCGCAGAAAGTGAGCATGTGTTAAATATTTAATGTTTGGTCTGTTGTAGCTCGTTCTAAGGAAACTTAATTCCACACGTGTTGGCTCTTTCTTCTGTTTCCTTCATATCTTTTGTCTTTCTCTTGCTTTCTTAATCTCCTTCTGTCTTTTTTTCTTTATCTCAGGAGAGCTGCTCAGGTTCGAAATTCGTTCTGTTGATTTGATTTCTTGAAGCCTCACATCTAAAATGTTTTACTTCTGATGGAGATTTAAATTTTGTTGCTGTTTTAAGGCCACTTGCTTGCTCTCCATATCTAACTAATTGGACGTTTTCGTTCATCTCAACAACTTTTCTTCTTCGGCTCTAGTCTATGTCATTCTTTTCCAGCTTTTGCCCCTTCAGCCTTTTCCTGAAGGCTGTACTTTTCTGCTTCTGTTGAGGTTGTCAGGTGGCTGTCTAAAATTTTAATTAGGGTTCTGGAAGCCGATTTTTTTATTGTGATATGGAGCACATAGCATAAAAATTTACCACTTTAACCTTTTTAAGTGTACAGTTCAATCACATGAATTGAGTACACTCACACTGCTGGACAATAGAAGTCATTTTTTAAAGCACACTGTTCCTGGACTTTTTGTGACTAGTCTTTATTTTCCCTTTTTCTACAGTATTTTCTCGATATGCATTCTCAAAATTGGTATGATCTGTGTGGTAAGTGGATGGTGCCTTGCCCCTACTCTCTGCCTTTTGAGTAACTTTGAGTCCTGTTTTAATTCTACTCTTGAAATATTTATTAGGATGCAGAGCTTCTGGTTTATTTCACAGTCTCTAGCTTCCACCTGTTATACTTCTGCTTCATGAAATGGTACTTTTTTTTTCTTGTTCTCTGAGATCTCTGATGCATGGTAATGGTTGAAGAAATTGAATAATTTAGGGCTTGGGGGGCACTCATTGGCTCGTCTGGTTTGAAGCTGCGTTGGTATTGCAAGCCCATTGTGTTTGCTTAGAAAGTCTATGAGGGTAGCCTCCAGGGGGGGCCCCAGTGACCCCACCTCCTGATATTCACACCCTTGAGCACTCTCCACCGTGTTGCATCAGTGCAGGTCTGCATGACCATAGCATACAGCCACATGATGGCACGTGGCTCCCCAGCCAAGTCGTAAAGGCCACCCTCCCCCTGTGTCTTACCCTCTCTCTCTGACAAGTCATTCTGAGAGCAGCCAGCTGCCATGCCATGCCATGCCCTGATGACACTGAGATTTCTTGTGGTGAGAAACTCCTGCCAACAACCTACATTTAACCTGCCAGCCTGGAGCCTGGAGCCTGCAAGCCACCTGGGAAGTGCATCCTCCACTTCCAAGTAGATCCTCAAGCCTGAGTCAACATTCAAATGACCGCAGCACCAAGTGATATCATGACTGCACCCTCATGAGAAAGCCTGGACCAAAATAGACACAGCTCTGAATTCCTGACCCACAGATATAGTGTATTGCATGGAGCCACTAATTTTTTTTTTTTTTTTTTTTTTTGAGACGGAGTCTCGCTCTGTCACCCAGGCTGGAGTGCAGAGGCGCCATCTTGGCTCACTGCAAGCTCCGCCTCCCGGGTTCACGCCATTCTCCTGCCTCAGCCTCCCGAGTAGTTGGGACCACAGGCGCCGCCACCACGCCCGGCTAGTTTTTTTGTATTTTTTAGTAGAGACGGGGTTTCAGGAGCCACTAATTTTTAAGATGACTTGTTAGTCAGCAGTAGATAGAAAATGTGTCCAACCGAGTCAGCGCTTGTGTTATTAATGGCTGCTCGGTCTCCCTTTTGTTTGAAGCTTTATTATTTGCGTAAGGGTAACGATAGCTATGGAGGTGTGTACTTACTTCCTGTCTTCTTTGCAATCTTTGTTTCATAAAGATAAGTTATGCCATGATTTGAACATTGCTTCTATTAATTAAATCAAGTCCATCTTCCTTATTAGTATTGTTTATGATTAATTTTAGAAACTAGATTATTCTTTAATCTTACTTTTCCCAAAAATGTGAATATCATATATTTTTCAAGTTTTTGTAAGTTATTTTAGTGAGAAGCTGAGAGATGCATTTGGGTCTTCTATTTCAATACAATTTTGAAGCAGATATCTCTCCTCGCTTTTAACAAGGGTGCATAAAAGATACCTTTATATCTTTAATATGCTAGGTTACTCTGAGAGATAGCTACCACATCTGTATTTTCTTCAATTTTGCAAACAAGATAAAATATGTGCAGTCCTTGGGTTATTGAGGTAGAAAACCATATCAATTTTAAATAAAGATGATTTTTCTTATTTTTCTTTATGTATTCCTTCATTTTTTCCAATCTCATTGCATTGGCTAAATTTCTGAAAAATATTGAATATTAATAATTATAACTAGCATCCTTTGTCTTCATTCTGTTATCATGAAATTACCTCTAGTGGTTTTTCTACTAGTTATAATGCTAGCTTCTATTTTCATCATGATTTCACTTTACTGAGATATTATAAATAAATGTTTAAGTTTTATTAAACTCATTGTTTTTTAAATTTTTAGAGTTCCTCAGTTATAATATTGAAGCTTTTTTTCATTCTTGGCATTAGTTTCAGATACACCGTATTTTTAAAGCATCGTTAGATTTTATTTGCTAATAGAATTGTATTCTTGTAGGTAAAGCACCAAATGCAATAGTGGGGACAGGAAAATGTATGCTGCCTGACAATGCATAGGTGATCAATACATTCTATCAGTAGAAATTATGGTAATTACTACCTGCACTGACTGCTGTGAATTTCAGTTTTCCAAGTGCTGTGTTGGTTCCAGGTACTAATAATGGCACCAAGGAGAACCTATGAGATAGGGTAGCAATTTTCCTGACACCTCAAGAAAAAGACGTAGCCTCACAGTTCTAATAAAACATCATCAGCAAATGGAGATGCAAAAGTATTTTTAAACTCAGGTTCTTCAACATTGCCTTTGTAATCAACCAGTTTCCTTGGTGCCTGTATGCCAAGTGTAGTGCTAGCTTCCACACTGGCAGTGTAGAATGTGGGGGAGACCCCAGGTGACTGTACTGCCAGGGGACCTTGAATATGTCACCTACCATTTTTGAGCCTCTAGTTCTCATCCATACAATGGAGCCCATCAGTCACCCCTGCACCTCTGTGAATATTGCTGTGAGGATCAACGACAAGGGATGTGAAACTGCTTTTGAACCAGAATCCACTAGAGGCACATGAAAGTGTATGTGTTATCATCGTCATCATACGAGAGGACTATTAAGCCAAGGCACCACACGCCCTCCAGTGAGCAGGATTCCTGTGTTCCATATGTTATTACAGGCACTGTGAACCAGGGTTTACATTTTACTGCTGCTTAATTACCCCTTCTCCTCTCCCAGCCATTTTCACATTTAAATAAAACTCTCGTTTCACTTAACAATGGAAGCGCTAAAAATTTGCATTTTAAGTGTGAGTCAGTGGCATGGATATCTAATTAAAACCGTCTTTTTCTCCCCGTTTTCTCCCCTTTTCATTTTTGTCCCCTGAGCTGCTGACGTTATTGCAACTGTATTCCATGGCCCCATTCTGTCAGCTCGTGTGCTCTGAGGAAAGCAACCAGGAAAGGTGCAAGGAGAGCAGGAGCTTAAGAGAAGGAGGAGGAGAGGGGACAGGTAACTGGGGACAACAAAGGCAAACACAGAAGGAACTGTGATGGGAGAACCTGGCACATTGGTGCTGGCTGGGGGGCACTATTAATGCTTAAAAAGAGGATGCCAGGGTGAAGAACGGAGAGCCTGATAAATAAAAAAAGGACCAGAAAAAAGAGAAAGAGTAAAAGGAAGGGAAGGAAAGGGCCACAGACAACAAGATGGGTGGAGAGAAGCCTGTGGAAGTCACAGTGAGGGGGTGCTGTGTCCTTAAGAAGCAGGTAGCTCAGGAGAAAAACTGCCGGTGTCAGTAGAGCAGAGGGTGGTGGGTAAAGGTGACAGATCCTCCGGGAAATTATTGTACAGCTTCATAACGTGTGTCTATAATACATGACCATGTAGAGATTTTCCTCAGAAGGCATGTCTTTTGGTCTTGAGTCTCTATCCACTTTCCTGCATAAGGCTTTATGGTATCATTTAGCAGTGCAGGTGTGTCTCGTATCCTCTCTTTTAGATCTTGCTTTTCTTCCTCATAGTTCACACAGAGACATGACTCAGAAACAGATTCATCTGAAGGCATTTGTATAACTTCAAGATATAGCAAATAGGAGAGTCTAGTCTTCTTCTCCCCTTCCCCATCACTGAGACCATACTAACTAGGAATCTGTCTATAATTAGCTAGAAATTTGTTAAAATCATTTACCCTGTATCTTCCTTTGTTTGCTTGGATCGTGAAAATATTACCTATTTTAAATATTATATGTTGATGGAGAAAATCAGCCCTTGATACTGGTGGAAGGTGAGAAGCATGGCCCATGGTAGGAGTTAGTGCAACCATATGACAGTGCAATTATTTCTACCATAGTTATCATGACAGCCATGCTTCTTGGCATGCAAGACTGTCCATCTGTCTGTGTACAGCTCCTTGGGCAGGTATGGGCTGGAAAGGACAAAAATGTTCAGCAAATCAAGACCAATTGGTAAATTATAATTCCCAAAGGGAGAGGTAAAGAAGAAATTTTGCCATTGAAGTACAGGCCCCAGCGCTATGGCACCCAGGACCAGGAATCCACTTAGATAAAGAGAATCATCCCATTTGTCAATTTTGGCTTTTGTTGCAATTGCTTTTGGTGTTTTAGTCATAAAGTCTTTGCCCATGCCTATGTCCTGAATGGTATTGCCTAGGTTTTCTTCTAGGGTTTTTATGGTTTCAGGTTTTACATTTAAGTATTTGATCCATCTTGAGTTTATTTTTGTATGAGGAAAGGGTCCAGTTTCTGTTTTCTGCATATGGCTAACCAGTTTTCCCAGCACCATTTGTTAAACAGGGAATCCTCTGTGGAAGACAGTGTGGTGATTCTTCAAGGATACAGAAGCAAAAATACCATTTGACCCAGCAATCCCATTACTGGGTATATACTCGAAGGATTATAAATCATTCTACTATAAAGACACATGCACATGTATGTTTATTGCAGCACTATTTACAATAGCAAAGACTTGGAACCAACCCAAATGTCCATCAATTATAGACTGAATAAAGAAATTTTGGTACATATACACCATGGAATACTATGCAGCCATAAAAAAGAATAAGTTCATGTCCTTTCCAGGACAGCTGGAAACTGTCATTCTCAGCAAACTAACACAGGAACAGAAAACCAAATACCATGTGTTCTCACTCATAAGTGGGAGTTGAACAATATGGACACAGAGAGGGGGACATCACACACTGGGGCCTGTCAGGGGGTGGGGGGCAAGGGGAGGGAGAGCATTAGGACAAATGCCTAATGCATGCGGGGCTTAAAACCTAGATGACGGGTTGATAGGTGCAGCAAACCACCATGGCACATGTATACCTATGTAACAAATCTGCACCTTGTGCGTGTGTATCCCAGAACTTGAAGTAAAACAAAATAAATACGTAAATAAAGGGAACCATGTGGATTTACAGTATGCAAAGACACCAGAAAACAAGACCAAAGACCACATGAACAACTGCTTCAATGCCCTCTGGCCCCTACTGGATGTTGGCTTGGGAAGCTGTTCCCTGGACCCAAGGTTAAGTTCAGGAGTTACCTGTCCTCCTGGTGTAGTGTTTCCAAACTTTGACTAAATTTGCGTGATTATGGAAATTTTTCAGGTTCTTGTAAAAATTGTATATTTCAGGTCCCACCCCAGACCTATCAAATTGGGTGAGGATTATATTAATATATTTAATCCACCAACGAAGTAAGATTGATAAATACTAACTCTTAGAGGAGCTGAACAATTTCACTTGCCGGGGGGCCGTGATGAGACCAAGACAAGACACTACCATTAAGGCATGATGGTCTACTGATGACTTAGTTTCCCTGAGGATGCCAAATAGTCACGTAGTTTTCACACTGTTAGACTTCACTTTAACTTTATCAGTGTCCCGACTCAATCCTGATTTGATGTATGAGGCGATTAAGCAACTCCAGATCTGCATTTCACAACCTATTACCTTCCTCTTCGCTGCTTCTTGAAATGCGACTTTACGTCACAGACAAGATAAATAGGCCTGTACTTGGGTTCTTGGGGACCTATATGCCTGAGAGCCAGGAACTAGCGTATTGTCCTCAAATGGTGGCTTAGATTTGAGTAGTGTTCCCTGTTGGCAGAGCACACCGTGATGTTAACTGTCTGCAGTTAACACAGTCACGGCCATGAGCTGTGCTCCTCCTCAGTTGCCAGCACGTCCTTGGAAGTAATTATTCCTTGCATCCTCAGGACAGCTCTATGACATAGTTCTAATGCACATCTCTGTTTTCCAGTTAAGGATGCTGAGGCATAGAGAGGAAATCAATAGTCTAAGATCAGAGAGACAGTGAGAATCAGAATAGGATTCAATCCCAGGCATTCAAGTTCCAGACTTTGAGCTTTTAAACATGGAATTCCTCTGCCTCCTCAGTGATGTCCCATCACCGTGCTCTTCCCATCTATGTGAAATGAATGATTTTCATCTTGAGCTGGTTCTCCCCTCTGCAGACAACTGATGTCCTTTTGCTCCTGGGTATCTCATATTGTGCCAGGCCTAACAAGGAAACCTATGGCATAGTGATGAGGCAAGACCCCTCCAGCCGCTGACAAGCCATCAGTCTCAGCTATTCTGAGGGAGGCAGCATGACAGGCATGAGCAACCATGCCTAGCCCTGCTTCTCCTGACCTCTCGTGTCGATGGAGCTTAGATTGTCTTTGCAAACTGCTCCTCTGCTCTTTTCATGGTGCCGTTCCTGTTCCTATGCTGTCTTAGGGCTGGCAGTGGGACCCTTTCCTCAGCTCCCTACACCTGGAATCATCACATATGTAGCATTAGTCCCTAGTGGACTTGTCCAGTTTTGGTTCTTGTTCCTTCTCCACCTGACCAGCCTGGATCTACTTCTTGGCTGAATTTCAAGGTGTGCTACCACGCATGGGGGAAGCATACTCACAGAATTCTGAGAGCATGGCTTTTGCCTGAGACCCAGAAGGGCTAAAATAGTATCTCCATAGGAATTGTACCCACATTTGAATTCAAATCCATTTGTGTAGCACATACTACTTCTTCTGGCTTTCATTTTTTTTTTTGTTTGTTTTTTTTTTTGAGGTTTGGAGCAACCAAATTTCTGCAAAATGTAAATGTTCATTCTTCTTCAAATCTACAGAGTGCCCCATTTCCAATAAAGCAATGCACTGTGTCTTAATACACATTATTTTAAAACATCAGGACCCTCTTCAAATTCCCCTTCAAAGTACTAAACATGAAAATTCAAACTTCCTCTACAGAGGAATTGTAGAGGAAAATTCAAACTTCCTCTACGGAGGAGTCGTAAAGTATAAATAAAGCCAAGTAACCTTGACAAATGGCAACATCCTTAGACATTGTTTTTAGATATTCTCTCCTTTAAAGGGGGTATGATTCTTCTATCTTAAATTGAATAGATGTAATACTGAACCTAAAGCTGCATGGCAAAAATTTGAGTTGTGGCCAGTGTTGTTCCTTGAATATAATGAATGCATAGTCAGAGGCCATTTAAAATGAAATAGGGAATATGGAAACCTATGGAAATATACTAGGGCTGTGAGATTCACAAGAAAAACATAGATGACTGGTGGCCTTTGTTTTTGATGTGTAAGACTTCAGCTGGACCATTAACTCTGTAAAATCTTCAAGTTTTATTTCTCCTTGAACCTCTAAGCTATGTAACATCACTTTAAACCATCATTTGAGTAATGTTACCACCATTTTTCTTTTGATTTGAAATGGAATTATTGAAATAGAGTATTTTTCTCTTCCTTTGTTCACTTTATTTTGCAGTCAAAAGTTAAAATCTATAAAAATATAGAATATATTTAGACAAATAATTCATCATGTTTCCTAAATAATTTATTGTGTTGTCTAAAACCATGAACTTTTGTTCGATTAAACAGGTGGAGTCCTAGTCAATATATTTTGAAGGTTTTTGAAGGGTTCTATTCATGAGTATTGACTGCAAGCAGAAATGTCAAACTGCCATGCGTCAGTGTTTTTAAAAAAAATTAAGAAAAGTACAGAGTGTTGCCTCCCATTTTGATATAGCATTGCAGTTTTCTCCTCTCCCTTTGGTAGTTGCTCCAAAGAATGAGAGTGGCAGCCAAAGGTCTAACAATGGTCTGGCACATTGAGTGCCACCTGGCCTGGTCACCTTCCTGACCTCTTGTTCTATCATTATTCCCCTCAGTCCACTTGAGACCAAAAGTGCTCTTTTCGTTCCTTTACCATAGGAAAAATACTCCCACTTCAGGGAATGGTATCGGTTACTACCTCAGCTTGGAATGCTCCTTCTTCCAAGTATGCATGGATCACTCCAATACTTCCTTCTGCTCTCTGCTCAGAAGGCTTCCGAATCATTGAGACATTTTCTGACCACTGCCCATAAAACAGCAACCTTTTCACATCACCCTGGCAATTCCTGTCCCCATAGCCTGTTTTAATTTTTCCATAACATTTTTCTTCCTTTTTTGTTGTTCAGCTTTTATTTTACGTTCAGGGGTACATGTGCAGGTTTGTTATACAGGTAAATGTGTGCCATGGTTGTTTGCTAGACAGATCATCCCATCACCTCGGTATTAAGCCCAGCATCCATTAGCTATTCTTCCTAATGCTCTCTCTCTCCCCACTCCCCACTCCTACAGGCCCCAGTGTGTGTTCCTTGCCATGTGTGTTCCTTGCCATGTGTCTATGTGTTCTCATTATTCAGCTCCCACTTGTAAGTGAGAACATGTGGTGTTTGGTTTTCTGTTTCTGAATTAGTTTCTGAGGATAATGGCTTTCAGCTCCATCCATATCCCTGCAAAAGACATGATCTTATTCCTTTTTATGGCTGCATAGTATTCCACAGTATCACATTTTTCACCATCACTCACACACACACACAGACATACTGACACACACTGAATATTTTCTCCGGTGTTATTGTTAGGCTTTTAAATTAAGCAGTGCACATAAGGTACCTGCTCATAATTATGACTGAGGAGAAGATAGCGGATCATCATTATGGAAGGCTCTGTAGGGCATCATCAAATCCATCCTGATCTTCTCTTTGCTTCTTCCTATAGTGAAAACTTCAATTTTCTTTATCTATCTGAGAGTAACATAGTAGCATTTTATAATATTGGGCTGAGACTCTCTTAGTCTTAGATTTGTAGAACTTTAAGTCTTGGTTCTATGTTGTTCTATATGCTAGTACATTTTGAGTGTAACAAAGCCCACAAATCTTTTCCTGATTTTGTTTATATGACCTTGAACTTATTGAGTGATTAGAGCTCTGTCAGAGTCAGATTTCAGAGCTCCTTGACCCAAGTCAGGAAGAGGGTGTGCCTGACTGACCAAACCCAGAGTGGCAGGAGGCCAACCTGCTGTGTCTTATATTGCTTTCCCATAGCTCAAGAGGACAAGAGCAGTGATCTAGGAGAAGCCAAATTATTTTCCTAACAAGAACCATAAAGCACTAGAAGTAATTTCAGAAAAATGTGAAATATGTATTCCTATAATTCTGACACTTTTAAGAGATATGACTACAAATAAAACACATTTTACAAAGGATGCAGATTACCAGCATGCTATAAAATGCTTCTAGAACTTATTTTAGTAACACCTCACCCTTCAGACATGTAGCACTTTTACTCTTGGGACCACTTTCACATCCACCCATTTATGATATCTCACAACATAGAGAGGGGAGGACAGCCTGGTCACGCTCTGTCACTTGACGGAGGCTCTGAAGAGTGTGATATGCACAGCCCCTGTGCCAGGACTGGAGTGGGGGGCATTCAGATATGTTTTTATTCCAGGTCATGTTGATGATTAAGACGACATGCCCAACACTGTCCATGCCTCAGAGACATGGGCTGGTTTTCATTCTTCTAATTTTTTATGATGCTACTTCTAGCACCTGTCGTAGCACAAAATCCATGATCAGTAAAACTCCATGAAATGAATTAACTTGGCTTAACTATCACTTAGAATAAACATTTTTTTTTTTTTTTTTTTTTTTTTTTTGAGATGGAGTCTTGCTCTGTCACGCAGGCTGGAGTGCAGTGGTGTGATCTTGGCTCACCGCAAGCCCCGCCTCCCGGGTTCACGCCATTCTCCCACCACAGCCTCCCGAGTAGCTGGGACTACAGGCACCCACCACAGCCTCCCAAGTAGCTGGGACTACAGGCACCCACCACCACACCCAGCTAATTTTGTTTTTGTATTTTTAGTAGAGGTGGGTTTTCACCGTGTTAGCCAGGATGGTCTCGATCTCCTGACCTTGTGATCTGCCTGCCTCGGCCTCCCAAAGTGCTGGGATTACAGGCGTGAACCACTGTGCCTGGCCAAGAACAAACATTTTAAACCACTCTATACAATATTCATCCTATATAAGCCTCAAATAATTTTACAGTCCTGTGTGAGTGTATCCTTGCAAAATGTGGGTATGAAACTAAAATCATGGTAAGCTATCCTGAAGGGAGCTGATGAGCATATACTATAATTTGATGTAGTTCTTGGATTAAACCTTCATTTTCAAGTTTGATTTCTGAATAAATATCTTCCCCTAACAGATGCGTAGTTGTTTCAACTTCCTCCCCTTTATCCCTAGGGTGTGTTTCGAACATCTCTTTTAAAACGTTAATATTCTGAGATTGTAGTTGTCTTACTATAGTTATCAATATAAGTGTCATTGCCCTTGTCGCTCTTACTCAACTGAGAGCTCCTAAAAGTCGGAGACAGAGTCCTAATGGATGAATGCTCCATAAATATTTTTTGGGTAAAATGGAACAGAAGGGATTACAATGGAAGAAATAAAATGAATTAGAATAACCTAAATGCAAAACGAATACCCAGATAAGTTACAAAGAAGAGAGATTCAAAGGAGGTAACAATGATGTAGAACTTTGAGAAAAGCACTCCAGGAAAAAAAAGTCATCCACAATTGTTGAGAGAGAAAATCCTTTTTAGTAGAAACGTATTCCCTGTAGGGTCTGAGCTTCATTCTCAAAGCGCAGGTTGTGAGAAATTGAGTCTAAGACAATTAATAGCTTCCTCTTGGTTTTTCTAAAGGAAAGCATCAAAGAGTCTTGAAGAGTGACAGGTGTCACGTTCCTTTCCCAGGGGACTCCTCTGGATCTGGTGTTTGTGTAGATGTGGAGGAAAGGAAGTTTCTGCGACAGATGTTTGGTTTTTGTTTTGTTTTTAAAAAAAGATTATTTGCTATTTGGTTGGCACCCTCTTACAGGATGGCCATGTCCTCCCCAGTGGATTTAAATTTAAATTAAAGAATCTCAGAAATCTTGCAAGATAAAATTCTAGAGTTCTTTTTTTCCCTTCTGATGACTGAAGACATTAAAACTGTTGAGACTTCTGCCTGCCTTCTTCATGCGGAACCATCTTTTTAGAGAATTATTAGGGTTTTGTAGGCATCAATCTGGAAAGAGACAGGAAGGAAAAGAACATGGGATAGGGAGGGAAGAAATCCCTGTTTTTCTTCTCCTGTCAAAAATAGAAAAAAAAAAATACACTCAGATCAGTTTTCACTTGAAGTCACTCTTTGCAAAGAATAAAAGTTCATTTCATACTTTTTCAAAATGCCCAATACCATGAACACTACTGAAAACAGAAGAGAAACATCTATTTTTAAAGAGGTAATTGTTATGTGTTTTATTATAAGTAGCAGCACATGGGGCATATGCGTGCTTCACAGCAGTATGGGAAGACAAACCCAACACGTTTCAACTGACATTGCCCTTCTTGCATTTACAGAAGTATTATTGACAACAACTTCTTGGATTTGAAGGGAATCTGACAACGGAGACTGCTATTTCTGGGGTAGAAGGTGACCATAACAAGAGATCATAAAGTGGATTGGCAAATCAGGAGGCCTGTAACGCTGCCAAAGGCCTTGCCAGGCAGGGAAAGGCACCCTACAGGGAGTACAGCTGGCAACAGCTGGGACGTGGCTCTGAGGAAGCTCCAGCAGAGGTTGCTAGTGCTCCCACGACAAGCAGAAATCATTTTGCACCCAGAAATCAAAACAGATGAGAAAAGATGCACATAGGAGCAGGGTAGGGGCAATTATTCTGCTATTTGTGAAGCATGGGATAAACACGCTCCTATGCCTTGCATTCCAAGCCCTTTGGATCAGGATAAAATGGAGCTGAACAAAGCAAACTATGTATTATTAATGTTAGCGTTTTCTTTAAAGATTTGATATGGGCAAGCACAAAACATTGTAATAAAAATGGAAAGGCTCTTCAAAATTGGCAATTCTTTTTCCTCAGTTCTCTCCCACTGGGACACTCTGTGCATCTTCTCTCCCCTTCTCCTTTCTTGGGAACATTTTTTAACAAAGAAATGGGAGTCCAGGAAGGAGAGGGGAAAGGAAGCTGAAAGCGGACACAGAAAGGGAGAGGGAAACATAAAAGCTGTAAAGGGACGTGGACAGAGACGCAGGAGGTGAAGGCAGCCTGGATTAAAAGCTAGAGAGAAGGAAATCGTAAGAGAACAAGAGATTGATATGCTTCTAAAATATTTATCGCGCACCCTGGGGGATCAATGTAGAAATTGCATTCCCTTTGGGCAAACATTTGCTCATATCCTCCTTGTTGGGATATAAAGGGAAGAGCATCTCAGCAGTTTTCAAGATGGGAGGAGGGAATTTGCTTCTTTCTGGAGCCCTTCCCTTCCCTCTTCCCCAGCTCAGCCTTTGTGTTCATTCTACTGAGGGCAGTCACAGCATCTTCCACCACTCCCATAGTTCTACAGCAAAACTGTAGTTACCAGCAGGTCCAACCGCCTGTCCACCCAGGTTCACTGGAGATTCCACCACCACACATAATTCAGCCTCGCAGAAAAAGATGGATGTGAAACCCTTACATTTTATGGCTTCTTTGTTCTCACATCTGGTCCTGGAAACAGGTAATCCAGTTCTATATTGAATCATGTTGAATCTGTCGATCATCCATCCAGTGTTTATTGCGAAACTACTGTATGCCAGGTACTGTGCTAGCCCCTCTGGAGAGCCATCATTCATTCAGTCATCAAGTATTTCTAAGGTACCTATCATGTGCTAGATGCTGTCTACTGAGACATTCATTTATTCTCATTCAAAATATTTACTGAGATTTACTGTGCACCAGGCATTCCTCTGGAAATGACACATGGAACAACACAAAACAAAGTCCCTGCCCTCATGGTAGGGCTGAAAGACGATAAATAAATCCCATATCACGCTTCAAAATGCGATTGATTTGCTGATGATGCTCAAACTTCTCTGAATTCCTGAGTCACAGATTCCACTGCCTGCTTCATATAGCTACAGGAAGCCATACTGGGCCTCTCAACTTTGCTATGCCCCAAATCAAACGGAATTTTCTGGCCCCTTCTCAACCTGTTTCTTCCTCATTCTCCCCCATTTAAAACACCACTACCACTATCACCACCACCAACAACCCTCCATTCTTTTAGTTGCTCTAGTCAAAAATAATGGCACCATCCTTGATTCCACTCTTTCTCTAATGCCCTATACCCCATACATCAGCAGATCCTGCTGGTTCTACCTTCAGGTTGTGTCAGAATCTGGAACTCACTGCCTCTACCCCCACCGCATCAGTGCAGCATCTATCATCTGTCCTGCAGGGTTGCAGGGCCCTTAACTGTTATCTTTCTTTCCCCTCCCGGGCCCCTCAGTCATGCCCACCTTTGGCTCCAAGCCCTCTACGACCTCCCTTTTCACTCCCAGTAAAGGCCAGAATCTTTACCATGAGTCTCAAAACCCCATGTGTCCTGGCCATTGTCACCTTTCTGGTGACACCTGTACCCTTCCCTTATTCCCTCTGTCGAGCTTCAGGCTCCCTTAATATCCTGGCCACACCAGTTGCTTGCTTCTCCTCTGGTTGTGACCTTCTTTCCCTGTGCAAATGGCTCATGCTTTCGCTCACTTCGGTGTCTCTCTACTCAAATGTCACTTTACCTGGCAGACTCTCCCCATTCACAGGATATTTAAAAAAAAAAAAAAGGCATGCCCCAAACCTCACCTACCATATCGCCAAGTTTCCTTTATACTGCATCATTTGTCTTCCAGCACCTACTGTCCCAGCATATGATTCCTTTATTTGCCAAGTTGCTGAAGATCCATCCTGCTCCACCAGGATGTAAGCTCCTTGTGAGCAGGACCTTTGTGTATCTTGGCCATTGGTGTAGACCCCACCCCTAGAACAGTGCCTCGCTCAAAGCAGAGGCTTAGCACGTATCTGTTGAATAAATGAATGAATTAAATGTGTAATATAGTTTCAGGCAATGATTAATGCTATGAATAAAAATAAAACAAGGGAAGGGGAAAGAGAGTGAATGGGTGGAGTTCCAGTTTATGTACCATGAGCCCCTCTGGGGAAGGGTTATTTGAGCAGAGACCTGAGTGAGATGAAGTGGTCGGTGCACCAAGTAGGTGTCTGAAGCAGGCCATCCAGCAGAGGGAATCCACACTGTCTGAGCAAGGAGCACTCTCAGGAAAGAGCAAGGGGACCACAGTGCCTAGAAGACAAGCAATGGGGCTGGAGCATGAGGATGAGCCACACGGCTGAGCACATGAAGGTGTCCAGGCCGTTGTAAGGTGTTTGGATTTTATTCTTAGTGTGTTGGGAAGCTGTGAGTGCTTTTTGAGCAGGAGAAGGACATCAGCTGGCTCATTCTTTAAAAGAATCAGTCTCCAGGGCCCGTGGTGAGCACACCGAGGGGAACAAGTTTGGGCAGGAAACCAATGAGGAGGTGCTGAGGTCATTCTTGGGGAGAGATGTGCGGGCCACACCATGGTGGGAGCATGCACGTGGTGAGAAAGAGTTGCAGCTGGAATTATCTTAAAGATAAACCAGGCTTTGCTAACAGATTAGATCTGGGGTGTGAGAGAAAGAGAGGAGTCAAAAGTGAGTCCGAGGCTTTTGACTTGAGTTCCTGTGCACATGTAGTGACTTTTATCAAAATGATGGAAGCAGAGGGCAGTTTGTAGGGGAAAAGTGAGAATTTGGCATACACAGGACAAACGTGAAACATCTTTAGACACTGGAGAAGACACAGGTTCTTCATTTCAAAGCAAAGGTCAGGCCAGAAGATGGAAACGTGGAAGGCATTTGAGCATAAAGCGCGTTTAAGGCTCTGACATCTGGTAATACCAGCAAGAAGTGAAGGCAGCCGGAGAGGACGGCCAGTTCTGAGCCCTGGAGCTCTTCACCAAGCAAACGTTGGGAGAAAAGACAATGCCTTTCAAAGAAACCTCAATGGCAGTTCCTGTGAAGTAGCAGGAGAACCAGGAGAGTGATTTCAGGGTATGGAAAATAAATGATTTCCAGGAGAGGTGTTGATAAGTAGGATGCAGTTTCTATCTTCAAGGTGCTCTTAAGCTTGTCAAAAGAGATTACAATATAGCAAGCAGGAGGAACTACAAGAGAGGTGAGAAGAGGGCACAGTCATGGGCAGCATAATGATGTAAATAATGGGCCACAGACACTGTTCACAGTAGCAAAGACTTGGAACCAACCCAAATGCCCATCAATGATAGCCTGGATAAAGAAAATGTTGCACATGTGCACCATGGAATACTATGCAGCTGTAAAACAGGATGAGTTCATGTCCTTTGCAGGGACATGGATGAAGCTGGAAACCATCATTCTCAGCAAGCTAACACAAGAACAGAAAACCAAACACTGGATGTTCTCACTCATAAGTGGGAGCTGAACAATGAGAACACATGGACACAGGGAGAGGAACATCACACACTGGGGCCTGTCGGGGGTTGGGGGCTAGGGGAGGGATAGCATGAGAAGAAATACCTAATGCATGGGTGGCTTAAAACTTAGATGATGGGTTGATGGATGCAGCAAAACACCATGTCACATGTATGCCTATGTAACGAACCTGCACATTCTGCACATGTACCCCAGAACTTAAAGTATAATGAAATAATAATAATAATAATCATGGGCCACAGACACAATGGTGGTCCCACAGGATCCTAACAGAGCTGAAAACTCACAGATGCCTAGTGACATCACAGCTGTCCTAAGGTCTTAGCACAATGCTTTACTCATATGTTCGTGGTGACACTGGTATAGACCAACCATTTGCACTGCCATTTGTATGAAAGTCCAGCATGTACAATTACATGCAGCAGAAAATATTTAACAATAGATGACCTTTACTGGTCTTTGTATTTACTATACCATACGTTTCACTATTATTTTAGAGTATACAGCTTTTACTTATGTATTTTTAAAAAGGTAAGTGTAAAACAGCTTCAGGCAGGTCCTTCAGGAGGGATCCCAAAGAAGGCATTGCTATCACAGGAGATGACAGCTCCATGTGTGTTACTGCCCCTGAAGACCTCCCCGTGGGGTAGGATGTGAAGGTGGAAGACAAGGATAGTGATGATCCTGACTCTGTGTAGATCTAGGCTCAGGTGTGTGTTTGTGTCTGAGTTTTTAAAAAGAGAGTTTAAAATAAAATAATAATAAATTTTAAAAATTGGAAAAAACTTAAGGAATAAGGATATAATGAAAATGTTTTTGTACAGCTGTATAATCTGTTTGTGTTTCAAGCTAAGTATTTTTACAAAAAAAAAAAAGTCAAAAAGGCTTTTTACCTCGTTTCACTCCTGAGAGCAGATTGGGTCACCAGCCGGCTGTCCTGGAGCCACCCTTGAAAATTCCAACATGGTTCTCGTTCTTGTCGCTTCTGCTCAAACCAGCACGGTCTGATCTATGTGCCACCAGTGTTTCTAACAGTGTGGAAAGGATATAGGTTTCATTAAGATGGACAAAAGTGGTCTTCCTTGAAAGGATTATCCAAGACATCTACCCAATGAAAACCATGATACCTCTTTGTACATAAAATAAATATTTTTTAAGTCAAAAAGTTAAAAACATTATGTTTGTAAAGTAAAATAGTTGTTACAGTAAGCTAAGACTAATGTATTACTAAAGAAAAAAATTTAAACGAAAATAAATTTAGTGTAGCCTAAGTGTAGAGTATGGTAATATCCCAGGCCTTCACATTCACTCACCACTCACTCACTCTCTCCCAGAGCAACTTCCAGTCCTACAAGCTCCCTATACAAGTGTACCTTTTTTTCGTCTTATGCTATATTTTTACGGTTCCAAATGCTTACAGTATTCAGTACAGATTTGTACCCTAGGAGCAATAGGCTATACCATCTATCCTAGCGTATAGTAGGCTGTGCCATCTAGGTTTGTGTAAGTGCACTCTAGGATGTTCGCACAAGAATGACTCCACCTTCAACACATTGCCCAGAAGGATCCCTGTCATTAAGTGACATGTACTGTAGTGTGGTATTTCAGTTATTTGATCACTTTGTCTGTTGGGCAGGAGGTGATCAAAGAATGCTTCACACAAGACAATCTTTTCACCAGACATTCTGAGAAGGGTAAGCGTTCTCCAGGTAAAGAGGCCCCAGGTTTTCCTGGCAGAGAGCAGCATAAGCAGCTGCATAGGCATGTGGTTGGGAAGGCCCAGGGTGGCTGAGGCATCAAATGCAAAGAGGCACATGGCAGGAGCTGTGGCTGCAAAGTTAGGTTGGAGCCAACTGCATCTCTGCACATCCAGCAGAAAAGCTTGAACTTTATCTTATAAGCAGTGAGGACAGGATAGAGTAAATTAAACCTATCTACATGGATAGAAATCTTCAAGGCATAGAAGTAATCAAATCGAGAAGGAAAAACTAGAATGCACATTAGAAAGCAGTAATGCAATATTACAATTGAGTAAGATAGGAATCATGGCTAATCATGAGTGATGTGCCTAGGCCCACTGCTTAATGGCCCTGACCTTCAATGTCCTCAGATACAAGGTTGCTGAGATCTCTTCCAACTCAAAGCATTTCTGTGACTCTATCTGGCCAGGTAATAAGATCAGGGAATATTTCCTGGAGGAAGTAAACCCCGAACTGGGTCCTCATGGGAAAGTGGCATTCACAGTAGCAAAGAGGAAGGGAGAGGAGAGTCTACTAAGGGAAACATCATGAGAAAAGCAAGAATGAGGTGCTCGGGCAGCAAACAACAGGCTGCATGAAGACAGGAGGTACATTTGTTGTTCACAGTTACTGTAGTCCAGGGCCTCAAAAGCAATTTGCTCCCAATAAATGCTTGTTGAATGACTGTAGAACAGATAAACGAAGGAAAGTGGGTTGGCCCGTGGGTGTGTTGGAGATTATAGCAGATGATGGCCCAGGCCAGGAGGGACTTCATCCTGTAGGACCCAGGAGGCAATGAGGCAGTGACATGTTGGAAACTCCTAAAGTGACAGAAGAGACATTGCCCATCATGGGCACATTTTAGAAAATTCTGACAGGTGGATTTGTCACTGGACACATGATGGGCTGAGTAACCATCTCTCAGTGACCCGAGTCAACCTGTTTTTCTTTATGTAGCAACTGTTGTTTGTTTCAGGGTGAAAAATCCTCATTGGAGATGAGAGAGCCCAGCTGTGTTTGGGTTTTACAAGCTGTCTCAAGATTTTTCTCAAATGTTTTGGTTTATGGCAAAGTTGAAAATACAGCATTATCATGATCCTTATTACCATTATCATTTATTCAACTACCCACTAATAATTAATGTTTACTAAGTACCAATAATATGCAACGAGATGCAATAAGCATTGAATTGCTCTTGGCCTCTTTCCAGTGGGCTTGTTGTAAATAAAAGAATGAGTTACCACCCAAATTTTAATTGCTTCAAAATATGTTTGTTTCACAGGCTCTCCTTGGTTAAGCTTTGCTAAACTGATTGAAACCAAGAATGCTGACTTTAGGCTTGCCATCCATGTTTTATACCAACATTTCCCAAAATATGTTGTGAGGAAAGGATATTGATAGGTGATGTGTAAAAAAAGAGAAAAAAGGAAAGAAGGAAAGGAAAAAAGAAAAAAAAGAAAGAAAGGAAAATAAAAAAGAAAAGGATTTCCAGAAAAATAAATTTCTGAGACAATGGCTTAAATAAAAGTAAATATGTTCCTTACTGCAGGATTTTGTTGAGGTTTGAATGGGCCAATGTGCCTAGCAAGCACCGAGACAGAAAAATATTCCAAACTTATTTGAGTTGGGAATCATTTTCTAAAAACTGTTCTGAAGTTCACAATGTTTTTTTGTTTTTTTGTTTTTTGTTTTACAATAAATTACATTCCTCAGGTCCCTTCCCTGTCCTCTCAATTCACCAAAACCTTGGTGGCACATTCTTATTATCATCAAAGAACTATTGTGGGGCTCGCAAATGACTAACCCTAAGATAGGTGCATCACTCCTTCATGCTGGGTGACAATTACACTGTCAACAGTTGGTTGAGGAAGACCTCCCCAGAATCCCCGCAGCACTGGGGCCACTCACACAATTGTTTGAGACATGAGGAGAGTCATTTTCACTGCAGTGCAAAGATTTGAGGACCAAGCTTTTACAAGTATTAAGGCAATTGGAATCCTTGACACACTACAATGACTAAAATAAATGTGTCTGACAATACCAAGTGTCGACGAAGAGGCAGGGCAACTGGAACTCCTGTAAGTTGATAATCATTGCAGAGAGTTTAAAACAGGGTGAGCACTTTGGAAAACTGGCACTTTCTTCAGAGGCCAGCCACACACCTATCCTGTTGGCACCGCAATTCCACTCCTAGGTGTTTATTCAAGAGAAATGAGTGGATCTGTCCACAGAAATATTTGTACAAGAATGTTTTATTTATAATGGTTATACAGGGAAAGAGAGTACATGGACTATCACTGGAAGACTGGATACACAAATGATGCTGTATTCACCTGTGGAATATTACTCAGCAATAAGAAAATATCCACTTTTTTTTTATACTTTAAGTTCCAGGGTACATGTGCACAACGTGCAGGTTTGTTACATACGTATACATGCGCCATGTTGGTGTGCTGCACCCATTAACTCATCATTTACATTAGGTATATCTCCTAATACTATCCCTCCCCCCTCCCCCCTCCCCATAATAGGCCCCGGTGTGTGATGTTCCCCTTCCTGCGTCCAAGTGATCTCATTGTTCAGTTCCCACCTATGAGTGAGAAGATGCAGTGTTTGGTTTTCTGTTCTTGCGATAGTTTGCTGAGAATGATGGTTTCCAGCTGCATTCATGTCCCTACAAAGGACACGAACTCATCCTTTTTTTATGGCTGCATAGTATTCCACGGTGTATATGTGCCACATTTTCTTAATCCAGTCTGTCATTGATGGACATTTGGGTTGATTCCAAGTCTTTGCTATTGTGAAAAGTGCCGCCTACAGAATGGGAGAAAATTTTTGCAATCGATTCATCTGACAAAGGGCTAATATCCAGAACCTACAAAGAACTCACACAAATTTACAAGAAAAAAAACAAACAGCCCCATCAGAAAATACCCACTTTTATACCCAACATGGATAAATTTCAAAATCAAAACTTAGGTTAAGCAAAAGAAGCCAGCCACAAAAGATTACATAGTATATGATTCCATTAATGTAAAGTTCTAAAGCAGTCAAGGATAAGTCATAGTAGGAGAAATTGATCAGTGGCTGTCTTGAGATGGGGTTGCAGGAGCCGCGTGGTGAGGGGATTGACTGGACCAGTCCTGAAGGAACTCTGTTGGAGAAAGGAAACATGCTATTTCTTAATTGGGAGGTAGCTACATGAGTGTTCACGCTTGCCAAAACACATCAAACTAAACACTTAAGATCTGTGCTTTTGGTTGTATGTAAATTATAACTCGAAACAAACAAACAAAAACACACAAAAAACCACGAATGGAACCCTTTCCCTCCTACAGTTCTGTGAGACCTGTTAGCGCCCACCCCAGTCCTGGACTGTCATAAACACTTATTTATGAGGTAAATGCACACAATACAAAGTAACTTCTTGTCATGAGTCAGAGGACATTGTTCCCTTTCGTCATTTAGAATGAAAATTGTTAATCCTAGACAATAATTCTTAGGTCAGTTTGGACAGCTCTCCCGAACAGTGATATTAACAACCGGTTCTGTGCGTTTTTTTCATGCGCTCTATCTCCTTGTGAAAAAAAAAAAATTTGATACATGTTCAGCTGATGAGTAGTCCTTTATTTTTCAATTAGGATAATCACTGACTTTAATATTTCACCCAAATTATAATCTCTTGATCTCAGCATACATTTTGCTTCTTCTCTGGTGGATGCTGCCTTTCTTCAGCCTCTTGAAGGAACCATGGGTATTAAATGCAACCGTAAATCAAAACCAGTTAATATTAGAAACAAAGAAATGACCACAAACAAATTAAGAACTTTACTAGGCTCAACCAGTATTATCTTAATGATAAAGACAACAGTTTTCAACCATTATTTAACAAGTCATTAAATGGAGAATGAAAGGATCCATTCACCATGTTCACTAGTGAGTTTAGGACTGATGAACACCTGTATTTTGGTTTTCTATTTTTAAGAACTTTATTCCCCCAATGTTGCTGTTAGATTCTAAATCTTTGATGTGAGCGACCATTTGGGGAGCTCATGTTAAGGATATGTTGTGTGTCCCCTTATCTGTCTCTTCACTTCTCTTCCTGTTCTTCATCTTTCTCATCTTTCTCTTCCTCACCCTCATCATACACTGCACTTATTAAGCACCTACTGTGAGCCAGTCACTCTATTCTCTGTACTTTCCTTTGCACTGTTTCATCGAATTATTCCCTATCTTATAGTTAGAAATGGTATTTTTAACCTATTTTATAGCTTGAAAAATTGAGATTTAGAAAATGTATGTAAATTATGGAAGAACACAGTTTAAACTTAGAACAATTGGTATTTGATTCTAAGTCTATTTGAATAGAGCCAATTTTATTATATACTATATTATATCATTTCACATGCCTTGACCTTAATTTTAGCATAATCTTTTACTTTACATGTCAGTATATTCTGCAAACTTGCTGAATTTCTAACTTGCTAATTGTCTTCAACTTTAAATACCTTCCATTAGTTTTACTTTAAAAACCCTCCATGGCCACGCGCGGTGGCTTGCGCCTGTAATCCCAGCACTTTGGGAGACCGACGCGGACAGATCACAAGGTCAGGAGATTGAGACCACCCTGGCTAACACGGTGAAACCCCGTCTCTACTAAAAATACAAAAAAATTAGCTGGGCGTGGTGGCGGGCGCCTGTAGTCCCAGCTACTTGGGAGGCTGAGGCAGGAGAATGGCGTGATGCCCCTGGGAGGCGGAGCTTGCAGTGAGCAGAGATCACCTCACTGCACTTCAGCCTGGGCAACACAGCAAGACTCCGTCTAAAAAAAAAAAAGAAAGAAAAGCTGTCCATTTTTTTTTGCTTTTATCTCAGAAATATACGCATAAATTTGATAAAATATTCCCACACCCAGCACCTGAGAATAAAAACACAGCACACACTCCAGAAAAACATATGTTCATTGCTGATGAATTTGCTTCTGTCTTGAACTTTGCCTCCATTTCTCATGTTGGAGGTTAAGAGAGCTCTCCTGTCTCAATCTTACATTTAAAAACACAGGGACAGCTTTGCCGTCTTCTCTTAGTCATATCTTGACCCTTCAAAGCTTTCCAGAATGACAGTTGCTTCCAACACAGAAGGCATGCCTAGCCCCAAAAGGCTTCCCGCTACAAGAAGCATCTGACTCCAAGTTCAGCAGGACTGATAACCTCTTCCCTCTTTCCTGAAGTCCTCGTCCCCAGTGTGCCACTGCCTCACCCGGTCTGAGGTGGAAGCAGACATCTGTACCACTGTGAATGAAGGGTGGATTCTCTGTGGCTCTAATCCCTGTGGACTCCTGGAACTACCCGGAGGAGCGCAGGCTGACTGGGGAAAAGAATCTGCAGCCAGGAACGTGTTGTGGGCCAAGGAGCTTGAGATGGGTGTCTGGGGACTTGGCTTCAAGAGCCATCTCGAGCAGCTCACTCCGGCTCTGAGTCCTCTTTTGAAAACCATGGGGTTGGACTCTATTATCTGTGGTCTCCAGCCTGGGAAACCCGGGTAACACAGGGTGAACATGAGCGTCCAGGTATTATTGTCAGTGTTTAAAAACCTTGTAAAAGCCCAAAGATAAGTGGCCAATTTACCTGTTTTTGACAAAAATCATATTAATTCAGCATAATACTCAGATTAAAAGGACACTTGCACTCAATTATAAAATGTGGGAAAACAAATGCAATTTGTTTCAAACAATATTTCAAACAATGGGATTCATGGAAGTAACACTTTTTTAAAGGTGGCTTAATGCTGAAAAAAGCTATAAGATTTTTTGAACTTCAAGAGTATGGCTCTTTGATTGGAAATTTGCGTATAAATATAGTGTACATGCTAAAAACATGAGTGTGTATGTATCTTACATAGTGCTGATAGCATCAAGTATTTTTAAGGATTCTACACATCTTCACAATAACCATTTGAGGTAGATACTCTTAGCATCTCCATTTCACAGATGAGAAAACGGAGGCCAAAAGAGGTTAGGTTACTTGCCCAGGGTCACACAGATGGATTTGTCTGTGTGTCAATCTATCATAAATGTACACAGATGATATATCTGTATATACACCTGTTCATGTATAATGTGCATTTGAATTCAGTATCCATATAATGTTTGGCACAATACTGCATGATACATGAGTTTTCTGTGCTAAAAGGAGGTGTATTATTAGTTTGGGCAGGCTGTCAAAACAAAGTATTACATAATGAGTAGCTTAAACAAAATAACTTTATTTTTTTCACATTTCTGGAGGCTGGAAGTCCAAGAGCAAGGTGCATGCAGGCCTGGTTTTCTTTGAGATATCTCTTTAACTTGCAGATGGCTGCCCTCTTGCAGCCTCTTCACATGCTCTTTCCTCTGTGCTCCTGCATCTCCGGTGTCTCTTTGTGTGTCCTAATCTCATCCAATAAGGACGTCAGTCAGATTGGATTTGGCCCACCCTAATGGCCTCATTTTAACTTAATCACCCTCTTAAAGACTGTATCTCCAAACAGTCATATTCTGAAGTACTGGAGGTTAGAATGGGGGTGGGGCACAGTTACAGTTCAGCCCATAGCAAGAGGTTAAAGAACTTCTTGAATCAGCTCTTCAGAGCTACATGTATAACACACATTTTAAAATCCCTCCGAATAACTCCTTTGTTTCTGTACACTCACTAACTCACTTAAGAAAAATGCAATGGGAGAAAAGGAGAAGCAAACCTATCTAATAACTGGAGATTTAGGCCAGCCCTAAGGCCTTCATAGGTCTTAGTGGGGGCTTAGGTCTTTGGAGGACTTTCATACAGAACCCTCCAAAACCCATCCTTTGCTCCTCTCCAGTGGACTGTGCTGTGACTCAGGTAGAGACCTCAGGACTGGTGGAGAGAAGGGAAGAAGAAAGCACGGAAGCCTAGGGCTGGTGAAATAACTAGCAGTATGGCAGGTGGGCGCGGTATTTCCAGTAATGGTAATTGAGGGAACTTGGCAGCTGTGGCTAAGAGAGAGAGTGCTAGAACCCAAGGGGGACAGTTATTGTGTGGCCAGGGGCTTATGCCTCTTCATCAGGTGGTCACACAGTTGAGGTGCCAGGTATGACTAGGCATTTTACACCATAGTGACCGCAATCCATGAATTTGGAGGACAGGCCCACAGGAACCAGATATGGGTCCTGGTTCCAATAACATATGCTGGTTCAGGGTGGTGCTCCACCCTGCTGAGGATAGGAGCATAAACAGGGAACTGAGGCAGAAGACCAGCTATATGAATGATGGATAGCAACAGTCTGTTCAGGAAGGGAAGCTAGAAGTTTTCTGCAGTGGCCAGCCATTTGGGGGCCACTGCAGAAAAATTTCTGGTTCTTCCAAATAGTGAAGCCTGAGATTCTGAATACATAGTCAGTCTTGATGAGGGAGAACATGAGGCTGAGCTGGGAAGATGCAAAGGGTGCGTGTCTTTGCTACCTATCACGTCTAGGGCCAGTAGGGACTAAAGAGGACAGACCACAGGGACGCTGAGATCTGCCTGGTTTTTCAGCTTCCTATTTTTCTGTATCCCCCAGGGCTTTTTTCTCTCCTATGTGAAGAGGTCCAATTCCTCTTAATTTACTCTCTCCTTGACCACAGGTTCCAGAATGTATTCTGTTCTGGTACCTTCTTCTTACAAATTATAAAAACCGGGCCAAGGAATTGACCCTGGGGAACAAAGGTACAAAGGCAGGAGGCAGGCTACCTGACCCAATCCATCTCTCTCCATCGCTAATGTTTCTGACTCTGATTATGATTCTGCGAATATGATTGCTGCTGCGTGTTGGGTCTGCCTGCCGGTAAATGTAGGCCAGCCATCCCCTCCCACAGGCCCGAGCAGGCTCCTCTCCATCACCTGAAGTCCTTCATCTCTCCCATCCTTCCTGCCATGTGTTCCAGGGAAGGCTCAGCTACATACCTGAGGCCTGGCAAGTTCACTGATGGCTCCTGCAGGTAATTGGCCTTAGATTATAGAGAGTGCTGTTAACTTCTCTGTAAATATAGGGTTCCATTGGAATTTTCATCTGTGCCATGCTTTTGGGGCCCTTTGTAAAGTCCTTCCTTAATATACTTATGGATTATGATTTTTGTGTGTGACAGAGTTTCACTCTGTCACCAAGGCTGGAGTGCAGTGACATGATCTTGGCTCACTGCAGCCCCGATCTCCTGGGCTCAAGTAATTCTCCAGCCTCATTCTTCTGAGTAGCTGGGACCACAGGTGCACACCACTATGCCCTACTATTTTTAAAATTTTTTGTAGAAACAGAATCCAACCATGTTGCATAGGCTGGTCTCGAACTCCCTGGCTCAAGTGATTTTCCCACCTCGGCCTCCCAAAGTGCTGGGATTATAGGCATGAGCTACTGCAATTATGAATTTTGGCTCCAGTGATAGTGGAGAAGCACCTACTCTGAAAAATGCAGTCTCCTTGTCAGTTTCGTTATTTCATGCCCTGCACCAATGGGGAGGGAAGTGGATCCTTGACCTAGTTAGGTTTCCTTAGTGATCACTCTTTCCTATTTGTGGAATTGGTAGGGCTGTCTCACTTACAGGTTGGGTCTTTCCCCATAAGGGAGTAGCGTCCAGAAGAGGTGGTTTCTGTGCCTGCAGTAGCTTGAGGGCTGTTCTTCTGTCCTTCAATTGATTTTCCTCCTTTTCATGAATTTTCACACATTCACAAATTTATTTTCACGAGTTTTCACAAAGCTGCACATTGGCTGGGAACCTGCCCCTGGGAATGGCTTTGCCAAAGGTCATTCACTTGGCATCTGCTGTTTGGCACCCCTTGTCCTTGATGGAAGAGTTGACTGATTTGAATGAGAATTTTTCATTGCCATGCATTAAACAGCTGTTCTCTCTAACCAGATGCTTAATATGGTTCCTGTTCCAAGGCTAGTGAAGGGAGCTGGCTTGCTAGTTTGCAGCTGAGAGAAACGATCTAAGAGCCTAAGGATACATAGAAAGAATCCCCTGGTGGTTTGGGGTAAAATCTCCTTCTTGGGTTAACATTGAGAGCATACAAGGCATTTTTAAACAGTGGCCTGTTGATTCGATGAAACTGAGATGTCAGGGCAGCACTGTGAGGTAGTGAGACAGATACAAATGCCATCAGGCCATGCTTCCACTGCCCCCTGCAGTGACAATGCACAGAGCACTTGTGCTGGGAGCTGTGGGTCCCAGTGGGGAGAGACTGTTCGGTGCAAGCTTCACTCTCCCACACAGTTCCTGCTGCTGGAAGCTCGCCTCCATTTATTCCATTTATCTGAAGCCCTGGCCAAGCTGCAAGCTGCTGTGACCCAGTTACCATGGAGAACTTGTATATTCTTGGCTTCCTTGCTGCTTTTACAGGCAGAATTACAGAAGAGAATGTCTTTGCTGCTAGGAAATATAAATATTACAGAGAGATGCTCATTTTCTCCTTCTATGATGATTATTACCAAAGATATGCAAGAAGACTTCATTACAGAACATTGTCCTTCATAATGAGCCTTCTGTAGGCTTTTACAGGGATGGATAAGCCTGCCAGAAATGGATTGTGTTAACCCTCGGCTCTCTACTGGATCGACACAAACTAGAACCCTTTGCACATTTAGCAGATTTTTGTGGAGTGCTTACTGTGTGCTAGGCTCTGGGGATACAGAGTCTAATGAGATACTGTCTTTGCCTTCAAGGGTCTTAGAGTCTAATAATAAAGCTAGAACTCCAAACAAAAACACTTTCACCAAATGCAGAGAAGTATTTAAAAAGGTAGGGATAGTCCTTTTATGCGACATATGTATATGTTGGCTATTACATACTTGTCAGGAAGATGACTGAAGAAGCACCCCCAAGCTGAGTTTTGAATGTGGAATATTTGTTCACCAGGAAAAGGGAGGGCCTTCCAGAACCATCTTTAGCAAATGAGTTTTATCTTCATGATGTAGATCTGCTGTTACTCCTCCACTGTGTCTGTGTTTCAGACAAGGAAAAGAGGGTGAGGGAAAGTGAAGGCAAATGGAAAAGAGGCACATGTGAACTGAGCCTGCTCTCAATGTTTGCTGGAGTTCTCATGGAATGGGATGGGCTCTTGAGCTACAAGGGAGCCTAGATGGTTGAGTGTATTTATCTTGGTTCATGGCTATCCTGAATAACATTGGGAGTTGCTCAGTAAGGAGTGGGTATGGTTGACAGCCTTCAAGATAGTTATGAATGATTCTCAACTCCTGGAATGCATGGCCTTGTGTCATTGCCTCTCACACTAGTTCATTTACAGCATTGCAGCTTCCCGCTTGGTCTTTTGTGGTGAGGATAATTAGGCAGCCCTCTGGAGACACCCACAGATGGAGAACCAATTTCCAGTTGCGTGAGTGAGCCAACTTGAAGCAGGCCCTCCAGCCCCAAGCAAACTTTCTGATGGTTGCAGCCCCAGCTGGCATTTGACTACAACCTTGTAACACTGAGCCAGAAACAGTCAACCAAACCACTCCACATCCCTGACCCACAGACACCATGAGAGACAATAAATGATTACTGTTGTCTTAGCAACAGTATTTAGCAATAGATAATTAATAGATAACTGAGTAAAGAGGAGAACAGGAGCGGTACCTGAAGAGCAGGTGACTAGAAGGCTCTGCCGCACCACCCACAGCCATCCCCTGCCATGTAGACAAAGCGCTGCACCTGCCATCAAATCCCCTCCTCCCAGCTGTGTTTCTTGGCCTCACCTCTCTTCCCTTTCTCAAGCAATTTACCACTCGGCTGAAACTTTATCAAGGGTTGTATCGAATAATGTGTTACCAAATCCATTGATCATTTTTTGATGCTCATTTAGCTTGAAACGGTTGCTTATGACCTTCTTTTCGAACAGCTCTTCTTGACTTCTAGGACCTCACATTCTCATGGGTTCCTTCCTACCTCCCAGAAACTTGTTTTCAGTCCTATCTGAGGTTCTTCCTTTTCTTCTTAATTCCTAAGTGTTGGCATATTGAAGAGTCAGGTCATAAAACACCTTTGCTTCTGTCTCTACTTTTAAATAAATAATCCCAGCTAGTCTTCTGGCTTTACACATCAGCAATATAATGCTGACTCACAAATTCATATTTAGTAGAATGGTTAAGCGTGTGAACTTGGGAACCAGACAATCCGGGTTTCAATCCCAGCTCTTCCACTTGGTAACTGGATGACCTTGGACAATTTTACTTAATCTCAGTTTCCTCATTTCTGTAGTTAGGATGTTAACAATTATCTATGATCACACGTAAGAGGTACTCAACAGACATGAGTGGCTTCTACTGCTGCTGTTATTACTGTTTTTACTATTGCTACTGATATTCCACAAACTCCAAACACACACATGCGTGCATGCTCACACACATGTCAAACCTGTCTACTGGGCATCTCTGTTGAGTGTCTAGAAGATATCTCAAATTTAAGTCCAAAACAGAATCCTGCACTTCCTGTGAACCTTACATTATTTCTGTCCTAATTCACTCAGTCGCAGTGACTGACATGGCTATCCATCTAGTTGTGGCACATAGAAAAAATCTAGGTGTCATTCTTAATTCTTCACCTTCCTTCATTTTGAATAGCTGATCTAGTAGGAAGCCCTGGGGTCCTACCCTCAGAACTCATCCCGAATCTTTCCCTGTTTCTCCCTCTCCCATACTGTTGCCAACATCCAAGCCACTGGTGCTTCCTGCCTTAACTACAGACATGCCCTCTGCCCTCTCCATGCTTCCATTTTTGCATCTATTCTACAACAATGTGTTCTGTACTCAGTAGTCATCTTTTAAAAACGTAAGTCAGATCATGTCACATCACTTGCAAGTTCAAAATCCTGAAAAATTTTCTGAGAGCACTTTGTATGAAATTCAAACATCTCTTGCAGGACTGGGCCGCAACTACCTATTTGGCTTCTTCTTATGACCACTACCATCCCCCACCACAAACACACATACACACACACACGCACACACACACATGCACACACACACGCGTACACACACACATACACTCCCCACCCCCGCCACACACATATACACAAACATACCTACACACACACAGTCCACACATACACATCCCCGCACATACGTACACACACACACACCCCCACACACACACACGTCTTCCACACACATACACACACACCCTCCACACACATACACACATGCCCATACACATACACATGCAACCATACACATATATACACACGCATGCATACACATATATACACACACACAGATACACACACACCCCACCCACATACATACACAGGCACACCTTCCACACACCCCACACACATACATACACATACATATATACACATGCACCACACACATAGAGACACACATGCACCACACACATACATCCACATACACACACCCACACATGCACACACGCATACAACCCCCCACATACATCCACACACCCCACACACACATGCACACAGACATACAAACCCCACACACACATACACACACACTCCACATGCATGCATACACACAAACCACACACATACATACACATACCCCGCACACATACACACACACACCCGACACACACATACATACACATGCATACAGTCCCTCCTACACACATACACACATACATACACCCCAACACTCACGCCACACATACACACCACACACACATACACACACACACAAATACCCCTCCACACACATACACACACCCCCACACACATACACACCCCAGACTCACATACACTCACACACACATGTATGTGAGCCCTGCCCTATGCTTGCTCTGCTCTAGTCTCACAAAAATTCTCTCCATGTCATACCCAGTTATTCTCCAAAGCATCACCTTGTTTCACTTTTAAATTGTGATTTTGTTTTTATATTCCTATATTTTCCCTCGTATTTTCTCTTTGCTTCCAACTCCCTCACTGGACTATAAGTTTCATAAGGACGTGTATCTTACATCTTTTATTGATTGATGAATTCTTGGCACTGAAAACAACTCAGAACAGAGAAGGTGTTCACCACATTTGTTTACTGAATGAAAGACGAAAAGACAAAAGCAGTTGTCCAAGGATATTTCTAGAGCTCTTATTAACTGGTTTGGGTAGTGATTACTTTCAATAAAATACAGAAGGCAAGATAATTGAAGGTGAGGCAATGAGTATAATTCTAGACATCTTGAGTGTGGAGTGTCTGTGGGATATCTGGGTGTGATTGGATCAGTATGGATTAGATCCATGATTTTGGAGTGCAGGAGAGTTCTGGGAGGTATATGTAATTTTGAGATCCACCAGCGTTTACCGTAAATGACCTAATTTAGTTTGAGACTTTTCCCTAAAATGAGCTTCCAGAAAGAGGTAGAGCTGCTTTACCTTAAAGTCCTCACAGAGTGTTCTGTAATCTAAAGTGCTCTCTTAATTACTTATTTAGAACAATAAAGTAATGTTTCGGCAGATACATTAACCTGAAACTACCTCAATCAATGCTCGTTTGGAATACTTGGGATGTTTTCTGAAAGAATCAGTTTTTTTAAAAAAGGCTAAAGATTTTTAACATTGATTTAAATAATTATTTTTGTAGCTGCGGTATAACAATTACAAGTGTTAGGTATTACTGTAACAAGACTTTTAGAAATCATTTTAAAAAGCAACGTAATGAGGGCAGATCACAAACCTCTACAATCCATACAACTCTATGAAAAATGAAAACAACTAACATTTTATGCAAAAAGGCATTAGTGGTTCAGGATTGAATTTCCACCGATACGTATTGTGAGAAAGGATGGGGGTGTAGATAGAAAGTGTGCATGCTTTTGTAATTAGCCTGCCTGTAGAGGGAAGGAGAGGTGTACTTTGGCTACAGGGGCATTTGCAATTTAAGGAGTTGTTTCTAATGATAGGAAAGCACTGGGCATTCATACAGGTTGAAGAAAAAGAACCAGAAGCGAGTGAGCAGTTTAGAGATCAACGAGAGCTGATGCATGAGTCAAGGCTAAGCAGAAAGAGAGGGAGGCTGGGTCGGGAGCCCAGATGGGAAGATTCGCTTTGTCCGGATGAAGGAGCACGCCTTCCTTTCAACCTGTAGGTCACGAGATTAGGGACACATTGTAGGTTTGTCAGCGCGGAGGTCAGAAGCTAGAGGGATGTCACCAGCCTCCTCGAACGCATCTATTCAACCTTGCTGTTCACCATGACACCAAACACTTTGTCCTGGAGTTGTCAGCTGCCCTGCTTTTGAATGCAGCTTGAATAGTGGCTGGAAGACTCTGAACTTTGAATTCAGAATCTTTGATTCTCATTTGGTTTCATAGACCATTATCACTAAGATTTGTGAGAGGCTGTGATCTCCACAATTCTTGTAGTATCGTGTGAGGCTCCCTTTCCTTCTGACCCAGAAACCCCTTTTCTCACAGTGCTGCCTTGGGCAGAGGGAGGAGAAAGTTCATTTCCCCACTCAGTATTCTCCAGTGAGCATCCCTGCATGGCATCTGGGCGTTGGAGTGCCAGCCTTTTAAATGAGAGCATGAAACTACATCTCCAGATCCACTTCCAACTCTTACATTTTAAACATCTATAAACACTTAACTCACATGGTGCCTTTAAATAATAAAACAAGGTGGAATACAATTAAGGGGCAAAATGAGTTGTACAGACAATTTGTGCTGTGAGCAGTCTTTTTAAGTTGACTAATGTGACATTGTTCTCCAGGAAAAGAAAACTTCAGCATTTTATTTTCAGAACTACCTGACCCAAATTAGGTCACTGGAGTGTGAGGAGGAAGGATTGAAAAAATCCCAGAGCACCTCTCAGGTGATAGGAACTCTTGCATTCCTTTGTAATCCCACTGAAGGGAGATGGAAGGCCAGAGGAGGAGGGCTGCACAGGGACTCGACTTCTGTCCGAGGAGTCATTCCTGCCTGCAGAACAATGAGCCTTCAGGCCAGTGGACGAGTCTGTTATCAGCCTGCAGCAGACTGAGAAATAATCTCCAGCCACTAGCAACAATGGGTGCCGTATCTCAGGCCAGGTAATGAGGAGTCTTTAAACTGCATCAGCTCGATTTTATTATCCTTTAGTTTTACACTTCTCAGCCTAGAATAGTCTTATCTTTTCCTTTTTGTTGTTCTGTGGAAACCCCTCTCCCTCCACAAAGGAAAAGATATTAGGTGGCCTTTTCCTTTCCTTCTTTTTTTCAAATTTGAAGTGACAGCATCATAATAAATCTCTATAAAAATACACATATGTGCATACATAATTAAAATTACCTGCCTCAGTTTCTTTTGTGCAATATCTGATCCAAAATGGATGAATGTATACCAACCACATTTTAATGACACGGACCCAAGGCTCCAGCCCTGAGTGCTTATTGGGGTCCTGACTGGGAAGCAGATTTATCTATATCCAGGCAAACCCTACATCTCCTCAGCTGGAGGTACATCCTACACCAGCTTTCATATGTGCTCAGAGACATCACGGAAGAAAGGAAGAAAGAAAATCTTGGGCTGCCCAGGCCAGCTGTTTCTGTCTTGCTGATTCAGTCCAAAGTATTAACTGGTTCTTTCCATGTGTTTCTCTTAAAGCTGTTTTTTCATTCCAACATTGACCAGGATTGAAACAAGCTTTATGTCTCATACAGAATCATTCAAACTTGTTCCCATGGTGCCTCCCTGTGCCACTGTCTTCTATCACGAGACATTCCACATGAGTCTGAAAGGGAGGAGGGCCCTGGTAGGAAGGGGAGTTGGCATACTTAAGATCAGAATTTATTTCTCTATATAGGTGTGCATTGATGGAGGTCTGCATCAAATGATTCCTAATTCACAAGAATGAAAAAGACAGGAATGTGAAGCAGTGACCTGAATACGTGTCAATTAGCCTATGATCCCTTTTAGTTTCTCAACTTTAAAGATATGTATAGGTTAATCATGAAAAATAAAGAACTTGGTTTTATTTTTAAAATGTATCTGGAAGATTTCAAAGAGAATTCCAAAAAGAGTTAAACATAAAAATGAAAAAGCATTAACAAGTATATAAGATATTTTTATAAGTGTGAGTTTGGGAATAACTTTGTACGTAAGAATCAAAGTGCAGAAGTTATAAAAGAAGCTGACAGATTTGGCAATGTCAAAAAACTTATTACAATGAAACAGATTCATAAATGAATTTAAAAGAAATATATCAGTCTGGAAGAAAATATTCATAATACCCGTAAGAAAAAAGATGCTATACACAAAATAACATAGAGTTCTAATAAAATAATCTAAGAAAATGTAAAATAATCCAATAGAAAAATGGATTAAGTAAATAGGAAATATACAGTAGAAAAATACAAACAGATAATAAACATAAAAAGGATGATTGATTTCACTAGAAATAGATTCATTACAAATTACCATAAGGAGATATTTTACAGAATGAAATTGGTAAAATTCAAGGAGATAAATAACATGTGGCTTTGGTGTGAATAAGGAAAGGGTCATCCTCAGGTACCCTAGTGGAGAGTGAAAGTTAGGAAGCTCAGTGTAGACCAATTGGGTAGCCTTGATTACATTTTAATTGAGTATTTCTAAGAATCTTTTCTATAGAAATTCTTGTATTATAACAAAATATGTGTAGAATGATGATCATGGCAATGTGCTGCTAGAGAGAAACTGGAAAAAACCTGAATGTCCATCACAAGGGGGAACATTTAAATAAACTATGATTTTTTTTTATGTAACCCGTAAAAAGAATGTGGCAGATTCATACAGACATGGATAGGTCTATTTCATGAAAAAGTTAACAAATAATAAGCATATTATGCCACTTATGTAAATAAAAAGATCAATATGTATATACACACCTCTATATGCAAAACTACACAGAAACTGTAACATTAGGATATAGCACTAATTGCCAACCATGCTTTCCTCTGGGGAAGGGAATGAGAAGAGGGTAGTCGTGAGTAGGGGCTACTTTCACATCTTGGACATATACACACTTCTTAATTGAATCTTTTATCAGTGAGTTGACTCATTTTTTAATTGTATGAAAGGAAGTAAAGAAAAAATATTGCAGATCCCAAGTCATATGTTTAATTTATTATTAATAAATAGAGGGGCTTACTCTGCGTGGTGGTAATTTGAAAAACTCCAAGAAAGCATCAATGATTTGCCCGTTTTCCCAGATAAAAAGTAGTTTGTTAAGGCAAGGACCATCAAAACAAGAATAACTAATAAAAGTAGAGATATTTGCTTAATGGAAACTTTTATTTATTCATTCTTTTACTTAACAAATAATTGTAGAGCCAATGTTTTGTACCAGGCCATATTCCAGACATCAGAGATTAAGCCATGAACTAAACATAGTTCTTCCTTTCATGGAGCTTAAATCCTGGTGGCCAGGCTAGAGGCAGTGGGTAGGATGGGGTGGGTGTCAGACTGTGTGTACTGTGTAATACACAAGTACATACACAGTATAATTCACGTGGTGTGAAGTCCTCTGATAAAAACACAGGCAAGGTTAGGAGGCTGGGGTGGGAAATATTTGTGATATTCCGTGGGGTAGTCTGTGACAGCCTCTCTGGTGATAACTTCCAGGCAGAGACGTGAAGGAGATGGGAACACAAGCACTTTCTGGAAGAAGAGTTCAGAGGCAGCGCAGCAGCTGCAGAGGCCTTTGGAGGGGAATCTTATCCATCTGCTGGGAAGGCAGCCAAGGAAAGGGAGGGGTGGCAGAAGCTCACAGAAACAAGAGAAAAAGTCATGAGATGTATTTTGTTTATGTGCTAAGTTACATAAGTTACAGAAACTATTTAGTAGTTCAAACTCCAGGGAGTTGGCAATATTATTTCCATTTTCAGGATGAAGAAACTGAGTCTCAAAGCAGTTAATTACTTGCCCAAGACTACATGGCTGTACTGTGTCTGAGCTATGTTTGAACCTAGGTCTCTTTGAATTTGAGAAATATGCACAGTAGCTAGACCAGCAATAGTCAAGCCTATCAGCATTTCATGAACTATGGAACCATAATTCCCAGGGGAGGGGCCCAATAATACGTATTTTTAGATAGCTACTTAAACACCACAGATGATTGACCAGTAAAGTTTGGGGACTATTTATCTAGTAGTCTGTGCACCTCCGTTGGCAGGTGAGAAAATGGATGTCCTCAAAGGTTGAATGGCTCAGGAGATATACCTCAGTATGGCAAAGCAGGGTCTAATCTCAGATCCCCTAACCCTCAGGTTATCTCAATCCTTGCAGTACAGTACAAAAGGGCTTCTCAAGGGTGATGATGCACATGAGAATCACGTGGAATCTTGGTAAACTACAGATGCTCTTCAGGATATCTGGAATAGGATCTGAGATTCTGCATTTTTAGCTAGTTGCCTAAGGCCACCAGGTGCTTCTGGTCTGAGGACTACACTAGATTTTCCTGGAAAGCTTCTTATTGCTGTCCTGGCCCCCACTCTGGGTTTAGAGATCTGAGAATTCAGCCCTTTCGTCTGAGTGTGTGACAGTGTCCTTAACACACTATTTTGTTCTCAGTGATAGAAAAATAGTGTTTCAGTGAGTATGTGATAGTGTTGAGAAAAGAGATGGTGTTGAATGGAACAAAATGAGGAGGGAAAGAAGTGAAATGATGTGTGTTGCTGATGCAGTGAGATCTTTCAAAGTGAAACTGGAAGATTGTATTTACAGAGGAGTGGGAGAAGAGAGTTAAGGCAATTAGGCAGACAACTCAAGTCAAATCTTTCAAAGTTCTGGTTTCACTGTTGGATAAGTGGGTATTTTTAACTTGATTAATCCAGATAATTGGTAAGGGAGAAGTTCTATCACTTCTGATGTGGACAGATATTGCAGCAGCAGGTGCAGAGTGGTCATGGCCTTGTTGGGACTCGGGACCCTCTTTCCCCAAGGTCTGGGAATTTGTTTATCTTTGCTACCCCTGTCCCTCTCCATGTCTGACCTTCAGGGGCAATTTCCAGATACAAACCTGAGCATTGCCCTCTAGCAAAACCTAATTATCCAGGCATGGTCACCAGCCACCTTGTTTCTGTAGAATTTCAGTTTACTGCCATGAATTTCATGTTTATCTAAGAGATGAATCAGGGAATTAAGAGATATTGTCTTCATCATTGGATGACCATTCTTCCTCCATTCTAGAGAGGTTATGCAATGTAATCCAGCTTGTATTTCTATATGTCTTATGGCAGAGCAACCTTCTCTCAGAACCCTTACCAAGGAGACTCCAGCCAGGAAGCAAATCCAGCCACTGCATTATTTAGATGTCATAAATCATCATCTCTTTTCCAATGCCACTCGCTTCCAGCTCAGAATGACCGATGAACAGAGTTCATGTCAATGTCACTGAACACCCATCTTTCCTGGAATCTCCTGTGTGGGGCTCAAATTCTCAGAAAGGCTGAGGTTTTCAATTTCACAAGTTGTTGGTACAGAGAAGCTCACCAGGCAGCCTCAGGAAAGCTGGTATGGAAATGGCACACATCATGACAGATATGGTAGGAAAGAAAGAAAGTGTTTTTTTCTTCTCTTACACAATCAACATAGAACACTGAATTCTTCACCTCTGATCACCAAAATGTGTGTGTGGAGGGCTGGGGGTTCTTCCCACCAGCAGGTAATTCTCCAGTGGACACTAGTTGCATGTCCTCCTACTAATGCTATTCTATTCTCTATCTGAGGATAGTGCTCAGACTCACAAGACTGGCCCCCATTTCAGAAAATTGCAACTAGTATATTGTCACCTATACTTATTCCAGAACAGCTTGATATGGTTTGGTTCTTTGTTCCCACCCAAATGTCACCTTGAATTGTAGTTCCCATAATTCCCAAGTGTCATGGGAGGGACCCAGTGAAGGGTAATTTAATCATGGGGGTGGTTACCCTCATGCTGTTCTCGTGATAGTGAGTGAACTCTCACGAGATCTGATGATTTTATAAGGGGCTTTTCCCCTTTTGTCTGGCACTTCTCGTTCCTGCCATCATGTGAAGAAGGACATGTTTGCTTCCTTTTCCGCCATGATTGTAAATTTCCTAAGGTCTCCCCAGCCCTGCAGAACTGTGAGTCAATTAAATCTCTTTCTTTTATAAATTATCCAGTCTGTGGTATGTCTTTATTAGCAGTATGAGAATGGACCAATACACAGCTGTAAAGCCAAGTTCTAACTACTTGCTCCCAGGGTCTAATTAATTTGCAGATCAGCTCACAGAAATCAGGGAAACACCATTTTTTTATTTACCCATGTATTACAAAGAATATTACAAAGGATCCAGATAAACAGCCAAGTTGAAAAGATGTGTAGGGTCAGGTTTGGGGAAGAAACATGGAGCTTGCATGACCTTTCTGGGTGCACCACCATTTGGGAACCTCCTAAATGTGTTCCCCTATTTAGAACCTGTTCGAACCCAGTCCTTTTGCAATTTCATAGAGGCTTCATTTCCTAGGCATCATTAATTACATCATTGGCCATTGGTGGTCAACTCAGCCTGCAACCCCTCTTTCCTCCACATGCTGTGGTTGGTATTTCTGGTGACCAGCTGCCAGCCTGAGCTATCTAGGAGCCCTCATGGTATTACCATATAAAAGCCAGTCATGGCATTACCATGTAAAAGGCACTCTTGCAGCTGTAGAGATTCTAAGGATCTTATGAGCTGTATGTCAGGAGAGGAGAGGAAGACCAAATACCAAATACTTATTTCACCTTTTCAGAACCTGACTCATGCTCTGTTCTCATCGGGTTCACTCAGTATCCTCAGGTACATCATTAACCTCACTCAGCCCTGCTGCCCATCTATAAAGTGGAACAAGTCATTCTACCAGATTTCATGGGATTTTATTTAATTACTGAAATGCTTTGTTTATCCATCATATGGAATGAGCTGGTACACACAAGTAAATATCTAAAATAAAACTCCAAAACAATTTTTAAAATTTCAGTTATTGCTCTGGAACTCTTTCTAAGGAATGCTTCCTAAGAGAACTCTTTCCCTTCTTTGGCTTGTTAAATGTAGTATATGTGATATTTCGTAACCTTATTTTAATGACTCAAGGTCATCTTTGTGAACTGTGTTTATTGTGCAGTGCTGAATTTTGGCGATACACTCTGGAGCTATTGAAGTACATGGTTATTTGCTTCTGCAAAAGATAGCCCCAAGTTGCTATACTTTTGAATACTTTCTGTATTTTTTTCTTATTCTTCTTTGCTGTCAGGATACCAAGCATCATTTTTTGCTGCTGAAATATCATTTATCTTTAGTCACCATACATCTTCCTCCTGCCCTGTTGACTTTGGTCCCTCTAAGTTTCTATTTTGGCGATGGTTCTCAAAGTAAGATTCATTGACCCCTGAGGATCCTCAAGACCATTTCAGAGGGTTTGTGAGGTCGAAACTCTTATTACTGTGAGTTCAAAACTGTTTTCAAGGTAATACTAAGACATTATTAGCTTTTCCCTATGTGTCCTGTTAGTACAAAAGCAGTGGAGGTTGCACATGCTGGAGCCTTGGCACTAATCAAGTTAGCATCTTCGTCTTTGCTAGCTGTCATTGCAATCCTCATTGCCACAAACGCACAGTAAAAAAAAAAGTCGCTTTAATTTAAGAATATTCTTGTTGAGCCAGCATAAATCTATTTTTTACATCTCAACCCTAGAACACATAAGCTTTCAGCATTCTGTGAGATGAACTAGCAGTATGCCCAAAACACAAAGTACAATGTTTTCCCAAGGAAAAATCACCTGTTAGACTGTTTGGTTACCAGCTCAAGTAGCTACCCCACCCCCACAACAGCATTGTATTTGAAAAACAGCTGACAAATAACTCAACGTTATTCAGTCTTGAGTATCTGGCAGATCTTTTCTTGAAAATGAATAATGCGGGCCTGTCACTTGGACGAAAACCACTGACAGCATTTGTTGCTAAAAATGGAATTTGAGCTTTTGAGCTAAAATTAGAACTTTAGAAAGCTTGTATTTGCTTTTATGAGCTTGACAGGTTCCCAGTGCCTAAAGACATTTCTCATGAGATTGGTGGCAATATTAACAGATGTGATTTTTTTTTTAACTTTCGTATAACAAAGTATGTCAACATTTGGAAGATGTGCATATCACAGTGAATAAAGATCCTCTACATAACCAATATGTAATGTTCCAAAATGATGTGTGGAACAAAAAAGGAATCTATATTAGGCAAGGTTCTCCAGAGAAACAGAACGAATAGGATCTCTCTCTCTCTCTCTCTCTTTCTATATATATATATACACACACACTCTATATAGATATATATTATCCTATATATATGTAGATATATATATATAGAGAGATGTGCGTGTGTGTGTGTGTGTGTGTGTGAAGACAGAGAGAGAGAAGAGAGAGAGAGAGAAAGGAATTGGCTCATGTGATGATTACAGAGGCTGAGAAATCCCAAGACCTGCTTTCTCCAAGCACAAGACCCAGGGGAGCAGATGGTGTAGTTCCAGTTGGAGTCCAAAGGCCCGAGTACCAGCAGAACCAAGAGTGGAAGTTCTAGTCCAAGTCTGACAGCCTGAAAGCCTGAGGCCAGGTGGGCTAGTGGTGTAAGTGTGAGCTAGAGGGCAGGAGCAGATTCCTGTTCCAGCCTGAGCAGGCAGGCAGAAAGAGCAAACTCTCCCTCTGCCTTTCTGTTCTGTTCAGGCCCTTTGTGAATTGGATGGTGCCTGCCCACATTGGGAAGGATGGCCCAGTGAATTTTAATGGAACAGAGTAGAAAACATTCATTGACACGGTCTCAGATTCTGAAATTAAGCTTTAAGAAACTACCATTTGTTGAGTTTTGGTGTACATGAAAGAATAATACACACAATTATCTGAAAAGACTATTAAATGCTTTATTTCCCAATTCCCTAACTTTATGAGGAAGGCTACATTTTCTTCACATATGTCAACCAGAACAATCTATCGCAATAGACTGAATGCGGAAGAAGATATGGGGATCTACCTGTCTCTATTATGGCAGACATTGGCATTATTTATCAAAATGTCAAAACTGTCTTGACTGATATTTATTTTGGAAAATATGTATTTTTCATCGTAATAGGTACTTATGTTAAAATATAATGGGTTTATTGGTGTTTTTTAAAAAATGAATTATTCACTATTTTTAAAAAAATTATTCAAATGTCTAACATGATAAATGTTGATAGGCATAATACTACAAAGCAAGTTCTTAGAAGTCCTCAATAATTGTTTAAGAATGTCATGGGGCCCTGACAAAAAGTTTGACGATTGCTGTCCTTATTAGTTCTTATTCCTTTTGTATTATTGTCTCATCAAAACCTCACAACAACCATGCAAGACAGGCTGAAAAGGAATCACTGTCTTTATCTTGCTGCTGTGCATAATTAAACTGCAAGTCTAGATTAGAATCCACACATTTTAGCTCCTAGTCAGGGGCATATTCACTGTGGTTGGTCAGAGGAAGGGGTTAGAATATAACCAGATTTATGCTCCTTATCTTCTATGCATGTTAGTCAGGTCTGCGTGGGGTTCTGAGGTAACCTTTTATGAATCGTCATGCTCTTTGATGCATGGATTGTGTAGTGTTCATCTTTTGCTACTTAAATGCCTTTGATTCCTCCCACCACCCCCACATGTTCATGTCTTACTTCCTCAGCTTATGTGTTACCTTACCCAAGAGACCTTCTCTGTCCACCCAGGATAGAACAGTCATTCCCACAGATCTCCCCACCTCCCACCCCACTTCAACCTGCTTGATTTATTGTTTCCCGCACCACCGACCCATTGACAGATTCCGGTTATTGGTTTGTTGACTGGCTCTCCTCTCTGGAATCTAAGCTCTTCCATGGCAGACGCTTTGCCTGCCCTTTTCACTAGTGTGGACCAATGCATAGACCTGTGCCTGGCCCAAAATACCTGATATTTGTTGAATGAAATAATTCATTCAACAGGGCATTGAATGAGCATGGCATAGGGAGACACAGCCCATTGCCCCAATTCCCCAGAGGGCTCAGCAGACCGTACGCCAGGCAGCTGGGGTAGGAGTGTTTTAGCCCCGAGTTGGGAATCTGGGTGGCAGGTCACTGACAGCGCCACAGAAAGGGAAACAAAGGTTGGGGGCAAGTGCTTGGTACATGGTGATCACTCAGCAGCTTTTAGTGGATGGGGGTCGTATTGCTTTGGCATGTCTTCACAGTCCTTGTTAAGGTTTACTGTTATATTGGTATTTGTTTGATTATCTCTTTACTACCCGCCTCCTCCGTAGAAGGCAGGAATCCCATAGCATTCACTGACGGAACATCCACAGTTAATCAGTCCCTCAAACATAGTTGACATTCAATAAATATTTGTTAAAGCATGAATCTCTTTATCATGAATTCCATGTGTTTGTCAATGTATCAGTGTGTGTGGTCTTTCTCGACAACTCTATTGTAAGCTTCTTAAGAGCAGAATAGATGTCTCGCCCCTTGTGTTATTGGTCTTATTACCTGTCAGAAGCATGAACACCATGCCCTACGACGGTGTTCAAGGCCATTCATGCCTGGCCCTGCTCAACTCGTCAGCTTCATGGATCCTCTTATGTTTTCAGAGCTTTTGACTCCCTCTATCTCTGTGCTTCCTGACACGGTACCTCTGCTGCCTGGAATGCCCTTTCAAAATGTGTTGGTTGTGCTCATTCATCCTCATTCTCCAGGTCTCAGCTCGGGTATCAGCTCCTCCCAGAAGCCAACCACAGCAGTCTGGTTCCATCGCTTCCTGTCTGCCCCACGCCTCGGCTGCATCCCTCCCCCTGCTGCACGAGCCACATTCTATTGTCATCGTCTTCATCACATCAAGACTGCCAACTCCCTGAAGGGAGTGATTGCCTGACACAGCTGTATTCCTTCTGCCTGATGCAGGCATTGACAGATTAATGAGCATGATTAATAGGCTTTCGTTTAATCAGGGAATTGTAAAAATAGAGTATTATAGAAAAGTATTGTTTAAATCTTGAAGGAATTCCAACTGGACTATGTTAAACAATACACAATAGACAATAATAGCACACATTTATTTGATAACTTCCTCTGACAAGTCCAATGCACTGTACGTGTTTGCCACTGCTCTTTCCCCCACACCTGATGCCTCAGGTAAATGCCATTGAGTCTTCATGGAAGAGAGCTGGGCACCCACCCTCACCACCCTCTACATGAATCATAGGTAGAATCATTGATCATTTGTTGATTATGGGCTAATGTGGAAGACATGAAGTCTTTTCAGCTATTTCCTATTGCTGCTGACAGTAGTGCACTTGGAAATTAGCAAGACAGATCATGAGGGTATTTGACTAGATATATGGAATTTCTTCTAATTAAAATCCCTAAACTCTAAAAAAATTAACTAAAAATAAATTTTAAATTTCCTGCCCGGTGTGACCTCTCCTGTCTTAAAATTCCTCTAACATTTATTAGAATTACAAGCTATTTAATTCTCAAGGCTTTGGACATCTTTTCCTTTGTTCTGACTTGTTCAGTTTTTCATTGTTATGTAAAGTTTCATATGTTTATGCATTGTTTTCTCAATTGCACTGTGCTCTCCTGAACAATGGGAAACTGTTTATCCTTAGCTGCAGTTCACAAAATGCCTAAGGTTTCCTCTGAACCTCTGTAGGTGTCTCTGTGAGGGTTAGAGAAAGCGGGGAGAGACGGAGGGAGAGAGACAATATGAACGACTGTGAGAATGAGATAGTGAGCACTAGACTACAAAACCTTGAATTCCTACACCTCCCCTCTACCCCAACCCCAAAATAGCAGCTGAGCTTTTACAACTCGATAAAATTTTAATAGAGGATTTTATTGGCAGAGAGAGAGGATTCCACTACTTAAGTTTGATAGTCAATAACCACTAACATATATCATCTGTTATATCATCTGATGTCTGTGCTTTCTGTCTAAAATGTAAGCTGTGTGAGGGCAGAGATTATAGTCTATAGAGTAAGTTATGCCTTACATATGAATGAATGAATGAATGAATGAATGAATGAATTTGACAAAGAAGGTTTTTGACAGAGAACGGTAGTCTCTATCAATATCTAATTGGCTTGGGATGTTTAAACACAAGATAACTGCTTTTGAGTCTGGAATGATTTAAATGTAGAGTGAACATATAATGTAGTGTCTACACTGAGACCCTTTTGAAAATGAAGCGACGGGCATCTGTATTACAACATATGAACAGATGTAAACAAAGACTGTCTCTGGCAAAGGAGAACATATAAGCATGCTCCTAAGTGGCATCTCAAAGGGATCTCGCTGGAGGGCGGATTTAAAGATTTAACCTTTGCCCACGGGGACCTCAAGTCCTATTTGTTTCTGCCCTATTAGAAGTGGTTATTACTTGCAGGGAACCATCCAGTCCCACAGGGACACTGCTCTGGGAATGAGGTGACCTTTTGAGTTAAGGGATCTCACCGGTAGCATGTAAGCCATCTCAGGTCACTGCACACTCCAGGCTTCTCTCAGGCTAAGCAGCCAGTTGGCATCTCTGAGGTGCCCACCAGATGGGTGTACAATACACTGTGTGATAATTTGCAAAGTAAAGGAATGCTGTGGTTCTGTGCTCAATTTACAGAGTGAACAATTAGACAGAAATGAGATGTGCAAACTCTGTGAAACTTTTTTACAATGCTGGTATTAGGAGTCTGGGATTTAGATCAGATCGTTTAAGAATCTAGCTGTTATATTTTAGGAGACAGGGCTCGACCTGTAATATATCCAAGTTTATGTGATACATTCTATTATAATGGTCTTACACTCTGTTCTTGAAATTACAAATGTCTCACAGGAAAAGGGTGAGTCAGATGTTATACTGGCAATGCCCTAACATGTTTATTCAGTCCAGGGTCAGAGCATGATTATTAAACCCTACTGAAAAAAATAAATTGACATTTTAGACTGAAAATCACATCCTTTCTAGGGGGTGTGCATACTGCCTATGTGCAGATATTATGTGTCCCTGCAGTTATGAAGCATTTATGTGCTGTTGTGGATTTCCAACAAGTCAGTTCATCCTGTTTCCCATAGAGCAGGCTTGATTGGATCTGAAGGCAGCCCTTCTCTCCCCTCCATAATGGGCAAAATTTAATAGGTTACATAAAGCCACAAACCCCATTTAACATGGCTGCTGCCATGTTCCCCAAGGCCCTGGGTGCTGGCTTCCCCCATCATCTGCCCTCTGTCCCCACCTGGGAGCCCTCTGTGAGGCTATCGCAGTGAGCAGTGTGTGGAAGGGGCAGTGGAGCATCTCCGCAGTGGATGGGCTGTTACCGCAGGATAGTGTGGGGCCTGGTGCCTCCTGATGAGATATTAGCCCACTGAAGCCTGACCTTGGAAGAGCGGGCTCTGGCTCACTGAGCATCGGTCGTCACCCTTCCAAATCAGGCTTCCACCATCACACTTTTCAGATTAGTTCTCTTGTTGCTCACAAGGATTGGATGCAAACGCTGATTTTCTCAGACCTTATTTCCCAGGAACAAGTTATGACCTGGGAGAAGCTGGGTCTGTAAAACTAGCAAGGAAAGCTGAAGGTGACCCTCTCATCTTTTGAAGTCTAAAATTATAGACCATACAAATGAGACCAATTATGAAACAATGTGCTTTGCAGGATTCGATGCAATAGATATGCGTTGAGTGATATCTAGTTGCCAGTCCTGGTTTCTTAACTTATCCCCCCCAAAAAAACCTAGCATGTGTTCTGCATATAGTAGGCATCTTTCCTTGCTAATCATACAGAAGTGACAAACTATGTTGAGAAGGCAAAACATGAAAATGGCAGTTGCCACATGACCACAATTTCCTTGAGTTCACTTAAAAGGGCAGAATTATCTTCTGTAACCAGAATCCACTTAGCCAAGAGCCATCAGCAATGTTCCTCAGAAAAGTAGTACCAGTCAGGAAATAGCCTGCAGTGTAATTTCCAGAATATCTCTTCCTCCTCACCCTGTCCATGCTGTGTCCCTACCCTGTGCCATCCCAGTCCTGCCTGCTGAAATGAGAACATTTCAAGGCTTCTTTGAGCACTGCCTATAGCCAGAGCTACGTTTCTTTGTACCAGCCCCACCCCAGCCAACTAAATAGTATCTGCTCTCTCCTTGGAACCCTGCTGAGGGGCTTAATCACTATGCATTTTTTGGGTTACTTCTTGCTAAGCTTATATTTAGTTATGAGTAATCAGTCTTACCCTCAGCATTAGACAATTAGGTGACATAAGACTGGCACTGCATTTCGTTGCTGAATGGACTTACTCATTCTTTGTATATTTCTTCGGTCCTTTTGTGGGGCCCGATCATGTGTCAGGAATTACACCAGGCCTTGGGGATGCCCCTGGGAATGAAATGGATGGTCTTTGAAGTCACTGAGCTTCCTTCTCTCTGGTGGGAGATGCCGGCAATTCAATATACATTTACATTTTGGTGCAGGTTTCTCAACTTTGATGCTAGTGATATTTGGGGTCAGATAATTATTTGTCAAGGGAGACTGTCCTGTGCAATGTAGTACAGCTTCCCTAACCCCAGCTATAAAGACCAAAACTGTCTCCAGACACTGCCAAATATATCCTGGGGACAAAATTACCAGGCTGAGAATTACTGCTCTGACATGACAAATGCAAAGATAAATGTAGGTTCTACGGGAACCCAGATGAGGGGCATCTAACAAAGACTCTAGGGTCAAGGAAGGCATAACAGTCAAGACCCCAGTGGGAAATAGATGGTACTTTCAACTTGGAGTAACCTTAGGGGGGCTGAATAAGACAATCCCTTACAACATGTGGGCATGGTGCAGAGAGACTATATAGAGGAGACTTATAAGCAAGGTCAGATATGTCCACGGAAAAGAAGGAGGGGTGGTATATGAATGACACCTATTATTTCTATGTCTGAAATCTCACTTATAAGAATGTTTATGTTCATAGTTAATTTGTTGAGGCTGCCCATCTGGCTGGTGAGAAGTTCAATCTGAGTCATATTTTGGGAGACTGACTTTCCTCACTGGAGTATACAGAATGCTGAGAAAAGGTCTTTAGTTTTTAGTCCTTAGTGGTAGGCTTATTGTGTAAGAGTTCAAAAATGTTTGTTGAGTGAAGGAACAAAGGAAGTGAGGGAAGATGTGAAAAAAGGAGGGGAAGAATGAAGGAAGGAAGGCAGGAAGGCAGGAAAGTAGGAAGGCAGGCAGGAAGGAAGGAAAAAAGGAAGGCAGGCAGGCTGAAAGAAGGAGGGAAGAAATGAAGGAAAGAAGGAAGGAAGGAGGGAAGGAGGGAAGGAAGAGAGGGAGGGAGGGAAGGGAGGGAGGGAAGGAAGGGAGGGAGGAAGGGAAGGCAGGAAGGAAGAAGGGAAGGGAGGGAGGGAGGAAGGGAAGGCAGGAACGAAGAAAGGAAGGGAGGGAGGGAGGAAGGAAGGAAGGAAGGAAGGAAGGAAGGAAGGAAGGAAGGAAGGAAGGAAGGAAGGAAGGAAGGAAGGAAAGTAGGAAGGCAGGCAGGAAGGAAGGAAAAAAGGCAGGCAGGCTGAAAGAAGGAGGGAAGAAATGAAGGAAGAAAGGAAGAAAGGAAGGAAGGAAGTGCTGGTGGATCATGAATTCCAGATCCAGCTTCATCGTCACCCAGAGTGAGGTGCTGTCGCTGACTGGAGGTCTGCCTTGGAAATCATGGGAAATGACAGCTAGTCTGCCTCTGGTGGGGGCACCTCCACAAACCCAAGCTTTGGACCTTTCATCCTCCCCCAGCTTGGTGCGCACCCACCTCCATGGCCTAGACGCTGTTTGCTTGTTTCTGTGAAACAAATGCTTGAATAGTAATAATCTTCTGGGTGCCTAGCAACTGCTTTAGACCCCATGACACAAAAGTCATTAACAACTCTGAGGCCAGAAGCTAAGAATTGAGGATTTGCAGGTCCTGCCACCTTTTTGGGGATGGGGCAGGGAAAATGTTTCTCATTCCTTCCATTCTTCTACAGCTCTGAGAACAGAACAGGAATCAGTTTTCCAATAGCCCAGCCTGTCCTGTGGCAGCAGAGGAGCGTGACGTTGAACCCAGGGAGGGAGCAAAGCAGTTTAGGGGAATTGAAACCTACTCTGTACTACACAGAAATCCAGTGAGGGCAGAGTTTGGAAAACTGGTAAGATAAAGGAAGAGAGAAAATGGGGCGCAAAAAACCTGAAAATTATTGCATTGATAAAAGTTTTTACCGAGACCCATAAGGAGCCGCAGCATATTGATGGACACACACAAAAGCCTTTGGATTGTGCTTTCGTTCTCCGCCAATCTACATGAGGTTCTGATAGGACGGATGGCCCATACCTTCCACCCAGATGGGAGCACTCAGACTTTGAGGGCCCTGGATGGAGGCCCCACAGCAGGGGCAGCACCTCACCCCTCACCTAGAGCTGTGTGCCATCCTGGCATCCCCTCAGCACTCCTAAACAGGAATGGAATCTCCAGTCAAGAAAGTGCTATTTTTTATTTTAACCTGTTCATATGTTGACTTTTTGGGAATGGAAACAGAGCTGGGTATTTTCTTCAACACAGCAGCCAGACCAGCTGAATAAAGGACTGATCGCAGGCCTTCTAGAGTGTTCCGTGCCTCTGTGGTCTCAGGAATTCACCTGCTGTGTCCTCCCGTCTGCCCCCCCCCCCCGCCCCTGCCCCGGCCCTATACCCTTCCCTGCTTCCCTCACCATCTCGTCAGTGTCCTTGATAATTCGACAAAGTTAATACCCGATTAATAACTCCTATGATAGAAGAGTTCCTGGATGAGCTGTAGCCCCCATTTACAATCTGCTGGTGATTGAAAAATTATGTTCAGCTCAGTAATAATTGATGGAAATGGTCTCTTCTCTTCTGCAGCTGATTTGCTTTGTAATTGTGATTTAATAATGTAAATATCACTTGTTTTCTTCTCAAGATGAATTGCCTTCTGATTTGCTAAGCTCAAGCCTCTTTGGGCTTTCTTATTGCTTTGTCTCTTCTCATGAGATTCTAGGTGAGATTTATTCCTTATTTAGCTGTGTTTTTCTTTATATACACACACACCTAGGCACACACACACACAACACACACATTGAGTCAATGGTTGGAATATTACTTTTCAACCACCTACTGACTATCGAAAATCAGAGTTAATGCTTTTTAGAAATCACTAAACCCCACCCCATTATTTTCACTAAAGATAGAACAGGAAGCCTAGGGTGGTTACACAATTTATCCAAATGGACACAGAAAGTCGTAATCACTCCTGAGCCTAGTATGGTGTTACTTCCTCAGTGGTGAGGAAAGTTTGAAAACAATCACCCTGCATCTTACTTTCTTTACTGCCATGCATTTATACCACTTGTGTGTCTGTCTGTGTGTGTGTGTATAATATGCAGAAAGCAATAAATATCACACTGTTATTTACATTAATTTCATGACTTACTCTCAGGATACAATATTCTATAATTGAGAAAAGAAAACCTCTAGAGTCCAGTGGAAGTAGAGTAAGCTCACCGCATTGGAAGGGTGGCTGCCTCTCCATCATGACTCATTTTCTGCAGAAGACCCCTCTATGGGCAGCCCTAAAAATCTGCAGACACCACCGTCGAGGCACCAGGCTCCAGCACCTGCCCCATATGGTTTCCTGTGCAGCAGCCCCTTCCAAACTACCTGTTTCTATCCACGATCCTGCAGTCCAGGCTTGCTCTGTTGGAGCCCTAGTCACCTTCCAATCCTCTTTGTTGTTCTCCCTCACAGCAACATTGTCTGCCAAGAAGACAGAGGCTCCGTGCTTCCTAAGGCAACAAAAACAAAACTGATAAACTAATCTGGGCTAGTGGGAAACAGTCTAGGAACTGGCAGGGTCCTCCTTCCTTTCTAGGTCAGATGTGTTCATTTGATCCAGGCCTTGAGTGTGGTGATGAGGAAGCACATGAAGACCCAGCAAGGAGGGCAGGGGATTCCCCTGGGGCCTGGGCAGGGAGCTTTGGAGGATGACCAGCGCTGGCTGCAGCCACATGTCACATCACAGCATTCTCAAGGCTCCATCTCCCAGAACCAGAGCCAGCCCAGGTTTCTGGGGCAGAAACAGAACTCACACCTCCAGACTTAACTTCCTAGAAGCTCCGAGCCCAAATCAAATGTCGAGTGCTGTCCAAGGACTGGGGGCGAGTACACAGAATCCCGATCTTCTGGTCCAGAAAGACCATCAGAAAAAGAGCCAGGAAAGAGTGGTGGCTGAGCGACCTAAGAATTGAGCTCACTGGGTCCCCTCGTTTTGCAGATAAAGAAACTGAAGCTGGATGAAGTAAAGTGGCCTGCTCAGGGGTCCTGGCTAGTTAGTGGCAGAGCAAAGGCCGAAACCTTGGCCTCCTCAGCTTCCATTTGGCCTCTCTGAACCTGTTGGCACTGAGCTGCCATAGTCACAGGCCAGTTATAACGGTTGATGTGAAGCTGAAAGTTTGGGCATCGTACTGGAATTGTCTTCACTGTCCTGTAGGCCCCTTTTGTGGTTGCTCTGTATCTGGGTGGGAAGGATTAGCAAAGTAGCCATGTAACTAAGAAGGGACATTTTTAGTAAAGGCGAGGACAGAAAGTAGGTAGAAGCATCATTTTCCTGCATTTGAAGTGTACCCTAAGACGCATGAAAATGGGCCTCAAATCATCTAAGTGGATGATTAGTTACACCTATGAGACATTATTCCAGTCTACTCATCAAGGGGAGGGAGGAAAGAACAGCTACTTGTCAAGATCTACATGAATAGAGTCTTAGAAAGGAAAGGAAAGAATTAATTTCCCCCATTAACACAAGACATTACGTTCAGACACACATAGTCCTTCATAATTGTCAAAACCTCTCTTTCCTCCCCATCACCAAGCAGCTAAAGCACAGTGACAGATGAGAGCTACCTTGAAATTGTCACAGTGTCTCTATTTTTGTGCATGGACTGTCAAGACCTCAAATAAAGCCAGTATGGCTTGGGCCAGCTCTGCAGGGAACTTATGCTCCCTTGTGGGACAGGGACCCTGAGCTCCTGGGTTGGAACCCAGTCCATCAATGCCATGATTATCAGATTTCCAGAACTTAAGGAATTATTTGGGATTCTTAGTCATAGACCATCTTGCTCGGTGATGAAAGGTTATAAAACATTAAAACAGATAGCGACCTTGGAGCTCATCCGATGCAATTTTTGTATTTGATAGAAAAAATAATTGAGGTTTGAAGGGCTGAAAACACTTACTGAAAATCACATATTCGTGACAAAACTGGGATTAGATCGTCGGTCTTCTGATCTCGAATTCAGTGGTTTCCTCCTTGAGTTCTACAGTTAGCATGAGTCACAGAAGGTCGTATAAAGTGACTTCTTGGGTGACTAGGCTAAGGAGGGAGGTTAGCAAGACAGATGCCTTTGGTGAGAAGTCAGCTTATCATAGTCCAAGGTAGGTGGTAAGAGGGAGACAGATTTGCCTAGAATAGCACAAGGTACAGATGAGAAGAGCCCTTGACAGAAAAGTTTTCAAAGGGACCCCCACCCGTAGTGGAGACTTCGCCCCTTGAGTGCACAGCTCCTAATGCTTTCCTCTCAGTGCACACTAGGGCCCAGTGCATGAGCAACGCTATCTCCCTGTGACGCTTCAGAGCTCAGACCTTTATGCTCTGCGAAGTGTGCAGGATGTCTCTGGTTATGGCTTGCATGCCAATTGTGCTGCCTGGGTTAGTGGGTACTTTGCCTATAAGCTAATGCAAGTATTTTGAAAATATTGATAAATGCTGAAGGTTGGCATCATTGTTAAGCAGCTGGGATGCCAGGAACTAATATAGGGAAAGGATAAAAGAAAGAGCATCGAATAAAAGGGAAGAAAGAGAGGAAGGAAGAAGAGTCAAGCTGCATCCAGGCCTCATCTGCAGAAACTAGGCTGTGCTGTTTCTCAAAAGGCCATTTCCCCAATACCCTGAAAAGCCCCTAGGACTGTTTCTCTCATTGCTCTGGGCCTTCCCAACCGCTTCAGAAAGGGGAAGGTCTGGTACCTGGTCTGCCAGGACTTTGAGCCAGGAGCTCTCGAGCCCCAGCTGGCTTTCCTCCTCCTGGGGGCTGCGATGCTGATTCCCTCTCTTGTCGGCTTAGGCTCCAACCAGCTGCAATTGTCTGTCTCCCATAGAAGAGTATAGCTGATGAGCCTGGAGCTCTGGGAGAAAGGAGCACACAGAATCTTTCTTGACCATCAGTCCAGCAGACTCCTACATTGGAGCAGCCACACCCTATTTGGTCCTAAGCCACTGCCTCTCTCTTTTTATTTTTTATTATTTATTATTATTTTTTATTATACTTTAAGTTCTAGGGTGCATGTGCACAATGTGCAGGTTTGTTACATATGTACACATGTGTCATGTTGGTGTGCTGCACCCATTAACTCATCATTTACATTAGGTATGTCTCCCAGTGCTATCCCTCCCCCCTCCCCCACTCCACGACAGGCCTCGGTGTGTGAGAACACTTCCTGTTTCCAAGTGCTCTCATTGTTCAATTCCCACCTATGAGTGAGAACATGCGATGTTGGTTTTTTTGTCCTTGCGATAGTTTGCTGAGAATGATGGTTTCCAGCTTCATCCATGTCCCTACAAAGGATGTGAACTCATCCCTTTTTTATGGCTGCATTGTATTCCTTGGTGTATATGTGCTACATTTTCTTAATCCAGTCTATCATTGATGGACATTTGAGTTGGTTCCAAGTCTTTGCTATTGTGAATAGTGCCACAGTAAACATGTGTGCATGTGTCTTTATAGCAGCATGACTTATAATCCTTTGGGTATATACCCAGTAATGGGATGGCTGGATCAAATGGTATTTCTACTTCTAGATCCTTGAGGAACCGCCACAGTGTCTTCCACAACAGTTGAACTAGTTTACAGTCCCACCAACAGTGTGAAAGTGTTCCTCTTTCTCCGCATCCTCTCCAGCACCTATTGTTTCCTGACTTTTTAATGATCGCCATCCTAACTGGTGTGAGATGGTATCTCATTGTGGTTTTCATTTGCATTTCTCTGATGACCAGTGATGATGAGCATTTTTTCATATGTCTGTTGGCTGCATAAATGTCTTCTTTTGAGAAGTGTCTGTTCATATCCTCTGCCCACTTTTTGATGGAGTTGTTTGTTTTTTTCTTGTAAGTTTGTTTGAGTTCTTTGTAGATTCTGGATATTAGCCCTTTGTCAGATGAGTAGATTGAAAAAATTTTCTCCCATTCTGTAGGTTGTCTGTTCACTCTGATGGTAGTTTCTTTTGCTGTGCAGAAGCTCTTTAGTTTAATTAGATCTCATTTGTCAATTTTGGCTTTTGTTGCCATTGCTTTTGGTGTTTTAGACATGAAGTCCTTGCCCATGCCTATGTCCTGAATGGTATTGCCTACATTTTCTTCTAGGGTTTTTATGGTTTTAGGTCTAACATTTAAGTCTTTAATCCATCTTGAATTAATTTTTGTATAAGGTGTAAGAAAGGGATCCAGTTTCAGCTTTCTACATATGGCTAGCCAGTTTTCCCAGCACCATTTATTAAACAGGAAACCTTTCCCCGTTTCTTATTTTTGTCAGGTTTGTCAAAGATCAGATGGTTGTAGATGTGTGGTATTATTTCCGAGGGCTCTGTTCTGTTCCATTGGTCTATATCTCTGTTTTGGTACCAGTACCATGCTGTTTTGGTTACTGTAGCCTTGTAGTATAGTTTGAAGTCGGGTAGCATGATGCCTGCAGCTTTGTTCTTTTGGCTTAGGATTGTCTTGGCAAAGCGGGCTCTTTTTTGGTTCCATATGAACTTTAAAGTAGCTTTTTTCCAATTCTGTGAAGAAAGTCATTGGTAGCTTGATGGGAATGGTATTGAATCTATAAATTACCTTGGGCAGTATGGCCATTTTCACGATATTGATTCTTCCTATCCATGAGCATGGAATGTTCTTCCATTTGTTTGTGTCCTCTTTTATTTTGTTGAGCAGTGGTTTATAGTTCTCCTTGAAGAGGTCCTTCACATCCCTTTTAAGCTGGATTCCTAGGTATTTTATTCTCTTTGAAGCAATTGTGAATGGGAGTTTGCTCATGATTTGGCTCTGTTTGTCTGTTATTGGTGTATAAGAATGCTTGTGATTTTCGCACATTGATTTTGTATCCTGAGACTTTGCTGAAGTTACTTATCAGCTTAGGGAGATTTTGGGCTGAAACAATGGGGTTTTCTAAATATATAATCATGTCATCTGCAGACAGGGACAATTTGACTTCCTCTTTTCCTAATTTAACATGCTTTATTTCTTTCTCCTGCCTGATCGTCCTGGCCAGAACGCCACTGCCTCTCTTAAAAAGGTTGAGTGTTGGGCCTGCCCCAGGCTCAGGGTAAGATGCCACCAGTACCTAAGGCCCTACGGCCTGACAGCAGACCTTTCAGTAGACCAGGAGTATGTTGGCCATCCGGCTTATGATCCAGACCAGTGCACTTTAAAGAATGAAAGGTGACAGTTAAAGCGTATGCTGTTGGCTGGGTGTGGTGGCTCACACCTGTAATTCTGGCACTTTGGGAGGCCAAGGCAGGCAGATTTCCTGAGCTCAGGAGTTCGAGACCAGCCTGGGAAACATGGTGAAACCCCATCTCTACTAAATAATAATAATAATAATAATAATAATAATAATAATAATAATTAGCCAGGCATGGCAATGTGCACCTGTAGTCCCAGCTACTCAGGAGGTTGAGGCAGGAGAATTGCTTGAACCCAGGATGTGGAGGTTGCAGTGAGCCAAAATCGTGCCACCGCACTCTAGCCTGGGCAACAGAGCACAAGACTCTGTCTCAAAAGAAAAAAATAAAAAGTACGCTGGGAAGACAGGTGTCAATTAGCACTGTCCCAGGAAAATGTAACTATGGGTCCACCTGACTTATGAAAACAGCAAAGGCATTTCTGATGCTGCTATACAAATAAATTAATCCTCAGGGAAAGCAAATCAGATGCAGTTGGCATTAGAAGGAAAGTTTTAATTCCCCCAAAGGCAAGCGAAGGGCAAAGGATTTACTTTGATGTTATAACGAATTGAAGGTTTTGTATATTGCCCACCCGCTGGCAGATGCCAGCCCTGTAGGTCTGCTTTGGGCTCAAGAAGCCACTGTGCCAAAGCACCCTTAAGTAACACAGTATTGGCAGTCCACTGACCACACCAAGACACAAGACATTCCTGTACTACAAAAATATAGCCTTCTTGAAGAAACTGGGCCTGGGTGACTGGCTGTGCTTGAGTAGGCTGCTGTAGACAAGGTTAAGGCAACTTTCTTAAGACACTGTAAATGAAAGAGGCAGTGTCCCCTTCCATGCATTGATCAGGTTTCTAAAAAAAAAAAAATGCTGTTGTTTAATTATGAAGGTTTTTTTAAAGCAGTACTTTTACTTCTCAGAACTCATTTCACTTTTACTTGTTAATACTTAAAATAACCCTGTTGGTTTAGAATCCAAATAATCATAATCATAAGAGGAAAATGTATAAAATAAATAAAAACTTTTCAAGTGTACTTAAACATTTTGTCAATAACTTAGCTGTTTAAGCTCTGCTATTTAAAAATAATGATTTTTCTCCTTATACTCCTGCACTGTTTGGGTCTGAACTGTTAGTTTCAGTTTATTTTTAATACTTTTTAGAATAAAAATGCTAGCAACTTTTTTTAGGCCCAAATAGGCTAATCTGCTCATCAAATGGATTTAAGCTTCTATCCTCAGTCATTTGTGTGCCTATATGGAATTCTAGTGTTTTGCATCCTCATATTCTCTCTCTCTTCCTCCTTCCCTCCCTCCCTCCTCTGCCTCTCTCTGTCTAGCTCCTCTCTTCCTTTTCTGGCACACACGCTGCACTTTCATTTAAAGGGAATGCGCCACATCCTCACAGGTACCCTGGCTGTTTCTGTGACACTCACTCAGAACCACTCCCAATGAGTCAACAGTATCATCTAAATGCTAAAAATGTTGTGTCTTGATTCTTCCCACACATAACGAACCCATGTCCAAAAAAAAAAAAAAAAAAAAAAAGAGAGAGACACAAGCAGAGCCAAGCTAAACGCACCTCTTCACCGTGCTTTGGAAAGAAGCCTCTTGTCTTCGTGCTCTTCGTTGGACTATCTGCGGATCCCTAGCTGCTGGAGACTGACCCTGGCTATCACCATCCTACCCCACAAAAAGATTTATTTTTCTGGACTCACCTACAATAAAGCTGCTGCTGTTGACATCATGATGGTATATTTTGCATAGAAGCTGACAGTTGACAGGAGATCTGAGCACACTGTAAGATGTGCACATCCTCATTTACTCCTCGGCTCTGAATGACTTCTCAGCAGAGGAAGCCTGGGAGAATACATGTGGAACTGGAACTTGGAAAATGAAAGCAACAGGAGTCCTCAACTTACCAACCCTGAATTCTCACCCCTGACTGTACATTAGAGTCTCCTGGGAAGTTTTAGAGGATGCGGGTGCTGGGACCCCCAGCCCAGACCCTGTTCACCAATCCATTAGCACGAAGGCAAGAGTCTATTTTTAAAGTGCTCCTTGGGTAAGTCTCATGACCCACCAGGGATGAGAACATCTATTTTTGGTGTGTCCTCTTAAACATGATTTCAGACGTTTCCTTGACATCCCTTCTTCTCCTCCACTTACAAAACAAAACCCTTTACATCCTTTCCTCTTTAACTCTTCCCGGTAAAGAGTTCAAGAGTCCCAGTGTATGAGAGTTTCTCTTTGGGGACAGTTGTACTGGAGGAGTCACTTGAGTCCTTCTGTCTTTGTGTCATCCTCAGTTACTCCCGGTCTGACGATGAGGGGCATTAAACACTTCCATCATCCTCACGCATGCATGGAAGGGAAGATCTAGAAAACTCCCATCCCTGCCAGGAAATTCCTCTGAGCCCCCAGCTATGGAGATCTTTATTAATGTACTCCTTCCCCCGCTGGAAGCACAGTTAACTTTCACGGTCACACATTGATCTTGTGATTAGCCAACTTACTGTCAGCCTTAGGGAAGGCAGCCAGCATGGCAGCCCTGGATGGGGGCAAGCCACTCTTCCCAAGAGGAGGTCCTGGTGGCCACAGCCTAAGAAAGTTTTCTGAGCCCAAGACAAAGCTTCTGTCACCGCCAGCAAGTGAGACATTGACCAGGGGCTTGGCCTCCAAACCAAAATGACTTTAGCACAATTCAGTTGCTTGTATTAATTAAAGGAAAATGAAACAGTGGGTTTATCACAGTTTTCATTAACTCCAGTGCGGCAAAGGTAACAAATCTGGAATATGGGAGCAGGCAAGGGTGCAATGTACTGCAGTCCACACTCCTTGGTTTATTTAAAGAGGGCGAGCTCAGAGTTGCTTGTTGCCAGTAGGGGTCTAAGGAGAGTCAAGGATTGGAGGTTGGGGTGGGGGGCAGAGTGGGGGGCAGATAATGCGGAGGAAGAGTCTGGCAGAAAGAGAGTGGATTAAATAGGAGACAGAGAGGGGGAGTTCTGCAGGGATTCAGTTTTCAAACCTAGCCATCAGGCATAACGTGAACACATACTGTGTGCTTAGCCTACGTTAGCTGCTGTTAAGGAGTTAAGGAAGTAGAAGATGGGACGTCTACTCAGGGTGCTTGCAACTTGGACAGTGGACTAGGAAGAAGGGTAGACAGGACAACACTCAGGTTATATGAGCCATACTGGGTCCCAAATGCTAAAACCCTACCGTAATTCCAAATTCAAGCATGTTTCTGATGTGTATCCTTCAAAAGAAGGGGGCTCTCATGTCAGGAGGTATGTGATGGAGAAGGATGCCAGGAGATCTCTAGGATAAAAGGAGAAGTCCTATTTATAGCCCCCAGAGGTTTCTAGAGGGCAGCTTTCCTCCACCCTGTCCACTCTTTGCCTCCTCCATGGGAGGTTGGTGACCAACGTCATGGTAAAGTGGTTGCTCAGTCATCTATTGGGCCTAGTTAAGCAGACATAAGCCTGCCATCTAGAAGTGAGGGCATCACTCCTGTGTCTCCATCCCCTCCCTGGCCTGCTACCTGGGTCTGGGGTCCTCCTTGCTCCAGCCTCTGCATTGCAGCATAGCTCGTACTCTCGGCTCCACTTTGAGCCTGCGACTGAGTACTAAAGTCAAGCATTCTACTGTGCAAACCCCACTGTCTCTAATTCTCAGGGAGAAAGGCAAGAACCTCACGTCAGCCTTGGATCCCAAGTGGGGATTATAGTCCAGCTGATGTTTTGATCTGCTCATGGCTCAGTTTTGTGATTATGTTCTATTAGCCAAAATCCTGCAGGGAAAGAAAGATGAGTGATAGGATTCAGGCACATGTTTCCTCAGGAACTTTTGACAGTCTCTACCTTTCCCTGTACACGTCAAGGATGAGAAGCGGTGGGGAGGAGGCAGTTTCAGGCAGCCTTAGCTCCTTCCTGTGGTCTATCTTGATCCAGATGTCCATGACGGGATGTCCAGCACATATTTACAAGCATGGTTCTTCCATTGCAAAGTAAAATCTGTGTTCCTTGACAACTTGAACCCAGCTTTCGAGAGTGGGTAAAAGGCTTGTTTCTAAGGTGGTTCAGGCAGCCTAGTTGTGGCCTTATAGGCCAGAGGTACTTGATCACCAATCACCTGGACATTTGATTCCAACTTTGCAAATTCAGTATTGATCAGAATCATCTGTAATAGTCTCTCTTGCTGGGCATCAGGGAAACTCCTTTTCTTGTTTTCCCAGAAACTCAACCATGTGAGCCAAAAAGACCTGAGTGGCCACACTCTGCCCACTCCCACTGCCTTCCTTCTGGCAGCTCATTTCCCTCTTGGTTTCTTGCTCCTCCCACTTCCCTTCCTCACACCTTGTCCTCCCTGTGTGGCTGCCTCCTGAAACCCTAGATCCTCCTCACTGCCCTCATCTCCTGTTGTTCTTTTCCTTGGTAGCACAAGCCCCCAGAAATGTTCCTCTGTGTGTTACCTCCTGGCAAGTCTGGTACATGCTGCAGCAGGTGTGCTGACATTTTATCTCGGCGCAGTGTCTGCAGGTAGAGCCATGCCCTAGACAGCAAACCTAGAAGGACAGTCAGGGTGGGGATGCTCGTGGGTGACTTTTAATCATTCCAAATGGACAAACCAGATGGGGATTGCCTCAATACAAAGTGTTGTTGTTATTGTTGTTGCAAACTGTGAATAGACCAACAAAGAGATCGGTCACCTGTTTTAGTCTATTCTTATGCTGCTAAAAAAGACATACCCGAGACTGGGTAATTTATAAAGCAAAAAGGTTTAATTGACTCACAGTTCCACATGGCTGGGGAAGCCTCACAATCATAGTGGAAAAGTCAGGGACATCTTACATGGCAGCAGGCAAGAAGCTTGTGCAGGGGAACTCCCATTTATAAACCCATCAGATCTCATAAGACTTCCTCACTACCACGAGTAGAGTAGAGTATGGTGGAACTGCGCCCATGATTTAATCATTTCCACCTGGCTCCGCCCTTGACATGTGGGGATAATTACAATTCAGGGTGAGATTTGGGTGGGGACACTCCCAAACCCTATCTTCACCTCCTAAAATTGTCCCCAGAGGTATTCACAGAGAAGACAAGATATTCCATCAGGACTTTGTATAATCTAAAAAGTAGAAGGCTAAATCTTTGACCCCTCATGTTTCTTTCAACTTTATAACTCTAAGGAACTGGCTGAGGCAATAAACAGGAGAACTGGATGCAAGAATGAGGGCTGAGATATCGCTGGCACAAAAGGACATAAAGGGAGAAAGAAAAGAAGTAGGTCAGGAAGGCCCCCATATTTTGCTCTGGATTTCCTGTTTGATCTTTTTCATCCCCAAATGCTTAGGATCCTTTCAGCTCTAATAAATCTTTTTGACTCACTACACCTTACTTGAGGGATCTAGAAATGACAAAGAACTAAAAAATTGAGATACGGAAAAATATAAACCACTTTGAGTCCTGGCCCCATGAGATTGCAGACTATCCAAGGTGAAGGTCCTTGTTTTCCACATTGTCTCTGCCCCCATTCCCTCACCACAGAGTCTGACACAACACCTTGCTCATCCTGGATGTGAGCAGAATAAGTGCAGTGAGGTCAGAGCCAGCAGGTCGGCCAGTGGTCCTTCTCCCATAAGTCGTTTCTCTGTCTGTTCCTCCATTTCTAGCAGAATAGACCCTACTTGTGGATGTTGCATGCTCTTTGTATTCTGTGACTGTGCTGTCAGAATGTGTGCCCTACCGAGGAAGCCCCCTTAGATCCACATAACCCTGAGGCTTTTGCTCATTCTATCCCCAAGGATGCATCATGCATCTGAGACAAGGACCCCCATATCCCCTGATGAATGGCCTCATTTGTATTTTTGCAGATCTTAATTTTGCTAATGCAGTGAATTGAACTCATCTTCTTTGAAGCACTCTTTCCATGGAAACAGCCTTGGTTTTTATGCATTTCTGCCAATGATTCAGAATCTGCTTTCTGTTGCTTCCAACCATGTTATATTAGGATGCTGGAGTGCTTAGAGCAGGTCCATAATGCCTCTGGGTTATTGTCTTAGTACAGGACATTTCGCTATAAAGCAAAACTGTTGAGCAGACTTGCAGTTCCTGTTTGACAAGGAAAATATTGCAGTCTTATAGCCTTTTTAAAAAAGTCCGTGGTGAACATGTCTTTAGAATCTTTCCAGTGGCTCACAGGCCATCTTGCTTGCCCCACCTCTGTCTTTCTTTCCTTCCTCCTCCTCCCTCTCCTTCCTATCCTATCCTGTTCCTCCCTCATCTGTTTCTCCCTGCCCATTTCCCTTCTTTTAGTTCATAGTCAGCAATTTGGTTTCCTGGCAGCTAGTAGAGAGGATTAAAACATTGATTGCCTTCTGCCCCATTATCTGCAGACTGGAATCAGGATTTTACATTTTACAACCAGAACCGGAGAGGGCAGCCCTATAGCTTCCTAAGTCTCCAGTCATGTAGCAACCTAGATTCATTCTGCTTTAAAAATCTCACCCAGCATTCCAAGTAGTTAAGAAAATAACATGTAAGTCACCTTCACCGAGTCTGAGATGGAGAGAAGTTTCAACAACATTTTCCATTTTTCAACAAAGGAACATGTTGTGGCGAGGATGCGTGTTTTGTGGGAAGATCGTGAAGAATCCATGCGTCCTGATCCTCAGCCTCAATGTAGCCAGCCTACTGAGCCCTAAACCCCCAAAACAGTGAGTCTTTGGAGGGGCAGGCTCCACAAGAGTCTCAGCCTGAGGGGCTCTTAGTATATTTTCCTAACACGCTGACCCTAGAGGACTTCACGTGTGTGGGTGGGAGAAAGCCCATGAACAGTGCGGCATGGGGCATCGCAGCTTCACTGCTCAGGATGTGGGCCCCGTCCCAGCCATGGAGGCAGCCCCTGGGTATGTGTCAGAAACGTGGAATCCCAGACCCCACTCCAGACCTACTGGATCAGAATCTATATTTAAAAAGAAAAATCTCTGAAGAACTTATATGCAAATTAAAATCTGAGAAGCGCTTACTTCATTGTACAAGCTTGACAAAATTCATTTTCTCCACTTAATGAGGTAGTGTTATAACGATCCCCATTTTACATGAGACGCACTTTTTCTTCTTTCCTTCCTTTTCTGCTGTTGCATAACTGGTCCCATAAAAACAGCATCACAGTGGAAAGAAATCCCACATTCCAGAGGCTGCCGTGTCATCTGGTAATTCCGCTGGAAGGATGCAGGACCTCTCTTACCCATGCAGATGCACACGGGCCTCCCCCTTCTGTGAAGCCATCCCCTGCCTATGTGTAGGTTGACATTTGTTAGTCCACTGGCATTCGTGGATCTCACTTTATCTGGAGCTTTTAAGGCATCTGGCTCAGGTCCACCGAGCAGCGGGATCTGGGGCTTTCTTCTCTCTGAGGCAAGGGGAATGTTGACCCTGCCTGAGACCCCAGCCAGGCCCTCAGCAGGTAGCCCATGTGTTTGGTTAAGTGCAGTGCAATTTAATTACTCATGGCAAAATCCTCTGTGGTACATTTTGAAAAAATAGTGGAGTCATAGTAGTAGAAAGCCAGGCTTCTCATCCTGCCACACTTATTTCTTGCCGGAAAAAAGATGGTGAGGTGAGTCTGGAACATCATTTTGATGTGTTTGATTCCATTGTAGTTTAATCCTTAAAAATGCTTAGACTGATCAACTAACTTTTCTTTGTTAAATTTTATTTAAAAAGTAATCTCAGAATCCCTTTCACTGTGATATTCTGTTAGCCTATGTAGAAATAAAGGGAGTAGGGCAAGAAAGTGTTTGCATGTCCGTAGTGCACCTTGAAGAGTTAGGATATGAACTAACCTGGATCATTATGTCTGCTGTGGTACAGGCTTTTGATCCAGCAGCACCACCCAGCAAATGGGGACTTAACCCAGATCCAGCTGGCCCATGCTCTGGAGTTTCTTCCTTGAAATTGTCTAAGTTCCCGTCTGGTGCCTGGGACCATCTGGGGCAAGCAGCATCATTCGGGAGAGACACTCGGATCCTAGGCTAGGTGTGGTCACTGTTTCATACCCCATTTCTTCACTCTGGGGATATTCCACCTGGCACCCTTCAGCCACTCCTTATGTGGGTTCACCCAGATTTCCCAATGACTCTGAACCTCACATCTGTGAGTACATTTTGGGACCCCGTCCTCAGGACCAGGCTTGAGGAGGGTAGCCAGGCAAGTGAATTGCTCCCACTAGCCAATGAATTATTTCCTCCATGGAAGTGCACAGTTTGGGCTAACAGAATGGTGCTGATTTGCAGTGACATTTCTATACATAGATTGGTAGCCAGTATCCAGAGACCGATGGTACTCCCTGGTTGGGCATGACCTGGGGTAAGACATGGAGGCAAGGAAGACAGCAAGAGCCAGAAAGCACGTGGTCTGGGGAAATGGGCAGGTAGGTGGTGGAAGCCCCCAAGGCTTAGACTTGGAGCAGAGTCAGGGCACCCAAGTACCTGCCTTCTTACCCCCTATGCCCCATCCCACCTCCACAGATCCTTACTGTTGCACACCCTACACCCTACACACCAGCCCACCTCCTCCACCTTCCTGCTGCACACCCTACACCCTGCACACTGGCCCACCTCCACCGAAACCTTCCTGCTGCTCACCTTATACCCTGTACATCGGCCCACTCCCTCCACCATCCTGCTGTCTACCCTACACCCTGCACACTGGCCCACCCCCTCCACGTTTCCACAGCCCACCCTACACCCTGGACACCAGCCCATCTCCACAGACACGTTCCTGCTGCACACCCTACGCCCTACACACTGTCCCCACCTTCCAGCCTCCTGCTGCCCACCCTATACCTTGCACACCATCCCAACTCCACAGACACGTTCCTGCTCCACACCCTACGCCCTACACACCAGCCCATCCCCTCCACAGACACCTTCCTGCTTCACACCCATGGTGGACCCAAACCCATTGGATCAGAACATGCTTTCACAAACTTGTGGGGAAAGCTAACATTTTTGTTGCCCTGAAAACTACTGTGGCCCTCAGGACTGCAGGCCTATAAGAAAGGCAAATGGCTGTGCCTTATCCTTGGGCTTTATCTTGGTTTTCGTGGGATCTCAGTGTTTTGACAGAACCCAGAACATTTGTGATGGAAGACAGAGGGTCTGTTGTCTTTGCACTGGACCACAGGGAGTAATATAAGGGTTAAGGTGGAGAGGCCAGATTGTTGCAAGAACCTGTACTGGTGACATAAAAGCAACACAAATTTTGTAGCCCATAATATTTTGAATTATGAATGACAAGTTTCAGAGGTACCTGAGAATGAATCCTCCAGGGAGCTCCACCAAATTGAGTTTTAAATCCACTAGGCTATTCTGGCAACCACAGATCCAGCATTCGGGTCTATCACACTTGTGTTGGCCAATGCATATTGAGTACCTGTTACAAAGCCATCGTGGGGTCCTTCCTCGTTCATTCATTCTCACTCTATCTTCTCCAACACAGGTAGAAACAAAACCAACTACTTTGCATTTATTTATATTAAAGTGTGGAATGTTTACTTATTCATTCTACAAGTAGTAGTTTGTATTCTGCATACAAAAACATTTCTACATAATGAAAAATTAAGATGTGTTCCACAGTAACATACTCTAAAGTTATTCCATGGTTTTATTATATTATTGATCATGACAATTCTTTTTAAAATATCAGTTTGATGATGCACCGAAGTATTTATCATGTCATCTCTGAGTTAATTATCACAATAATCATATAAGAAAAATAATGACATGTTTTCTTACCAAATGCTCTAAAAAAGTTAAGTGGCTTGGCTGAAAATACATTGATGCAAGACACACGCAGAGAATTTCTTTCTTCCTTTGCCGTATCTTTTGAGCAACTTGATGCCCTCTGTCTTTGACTTGATGTCCTACTCCATTCTGATGGCTTTTTCTCTTCCTTCTCCTACAGTCTCTAGATGTGAATATGGCTCTGTCCCTGGTTACACGGTTTCCTGATTGTTTCCTGTCTGCTTCTTTCTTCCCAGAAGGCCAGGGCTTTGTAAGTGAGGATGAGTACCTGGAGATCTCTGACATCAAGCGAGACCAGTCCGGGGAGTACGAATGCAGCGCGTTGAACGATGTCGCTGCGCCCGATGTGCGGAAAGTAAAAATCACTGTAAACTGTGAGTGGACCTGCAGCCAGGGGGTTCTGGGGAACAGAGGGCACCAGGAGTAGGCAGACAATCTGGTAATGGCAGTGCCATTTTCCAAAATACCCAAGTTGCTGCCAACAGGAAAATACTTCATCAAATGGCTTTGCTCACCATGGCCTCCATGCCATTTGTCCCTGGCGTCTTCCTGTGACTGCCAGAGTTTTCAGCAAATGGAGAGAATTGTTAACTGAGAATAGGTTTGGAGGCCTGAAAAAGATGTTGGGGTCAATGCAATATCTTCAGGCAAGTTATTTTTCCTGAAATAAATGATTATTTCACTGGGAAAGAGGGTTGTCACAAGTAATCCACTTACGTAGCAAATGGCTGGATGTGCCCTTCTTCTCTTTCATGAAATCACTCTGTGTGCCTGCATGCATGCATGTGTGTGTGCGTGCGTGTGTGTGTGTGTTTCCCACAGATCCTCCCTATATCTCAAAAGCCAAGAACACTGGTGTTTCAGTCGGTCAGAAGGGCATCCTGAGCTGTGAAGCCTCTGCAGTCCCCATGGCTGAATTCCAGTGGTTCAAGGAAGATACCAGGTACCTTTTAAATGATGCCTGGACAGTTCTGAAGCAGAGCTGATGGGCCATCTTCACACGGGAGAAGGATGAGGATGAAGGAAAGGGGAAAGAAAAGGCAAAACAGAAATGCTTTATACCCTCTTTTGTAACAAAGTCTCCTTTTACAACCAGAAAAACATGGAGGAGGCTGGGAAGTGAACAAAGTGAACTGACCATGATGCTGAATCTGAGACTTGTTGTAGACATGTCAGTCATTGGGAATTAGAAACCAGTACATTTATCCTGTTGGGCAAAAGCATCCTTTCCCTCGTCCTCCTGTTGGACACTGAGGTTCTTAGGGTTTGAGTTTGAAGGACAAGGTTAGTTGGAGAGAAGCGTTTTGTGAGGAGGAGGGCCTCTCTGCAGAGTGAATTGATGGCAGTGCCTTCCCTCTTGCAGGTTAGCCACTGGACTGGATGGAGTGAGGATTGAGAACAAAGGCCGCATGTCCACTCTGACTTTCTTCAATGTTTCAGAAAAGGATTATGGGAACTATACTTGTGTGGCCACAAACAAGCTTGGGAACACCAATGCCAGCATCACATTGTATGGTGAGTGCCAGAAGCCTGGATGCAGCGGGCTCAGCCACATGGGGAAGCTTGAGGGACTCAGGAGGGAGGAAGTTGCAATCTGCTTGGCCTGTGTCCATCCATCCTGCTCAACCCACCACCTGTAGATAAGACATACTTCTCCCTGCCATTCCCCTAGCATGCCATGCACAGATAGTTACATGGTAATTGATATTTCATGGTCATTAAAAGGCAAGGTTTGCCCTTACAATAGGAGTAAACCAAATTGTGAATCAGGTAGAATGGTGTTTGTATAAAGAAGATAGAACCGTGGCTCACGCCTGTAATCCCGGCACTTTGGGAGGCTGAGGCGGGTGGATCATGAGGTCATGAGATTGAGACCATCCTGGCTAATATGGTGAAACCCCGTCTCCACTTAAAAAAAAAAAAAAAAAAATTAGCTGGGCGTGGTGGCTGGCGCCTGTAGTCCCAGCTACTCTGGAGGCTGAGGGGGGAGAATGGCATGAACCCGGGAGGCGGAGCTTGCAGTGAGCTGAGATCGTACCACTGCAGTCCAGACTGGCGACAGAGCGAGACTCCGTCTCAAAAAAAAAAAAAAAAAAAAAAAAAAAAAGATAGAACCATGGGTGAATTCAACTGTATAATCTTAAGATGCCTTCTGTAGTTGGAGTCTATGATTCTGGGGGTGATATTTGTTGCTTTAAACCTAGTCCATTGCTTCCATCATGATTCTCATGTTGCTTGCATTTCGTGTTCCCATCCGTGGGGAGGAATGGAGTAGCAGTCTGAGACCTTATCAGGTGGCTGTTCTATCCACAACTGGAGCCGCAAACCCCCTCTGAAGGTCTTTCCCTCCCATATGGGTGGAGAAGACTTGGGAGCCCGGACTGACCTCCTTTAAAGCCCTTACGTCTTCCTGACTCCATTTTCCCACACTGCTGCATCCATATCCTTCTGCAACATTTCACACCATGGGCCAGGGCCAGCTTGTTGTGATACTTTATGTGCGTATGTACTTGTTTATTTGCTGAGGTTTGGTTAGAGGGAAGCATCCGATGAGTAGGATGAGAGGATGAAGGATGAAGAGAGGTATCCACGTTTCCACGTGCACCTCAGACACAAGTTTTCAGCTCTGACATTAACTAAACTTGGTCCACCAACCATCTGAAATGTGTGATCTATGTCTTTTGTTTTCTCTCTGCATTGTGTGTGCATTGTGCTGTGTGTGTCTTAGAAATAAGCCCCTCATCAGCAGTGGCAGGTGGGTACAGCATGTTCCTTCCTACCTCTGCCTGCCTGAATGCCTATGCCTTTGAGTTTTAGCCTACTTCAAAGATAGGCTTGCCTGCTTCGCCTCTGTAATTTATGTCTCTGAGGTAGATAGACCTCAAGGGGCTTGGTTTACACAGTTTAGATAAAAAGCATGTAGAATATGATGGCTTTCACATGCACTCTGTGGAATAGATTTATGGGTTTCAGGGGAAGGGGTTTTTGCCCCCAAAACAATAACCTTATACTTGGTCACGTTTGAAGAGGATGCTTATTCTGCTGTTTCTGCACACAGCAGCACCAAGAGCAACCCAGCCCAGAGACCAACTGGATTAATAGATAACTGTCTCCATGGGGACGTCACCCTACTATGAATGTTTTATTCTTTTAGCCCAAGGCAAGCAGGGCTAATGGTTTAGTTTTTAAAACTTTATTTTAAAATAAAAGTACTTGGGATCATTATTCATAATGATAATATCTGCTATTTACCAAATGTATACTGGTTTCTAGGCATCATGTCAATGCTGTGCAAAGCAGGTTATTAACCCCATTTTACAGATAAGTGAAAGGAGAACTAAAGAGCTTGGGTAACACTGAAGGCCACTTAAATAATGAATAGGTACTGGATGAGACCTAGAAATGGAGCCTGCATTAGGTATTGGAGCATTTGCCCAGAGCGTCAGCAAAGAGAAACACACACGCATGCATGCACACACACACACTCTTACACAGTTGCTGAGGCATTTAGAAGAAGCAGTAGCTGGTGCTCAGCTATGCTTCCAGAACTGAAAGACATTCAACCCTACCGTTCTAACATGTCAGTCTCAGTCACATGCAAAGAGATGACGTTTGAATTTTCTTTCTTTTTTTTTTTTTTGAGACGGAGTCTCGCTCTGTCACCCAGGCTGGAGTTCAGTGGCGCGATCTCAGCTCACTGCAAGCTCCGCCTCCTGGGTTCACGCCATTCTCCTGCCTCAGCCTCCGGAGTAGCTGGGACTACAGGCACCCGCCACCACGCCCGGCTAATTTTTTGTATTTTCAGTAGAGACAGGGTTTCACTGTGTTAGCCAGGATGTTCTTGATCTCCTGACCTCGTGATCTGCCCGTCCCGGCCTCCCAAAGTGCTGGGATTACAGGCGTGAGCCACCACACCTGGCTGACATTTGAATTTTCTAGACCTGAAATAAGCTCTTCAACTATCACTGCCCACAGCTCTTGATCCACGGCACTCACAGACGTATAGTCCTGCCCGCGCCCCAGTAACCAGGGACACCCATGCCTTGGTCTTAACAAAACTGAGAGGATAGGGTGTGATTGAGTCGCTTCCCTGCCATGACCTGCCATTATCCCCATGGTTGGTGGGATTGCAGTGGCAGGGAGTATGATGCAGAGAAGGGCACAGGACTGGCAACCCAATGGCCCTTCTTGTCTCTCTCTGCCATTAACTAAGAAAGGGGTGTTTCAGAGCTGCTAGCAACAGCCGGTGTATGCCAAAACTGTCTTAGTTGGCTTGCGTTGCCATAACAAAATACCACAGATGGAAAGGCTTAAACAACAGACATTTATTATCTCACAGTCCTGGAGGCTAGAAGTCCAAGATGCGGGTTTCTGCCCAGGCGGCTCTAATGAGAACTCACCTCGTGGCTTGTAGACAGCTGCTGTGTCCTCACATGGTTTCTGCTCTGAATTCTCATAGAGAAAGAGAGAGAGGGAGCTTTCGGGTGTCTCTTCTGATAAGGACACTAACTATATTGGATCAGGGCACCACCTTTATGACCTCATTTAACCTTAATTACTTCTGTATAGGTGCCACCTCCAAATACAGACATACTGGGAGTTACAGCATCAACACAGACATTTGGTAGCAGAGGGATGCAATTCAGCCCATAGCACAGGCAGACATTTACATTCCAATTCAGCCTTCACATCCCAGTTCACTTAAACTTGCTGAGCCTTCCTTCCCTCATATATGCTATTGGGATATTAATGCCTGCTTCAAAAGACTGGTGACAGGATTAAATAAGATTGTATACATTAAGAATCCCATAAATTCTATGTTTAGACGTGTGGATTTGACCACAAACAAAAACCGTAGGTCTGAGTTTACAACCGTAGGATGATATTTTCTGACCTACGGACATGAGAGTGCCACAATGAATTGTCAATAAGACAATGTTCATCAAAGTGGCATGACTCACTGAATACTGTCACTCAAAGTGGCATGACTCACTGAATACTGTCACTCAAAGTGGCATGACTCACTGAATGTGTTCCTACTGGTACCTGCCAACGTTTATGGTGACATGGTCCATGCTATCACCTCTTCCCTTCATATGCCTGCCAGAGTCACTGCTCAACTGGACTTCTTTTCTCTCCTCCAAAGTCCCCCGTGCCCTTCCTCTCCAGCATTCATGATCCCTATAACCCACCCTATCTCACTTCATCCTGTTGCACACACTTGCCTTCAGCATTCCTTCCTGAAGGAAGCCTTTCCTGACCTCTCTGACCAGGCCAGTTCCCCATTCTGCATCCACTCATTCTGTGCCTTTGACTGCTGCACTCACACAGGGCATTGCCTAGCATTCATTTAACAAACATGCATTTAGGACTTGTTACAAGCCAAGCACTGTTCTATGTGATCAGGAGACAGCAGTGACTCAACAGATAGATTCCTTGTTTCTACAGACTTTATCTTCTAGTTGTAATTTTGTTTTTGTTTAATATTTCAAAATTGGTTTGTTTAAAGTATTTCTTCCTCTTCAGCCTGTAAGCTCCATGAAAATAGGGGCCATACCTGGCTTAATCCCCAGGACCTTATACAAGGATCTAAACACAGTAGCTCATCAGGAAAACTTTGTGGAACAAATGAATGTGTGAATGTATGTGGGGTGGAAAGAATGTATTGGTCACAGCAACAATTTAGCTGTCAGGAATTAAAATGCCATGGCATAGAGGAAGGGGTGTGTGTCTCACCCTATGCTGCTCACTGGCTGAATGGCTTTGGGAAGGTCAGTCTCAGTGGGTCTTTTTATATTTTTAATCAGTGAAGGCATTTTGGATAAGATGTTTGGTTTTTGTGGTCCCTACAAGGCACAATTCTCTGATCCTATGACTGTGTGGCAATAGTTTCAGCACAAGATCAGACAGATAGTGTCCGGTTGACCTGCTCTTTCTCCTGGCCAGGGATGCTCTTCCTAGTCCTCAATGCCCCCGTAATTATGCCTAATTATTACCAACCATTTAGTGTGTACAGGGCGCTAGACTAAGTGCTTTTCCTTTTTTATCACCCTTAGTGACTCTATGAAGTAAGTACTATATTTATCCTGATTTAACACTTGAGGAAATTCTGAGGTTAGGCAGATAACTGAAAACACCCTGGCTTGCCAGTGCTTGTGCTGGGATTTGAGCCGATGTCCCCCCAGTCCCACGCCGGAGTGCTTTGCTCCTATTGCAGTCCGGCTCAAAGACCTGGCAACCCATCATGGACATGGTGACTTTCCAAATGGAGCCTCATATCAGCTGTTAGTTTGCTTGGACCCAAGTCCCACATCAAATTCTCCTTTCTTCTATCTACTTCTGAACCAATTCCTGTAAAGGACAATTTTTACATTTGCAACCCATATACTCATACTTCCCCAACACACAGTCCCCATCTGCAGGCGTGCATTTGTATTTTCTCTCACAGACGGTCAGTCTGTTTTCCGAGAGCCCTCTTTGACTCTGCCCCTGTGATCCCCTCACAGCGTGCCTCTCTCACACTACATCTTTTATATAGTCCATACCTACAAGCAAAGAGCAAAGGAAAATAGGATACAAGCAATTTTGAAAGAATGCAGAGGACAAAAACTGGAGACAATGGGTTGGTGAGTGGTTTGAAACCTGAAATGACTAGAAATGTGTGAGTGACCACATGGTAGGTGATTGTCCAAGATGAATCAACTGTTGGCACCGATATGAAATCCTTCTTCTTCATCATGCCAGTTGCTTTCCCCACACAGAGCCACAAGGACAGAGTGGTCACCTAGGCAGAGCGCCAACTCACAGGCACATTTTAGACCACCCACTTCCCTTAGCCCCAGGCAACTGCAGGTGCTGGAAAAGTGGCCCGATACGGAGAGGAGGTCAACACTAGCAGTAAGCAACACGGGGCTCCAGTCCTGACTCTGATACAGACAAACTGTGACGCTGTCTGTTCTTAAGTCATGCATAAAACATAAAAGCCGAGCAAGATGAACTCCCAGGTTACTTTCAGTTTTCTAAGTGTCAGTGCTGAATTTGGGAAACAATGGGAACAAAGGGCAAGGAACAGGTCTCCAAAAGCTATCAACCATAACCATGGGCAACCTTTGCAAAGCAGCTTGCTCCAAGCATTGGTTAGCTTTACTGAGTGGGTGCAGCCATTGGAAGGCCCACAGGGAGCCCCTTGGCACCTTGAAACCTTGCCAGGCCTATGAACAGCAGGGGTGGACAGGGTTCAGCTTGCTGACCACAGCTCTGTCCCTTGTGGAGGTCACTCACTTTCTCTCAGTTCGCCAACCCCCTTTGCTCCCTCTGGGCCTTGAGCAAGAAGCCCCATCCCCCCATCCTGTCCTTAGTGTGCAGAGAAGGAAGATTCTGGACTTGATTACATCCGGCACTGCAGAGAGTGCGACGTGCTTAATGAGGCATGTAAACGGCTGGATGACTGGAACTGGTAGGGGAAAAGGACAGAGAACGCAAACAAAGCCAAGCCAGAGGGGGGAGACTGCAGAGAGAAAAACAAATTTCTCACATTTTATCTGTGAAATTGCAGCAACACAAATCAGTTACATTAAGAGTTAAGTGTAGGGCACAGGGACAACTCACAGGAATCCTGTCATTGCAAGTGAAAAAGGCAAACGCTCCAGTTAAGGCAACATCTGTGCACAGAGTTTCCTCCTCAGGCCAAGCCTGAGCCCTCTTGGAGCAGCTGTGACTCCAGCCTGCCTCGGCGGCTCCTGGGAGCCATGAGGGCAGAATCTCTATTTTCTGTTGCTAGTGGCCATTCTTCTAGAATAAATATACATATCAGACTGGCTGAGCCGGACTTCCTTCAGCCAGAGCCTGCACCAGGCAGCGGCTCTCACCCTCTGCCTTTTGCTGACCTCCTTCTCATGGGAAACCACCCCACCATGGGCAGAGCCCTCAGTGCTGCTGCCTTATCCCCCACCTCCCTCCTCTTCCTCCTCTGTCTTCTCGTTCTGTATCAGGGCATCCTCACAACTACACCTATCCCCAGGCGGCTCCAGCTGGGACATGGAGAGGAGCACAAAGACTGAGCTTCTCTTCAGTGCGACCTCCATGCCGCACCTGTGCTTTTGCTTCCCTCCAACCACAGGCCTCTGGGAGGGAGAACTCGTGTTGTATCCCCACTTTCTCAAACCTCTTTATGCCTCAGCTACCATGACCTGTCTCACTCTAACACCTGACCTCCTCTCAGTGTCAGACCCCGTCTCACCTCGCAATGCCCCACTTCTGGCTTCTGTGATGTAATTGGGTGGTGCCTGTCTTCTTACCTTCTTCAGTCTGTGTCTAGCTCCTCCAGCACCTGTCCTATCGGTCCTCCCAGGGGTCGGCCTATGGTGAGAGGGGAAGGGCTCTGCTGTACCTTCAAGTACCCAACGGTGAGGTATTTTTTGGCCTGCATCAGCCTTATTCTGGATGCTTTAAAAATGCAGATATGTGAGCCTTGCCCCAGAGTCATTCAATCAAAATCTCTAGGGAAGGTCCTGAGAATGCACTTTTTAAGAGACTCTCCCAGGGAATCTTATGCACACCAAAGATTGTTGGCCTCTGAACAACAGTCTGCTAATTCCTGAATTTGTGTCTTTAGTTCTGTCCTGAATTCTGAGCTGCAAGCCACTCCCTCTCTCTGAATATTCCTCAGGGGTCTCAAAGGCAGCCTTTCTGCCCCGGGAACACTCTGTGTGTGCCTCACTCTTCCCTGCACACTCTCCAGAATCTCTGTGGTCATTTTTGACTTTCTCCTCTCCCTCACTCCTCACATCTGTTAGCCAACAAGTCCCACCAAATGGCCTTTCCTCTGACTTCTCCATCTCCATTATCACTCACATTGTGGCATGTGTCACACGTGGACAATTGTGATATCCTCTCACTCGTTCTCTCGTCTTTCTTTGGCAATCCGACTCCTATTGGTTTGCCACAGCAGGGCCAAGTGACATTTCCAAAACTCAGAATGAACTTGTCATTTCGATTGCTGAAACCTTCTGCCTCCCAAAACAGCTTAACGCTAAGGCTGTTCTCACTGTGAGGTCAGCATAGCCTTATCACTTCAAGTGTCCCCAGCACTCCACCTGTGACCTTCCCTGCATCCACCAGGCTGGGCCTGTGTGTCCCAGATCCCATTAGACATCATGATGTTGCCACTCTCCATCCATCCATCCATCCATCCATCCAGTCAACAAATATTTGTTTAGTGTCTACTGTATGCCAGGAATTATACAAGGACTGAGGTACAAGGAGAAACAGAATTTCTGATCTTGCACAAACAAGTAAATAGGCAGTTACAATAAAATATAAGAATGGCCATGCTTCAGGAATAAAGAAGCTGCCAGCTATCAAGTGTCAGCCACACATGGCTTTAGACACCTAAGAAGCCTTTGAGATAGATACTGTTATATTTTTTACTGGACAGAAGAAGAGCCTAGAGCTCAAGAACAAATGATGTTACTAAATTCCCCCAGGTAGGAGGGATTCCAGCATGGACGGAAGAGGCAAGGGACAACAGCAGGTTTTGTACCTAGGTCTGTCTGACTTGATCCCCTGTTTCTTTCAAACCCATATACTGTGTCTCCCAGTGTGCTGGAGGGTCACAGAAGCAGGCTTGTGCCCTCTTCTGTGTCTGAGGAGTGCATGCTTTCTGGGCTCTGCTCAATGACGCCCCATATGTAAAGCATTTGTGAGCTCCACTGAAGAATGAATCCCTCATTTTTGGGCTCTCATAGTGGCTTACCCCTAGGCTTATATTTTGTTTGTATCTTTTTCTGCACTTAGAGGATGTAACACTACATCTTCCAGTGATTGTTGCCCAGTAACTGTTTGTTGAATAAATATATCTTCCAGTCAGTGAGGGCATGGGTTATAGCCTCTATACAGTTTCATACCTTTCACTAACCAAAGAAAAGCCAAATACCCAAGAGAACTTGCAGTCCCCTCCCCTCAGGGAAGCCAAATCACTGTTTTTCTGATTTTCCCTTGCATTCCAGCCTCCTGTATGTTCCAAATCTAATTTGAAATTTAGGGTCCCCCCATCCCAGATCTCCTTTCTGAAGGAGGCTATACCACATATTCCAATTCTCTGTTTAGGAAGATGTTCATCACATGATATCTTCTTGCAGAGACATCAAAAGCTGCACATATTTGTCCGTTTCCTGCTGATAACGTGTATGGTTTTTATTTTTCAAATCCACAATTTAAATCCAGGTGGGAAGGGAATGAGTCAGAGAGAAACACCATTGCTTTTGGCTGATGACAGCAGCGTAATCATTTGTATTTTCCCCCAACCTGCAAAATGTCAACATATTAGAAAAAAACTGCAGACATTTCCCATTTCATTCTTGATGAGGTTTCTTGTCATTGACTCGTACCCCGCCCTCCTCGCTCTGAATCATTGACATCTGGCTATTAGCCTAAGCATTTAGAATTTAACACTGAGCGTTCAGGGTGTGCTGATGTCAGCACAGACACAGAGCTTATGGTTCAACATCGACTCAAGTCTTGTCTCTTTCAGGTTTGTGATGAGCTGACAGATTTGAATTAACTTCTGATATTAACTTCTTAAGCTTTTGTTTTTGTGGTAAGCACAAAACAGGGTGTGTTAAGGAGAACAGAACAAAGATGGTTGCCTCTTTATCAACTGGTCTTAGTTGTGCTGCAGAGCCTTGTTGGTTGATCTTACTTGTGAAACAATACGGTGCCACGTTTGCCGCTGTAATTAAACTCAATGGAGGAAAAGTTCCCTTTGAAGGGAAGTGGTGCGCCTTCATCAGCCAGTGCCTCTAAAAATAGCTGTATGTTTCACCAACAAGTGTAACACATACATCATCTAATTAGATTTCTTCGCTCCTCTTTTAATCACCAAGAACATCATTATCCTTTTGGTTCCTCATTAGGAAGGTCACACAGTTCATAATCATACTTACAAAACCTATCCAAATTTCAGAACAAAACCGTATCTTCTTAGACTTCAGATATTTCATTAATCTCACTGTGCTATCAACAAGCTCAACTTGCCTATGGGCTTTTTTCTTTTCTTTTCTTTTTTAGTGTGATCACCCTACCATCTGCCATTTTAGTAGAATTTCAGCTATATAGTTTATGGTTGCTGGAGATCGATGTCATATTTTCATTACAATCATGGAAAGGAAAACCAGTGACACATTCCAATACCTTCATGGCTTGTTATGTGCACTACATTTTTAAGCTTCAAAATCTCTCATGAGGCAAGATCTCAGCAGGAAGCTTCTATTTTTTTCTGAGAGCTCTGTGCTGAGTTTGGGTACTGTGATTGTCAACACCTGCCACTCAAGAGGGTGTTGAGCTACCCCTGAATGCTGCAGTAAAACCTTTGTGCCAGGATGGCCAGGCTTGAAGTTCCCAGTTCTTATGTGGTAGGTGTGGCTTTATTCTGTTTTAAGCCTTCAACCAAATTTTCTTCTTAAAAATCTAATGTTTAGGCCATTAGATTTTCGGTGTGGTGGCTCACGCCTGTAATTCCAGCATTTTGGGAGGCTGAGGCGAGTGGGTCACTTGAGGCTAGCAGTTCAAGAACAGCATTGGCAATATGGTAAAACCCCATCTCTATAAAAATATAAAAATTAGCCAGATGTGCTGGTGCATGCCCATAATTCCAGCTACTTGGGAGGCTGAGGCAGCAGAATCACTTGAACCTGAAAGGCAGAGGTTGCAGTGAGCCGAGATCACACTCTCTAAAAAACAAACAAATAAACAAACAAAAAATGTAATGTTCAGTATATTTATTAGGTTGATACAAAAGTCATCACGTTTTTTGCCGTTAAAAGTGATAGCAAAAACCATGATGACTTTTGCACAAACCTAACAATTTACCAAGATAAGTAGCTTCTCAAAAGTAGAATTTTTGTTTGTTCATTTTGTTGTTGTTGTTGTTGTTATGTGTCTTGCCCCTGCTGAGCTCCCCTTGTAGCCGCATGGACCTGCTGTGGCCATAATGGCCACACAAATGGATCCCTTTGCCATTTCTGAAACTTGTCTCTTAACCATGTCTGGTCTCTATTCTTTCTGTATTCTGAAGGAAATCTTATTTGTCTGTATACCTGTCTCCAAAGTATTTTGTTGTTGTCACTGTGTTGTCACTCACAGTTTATTTTGTGGCTTGGCATCTTCATTTCAGCTTGTATTTTTAAAGATGCTTAACTTCAGGCATGAAGAAGCCATTAATTTTTAACCTTAAAAAGGGTGAAGGAGGAGGTGCTGGAATAATGGTAAAGGGCATAATTACATGTTCTCACTTTCCATTTATCCCTGAAAATATTTAATTAAGCCTGATATTTGTAGCAGCCATTCTAGTTCAATTGAATCATTGTTAACCATAAATAGAGAAAGAGTCCTTAAATGTGGCATTTGCCCACAGAAAGTACTGGGCTGCTGAATACACTTCCTCAGAATAGCTGGCATTCGTTAGGAAGCTTTTACCTGTGGTTAGCAGCCACTTCAGGCCTTTCCAGAAGGGACAAGGTCACCCAGTTACGAGGAGGAGCCAAGGTTGCTTTCAGCTGGTGTTGGAGAGTAACCTTTGAGAAGCTAGAACTCCAGAATACCTCTTTCTTTAAAAGCAGAACCCCACACAAGATGCCGTTTTATGGATTAGCAATTCTTGCCTTAATTCCAGCTGGCCTAGTATTTCATCATCCTTTACTCTGTACTTGATGATTGCCGACACCATCTTAACTTATTCTCAGAGTGACCCTGCAAGGGTAGATAGAACTACCCCTTCCACATTTTATACATAAAAGAAACTGTTTCAGAGAAGTCGGTGGTCTTGTCCAAAGTCTTCCTGCTGGTGGGTAGCAAAGCCAGAATTCAAATTCAGTTCGAACTCTTAAAATCAATCCTCTTAAGACTATCCAACAGGCAGGATGTTCCTGAGATGAAAGGGATTTAGGGTTATTTGTTCCAAATGGCTTTCTTCCCAGAATCTGTGATGGTTTAAAAAAAAATTTGTCTGTTTATTTGTTTATTTATTTAGTCAAGGACAGAGGATACGCTAGCTCCTCCTAAAGTTTGTGCTTTTTGAAGGTAGAGACTGTGTCTGTCTTTCTTTCTGAAAGCAGAGCCTAGTGCATGGCAGGCATCAATTCATGTATGTCGAGTGAAAGACTGCAACTTTTCCAGGGCTGGCTTGGGGCCCGTCTCCATTGCGGGATGGACACATTACCCTTTGATGTAGCCAGGAAGCTTGGCTGTGGCTGGATCCCAGTGCCCTGCTCAATGCCCCACATCCTCCACAGCCCTCACAGCCAGTGATCTCTCTCAGCTGCAAACACTCCAACTTTAAGCTATCTCACCTCTTTACTCACTCCCCTACCAATACCTCACCCCAGGTTCAACGTATTTTGGAACGATCTAAACAAGCTAGTATTCGTCTCCACTAAGAAAGGGAAAGGGAAGGTGTGCGAGCCGTGTTCCAACAGCAGTTACCATGATCACATGACTACTTTGTACCAGGCACTGTACTGATTACATTCATCCTTCAACCAATCCTGCAAACTCAGCGTCATCACGCCTATTTTCAGTGAGAAAACAGAAAGTATCTTGCCTAAGATCACAGAGCTGGCAACCCACAGGGTCAGAATTTAAACCCAAATTGGTCCAACTCCGACGTTGCCAGTGCGCGGTGAGCGACCTTACCCTGGGGGAGCGTAGAGAACGGTTCCTGAGGTCCCTAGGGATGTTTTCTCAGTGATGCTTCTAGTAAGTCTGCTCCTTCGCCTTTCTTCCAAACCCCTGGGCTTTCATCCGGGTGTATTTTAGCATCAGTTTTCTGGAATAGAACATGCCATTAAAAATCTGCCTCTCAGCCAGGCGCCGTGGCTCATGTTTGTAATCCCAGCACTTTGAGAGGCCAAGGTGGGCGGATCACGAGGTCAGGAGATCGAGACCATCCTGGCTAACACGGTGAAACCCCGTCTCCACTAAAAACACAAAAAATGAGTCAGGTGTGGCGGTGGGCACCTGTAGTCCCAGCTACTTGGGCGACTGAGGCAGGAGAATGGCTTGAACCTGGGAGGTGGAGCTTGCAGTAAGCCAGGATCGAGCCACTGCACTCCAGCCTGGGCGACAGAGCAAGACTCCGTCTCAAAAAAAAAAAAAAAAAAAAAAGAAAAGAAAAAAAAATCTGCCTCTCATTTCCAAAGCTGGGATTCTAGGTTTTAGAGAAGAATCACCTTTCTTCCAATTTTTACCAATACATGAATAAACACAAACATTTGGGTTTCTGATCCTGTGTATTGAAATTCAAAATCATATTGTTTTGGGTACCAAGTACCTGGAGAAGTCCATGCAGCTGTTACTGGCTAAGGCCATACTCTAGGAAAACTGTACTCAACCTGACTCTGAAGCCCTGTATGCAAGCTTCAGTGCTACCACTGCTGAGCTCAGCCTGAAGAGTTCCCTCAGAACCGCGTCCTCCCCGTCACACAGGTGGCTCTGTAGCTTTGCTGAGCTAACATTTACAACAGCCTCATGGTAACCCGTGGGAACAAATGTGAGCCCCGAGGCCATGGGACCACACCAAATTACTTGAATTGCAGCAACCCATCACTTTTATATTAAAGCAGAAAAGCATTTGGCCAAGTTAGGTGAGCAACTGTAGCATACAGAAGCCTGGTGGGAGAGAACTAACCCAGAAACTTTCTTTTCCTCATTTCCAGTTACACAGGGCTACTGCAAAGATGCAATTAAAGAATGAGTTCATTGCCCATGGCTTTTGTCTCACACTCTTCCAGTCCAGAGAGTGGTACATAGATGTACCCGCTCCAAACACAGCTGGAGAGCCCTCCGGCAGAGCCCTCACCGCATTGGCATTTGGCCCAGATGACAAGTCTCCAATGTGCCCAGGATCTGTAGGAGGAAAGTGATGCTAGCTTCACTCTGTATCATAGTGGATTAAATTCATTCTCTGGCCACAATAGCCCAGCCGTTTCTCATACACCAATTGACCAAAGGCACTTAGGCAATAAATTGCTACGGCATTTGATACGACAAAGCAGGTGCTCATCACACCTGCTGAAGAATAAAACTCCCTGAAGCCACATAGAAAATGGGGCTGCAAAAGGGAAACTTTAGGGTCTAGAGTGTTTGGTGCCCTCTTGCAGTCTCAGGGGAGATGGAATTCTGAAGTGCAAAAGGCGCATGTTGATGGTTTTCTTTCAACTGAAGAAGGCTGTCTGGCTACTCACCAACTATCTCTCCTAACACCTGGATGCAGAATTTCCATTCATGTAATAACTCAGAGAGCTAATAGAAGAAGGACCTCACAGGTCATCAAACCCCATCTCTTCTCAATTTGCAATGTGAGAAGCAAAGCCCGGAGAGGGACCATCACTCAGCTAGGGTTCAGCACATTCACACAGAGACACTGTATTCCCCGTCCATTGTTTCTCTCACACCATGATATTGTGGTCCCTGGAAAACCTGCGCAAATGGTCATTTTCTACAGAGAAGAAGTAGACTTGTAACAATTATGGGCGTAGATTCTGAGGACAGTGACTTGGTTCTAATACAGCTCACAGTGTATACGTTGTGTGGCCATAGGTAAGATGTCTAACTGCTCTGTTCCCAGCTTTCCTATTTGTAAAGTGGGAATGACAGTAGCACATAGCTCGTAGGGTTGGTGTGATGATTAAATGACTGATTATATGTTTAGCATCTAGAATCATGCTTGCCACGTGGAGAGCACAGTGCGAATGTATGTTGTCATCATGGCCCTAAGCAGGCTGAGCAGCCTACATATCTGCTAAGTCCCCCTTGCATTTCCACTCTTGGGAACACTCAACAGAAGCTGAATATGGCTGTAAACCTCCACCCAGTAAGCACCAAGCATCTGATGGCAACTACTGCTCACCACCAGAAACACTCACTTCCCTTTGCTATTCTGCCTCCTTCTCTCTCTGAGCCCCACTCTTCCATGCTCTTCTTTCTGTGTGTATTGCCCCACTCCTCTTTGCTTTAGCTATATTCAACCTTGTGCTGACGGCATGGTATCCACAGGAATGTTTCAGTTCACTGGTAGAACTTGGAGAGAATGAGCCCTACACTCAAGAGTTCTATCTGTCTGCAGTGGAGCATATCAGGGCTTCAATTGTTTTTTAAGTTCAAAATAATAAATTCGACAAAGACATATATATGTATATACATATACACAGACATAACTAGTCTAGTACATACACCATATACGTCATGAAAATACTTTTCAAGAAAAATATAAACAAAAAGACAATTTTGAAGAAACATACATGCTTTATGAATCTGCCCATATGTTTCTTTAAAATTATCTTTATGTACATATTTTTATTTAAAAATGTAAATAAACTTATTTAAAAATCTAAATCACTCATCTTTTGCAAAGACAATATGCAGAGAATTACCTTGAGCTTCAACCTGAGCATTTCTAGCTGAGTGCATTCTGCAGGCCAGTAGGATTTCTTGGGATGTGTGCCAGGATTGCTGGAGGCCCCACAGTCAGGCTATCTTCTATCAATATCTATGGAGCCTCCTCTGGGACATTAACATGTCGCTAGAACCTGGATCCCGCCCTTTTTTGTGAATATTCTCTGACAAAAATGCAGGGTAATATGAGTCAGACTTCAAGCTATCAAGCAAATATGACTTTTAGTGCATAATAAGTAGAAATAAAAGGTATTCATGTTAAGATTAGTGGAGAGGAACAGTTGTATACTCATTGCTGAAGTGAGAGACCTGAATTTCCCAAAGTAAAATCTTCCCATCAGTCCCTCCTGGGCAAGGCATGGATCCTCACCATAAGGTTGACAGACAAGCCAAATGAACTGGTCCTGTCTAAAGAGGTTCTGCTGTACCTCAGCTTATTTCCAGCAGGCCAATTTGCTTCTCAAAGAAGCTGTGAAGTCCTGGCTTGAGATGGTAGAAGAGGTGTCCTGTCTCCTTCGGCTCTCCTTTGCTTCTTCACCAGTTTTATAGAAATGACTCTCAATGGCTTTAATCCCTTGGTAATAATAGATTTTGCTTTTTCTGAGATACACTTACTGCTGGCTCCTGGTCTTGCCTACCACCCTATGCACTTGCTGATAAAGGTGATGGAGGAACACCTGGGCCAAGTTAGATACATCTGCCCTTGCAGCAGGCTGGGATAATACCAATTCATGTGATTTGTCTTCTTGAGCCATGGAAGATGAGAGGAAAAGAACAGCACTCATGATACTGTGGACTTATTTCCAGTGGACCTTGAATGATTTACTGGGGATACAGGAAAGGGCCAGAGAGAGAGAGAAGGTAGAAAAAAAATCAAGGGAGAGCCCCTTGGGTGGACTCTTCAGGAGCAATCTGTTTTGGGTGTGTTGATCTGCTTCAAGGCCTTTAGCGAGGCAGCACTGTCTGCTGGGACAAGCCTAATTCCAGTCTTTAAAACCCGTGGGGATGATTTTTCTTCCTTCCTCAGCTGCTGCAGGAGGAGCCTCCACAACACCTAGGTTGCATGCATTGAGGTTGACGAGTCTGCTACATCAACACTTGGACTTATGTCTCCATCCCTCTCCCCTTCCTACCCCACCACCTGCTCCTACCCCACCACCTGCTCCTTGTCTCTCTGGCCCTGTGCCCCCTGACTCATTGTCTGTACTGGACACTCTCCAAGTATAGCACACAGTTAGAGGCACTGCTTAGAAAACAGCCAGCAGGTCTGCCTTTCCATGTGTTGCCCTAACCTTTGGGCCCACGGGCCTCAATGACTAGGCTGAGCTTCGCCTATTTACTTTTTAAGCATAGTCTTTCGGAGCAGGCTGCACTGGTCAAGGCATCCCAACAGCTTGCCCCTTTGAGTTCCTAAATACTCCCAATGGGCATTTTCCTTTGTCTAGACTCGGAATGGTCAGCGGAAGGGTGGAAGGTGGGAAGCATGTATGTGTATTTGCTTGTCAGGGAAGAACTATGGTGTCCTTGGATGTATGCTAATGGTTCTGTCTCTCTCTCTCCTACACAGGGCCTGGAGCAGTCATTGATGGTGTAAACTCGGCCTCCAGAGCACTGGCTTGTCTCTGGCTATCAGGGACCCTCTTAGCCCACTTCTTCATCAAGTTTTGATAAGAAATCCTAGGTCCTCTGAGCAACACCTGCTTCTCCATATCACAGACTTTAATCTACACTGCGGAGAGCAAACCAGCTTGGGCTTCTTTTTGTTGTTTGTTTTTTTCTGTTCTTCTTCTAGATTTATTTTCTTCCTGTTTTTGTTCGTTTGTTTGTTTGTTTGTTTGCTTTTATTTCCAGCTTGAATGAGTGGGGTTGGGGGCGGGGTGGGCAGGGTTCTACCACATGTAGGATAATCATTCATTGGTGTGTCCAAAAATGGGGTCTGTTCCTGCTACCTTGACCCTTCCCTTTCCTCTGCTTCTCTCCTCATCATCATCCCCACCAACATCCCCTGCCACACACACCAAAACGTAAGTTTCATTTGGGCAAAAATTGAGCCTCACAATAAACACCCTGAAGACACAACTTGACTCATAACATAGTGCACAGCAAGAGCTACATCCAAGTGTCCTATTATCTATGATTATTTTCCTAATGACAATGTACATATCCCCCCATCCATGTTAATTATTATCTAATTCCATTAGGGTTCACATCTTTTCTTTCTGGGACACTGTCCTACTATATCCATATCTATATATTTCAATACAGATGATTGTGCCATCTTCTGTAGCCCCTCTGCCCTACTCATTTCTTCCACCATCTGCAGGGATTTGAAGTTTGGGGCTGTGCTTGCAACCTAACACTAAATTTTGCAAGTCAAGTGACCAAAAAAGGGGGAGGCATTTTGAAGATAGTACTTCTCTTTTAAAAAGAGAAGTTCAACTCATAAAAGTGATTGATAGGTGGCTGATTTATTTAGGTTTTATCAAGCTGTCTATCAAAGTAATCATACAGTTACCCATCTACTCAAATGTCTGATTTATCTCACCATCCAATTACCTACCCACTTGTCTTCCTCTCTAGCAATCTATTTACTGTTTATCAATATATCAATGTAATTGTCTAACACTCCTTTCTATTTCTCTCCCTACTACTCACTATCAATTCATCCCCATATTAATCTCTAATCATATCGTATCTCTCCCACTGTATTCATGTATACACCATCAGCAGACATTAGCATCTTCAAAATTATCTATCAACTTCTGTGAAAGCCAGCGATCTCACAGGCTAACAACATAAAAAAGCAATACCCTGTGTTGTGGACTCTTTAAAATCTGGTATCCTATCCACCCAAAGGAGACACTAACAGATGGGCCAAGTAGCAAGCTAATGGTCAGTCACTCACTATTCCTGGGAGAGCCTGTGTTTTCTAAAACATCTTCTTGGGAAGCAGATCAGCCTAGAAGAGTCTTGATTAGCACTGTGGTTTTCCTTTTGCACTTGAAGGACAAAGGTGCCAGCCTTTATGCTTCTCTCAACCCTTCAAGAAAGTACGTGTCAGGAACCTATGGCTGGCTTTCCTTAACAGCAAGAACATGAGAGGAAAAAACCACATGTGTCTCTGCAATGCAAAGTGAAGAGTCCACCCGCCCGAGTGGGATGACTGCGGCTGGAGTCTCCTTTCTGCTCCAGTTCTGGTTTAATCTGTTTGAAAACTACCCAGTAAAAAGCTGATGGAGGCCAATTACATGGCGGGTGTATTGACAACTCTGGTATTTGTTTCAGGAAGCTCTTCTAAGCTGAGGGCACTTGAGCAACTGACTTAATTTTCAAGCACTTGATTAACACAACACTGCAAACAGAAGGGAGAAAGTGTCAGTGACACAGTTTCCTCTGATGCAGGCTGCTTCTCCAGTGGCTTTGGGGAAGAACTTCACCAGCTCTTCAGGTTCAAAGCAGACCCAGCATACAAACAAGAGCTGACCCACCTTTGCTGCCTTGTCTCCTGGGACAAGAAGGACTCATCCAGCAAGGTTGCCTGGGATTCCAAATAAAGGCATTGCAGACCGCACAGGTGTGCTGCAGGGACTGACCCCCAGAGAGGATGAGAATGCAGCATCAATCGCAGACCTGCCCTGCCTCAGTTGGAAAACCTTTTCAGGTCCTCAGTCTAAAAAATAAAAAATATGAGCACCATAGAATTCTGTGCCCTTAATGCTTAACTGGTCTTCTTCCTCCAGTATCAGTGCCCTCTTTGCTTTTGTCCATCAAGGCACATGAGTGTGACCTCTGCCATGGGGAAACATACACAGAGATAGCTATACATATATACATACATACATAGGCGATCTTGGCACACTAAATGCTAAGCACTGTCTTAAGAGGTAGAGCTGGTGTGAGTGAAATTAATGTTACATTTTCCAGCTGTAAACAGACATCTGCATTTCCTAGTGAGCTGCCAGGAGCCAGATTCGGGAACCATAAATGATGTGCCAGGACTGGCACATTGATTGCCATTTCCAGGGATGATCATGAACAGGCACAAAACAGAATTCAAGGTTGCACATAGATATTTCAGATCTGTCACCACCTTCAGCATCCGGAGTTGAGTTGGTGTCAGATAGTGTATGAGAATCAAATGTGTCATCTGAGCATGCTACTAATTATAAATTTGTTACTTTGGAGTGGAATAAATGTGAAGGCTGTGAAGAGTGGAAAGTCTTGGAGAACATAGTACTTGAAATGGACAAGCTGGACCTATTCCTCACTCCAAGACTTGTTCTACAGGAAACTGTTCATGCTCTTTTGGCCAAGATCATCAGAACCTCTCAACCCAAAAAGGCTGGCTCCAGGGTCACTATAGAACCCTACTGTTCCCCCTTCCACAGGATACTAAGATGCCCCTCTAGTGGGTACCTATCCCAGCCACATTTCAGAGGGAGAAAAATGCTACAGTCGATCCTCATCTGTCTGGGGTAAAGACAACAAAGTAAATACAACCCAAGGCAACTGGGGTACTCACTGGGAGTGAAAATGACTTCTTCACAACAGACATATTTCTGCTTCTGTGTTTTTGTGTTTCTTTAGTGGGGATGGCTTCATGGGACAGTGGCTGTCACCCATCATTTTGAAGCATATAGAACAACAAATGCTTACACAAGACAATATCCACACTTTTCCAATTTCACATATGGAGAGTACATGGAGAAGGCCTACAGGCTAGATTTGTTCAGGGTGCCAGCAGTGGGCATGGGGTGGGGGCAAGGCAGGACAAAACATACAAGTCTGAGCAAGTATATCTCTTGCAGGTTTTCCACATGAAAAGGAAGCCAAATAAGGCTTGTTAGGAGATTAGGTGAGAGGAATAAGCAATGTAGGGACTCTGAAACCCTTCCCCTTCCCAAAACAGAGTTCATATGCACTTCCACCAAAGTAATCCCAATGAAAGTGCTTGTGTTAAGGCTCCGGCCAAGCTTGTTTTTCAGTAGTTTAATGTCAAGTGCCTGATACAGTCAACTGCAAGTCTAAACAAGTGTGTTTAGTTTTTTCTTGTTCTTGCTTTAATTCGGGGAGGGGGAAGATATAGAGAAGTGGTTGTGAAAACATACACAGGTTTTATGCAGAGTACTGCACATGGCTGTTCTGCTGCAATTGTGCTCCACCGAACAGAAGAAAAGGTAAGGTTTTGTGGCACAAAGAGGCCCAAGCCTCTTTCTTCTTACATCCATGCTTCTTACTAGATGATACATTTCACAGATTGGGCAGTTTGTTCTCAAAACCTGGGTGAGAAGAATATTCTGGGACTCTAGCAACTTCAAAACAGGCTGGGTTTCAGGATCTGTTTCTGCATCAATTCACTCAATTTGCCTTCAACAAAGAGGAGTCAGCAAATTCTATTTATGCTGAGAGAACCATCCCATGAGAAAAGCAGAGAACCCCAAAGTGGGCAGGCAACCCCGACGAGAGCTTATCCCTGTGGCTGCATCAGGAGTGGCTGTACATTGAATATTCAAGTGTTGGTTGGCTGTCGCCAGCCCATAGTAGAAGGAGGGGAGGAGTGGCTTAAGATGAGGTAAGATCTGGTGGTGGGGCATCTTTCCTCAATTTCGTACTGACTTTGATTTTGAGAAAGAAAAACTGGCTATGCATTACCTAAAACCAGCCCGAAATGAAACAGAACAATACACACACGAAAGCAAATGTTAATCCCTTTGGAATTAAGGGAAGCAGCATAAGGTTTTTCTTTTTGGAAAAATGCATTTATTTTCTTTCTCTCCAACAGCAAGAATCTTTTGTTTTCATTTTGCACATGACCTTATCCTGGAAACTCTTACACCCAATTGCCGCCCCTCCTATTATTCAGAGCTTCCCTGTCTTTTTACTTGAAGACAAATAAGTTTGAGCACTTCACAGGTGTAGAGTAAAACTTCACAGGTGTGTAGTAGGAAGGAAACATTTTCAAAAAAAGACCCTATGAGGAGAATGCCTAATGATCACCAAATGCAAACAAATAAAAATGCCAGTCTCATTTCCCACATTTCTTACTTAAGAGAAGTAAATGAAAGGAAGAAGAAATAGATTTGTAATTAAAGATGTGGCAACAAAGATAGAGCTGAGCTAGTTCAATTTAGCCTTCAGGTGCAGAATACTTAGAGTCCAAAGAAATGTTGAGTGGACTTCATTAGACGCAATTGTCTTTATCCTGAAAGTAGTCAGCGAAGCCTAATTTCCAGCATTTTGAAAGAGATTTCTTTTTGTTTCTTTCAATGGTGCCCTTTTTAAGGCACAGAGTTGCTCCACACCACTGGGTGGAGAAAGAAAGATTGCGAACCCTCGACCATCCTTTTGAGGCTACGTTCTATGTTATTTGGCAGATTATAAAGCTATCAATAATAACAATGCTATATAATACAAACTGCCCTTGTATTAGTTAAAGGGAGCATTTTTAATCATTGGGAAATTTTCGTGACATGTAAAGTGCAGTTGTGAGGAATGTGTGGGTGTACGAAAATGTATCTGTCAAGTTCAGAGTCCTTTAGATTTAAAAAAAAAAAATATGACTTATCAATGGTGCCGTTATAGCTGTGTCAGACAATGGGTGTGCCCATTCTCACAATTATCCTTCAAAAATATGTTCAAATGCTTTAAAAATTTATCACATGATACAAGAGTATGACTTTGTCAGCCTTCTAGAGTTCTTTTTTCTTTTATTTTCTTTCTTATTTTTTCCTTCAAAAAATCAGTGAAGACTTGATTTCTGTCAATAATTGTATTAAGGGTGAATATACTACCTGAATTTTGTGCATGTTGCATTGTAGTTGTAACCTTTTCTAATTCAGGATGAATACGAGATGGTTGTGATTGTGCAGTGTATCAATAAAGTTCGAGAAATTTGTAACTTTTGGGGGGCTGTTTATTAGGACATCTCATTGATATCCAGGACGGGAAAAATATGAAGCGAGCCGTGCTTCTCCCTCATGTGTGTTTTTGGCCTTGAAGAGTAGACGCACTCAGAAAGCCTGGAGCTGCACCCCCTACCTCTCTCTCTTCTTCTCTCTCTCGCATACACTATAGAAAGCAGCCTTAGCACTGTCCATATCACATTTGTATATCAAATATCTATGCTATTTACAAACAATATAAAATGTAGCTGCATCCTCAAAGTCTAAATTGTTTATTGGTGTAGGCTAAAACAAAAGCAGAAGAGAAGTGTCAGAAAAATAGGGGTGACCAGATACTGCCCAGTTTGGGCATTTGAGTCCCTAAGTTCCTGTTGCTTGATTTCTTGAAGTACACACCACGTTGACAAGGGTAAGTATGAGAAGACACGGGGTCGAGGATGTACATTGAGTCTTAAGTGTGTGCCATTAGATAAAGGTTTATGCATCTTAGGTTTTACTTGGGTTAGGCTTCATTCAGCTGAGGCTTCTTGTGGACTAGCATGAGAAAGAACCCCAGAGGAGCGGCTGCTTTCTTCTGGTTGCCATTTCTAAAACACCTTTCTCTTCCAATAAAACCCCACCTCCTCTTTCTCCATCACATATCTATCTGCCTTTCTAAAGAAATGAGTATTAACTTATTTTTACACCTCAGCTTCTCATTAGCCATTTGTATATCAATTAAGCCTTCCCAGTTCTGCCGTTAACTAGGTGTGAGATCTTAGACTGGTAAGTGACTTTCTAAGCCTTTGTTCTCTCATCTGTATCATTGGGGAATTTAATTACACCACTTAGTGTACACTGATTCCAAAATATTTGGCCACTATTTGGTTTATTTTGCAACTGCGAGATTTCTTAAGACTATCCTCAAATAAAGCTTAGGGACAATGACTGATTATGATTCCATAACTGAGTAGAAAGTGAATTAAAATTATTTCATTAATTTCACAGCACACGTAGCTTCTCTGGCAAAGTCCCTGAGCTAAAGTTATGAGTCTTATATTCTTGTTGGTTTCCTATATGGACAAGAGCTAATCTTTTCATGACTCAGTCTCCCCTACAGGGAATGGAACACAGATAAGTTGATAGACTGGACGCATGCTGTTTGTAAATTGCAATGGCAAGTAAATGCCAGGCATCAGTAATTGGGAGTTTCCAGTTTCCTCTGGCTCATTGTAAAATTACGATTCATCAAGAAAATGAAATTTCAGTTCCCTTATCCATCTCAGTACCTTTAGTACTCCCTTTCTTGTTGCCTTTTTTCCTTCCTTTTCATCATCCTGTTCCTATTTGCACCTGACCCTTTCTTGCTCCTGTTCATACCACAACATTTACCCATCCATCTGCTATCAGTCTCTCACTCCATTTAGCCACTCAGCTCCATCTATCATCCATGAACCAATTTATTCTCCCATCGGCTAACTACTCAACTATCCATTCACATATTATTTTCCCATTTATCTAAACCTTTTTCCATCTCTATACTCATGCACCTCCTTAAAGTGAGACTGTTTCTCTCTCATCTATTTATTTAGACCAGCTGTCAGTCCGTCCAACAGGCATGCTCCAGCTAGCCTTTAGCGGACCCACCTGTTTGCCAACCCACTTCAAGGTAATGAAAATCTTGGTTGTTATCTCTCTATTCCACAAGGGAAGCTTTATCTAGTGACTCGTAAGCATGGCAGCTAAATGATTGGATGCATTTTTATCTTTGCCCTATGAAAATCCTACATATACAGAAGCGCCTCTGGAGATATATTAAGGGCATTCCTCTCCCTATCAAGGTGTATTAAGTAGGAAGAGCATGTGAAGTTGGGAGTGGAGTGGAAATACCCGGATGAGAAGGTGTAACACTAGGATTGTAGTCATGCAATGAACATAACAAATAACTGAAGAAACAGACAGGAGGGGCCTCAACTGGCAACTGACCTCCTTCTTTCCCCACAATTTAATTTGCTGTTGAATTAATTATTCACTTTGAGAAAAATTCACAGGGCGTGCTAGTTGAGGCCAAACGCTATTATGATCAGTTTTGAAAACCAAACGTCAAGTTAGAAGTGATGCTACCTTCTTTTAATATGTTCATCCAGTCATTGAGATATCTTATTTTTCTTTCCCTTATATTTCCCCATTTATTCATTATTCATGCATCACATTTAGTCAGGAACTCCCCTTGAGGAGTTCACATTTAAGATCTAAAAACTGCTGTATAAGAAGATAAATTACAGTTGAGTATGGCAAGTATTATGACAGAGATATGAAGAAATGACTGCAAAGTGCAGAGCAAATATTGTGAGATGATTAGGAGACATTCTCACTTTCCCCCATTTCTTCTGCGGGGATAAAACGCTGGAATGTAAACAGCTAACATAAGCTGCAGACATGGTGCACAGATATATTACTACAAAAATTATTGGGTTACAGGATCATACACATTCAGCATTCAATAATTTATCAATGGAGTGAATAGCATTTGTTAAATGAATGAGTACCGTGAAGGCAGTTAAAACTACAAGTGGCCAAAGGACCACACTGTGCAGTTGATGATAGGCTAACACAGACCTGCTGGAGAGGAGGAAGCGATACCTATAATGTCAAAGCTGGCTAGGAAGCTGGTTATAAAGTCTCAGTCCCACATAGGATTACTGTGCATATCACCTTTCACTAGATCTAACACCATGAGCCTTGCTGATGAGGGAAAGAGAAGCTCTGCCTGGGGACGTGTGCCGCTGCAGAGGCATGGAGGGGCAGGCAGAGCTTAAGTGTGGACTTGCTGAATAAACCCTCAAGACTAGGCTTCTCCAGAGAAGACTAACACTCTGTGATGTAGGATGAAATACCTGGATCATTTGCATGTCAGTGTCCCACAGTGTCTATTGTTTCAAAGATAAAAATAGTCATAGTTTTACCTCTCCATGAATTCCTCTCTCCAGTATGACATACTGCCTTGCCTTTACCATGAGTTCTCCAACCAACTGGCTTGTTTCAGAAAACTTGACCTCGCAAATCACCTGTTATGTTGTCTCAGACCAATTTCTTACCTTTTCTGAACTTCAGTCTCATCTTTAATAAAACATTGGTAATAATACTCACCTCAGAAGAATAGCTGTGAGAATTATTCCATTACTAGATACAAATAAGTAAGGGTGTTTAGCATAGTCCCAGGATATAACAGTTACTTGCAAAGTAAACATTTGTGGTTTTTTTCTCCTGTTCTTCTCTCAGCGTTCTTTTATGTCATCATTTTCCTGAGTCTTTTGAAGATATAATTCAACTGTGCTTGCTTCATTGAAAAAATTAAAAATTATAATTTATATGTAATTTCTTTGTTGAAGTTCAAAATGGAGAAACACATTTCTGAGTCTTGGATTATTCAAGAACACAAGGTTGGAAAGTGGCAGCAATAAAGTTTCTGGTAGAATTCCAAAGGAGTGTTGAAGCAAAAGAGTAGAACTACATTTTTAATCTAAGAAACATATATCAGATAGCCAAGATATGATGGGTACTGAGGATTCAAATTGAGAGACAGAGTGTATATCTTCCAGAAAGTCCCAGCCCAGATTCCAAAGCACAGCACATGGTAGTTTTTAATCAAGGGCTTGAGGAGCCCAGTAGAAGCTACTTAACCCAGAATGAGGGCTGAAGGTCTTCCAGAAGACGAGAGGTCCCAGCTGAGCCTTCAGGGAGCAGAAGGACCTAGCCAGGGAAAGGAAGCGGGAGAGGAGCAAGTGACTGTGGACAGAAGGACATCCTCAAAGAGCACGTAGGGGCTCGAGAGAAGCACAGCATGGTAAGGAAACTGCAAGTACAGATTACCCCATGATGGGTGCAGGCAGAGGTGCATGGCAGGAGACGAGGTCTAGACCCTAAAAACCTCTATGGGGAATGCTGATATACTGGGACTTGTCCTAAAAAACTAAGGAAGACGTTGAAGGATTTAATAAAAAGAGCAGCTAAATTGGTCTTGCAATTTAGAAAGATCAGCCAGACAGCAACAGGGACTAACTGGGCATTGGTTGTACTGGCAAGGGGAAAACATGTGAGGAGTCACTGAAATCATTCAGGACAGAAATGATAAGAAGGAATTAGAAAAAGCAGGCGAGTTGGGGTGATTTTCTGGGGTAGCTTTGATGGGAGGGCCTGGAGGTATGGGGTGATGGAGCACGTAGAATATGGGGAATATACAGGGTTTCCAATTCAGTCAACTGGATGGAGATGGTACTATCCTATGATTCTCAAAACTTAAGAGAATGGTGAGGTTCCATCCAATTTTTGATATATCCAGTTTTAAGTATCTGTAGAACCTCCAGGTGGAGATGTTTAAGCACTATCAGCATTTTCCTAAGTCATCTAATTATATCCACTGCCATGCACAAGGGATGCCTGATTTCCTTTCTCTGCCTCCCACTTTAATTCCAGAGGAACTCTAGCTCCTTGGATCATCCATCTGCAATTCATTTATCGTCCTCCATTTCCTCTGTATCTTGATTTTGTCTTAAAAAGGTACTGTTTTTTTTTTTTTTTTAACTGCTTGTTGTGATAGAAGAGTAGAGAGCGGTTCTCTGATTAGGCGGTAAAGAAGTAACAGATGCTGTAAATGGGGAAGGGGGAAACTGGCACAGCTGTCCCACTGCCTAGATGAAATTTAGCACTTTCCAGGCCTCACACAAAGGGCCAAGCCATTGTTCACTGGCTTCTGTGAGAATAGCTGACCACTGAGTGTGTTCAAATGAGGGTGGATTTTTCTCCCAATTTGCCTGTAATATTACAGTGATGCAAGTCCTCTTTGTATTTTCATCACACAGTTTGATGCTCACTTGCTTGCTAACAAATTCCAGAAAGGTTTTTAAGCTTTCAAACCTCATCAGAGAGCCTACCTCTGATTAAGAGTGATGCATTTCATTTGAATGACTTTAGGATTGAGATATACATTAAATTGTTCCATTTTTTTCTTCAATGATCCCAGAGAGGTTCTCCTAAAACTAGAGGAGACTGAATCTCAGCAGGAAGCCACAGTGTCTGACTGCATCCAGGTGGCCCTGTCAGCTCACATCCAGTACACAGCCATGTGAATCAGGTCTATCTGTGTGTGTTGCTCAGGAAGCAAGTGGCATGGTCTTTCAGGTCAGGGAGAACCAAGTTGAAATTCTGATTCTACCATGTACTGACTGTGTTCCTATGAGCTTATGAAATAATCTCTTACAGCTTCAGTCAACTCATCCTCGAAGTAGAGCTGGGAAAGAACTACCCCATGACATTGCTATGAGGTGTATAAGAGAAAGAGTGATAGGAAAATCCCTGCACAGCTTCTTGCCTGTAGATGCTTGGCATGCAGTGGTAGACAATCAGTAACTTCTTTCCTTATCCTCTTCACAGTCTTCTGCTTCTTCCAAGCCACCCCACACCTACCACTTACAATTGGCGAGAAGGCATCATGTAAGGGCTGGTTTCCATTAAATATCCCATTACTAGATTTATGGTTTGGATTCCATGAAATAAAACACGTAGGGTGCCCAGCTTCTAAATGCTTAATCATATCCAATTCCCTTTCCTCCTTTCTCTGCAGCCATTTGAGTATAAGCGAACGAGCTACAAATGCATAGAGGATGCCTGTAAGTTCTCTGTTGCTCAGACCCTGAAGGTGTACAGGTGCTTTCTGAGAAAGCACCTGTATACCTGAGAACATAGGCAGACTGGCTCTGCCCATGAAGCCTGTTTCTTTTGCTCTTGATCTTGTTTCCTGTGTGGTGGATTTGCAAGGACGGTTGCTCTGGTTACAAGACCAAACCACTTCAGTTTCCGTCTCTTTGTCACTAAAGGTCTCGGGGGAATCACCTTATTAGAGAAATAGTCACTGCATAGTTGAGTCAACTAGGACCATACAAGGACTCACTGGAGGTCCTCAGACACAAAGCCGCCAGTTCTCCTCTTGAGGCATGCAGAGGCTCAGTTTCAGTGCCGTGGCAGTGTGGACAGCCCCATTTGTGATTTCTCTGTTTCCTATTACCCACCTTGTGTGAGGTGGCCCCAGTGATGAGTTAGTCTGCTTGCTGGGATGTTTCCACTTTGATGTAAATTTCTTGTTGAGTTCGTCTCAAAACTCCCCATTGTCCCTGCCTTGCTCTTTCCCGTTCTCACCTCTGTTCCGTGGGCAGCTTCAGCGCTTTTCAACCTACCCCATTCCTCCTCTTAATTATTTCTTACCTTAAGAAATTTGAAACTGCTAAGGAAGAGAATGAGACAAGAAGTGAAAGGCGCCACGCAGGTGAAGAATTCTGCCTTGTGAAGATGAGTTTTGTTGTAGCGCACGGGGAGTCTGCAGGTGAATCTTTCTCTCTGCAGACCCGCTCCTGTTTCTGTATAGCAACCTCAGGACAATAGCGATACATGTGCAGGGAGCAGAGGCCGGTGAGGGAGCTGAGCAAGGATGGAAAGCTGTTAACATTTGTGTATTTGTGGAAATCATGTGAGAAGTTCAGGTTTTCCTGTGTCCTAATTCATATAATATTCAAAGCAATCTTGGGAACAATGTATTATCCCCACTGAAGCTCTGAGGGCTGCTGTTGAAGACAAGCAGAGTGGGGTTCCAAGGCAAATCCATCAAATTTCCAACTACTGCCCTTTCCAGTTACACTCCAGGTTGTCTCTGTGCTTCGGGGTTCACCCTGTGTTCCAAAACACACTGGGATTTCTTTAATGAACACAAGAGAAAGTCACTTCAGGCTCTTGCATGACTGCCTTATTTGTGAGCTTCCAGAAAGCTCACAAAAGAGAGTTTCCATCTCTTGGAAAAAAGGAGGACAGGGGTTCCTATATCTTGAAAGAAAACAACATCAACTTTGTAGGCAATCTCCTGGCTGGATTCAAAGGCCAGAGGCAGAAAATGATTGTGCTCTTCAGCACTGACCCTGTCCACCTTCCCACTGGGGAATGAACCACTGGGGGTATAGGCTCACCTGAGACTGACCTTAACCCATGGATGGGTCTCAGAGCCTCAGGGAAGCAACAGACAAAAGAATCTTGCAGTCCTAAAGAGAACTGAGGAGATAAGAGAATTAATTTTAGACTCAAAGTTCACAATGGAGTATCATATGAGTAAGAAGAAATCTTTGCTTTTTTTTTTTTTTTTTTTTTTTTTTAGTTGGGACAAACAACAGAGGCTGACAAAAATCACAGCCTAGGAAGAGAGATTATGGACTGTAAAATATTGACTCGATTCAGTTAAATATGACTCTACTTATATGGATTATAAATATAAACATGTCTACTTAAAATCGTCTACCCACCCATCTCTTTATCTCTCTACCTTTCCATCTGTCTCATTTTTCCTGTCACCCTCCACGACAATAAGCACAATAACAGGAGGTAGTTTGTATGTCTGCTATTTTCTCAATATCTACAACAGTGCTTGGCACAGGATGGGCATCGGTATCCACGGAGTAAACGAGTCCATGGCTTTTGAACTGAGGAACGACATAATCAAAATGGTCATTTGAGTTGAGGCCTTGTAGAGATGTACTGGATAGAGCAGAAGTGGGAAGCCAGCCCCAGTAGGCAGGGAAGGGGAGGTGGGGGAGCTATGTGTGGTCCGTGTTTGTGGTCATGAGCATCTGATGCAGGAGGTGGCCGAGGCTGGGAGGGATCACACAGGTATGAAAGATACTGAGAAGGGAGGATCGACGGTATTTGCCTACTTACTTTGTCTGAAAGGAAGTGTCCTGAGTAGAGCAAGTCATTTCTTTTAATCATGCTTTTGTTTGTTTGTTTCCTCTGGAATAGTGATACTAATCTTATATTTTTATAACTAGTCGTGTTTGTAAGAAGCTTGGGTTTCACTGCTCATATTTTTCAGGCAAAGTACCTGCGACACAGAGGCCAATGCCTCACCCTAGTCTGACACCTAGTTAGAGGCAGATGAGAGCTGCTGTCTGCATTCCCTGGCTACTCATGTATTCCTGGTCACCTTTCGTCTCCTGACCAGCATCTGTTCCCAAGCAAGAATCTCTGTCTTGTACCCTCCCTCCTGCTCTGCGGTGGTTAAGTTCCCACTTCATCAGTGTACATTTCATCTTCCCCAGCAAGTCCTGTGACCCCAAAAGGGAAACCTGACCTAGTTCCCACCAATTTACACTGCACCCTTGTACCTCACCTAAGAAAGACTATACAGGGCCAAGCATGGTGGCTCATACCTGTAATCTCAGCACTTTGGGAGGCCAAGGTGGGGGATCACTTGAGGTCAGGAGTTCAAGACCAGCCTGGACAACATGGCGAAACCCTGTCTCTACTAAAAATACAAAAATTAGCTAGGACTACAGTGGTGCGCACCTGTAGTCCCAGCTACTCAGGAGGCTGAGGCTGGAGAATCACTTGAACCTGGGAGGCGGAGGTTGCAGTGAGCTGAGATTGCACTATTGCACTCCAGGCTGGGTGACAGCAAAACTCTCAAAAAGAAGGAAAGAAAGAAAGAAAGAGAGAGAGAGGGAGAGAAAGGGAGAGAGGGAGAGAAAGGGAGAGAGGGAAAGAGGAAAGAGGGAGAGAGAGAGAAAGGGAAGGAAGGAAGGAAGGAAGGAAGGAAGGAAGGAAGGAAGGAAGGAAAGAGAGAGAGAGAGAGAGACTGCACAGCTAACTCAACCAGGAGGTGGCTTAGATCCAGTGGATTCCCAGTGCCACAGCCCCCTTTCTCTGAGCATCTGCCGTGTACCAGTACCACACTCAGCCTGGTAAAGAATGGAGTGGCATAAAATGTGGTCCCTGCCTCTGGGAGTATAGGATAAAATTGGGAGGACAACACATGCGTGTGCGCAGGCACACGCAGACACACATACACACACGCACGCATGCACACACGCAGACACATACACACACACGTGCACATACTCGCACACGTGCGCACACACACACACTCGCACACACATGCGCACACGTGCGCACACACACGCACACATACACACACACGCACACACATGCACATGCACACACGCAAGCACAAATTTGCATGACTAAAACCTGAAATGGTGAGTAGTCTTTAGAGGTCATATCCCGCTGCTGGAAACTTTGCGGGGTGATTACATCGCAAAGACTATTTGAAATGCCGAAATGCCCTCCTTTGCCTAAACACACACTTCCCCGCCAGTGGAGCTCAGGGAAGGTTACCTGGGGGAGGAAAGCTGAGAAAGATGGCAAGTTCCCCTCCCTCCCCTACCCATGCAGACCAGTTGTTCCCAGGATCCATTGTTCTCCCTCCATAAACAATAAACAGCACTCAGAGGGGAGGGAGGTCCAAACACCGGGGTGGGTGGGCGCCCAGCTGCCATCCTCTGTACCACATCAGTAAACAGCACCACGGCAATCAGTTGGGCTTTTTTGATGAAGACAAAACCATAGAGGGAAACCATTAGAAGAGGTAATAAAGGCCCTTCTTGTACAGTTAATAGGGAGCCTCCTGGATGGAACAAGACCAGCTGTTGCTACTGAAAATTTACTTCTGTTTTCAAGTTCAAATAGAGACTAAAACATTATCTTCGCGGGAATTGATTTTACGTCTTCCAAACACATATGCCACCTTAATTGTGATTTGTGTGATAGTTCAGCTGCTGAAAGCTTTCGTTTATCTCTACCTGGTTAAACAACTTTAAATAATAACAAGTCAATATATCTGTCTATTGACCAGGGTTCCTCTTATCCCCAGAGCACACTGTTGAAGAAGAAGATGATACTTAACCCTATGTTTCCCTAGCTCTGCCACACATCTCCTTTTTCACATACTCAGTTTTAATGGGGAGATATAATTGATTAAAAAATGGAATGAAACTGGGTGGCATGGCTTACACTTGTAATTCCAGCAATTTGGGAGGCCAAGGCAGGAGGATTGCTTGGGGCCAAAAGTTCAAGATCAGCCTAGGCAATATAGTGAGACCCCATCTCTACAAAAAATTAAAAACTAACACCCCTGTGTTCCTGACTACTCAGAAGGCTGAGGCAGGAGGATCCCTCGAGCCCAGGAGTCAGAAGCTGCAGTGAGCTAAAACTGGGCCACTGCACTCCATCATGGGTGAAAGAATGAGACCCTGTCTCAAAAATAAAAAAATAATGAGGACATATAGGGCCTTCTGTGATGTGCTTTCTCTTGGTGGGTTTGGACTTTTTTAGCCTTAATGCATTCCTTAAAAGATTTTTTTTAAGTGATTTTTGTCAAACTCCTTGGCTAAACTAAACTAAAAGTAAAATGGAAACTGAATTTCCTCATTCATTTTACTTAAACTGTTTTTGGACTGAGATTGAGAAATGAATATTAAAGATGGCAGCTTGTTTTCGAAGACCTGCATAAATAAAAAAATCATGGACTTTCAACAGTGTTTCTTATAAGGTGTTTCTTATAAGGTATGCCTCTTCTCGTAGAAAGGCTTGATGTTCTATGAAGTGAGGTGGGGAGGAGGGGGAAAGGGAGTTTCTTTTGTTGGTATGAGCTTAAGCCTAGAATACTTCAAATAGTGAAATTTTGTTGGTAATGGTGGTGATAGGGTAAAGTTTGGCTTTTTTTTTGGGGGGGGGGGGTTCTGTTTTTGCTGGACTCCATTCTGGATCACCCAGTAGAAAGAAAGCCAAGAATGAAGCAGACTGGGAATGCGAGAGCTCCTGTAGCCAGTGCCCAGCCCTGCAAACCTGCCAGGGAAGCAGAACAGAGCCAGGTGGAAGTGGTGTCCTATTGGGCAGGGTTCAGCGGTGTCTCCCTTATCCAGTGGGGCCTACTCCTTGGAGTCAAGGGTCTGTCATGCGGCTGAGGGTTGGGATCTCTCTCTTCCCGGGATGACCCAATGTTCAGATGGCCAGGAGATGGCGCTGCTCACAGCCCCAGCTCTCCATGTGACCACCTACCACCAGAGCTCCTCCCCACGGCGTTGGCTTGGCTTATGCACCACAAGCCACAGGGAGGGGTGCGGATGGGGAATCTCCCACCTGCATCTGGTCTGCTGGGTAAAATCCAACTGGTGTCACTGCAGTCCAAGGCACTGGGAGGCATGGAGTTTGTGCTTCTGGGAGGAAGAAACGGAAATACAAACAGTGCACACCATTCTCTGTTAACTGCCCTGGGAATGAAGAGGTGAGGCAGGCTGTATACCACAGCAGGTGTACATCAGAGATGCAGTTCGAGATTCATTCGTTTGTTAGGAGTGTTTTCTAGTTTTCACTGAGTACTTGAAAGCTTGGTTTCCCGGTTACTACCATCCCAATTGAGGCCTCCATTTAAAATGCACAGCTCTCGTGTTCTCACTTTCCTTTCTCCTTCCCGCTTCTCCCAGTGAGCTCTATAGATGCAGAGTAAATAATACTGTTAATAATAGTAGTACTTATAACTGACAGATTGCTTATAAACAATGAGCTGTTAAGGTAGGAAGCAATCATTAATGGCTAATTGGGAAGCACTTCTCGGGTTTGTGTGTTCGTCTGATAATGTACATTTCTTGACTCTTTTGAGTTTGTGTTCCCTATATTTTTCTATAGGGCATGAACTGTGCGTCGATTCCCTTTGTATTCCCAACAGTGAATGAATGAGTGAACCAATGAATGAATGAATCCATTTGTTGTTTCTTTTATTCCATAGCCTGCTTCATTGGGTATGCAAACTTCCTCTTTTAATGTTAACATTGAAATGCCATCTGTACCAAGACTTTGTAGATGCCATTATGAAAGTGACTCCCTGCTGTCCCCGTTTTATGGTGCCCTGTGTCTATTAAACTTATGTCTATAAATACTTACTATGGTCCATGTGTGTATTTGCATAGACAACACCATAACATTCAAAGCTGCCTCTTTCCACCTTCACAATCCTCATCAAATCAACCGTTGTCGTATGTTTTTTTTATTTGTAACGTTGCTCTCCAATTCTTGTCTAATACATAATTTTACAGAGATGTAAGCATAACAAAGATATAATTCTGTATTGCAGTTTTTACAATGCAAGTAAGTATCTCCTCTAGCTTATCAGTTTGGAAGGGCACGGGGGAGTATTTCACTTGACATAGTCACTGCATATATATATGTGTGTGTGTGTGTGTATATATATATATATGTCAAGGTGAATTAAATTAAGGAAACAAAGTGCTGTTCATCTTCAGGGTGGGGGCTGATTGTTCTTACACAGAATCTAAGGCAGCAGCCAGAGGAAGCTCAGGAAACATCTGTTTTTTGTTTTGTTTTGATTTTCTAACTTATATAAAATATCTAACCCACTAAACCATCCAAATTCTTTATGACTAATTCCGAGGGGATGGAGAGAATGAGGAGCAAGGCAGGAGAGGAGGTGGGCAAATATACCACTGTACTGGAAAGCTGAAGAAGGACCTAGGTGGGCACTGGACTATTGATGCACTGGCCAACCGCACGTGAACCAATACTTGTTTTCCAGACAAAGAAACTGAAATCCAGAGAACAAATTGCCCAGCAAAGCAAAACTAGGCAAAAACATTGACATCTAGAGCTCATGGTTTCTAGTTCCCAGACCAGGGTTCTTTCAACTGGACCAGGCTGTCCTAATTGCACAGAGCCTGGCCAGGGAGTGAAATTCCTGCTCCTTCCCTGAAGGGAAGCTCCAGCTTGCCCTGGCCACAGCACATCTGTGGAGGGGAGTACCAGTGGGAGAGATCCCAGACAGAGTGCTCAGGGACAGAGGCTCGCTCACTGCAGCAGGGATGTGAGGAGGGGTAGGTCTCCCTGCCTACTTACATGCTACTCAGACTAAAGGAGCAGTTTCAGGGAGGGCAGAATTCAAATGCATGCTCCAGGTGAAGAGCACAGGCAGCTGTTCCATCCCCACCCCGCTTACCCTGCACACTGCTCAGTTCTTCCTTTGTGCACAGGGGGGCACTAGCAATACACTGGTGGCAGCCCCAGCAACCTGCATGCTCTGCAGCTGCTCAGGGAAGAACTTAATTACACCCACTTTCAAGTGAGCATAGCATGCTCTTCAGTGAGTGAGTTCTGCATTGCAGACCTGCTGGCTACGCTGGCTACGCTGGCTCCGATGCCACCTCCTGCAGGAAATGTGGCCTCCTCTGATTAACCCCACTTACTTGGGATCACTCCGAATCCCCTTGGCTCCCCAGTGCCTTGGTCAGTTGGACATTTACCTATTAGCATCAGGCATGTTGCTTTCTAAAGCCTCCCTGGTATTTCTCTTTCTTTTCTTTATCTGAAGTTCCCATTGTACAAAGACCATGTTTTCTCCTGCTAGTTCTGATAGAGAGCAGTGTCCTCGGAGGGATATTCAGTAAGCCTGGTGTGGGGGAGGCATGCTGAATGTGGAGTCACAAGACAGATGTGCTCAAATCTTAACACCCAACCACCATCAAACCTGAGGCAAGCCCTCTTGCTTCTGTACACCTCAGTTTCCTTATCTGTTAATTAAGAATTATCATAGTGGTGTCATAGGGCGGTGTGAGAATTAATGAATAAACATTATCTGCAAGCGCCTGGCATGGTGCCTGAGCACGAAGGGCACTTTATAACTATTGGCTGCATCCAAACGGTACTGGGAAAAATTCCCTCACTGGACACTGAAGACAGCCTGCAGTCTCCCTGCGGGGAGATCTGTACACTTCACATCCACTCCCAGAGGTCCATTCACTTATTTATCTTGCAGATCTCCTTGTTTATTCTCTTCTAGTATTATATCTTTCAAGTCTCTGACTAATCAGCCAAGGCATTTGTTCAGGAGTCAGTCTGTGTCTTTTCTTCTGGCCACCCCTTCCTCTAGGCAAGATGGATGATTAATTCTACCCCAAGAGAGTGTCCCTTTACTACTGATCGTCATGCCTTTGAGACCTCAGGACAGGGGTCCACTTCCTGTTAGTGCCAACATTTCACACCGGCACATCTTGGAATCAAGTCAAAATTATTTTGTCTTCTGTGAATTGGTCATAGCAGTCTTCTCACACCACAAAGATGTCACAAGTGTGGTTTGAGGGAACAGAGATAGGATATAAAATGCAAACAACATCTGCTTATGTAACACACGTGTGCTTCCTGGATTTGTTTGAGCTTGGTCCCAAATGTACCAGCTCTCTTCCATGATGAATTTCTGCTCAGACTACCTAACTTTATAATTTGATACTTGTGTTAGATTATATTATTCTTCAAAAATATTCACTCTTGCACTGTGAATGCAATTACCTCTGTGGGAGTGGCATACATTCCAAGTCTGTTGATGTTTAACTTGATTATGTGACCTCCTTGGCCTCAGAGAGAGCAGAATGTACTTTCCTGCTCCTTGACTTCAGGTTAGGTGTATAACTTTGTTTGCTTGACGGGATGTTAGCAAATATAACTTGAGAAGTGTATGAAATGTGTCTCTGTGTTTAGCCTTGCACTGTCATTCCTCTGCCATTGCAGGCCACAGTCACTTGTTTTTTTCTGTAATCAGGTGTTCATTCTTCACTTTGCCTTAATATCTCACCATAAGCTGTCTTTCAAGCGCAAAGTAGTTATCTATTTAAAAAGTAATGCTTTTGCTCCAGAGGGTGTGTGCTCTGTCACTTCTATTGGAGTCTGCCAAAAATCTCATACATTCTTAACCACCGCAGATTTTCTAGCACTTGGATTGTATGACCCAAGGGGCAGAACAACATACACTGCACTCTGAACCTACTAGGAAAAACCAAACCAAACCAAACAAACAAACACCTCTCTAGCAGCCTATGGATGATTCAATACATATTCTGAAGCAATATTCCCAAATGAAGTATGTTGTAACTCCAAAATCCAGGAGGATAACTCAGTTTGTTCCTCTTGTTTAGTGGAAGGAGGCACAAAATGCAGGACGTTGTAATTCACAACGCCACGGTGTCTCAGCGTATTCAGGCTGCTATCGCAAAATGCCACACGCAGAGTAACTTACAGACAACAGAGATTGTTCACAGTTCTGAAGGCTGGGAAGTCCATAGTCAGTGAACTAGCAGAACTGGTGTCTGGTGAGGGCCTTCTTCAAGATTCATAGATGGGAGTCCTCTTGCTGCATCCTCATGGGGTGGAAGGGAAGAGGGTCTCTCTGGAGTGTCTTTCATAAGGGCACTAATTCCATTTATGAAGGCCTCACTGTCATTATCCAATCCTCTCCCAAAGGTCATACTTCCTGATCCATCACTTCTGGGGTTATAATTTCAACACAGGAATTTTGGAAAGACATGAACATCAAGCCGTAGCACACAGCAAACCCCAGACCATGTGTATGTCATACTCAGTCATTTAGAGCAGTACTACTCAAAACTGGATCCTTAAACTCGTGCTGGTCTGTGAACTCTTTGTTACTCTGAGTGAGGCGTGAAACATGGTGTTGAAAATTTGGAAAGAAGAAGTGTGAAATAGTCTTCCATAAGAATGACAGAACAAATTAATCAGAGAAAGAGGGTGACATCAGCAAGATGGCAGACTAGGAAGCTCCAGGCCCTCATTCCCATGGAAACATTAAAAACACACTGAGAAACTGCCTAAAATTATTTTATAGGAGCTCTGGAAAACCACCAAATATCTACAGAAACCAAGTAAATATCCAGTTAGAAAAAAATTACACATTTAAAATGGCAGGAAATTTCATGGCATTTTTACTTCACCTTTTCCCGCACCCTCTCTGGCACCTTGAAGTTGGAAATGGCCCAGTTCTTGATCCCCTCCCTCAGATGGAGGAAATAGAGTGGACTTTATTTACAATGTTTTAACCTGTGGTGTGGACTACCTAAGGACTTGATGTCTGTATTGCTTGAAAAAGAGCACAGACAGGGAAAATATCAGAGCTCAGACTTCAGGTTGGAAAAAGCTACTGAAGGCAGTGGCACACCAGTAAAAGCTTCAAGGGGAGTGCACACCCATGGATGCATTCAGCAAGGAATTATAGGGAGACAAATTTAATAGAACATATAAAACCTTGAGAAAAACCTGTGATGAGACTATGTCGGAAAAAAAGACACCTATGCACAGACAGGTAAAGAGCCCCCACCACAAACACTCAGGGAAAATATATGCCCAGAAAAAGACCTAAGAAGAATTTAAGCTTTAACGCTGGGGTGACCTCAATGTTTAAAATACGCCATGGTAATTACTAAAGATCTTCCACTGCATGGAGCTGGTATATGAAGACTTTTAGAGGTGGCTTTTTTTCCCCAAATGCCAAATTTCTAACCAATAATCACAAGGCATACAAAGAAACAAGAAAATATGGCACATTTAAAGGATCAAATAAAGATCTGGAAACCATCCTTGAAGAAATATGCATCTAACTTGATAAGGACTTTAAAACAACTGCCCTAAATATGCTCTAAGAGCTACAGAAAAACACAGACAAAAAAATTTAGGAAAATAATATATAAACAAAATAAGAATATCAACAAAGAAATAGAATTTACAAAAGAAATCAAACAGAAACTCTGGAGCTGAAAAATGCAATAGCTGAATTAAAAAATTTATTCAAAGAGTTAAACAGCAGACTCAACAAACAGAAGAAAATAATTACCAAACTTGAAGATAGACCATTTGAGTCTGAGAAGGAAAAAAAAAAAGAAAATCAGCAAAAGAAAGAGTGAACAGCGCCTAAGAGACTTTTGGACACCATGAAGAAGGCTGACATACACATTATGGGAACTTTCAGAAGGAGAAAAGAAGGGAAAAAAGAGAGTGGGGAGAAAGCTTATTTGAAGAAATGATGGCTGAAAATTTCCCAAATTTATGGAAAATTGTGTATATGGAAATCTAAAAATCTCTATGAATGCCAAGTATAATAATTTCAAAGAGACCTACACTGAGACACATTTTATTAAACTATCAAAAGTCAAAGACATGGCCAAGCGCAGTGGCTCAAACCTGTAATCACAGCAGTTTGGGAGACTGAGACAGGTGGATCACTTGAGGCCAGGAGTTTGAGACCAGCCTAGCCAACAGGTGTGAAAACCCTTTTCTACTAAAAAAAAAAAAAAAAAAAAAAAAAAAATATCGCTGGGTGTGTTGGTGTATCCTATAATCCCAGCTACTCTGGATGCTGAGACAGGAGAATAGCTTGGACCCAGAGAGTGGAGGTTGCAATGAGCCGAGATTGCACCACTATACTCCAAAGTGGGCAACAGAGTGAGACTCTGTCTCCAAAAAAATAAAACTTGAAAAAATTAGTTTATTGTAGATGGATGGATTTGTTTCTGGGTTCTCTATTCTGTTTCATTGGTCTATGTGGCTGGCTTTGCACCAGTACCATGCTGTTTTGGTTATTATAATGTTGTAGTAGAATTTGAAATCAGGTAATGTAATTCCTCCAATTTTGTTCTTTTGCTCAGGAATTTTTGGCTCTTCTTTGTCTTATGTGGTACTATATAAATTTTAGGATTTTTTCTCTATTTCTGTGAAAATTATCATTAGTATTTTGATAGGGATTGCACTAAATCTGTAAATTGCCTTTGGTAATATGGACATTTTAACAATATTTATTCTTCCAATTCATAAACAGGTAATATCTGTCCTTTTTTTGTATGCTCTTCAATTTCTTTCATCAATGTTTAGTAGTTATTGTTGCAGAGACCTTTCACATCTATGGTTATGTTAATTCCTAGTTGTTTTATTTATTTGTAGTTGTTGTAAATGGGATTTACAATACAATCAAGTACTTGATTTCTTTTAACAAATTATAATGTATTTCTTGATTTCTTTTTATGTGCTGTTGACATATAAAAGTACTACTGATTTTTGTATGTTGATTTTGTATTTTACAACTTTACTGAATTTGTTTATCAGTTCTAGTAGTTATTTGGTTTTTAGGTTTTCCCAGTATAAGATCATATCATTTACAAATGAAGATAAATTGACTTTTTCCTTTCCAACTTGGATGCCTTTCATTTCTTTCTTTTGCCTTATTGCTCTAGTTAGGACTTCTAGTACCATGTTGAATAACATTGGTAAAAGTGGAAATCCTTGTTGTGTTCCAGATCTTAAAGGAAAGGCTTTCAAAGTTTTTCTTCATTCAGTATGATACTGTGGGTTGGTCTGTCATACATGGCTTTTATTGTATTGGGCTATGTTACTTCTATACCCAGTTGCTTTTATTTTTTATTTTTTGAGAGTTTTTTTTATCATGAATGGATGTTGAATTTTATCAAATGTTTTTTTCAGCATGAATTAAAATGGTCACATGGATTTTGTCCTTCATTCTGTTGATATGACATGTCACACTGATTGATTTGCATATGTTGAACCATCCTTGAACTTCTGGGATATATTCCACATGGCCATGATGAATGATCTTTTTATTGTGTTGTTTAATTCAATTCACAAATATTTTGTTGAAAAATTTTGCATCTCTGTTCATCAGGGATATTGGTCTGTGGTTTTCTTCTTTTTGATGTGTCTTTGTCTTATCAGGGTAATATTGTGCTTATAGAGTGAGTTTGAAAACATTCCCTCACCCCCTATTTTTCAGAATAGTTTGAATAGTATTGGTATTAGTCCTTCTTTAAATAGGTGGTAAAATTCAGCAGTGAAGTCATTGAGACACAGCCTTTTTTTTTTTTTTTTTTTTGCTAAGAGATCTTTATTACGAGTTCAAGCTCTTTCTTTGTTATTGTTCTGTTCAGGTTTTGGGTTTCTTCACGGTTCAGTCTTGATAGTGTTGTTTGTGTCCAGGAGTTCATCCATTTCTTTGAGGTTTTCTAACTTACTGAAGCTCATAGTAGCTTCTAATGATGCTTTGAATTTCTGTGGTATTGGTTGTGATGTCTCCTTATTCATCTCTGATTTATTTATTTGGGTGGTCTCTCTTTATGTCTTAGTTATTCTAGCTAAAAAAATTTTTATTTTTATTTGTTTTCAAAAAACAATGTATTTGTTTCACTAATCTTTTGTATTGTTTTCTTCATTTCAATTGTATTTATTTCTGCCCTTCTGCCCTGATATTTATTATTTATTTTCTTACACTAATTTGGGGTTTGTTTTTTGCTTGCTTTTCTAGTTCTTTAAGATGTGTTATGAGGTTGTTTATTTAAAGTTTTTCTACTTTTTTGTTGTAGTTGCTTATAGATATAAACTTTCCTCTTCATACTGCCTTCACTGTATCCCATAGGTTTTGGTATGTTATATTTCCATTATCATTGCTTTGAGAATTTGTTTCTATTTCCTTCTTAGTTTATTCACTGACCCACTGATCATTCAGGAGCATAATGTTTACTTTTCCTGTGTTTGAACAGTTTCCAAAATTCTTGTTATTGATTTTTTTTTTTTTTTTTGATAGAGTCTCCCTCTGTCTCCCAGGCTGCAGTGCAGTGGCATGATCTCAGCTCACTGCCACCTCTGCTTCTCTGGTTCAGGTGATTCTCCTGCCTCAGTCTCCTAAGTAGGTGAGACTACAGACATCTGCCATCACTCCCAGCTAACTTTTGTATTTTTAGTAGAGATGGGGTTTTGCCATATTGGCCAGGCTGGTCTTGAACTCCTGACCTCAGATGAGCCACACACCTCGGCCTTCCAAAGTGTTGGGGTTACAGGCATGAGCCACCATGCCCAGGCTTCTTAGTGATTTCCAATTTGTATTCTGTTATAGTCAGAGAAGATATTTGATATAATTTAAACTTTGGAATGTTTTAACACTCGTTTTGTGGCACCCAGTTCATGATAGGTCATTCAGGTCTCATGTTGACTTGATGACCCACAGTCAAATGTTCAAGTTCCACCAAAGCCCAGTAACAGGCCAAGAGCTGCTTCTCAAAAGGAGAGTAATTATCTGCGAAGGTGGCAGGACTTTGCTCTAAAATCCTATAGGCCTTCGCTGTGATTCACCTTTATGATGTTGTAGTCTTTCTTTTCTTCTTTCCTTCCTTCCTGTCTTCCCTTTAGTGAAGAAGATTTTTTCTGGTCTTATGTTTTAATTTCTTGCTTTTTTTATTTTTTTGCGTATTTTTCTTGTGTTTTTTGATTTGAAGTTACCACAAGGCTTGCAAATAACACTTATATTAGTTAGGGTTCTCTAGAGGGACAGAACTAAAGGAATAGATGTATATATAAAGGGGAGTTTATTAAATATTAAGTGTTAACTTACATGACCACGAGGTCCCACAATAGGCCATCTGCAGGCTGAGTAGCAAGGAGAGGCAGTCCAAGTCTCAAAGTTGAGGAATTTGGACCCCAATGTTCAAGGGAAGGAAGAATCCAGCATGAGAGAAAGATGAAAGCTGGGAAGCTAGGCCAGTCTCTCTATTCACATTTTTCTGTATGCTTATATTCTAGCAGCACTGGCAGCTGATTAGATGGTACCCACCCAGATTAAGGGTGGGTCTGCTTTTCCCAGCCCACTGACTCAAATGTTAACCTCCTTTGGCAACACCCTCACAGACACACCCAGAAGCAATACTTTATAATCTTCAATCCAATCAAGTTGACACTCAGTATTAACCATCGCAAGTCTATTCCTTGTCAACTTGAACCCATATCTCCTGAGATCATACCTAATCTTCAAAGACAACAATAAGTTCTAAACATAACAAAACTACCTTTTGTACAACCAGAAACATACCAATCCCCAACGCAAGTACTATTACATAAAGTTAACAATACTTAAATGCTGATGTGAAATAAGTATTATGTCACATGATAAAGGAGAAAGGAAATAAAATGAAGATATTTTCTTAGTACAAGTGTATACATGCCCAACCATGTTTTTAACAAAAGAAGGAGGAAATACTCATGACAATTACAATCCTCATTTCTGCAGCTGGTCACCTGGTCATAGCTGGTATTGATGATACCTTCTTCTACTACCCATTCTGTATTCCCTTTGTCTTCAGCAAGCACCTAAGCAGGTCATGGTTTATTTCCTGGTGGAGTGACCCAAGCCTTCATTCCTGAAGGGTCAGGGTCATTTGTAGTCCTGGCTGCATTGGGCTGTTGTAGTTTCCCATTGACCTTAATCATAGGGCATGGTAATACTAAGAGACATCCTAATGGGTCTCCTGTATTCCATGCATACTCTTCCTTACCTCCATTGTGGAGTAATAGACTGATTTCATCTTGAAAGTCCAGGTCAGTCACCCCAGCCAACACTGTGACTCTCTTCTTAGCCTGTTGACCCAAAGGTAGGAAGAGCCCAAAGTGTACAGGTGGCAATCTGAACTTCCAGTTTAATAGAATCATTGTTGTGTCTCCTGGTGGCAGCATTTCTCCCTTTGAAACCACGACCTCTAGGCCAGCAGAACATAATGTCATGGGAACAGGAAGCAAAAATTTTGCTATTGAATCACTAGGGGTAATGGTGAGTGGTGCCACTTCCACTTCCACCCCTTGATTCCTGGACCCATGAATCCTGGCTATGGGAGAAACAGTACCATATATTGGATACTGATTCAGAACACACATGGCCCTCTGGAGAACTTTGCCACAGTACTGCAAAGTATTGTCATCTAGTTGGAGTTGTAATAGTGACCTCAAAAGGTCATCCCGCCATTCTATCAATCCAGCTGCTTCAGGATGATAAGGAACCTGGTAAGAACAGTGAATTCCATAAGCATCAGCCCACTGTCGCATTTTAGCCATAAAGTGAGTGCCTTCATCAGAGACAGTGCTGTATGGAATACTGTGATGACAGATAAGGCATTCCATGAGTCCACAAATAGTAGTCTTGGCAGAGGCATTGCATGCAGGATAGGCAAACCCGTATCTGGAATGTCTATTCCAGTGAGAACAAACCTCTGACCTTTCCATGATGGAAGAGGTCCCATATAACCAACCTGCCACCAGGTAGCTGGCTGATCATCCTGAGGAATGGTGCCATATTGAGGGCTTAGTGTTGGTTTCTCCTGCTGGAAAATTGGGCACTCAGCAGTGGCCATAGCCAACTCAGCCTTGGTGAGTGGAAGTCCATGTTGCTTAGCCCATGAGTAACCTCCATCTCTGCTACCATGACCACTTTGTTCATGGGCCCACTGGGAGATGACATGGGTGGCTGAGGAAAGAGGCTGAGTGGGGTCCACAGAACGGGTCATCCTATCCTCTTGATTATTAACATCCTCCTCTGCTGAGGCCACCCACTGGTGAGCACTCACATGGGATACAAATATCTTCAGTTTTTGACCACTCAGAGAGGTCCTTCCACATACCTTTTCCCCAAATTTCTTTGTCATCGATTTTTCAATCATGCTTCTTCCAAGTCCCCGAGCATCCAGTCAAACCATTGGCTACAGTCCATGACTTAGTATATATTCACACATCTGACCGTTTCTTCTTCCATGCAAAGTGCACAACCAGGTGCACTACTCAAAGTTCTGCTCACTGGGAAGATTTCCCTTCACTGCTGTCCTTCAGAGATGTCCTAGAAAGGGGCTGTAGTGCTACAGCTGTCTACTTTTGGGTGCTGCGTGGATATTGTGCCGAACTATCTTTGTACCAGGCCCTAGTCTTCTCGTCCTCTGTCAATTGATTATAGGGAACTCCTCATGAGGCCATTGGTGCAGGCTGGGGGAGAGAAGGCAGGGTGGCAGGAGTGGAGCCTATGGGCATTTGAGCCACTTCTTCCTGTAATTTACTTGTGCCTTCAGGACCCGATCGAGCCCAATCAGGTATATACCACTTCCATTTGATGACGGAATGCTGCCCCTGTGCACAACCCACTTTATGGCTAGATGACTCAGAAAGCACCCAGTTCATGATAGGCCGTTCAGGTCTCACGGTGACTTGATGACCCACAGTCAAACGTTCAAGTTCCACCAAAGCTCAGTAACAGGCCAAGAGTTGCCTCTCAAAAGGAGAGTAGTTATCTGCAGAAGATGGCAGGACTTTGCTCCAGAATCCTAGAGGCCTTCGCTGTGATTCACCCATGGGGGCCTGCCAAAGGCTCCAAACAGCATCCCTATCTGCCACTGACACCTTAAGCTCCATTGGATCTGTTGCGTTATATGACCCAATTGGCAGAGCGGCTTGCGCAGCAGCCTGGACCTGCTGCAGAGCCTTCTCCTATTCTGGACCCCACTCAAACTGGCAGTTTTTCTGGTCACTTGATAAATGGGCCAGAGTAACACACCCAAATTAAGAATGTGTTGCCTCAAAAATCCAAATAGGCCTACTAGACATTGTGCCTCTTTCTTGGTTGTAGGAGGGGCCAAATGCAGCAAGTTATCCTCCACCTTTAGAAGAAATATCTCAATAGTCCCCACCCCACTGGAGCTGTATAAATTTTACTGAGCTAGAAGGTCGCTGAATTGGATTCAGATGTATTTCCCATCCTCTGGTATGCAGATATCTCACCAATAAGTCCAGTGTGACTGTTACTTCTTGCTCACTGGATCCAATCAGCATAATGTCATCAATGTAGTGGACCAGCATGATATCTTACAAAAGCAAAAAGGGATCAAGTTCTCTTTGAATAACATTATGATACAAAGTTGGAGAGTTGTTATACCCCTCAGGTAGGACAGTAAAGGTATATTGCTGGCCTTGCCTGCTGAAGGCAAATGCTTCAAGTGGGCCTTATAAACAGGAATGGAGAAAAAAGCATTTACCAAGTCAATGGCTGCATACCAGCTACCAGGTGATGTGTTACTTAGCTCAAGCAATGAAACCACATCTGGTACAGCAGCTGCAATTGGAGTCACCACTTGGTTAAGCTTATGATAATCTGTGGTCATTCTCGAAGATCCATCTGTCTCCTGCACAGGCCAAATGGGAGAGTTGAACGGGGATGTGATGGTTAGATCTCCACTCCTGCGTCTTTCAAGTCATTGATGGTTGCACTAATGTCCGCTGTCCCTCCTGGGATGCAATATTGTTTTTGATTTACTATTTTTCTATGTAGAGGCAGCTTTAATAGCTTCCATTTGGCCTTTCTCACCATAGTAGCCCTCACTCAACCAGTCAGGGAGCCAATGTGGGGGTTCTGCCTGCTGCTAAGTATGTCTGTGCCAATTATGCATTCTGGCACTGGGGAAATGACCACAGGATGAGTCTGGTGACCCACTGAAAGTTGGACATGAGCTAAAACTCTATTAATTACCTGACCTCCATAAGCTCCAACTTTAACTGGAGGACCACAGTAATGTTTTAGGTCCCCTGGAATCAACATCAGCTCAGAGCCAGTGTCCAGTAGTCACCAAAATGTCGATCATTTCCCTTTCCCCAATGCAGTTACCCTGGTAAAAGGCTGAAGGTCTCCTTGGAGAAGAATGGGAGAAAGAGTCACTGCATAAATTGTCAGTAATGTAGTGGGGTCGTTCCTCAAGGGGACACGGCCTCCCCTTCATTCAAGGGCTCTGGGTCTGTAAACTTGTTCAAGTCTGGAAATTGATTGAGTGGCTGTGATTTTGTTTTTATAATTCAAATTAGGTTTTTTTATCCATTCAACCTACAAGTTTTCTGCTTATATAAATAAACAGGAATGTCATAGACTTCCTATCAATTTCACTTCTAGGAACACCATGATTAATTAGCCAATGCCAGAGCTCTACGTGAGTCTGACTATTCTGATTGCTGCTTTGCCTCTGCTGTCCATTACAGTAGCTATGCCCACTTTGTCTTTGATGGTTTAGTGTGGCCACTTGGCCCCTGCCACCTCAGGATCCAATTTTTACCATTGTATTTAAATTTTGTAGTTGAGTGACTGTAGTTCCCATTGTTAGACCTGATGTACAGAGAATAGCAATTACAGGACTCTTCAAAGATGCAGGTGCTGCCCTTACAAATCTATTTTGCAAAACATTGGTCAAGGATATATCTTCTGGACCCTTCTAGCTGAGATGAGGAGCTCTGAAGTGACTAACCCACTCTATCATCCCAGTCTCCCTAAACCTTTAGATCCCTTCCTCTACATTAAACCATGGGAGTTCAGGCATTTCCAGCTCACTCACAGTGGGCCATCTTTTAATCCATATTTCAGCTAACCAAGCAAATAAACTATTTGAATCTTTTTTAACTCCCTGATCTGCAACATTAAATGCAGAGTTTCTACTTAGTGGGCTCAAATCAATAAATTCCGTCTGATTCAAATATATGTTCCTTCCACCATTATCCTATGCCCTTAATATTCATCCCATGCCTGTTCTCCAGATTTCTGCTTATATAAATTAGAAAACTCAAGCAGCTCTTTTCAAGTGTGGGACACTTTCTCATGGGTCACATGCTCAACCTCACCTCTAGGGTCCTGCCAAGACTTTAGCGTAGTTACAGGTCTAGAAGCAAACAGGGGTGTTGGGAGTGGCTCCAGAGGAGAATCAACATTACCTTGTCTGGGAACTGTCTCAGGAGAGGCCATTACTGTTGTCTCAGGCAGCGCAGGGTTTATCTCCTCAGACAAAGGTGGAAAGGCTGATGGCAGCATGGGCTGGGAAGCAATTTTACCACTACTGGGGATGCGGAAGCTGTTTCTTCTGGCAAAAAAGCTTCATAAGAATTTACAAATTAAGTGTCCCCACCTTCATCAGGACCCACCCACACATCCTCTTTCCAAGTTGCAGAGTCCCATTCTTTTCCAATCAATGCCTTCACTTTAACAGTAGACACCTGGCGAGGCTGTGCATGCACGTCTTGTTGCAGGTCAGCCACTTGCATGATAAAAGCTTGTGTCAGTTTTTCCACAAAGTCATCTGTTTCTCTATAGGAGAGAAGACTCTCGCTCAAGGCAATCTTAGCAGATCTGAGGCTCAGTATCTGCTTCTGAACCCAGGAGATACAATCCCTGAGTTTATCATTTTTTTTTTCATCACTTTGTCCACTCAAATTAGGAGCAACCAACCAGCTTCATTATGTTCTGTGGTTCTCCATATATGGTCAAAGGTATTATGTGTAGAGTCACTAAACTCCTTGCCTTTCATGAGCGATGAATCCAGAGTGTCAAACGCATTTATTTTGCATATCTCTCTAAACAGTTCATGCCAAGGACTATCATTGTTCTCCATACTATCAGAAGTAGAGTCCTTAGCATTTGGGGGCCTAGTCATATTAAGCAGCCAACTCCAGAAACCCCAAAATTAATGAATGAACTCCATCTTTAATATTCTGTTCCTCTAGAACCACTCCTGGTACCAAAATCTGCATTAGTCAGGGTTCTTTAGAGGGGTAGAACTAACGGAATATATATAGAAAGGGGAGTTTATTAAGTATCAACTGACATAATCCAAAGGTCCCACAATAGGCCATGAGCAGGCTTAGGAGCAAGAAGAGCCAGTGTGAGTTCCAAAACTGAAGAAATTGGAGTCCGATGTTCAAGGACAGGAAGCATCCAGCATGGGAGAAAGATGTAGGCTGGGAGGCTAGGCCAGTCTCTTCTTTCACATTTTCCTGCCTGCTTATATTCCAGCCACACTGGCAGCTGATTAGATTGTGCCCACTCAGATTAAGGTGTGCTGTGCCTTTCCCAGCCCACTGACTCAAATGTAAACCTACTTTGGCAACACCCTCACAGACACATCCAGGATCAATACTTTGTATCTTTCAACCTAATCAAATTGACACTCATTATTAACCATCACAACACTTTATAACACATTATTTTAAACTGATGACAATGCTAATTGTACCATCTAACAAACCAACAAGGAAAGAGAAAACTAATAAAAACTCCATGCTTTAACTTCATCTCCCTGCTTTTCAACTTTCTGTTGTTTCTATTTATACCTTATTGTACAGTGTGTTTTGAAAAGTTATTGTAGTTTTCATTTTTGATTGGTTCATCTTTTAGTCTTTCAACTCAAGCTATGAGTATTTTGCATACCACAATTATCATGTTATAATATTCTGTGCTTTTCTACGTACTTGCTATTATCAGTGAGTTTTGCACCTTTGGATGATTTCTCATAGCTCATTAATAACCTTTGTTTTCAGATTGAAGAACTCTCTTTAACATTTCTTGTAGGGAAGGTCTAGTGTTGATGAAATCCCTCAGCTTTTGTTTGGGAAACTATTTCTCCTTCATGTTGAAGGATATTTTCACTGGATATACTATCCTAGGAGAAAAGTTATTTTTCCTTTAGCACTTTAAATATTTCACACCACTCTCTCCTGGCCTGTGGAGTTTCCAATGAAAAGTCTGTTGCAGAATGTATTAGAGCTCCATTGCATGTTATTTTTTTTTTCTCTTGCTCCTTTTAGGATCCTTTCTTTATCTTTGACCTTTGGTAGTTTGATTATTAAACGTCTTGAGTTCATTTTAGTTAGGTTAAGTCTGTCTGGTGTTTTATGACCTCCTTACACTTGATTATGAGTATCTTTCTCTAGGTTTGTGAAGTTTCCACTATTATCCATCTGAGTAAACTTTCTATCCCTAACTCCCTCTCTACCACCTCTTTAAGGAAAATAGCTTTTGAAGCTATTTTCTAGATCTTGTAAGCGTGCATTATTCTTTTTTATTCTTTTTTCCTTTGTCTTCCCCGACTGTATTTCTCAAGTAGCCTGTCTTTGAACTCATTAATTCATTTTTCTGCTTCATCAGTTTTGCTGGAGAAAGAATCTGATGCATTCTTCAGTATGTCAATTGCATTTTTTAACTCCAGAATTTCTGCTCTGTTCTTTTTAATTATTTTAATCTTTTTGTTAAATTTATCTGATTTATTCTGAATTTCTTCTCTACGTTATCTTACATTTCACTGAGTTTCTTCAAAATAGCTATTTTGAATTCTCTATCTGAAAGATCACATATCTCTGTCTCTCCAGGATTGCTCCCTGGTGCCTCATTTATTTCGTTTGGTGAGATCATGTTTTCCTGGATGACCCTGATGCTTGAGGATGCTCATCAGTGTCTGAGCATTGAAGTGGTGCATATTCATTGTAGTCTTTGCAGTCTGGATTTCTTTTCACCTGTCTTCCTTGGGAAGGTTTTCAGGTATTTGAAGGAATTTGGGTGTTGTAATCTAAGTTCTTGTACAACACTCTGTAGCTGCATCTGCAATAGGGGGAGCCCAGTAAATCTGGTTCTTGCAAACTTGTGGAGGTACCTGCTTGGTGGGCTTAGATAAGATCTGGAAGCATGCTCTGGATTACCAGACATAGATTCTTGTTCTTTTCTCTCACTTTCCCCAAACAAACAAATATCTCTCCAATAAATTGCCAGGAACTGAAGAAGGGGTGACACAGGCACCCTTGTGGCTGCCACCATTGGGACAGTGCTGAGTCAGACTTGAAGCCAAATTGAAGCCAGTTTCATCCAGGGCCTACTGTAACTATTGCCTGGATACTGCCTATGTTCATGCAAGGCCCTATGGCTCTACAATGAGCATGTAGCAAAGTCAGCTAGACTTGTTTCCTTACCTTCAGGATGGCAAGTTCTCCTTGGCCCTGTGCAGATCCCAGAGGTGTTGTCCAGGAGCCAAGGTCTGGCATGAAAAATCTTAGGAGTCTACCTGGTGTTCTATTCTACTGGAGCTGAGCTGGCACCTAAGCCACAAGACAAAGTTCTCCCAACTCTTCTTTTCCCTTTTCACAAGCAAAGAAGTATCTCCCTATGGCCATCACTGCCCTAGACCTAGAGCAAGTACTGCCTGGCTGCTACTGATGCTCATTCAAGGCCCAGCAGCTCTTCAGTCACCTTGCGATGAATGCTGCCAGATCTGAGACTCAGTCTTCAGGACAGTGACCTCCCCTCTGGCCAAGGACAGGTCCAAAAATGTCATCCAAGAGCCAAGTCCTAGAATTAGAGGCCCCCACAGCCTACTTTGGAGTTTTTAGTGCTTTACCCTACTGCGACTAAGCTAGTACCAAAGCTACAAGGCAAAGTCTGCTTTACTCTTCCTTCTGCTTTTTACCAGCAGAAGAAACTCTCTTGACAGCCACCACAGCTGGGAATGTCCTGGGTCACACCTGAAGTCAGCATGTCTCTGAGTCTCACCCAAGGCCCACGGTGAGTACCACCTGGGTATTGCAGGTAATTATTCAGGTGCCAAAGGCCCTTTAGTCAGCAGGCAGTGAATTCTGTCAGATCTAGGTCCTTCTTTTCAAGGCACTGGGCTGTCTTCTGGCCCAGGATGTGTTTAGAAAGGTCATCTGTGAGTTAGGGCCTGGAAGGAGGGCCTCAGAACTCCTCCTGGTGCCTTAATGTACCCTGGCTGAACTGGTATCCAAGTTGCAAGATAAAGTTTATTTTTACTCTTCCATCTCCTCAAGTGGAGGGAAAGAATCTCTACCAGAGCTGTTAGCTGCACTGCCTGGGGTTAGGGTGTGGTGATGCAAGCACTTTCTTGATCACCCCAGATCGTGTCTCGCTTGATCACAAGTCCCCAAGTCCACTGGTTCTGAGCCCAGCACAGCATCACAACTTGCCTATAAAGTGCAATCGTTGTGTCCTAGGCTGCCTTTCAAGTTTGTTTAGAACCCCAGAATACTTTAGCCTGTGGTGGCAAGGCTTGCCAGAACTCAGGGTGCAACTGCTGGGATGGCCAGTTCCCCACTGGCCAGGGCTGTTCTCAATTCTCCTTCTATGGATGCCAGCTGAGTTCTTTCTGGTGTTGCCTTCTGCGGTGGAAACACTGAATTCAGTGTCTATTACCACAATCACTGTGTTTTCTCTTTTCCAAGAGCACAGATTATTTCTCCACAGCACATGGCCACTGCTAGGAGATGGGGGAGGGGTGGAGTTGGCAATTCAAAACTGGTTTTAGTCTACTCTCTTCAGTGCCTTTTTCTGTGACATGAAGTTAAAACTAGATACTCTGATTGCTCACTTGATATTTGGTTCTTATGAAGGTGCTTTCTTGTGTGGATATTTGTTTCATGTGATGTCCCTGCAGAAATGGCAATCAGTAAATGCTTCTATTCAGCCGTCTTGCTACACCTCCCCTAAAGGTTCTTTAATAAGGGTCAAAATAAATATAAAAACACGTATTATTGTAATTTGGTTTGTAACTTCTTCTCTTATTCTACAAGCAGAATAAAACAAAAGCATATTAATAAGTACAGAACATATAAATATTTAATTTGCAAGACAAATCACATAAAGTGGAGTGGGTTGGGCTCCAGGGAGCTGAGTTTTTGTATGCAATTGAATATGCATATGCAATTGAAGTTATGTTGTTACTAGTTTGAAATAGATTATTAAAATTTTAATATTATATTTAACTTCCATGGTAATCATAAAGGAAATATCTACAGAATATACACTAAAAGAAGTTAGAAGAGAATCAAAATATGTTATGACAAGAAAATCAAATAAACACAAGAAAGGGAAATAATAAGTTAAATGAGGGGAAAGAAGTTATAAAATATACACAAAACAAATATAAAATTGCAATAATAAATATTTTATTAGAAAATTACTTTGAATTAAATGGATTAAACTACCCATAGAGAGACACAGATTGTCAGAATGAAAAAATAATTTTAAAAATATCAAAAACAGGTTCCAAGGAAATGCTGTTTATTAGAAACTTTAGATCTAAGTATCTGCATAGGTTCAAAGTGAAAAGATGAAAAAGATAATCCATGGAAATGGCATCTAAAAGACAGAAGGGATGACTATACTAATGTCAGACAAAATAGACTTTAGTCAAATAACTCTTAAAGAGACAGAGAAGAAAATTTAAAGATGACAGAAGGGTCAATTCACCAAGAACATGTAACAATCGTAAACATGTATGCACTAAACATTAGAGGTTCAGTATGTATGAAGCAAACATTGAAGAAATTGAAGGAAGAAGTAGATAGCTGTAAAATATTAGCAGAAGCATCAGATATTCCACTTTTAATAATGTATAAAACAGACAAGGGTTCAGTAAGGAAATAGAATACTCGAACAGTAGTATAACTCAATTGTACCGAAAAGACATATACAAACAGTCCCACAACAACACATTTTTCTCAAGTACGCATGTTACATTCCCTAGGATAGACCATATGTGAGACCCCACGTGTGAGACCATATGAGAGACCACAAAACAAGTCTCAACGAATTAAAAAATACTGAAGCCATACAAAGAATATTTTCTTGTCACAATGGAATGAAACTAGAAAATCAACAGTAAAAGGAAAACACAAATTCACAAATATGTAGAAGTAAAACGACACACTCTTAAACAACCAAAGGTCCAAGTAAGAAACCACAAAGGATATTAGGAAATATTTTGAGACAAATGAAAATGAAAGCACAATATTCCAAAACTTAACAAATGCAGAAAAAGTAGTGTTAATATAAGAGGGACATTTATAATCATAACTGCTTACATGCAAAAGAAGATCTCAAATAAACAACTTCACTTTATATTTTAAGGAATTAAAAAGAACAAAACAAATAAACACAAAACTACCAGATAGGAGGAAATAATAAAGATGATAGCATTAACAAATAAAATAGAAAACAGAAAAACAATGAAGAAAATGAATGAAACCAATAATTATTTTTTGAAAAGATCAATAAAATTGACTAATCTTTAAGTAAAATGACTAAGAAAAAAGATGACTCAAGTAACTAAATTTAGAAAAAAAGTGGGGCATTAACAATTTGAGAGAAATAAAATTATAAGATCATATTATGAACAAGTATACACCAACAAATTGTATAATTCAAATTAAATGAAAAAAATGCAAAAACATAAACTACCAAAAATAAATCTTGAAGAAATAGAAAATCAGAAAAATACCTGTGACAAGTAAAAGACAGAATCAATAATTAACAATTTTCTAGCAAAGAAAGCCCCATATCTCATAGCTTCATTAAATTTTACCAGATACTTAAAGAATAATTAACACCAGTATTTTTCAAACTCCTCCAAAAAATTAAAGAAGAGGAAACCCTTCCGAATTCACTGTGAGGCCAGCATTTTCCTGGTAGCAAAGAGACAAAGACACTACAACAAAGAAAACTACAGAGTAATATCTATTATGAATATTGATGTAAAAGTCCTTAAGAAAACACCAGCAAGCCAAATTCAACAGCATATATAAAGGATTATACAGTATGACCAAGTGGAGTTTTTCCAGAATTCCAGAATATATAAAAGAAATATATATTCTTTTTTTTTTTTTTTTTTTTGGAGACGGAGTCTCGCTCTGTCGCCCAGGCTGGAGTGCAGTGGCCGGATCTCAGCTCACTGCAAGCTCCGCCTCCCGGGTTCACGCCATTCTCCTGCCTCAGCCTCCCAAGTAGCTGGGACTACAGGCGCCCGCCACCACGCCCGGCTAGTTTTTTGTATTTTTTAGTAGAGACGAGGTTTCACCGTGTTAGCCAGGATGGTCTACGATCTCCTGACCTCGTGATCCGCCCGTCTCGGCCTCCCAAAGTGCTGGGATTACAGGCTTGAGCCACCGCGCCCGGCCAAGAAATATATATTCTTATATTTTTGTATAAGAAATATATTTACCACATAAAGAGAACATAGTTCTCATAGAAAGAAAATTTATATTACATTACATACAAGTATGTATTTCTTGATTCAATATACAGAAATCATTCAAGTACATCACACTAATAGAAAACGGAAAAAATTATATTATTTCAATTGATGCATAAAAAACATTTCAATTTTTTTTCTTTTCACTTAAAAAAATGTTTATCATACTTTAAGTTCTGGGATATATACACAGAACGTGCAGGTTTGTTACATAGGTATACACGTGCCATGGTGGTTGGCTCCACCCATCAACCCATCATTTACATTAGAAATTTCTCCTAATGCTATCCCTCCCCTAGCCCTCCACCCCATGACAGGCCCTGGTGTGTGATGTTTCCCTCCTGGTGTCCATGTGTTCTCATTGTTCAGCTCCCTCTTATGAGTGAGAACATGTGGTGTTTGGTTTTCTGTTCCTGTGTTAGTTTGCTCAGAATGGTGGTTTCCAGATTCATTTACATCCCTGAAGAAGACATGAACTCATCCTCTTTTATGGCTGCATAGTATACCATGGTGTATATGTGCTGCATTTTCTTTATCCAGTCTATCATTGATGGGCATTTGGGTTGGTTCCAAGTCTTTGCTATTGTGAATAGTGCTGCAATAAACAAACGTGTGCATGCGTCTTTATAGTAGAATGATTTAGTAGATTATAGTAGAATGGGTATATACCTAGAAATGGGATTGTTGGGTCAAATGGTATTTCTGGTTCTAGATCTTTGAGGAATCACCACACTGTCTTCCACAATGGTTGAATGAATTTATACTCCCACCAACAGTGTAAAAGCGTTCCTATTTCTCCACATCCTCTCTAGCATCTGTTGTTTCCTGACTTTTTAATGATCACCATTCTGACTGGTGTGAGATGGTATCTCATTGTGGTTTTGATTTGCATTTCTCTAATGACCAGTGATGATGAGCTTTTTCTCATATGTTTCTTGGCCGTATAAATGTCGCCTTTTGAAAAGTGTTTGTTCATATCCTTTGCCCACTTTTTGATGGGTTTTTTTTTCTTGTAAATTTGTTTAAGTTCTTTGTAGATTCTGGATATTAGCCTTTTGTCAGATTGATAGATTGCAAAAATTTTCTTCCATTCTGTAGGCTGCGTGTTCACTCTGATGATAGTTTCTTTTGCTGTGTAGAAGCTCTTTAGTTTCATTGCATCCCATTTGTCAATTTTGGCTTTTGCTGCCATTGCTTTTGGTGTTTTAGTCATGAAGTCTTTGCCCATGCCTATGTCCTAAATGGTATTGCCTATGTTTTCTTCTGGGGTTTTTATGGTTTTTAGGTCTTACGTTTGTGTCTTTAATCTATCTTGAGTTAATTTTTGTATAAGGTGTAAGGAAGGGGTCCCATTTCAGTTTTCTGCATATGGCTAGTCAGTTTTCCCAACACCACTGATTAAATAGGGAATCCTTTCCCCATTGCTTGTTTTTGTCAGGTTTGTCAAAGATCAGATGGTTGTAGATGTGTGGTGTTATTTCTGAGGTCTCTGTTCTGTTCCATTGGTCTATATATCTGTTTTGGTACCAGACCCATGCTGTTTTGGTTACTGTAGCCTTGTAGTATAGTTTGAAGTCAGGTAGCATGATGCCTCCAGCTTTGTTCTTTTTGCTTAGGATTGTCTTGGCTATATGGGCTTTTTTGGTTCCATATGAAATTTAAAGTAGTTTTTTTTCTAATTCTGTGAAGAAAGTCAATGGTAGCTTGGTAGGGATAGCAATGAATCTATAAATTACTTCAGTAGTATGGCCATTTTCATGATATTGACTCTTCCTATCCATGAGCATGGAATGGTTTTCCATTTGTTTGTGTCCTTTCTTATTTCCTTGAGCAATGATTTGTAGTTCTCCTTAAAGAGGTTCTTCACATACTTGGTAAGTTATATTCCTAGGTATTTTATTCTCTTTGTAGCAATTGTGAATGGGAGTTCACTCATAATTTGACTTTCTGTTTGTCTATTATTGGTGTATAGGAATTCTTGTGATTTTTGCACATTGATTTTGTATCCTGAGACTTTGCTGAAGTTGCTTATCAACTTCAGGAGATTTGGGGCTGAGACGATGGAGTTTTCTAAATATACAATCATGTCATCTGCAAACAGAGATAATATGACTTCCTCTCTTCCTATTTGAATACCCTTTATTTCTTTCTCTTGCCTGATTGCACTGGCCAGAACTTCCAATACTATGTTGAATAGGAGTGGTGCCAGAGGGCATCCTTGTCTTGAGTTCATTTTCAAAGGGAATGCTTCCAGCTTTTGCCCATTCAGTATGATATTGGCTGAGGGTTTGTCACCAACAGCTTTTATTATTTTGAGATATGTTCCAGCAATACCTAGTTTATTGAGAGTTTTTAGCATGAAGCGGTGTTGAATTTTATTGAAGACCTTTTCTGCATCTACTGAAATAATCATGTGGTTTTTGCCATTGGTTCTGTTTATGTGATGGATTATGTTTATCAATTTGCATGTGTTGAACCAGCCTTGCATCCCAGGGATGAAGCCGACTTGTTTGTAGTAGATAAGCTTTTTGATGTGCTGCTGGATTCGGTTTGCCAGTATTTTATTGAGGATTTTTGCATCGATGTCCATCAGGGATATTGGCCTGAAATCTTCTTTTTTTGTTGTGTCTTTGCCAGGTTTTGGTATCAGGATGATGCTGGCCTCATAAAATGAGTTAGGGAGGAGTCCCTCTTTTTCTATTGTTTGGAATGGAATGGTACCAGTTCCTCTTTTTACCTGTGGTAGCATTTGTCTGTGAATTCATTCTGGTCCTTTTTTTTTTTTTTTTTTTGGTTGGTAAGCTATTAATTAATGCCACAATTTCAGAACTTGTTATTGGTCTATTCAGAGATTTGACTTCTTCCTGGTTTAGTCTTGGGAGAGTGTATGTGTCCAGGAATTTATCCACTTCTTCTAGATTTTCTAGTTTATTTGTGTAGAGTTGTTTACAGTATTCTCTGATGGTAGTTTGTATTTCTGTGGGATCAGTATCAGCTATCCCCTTTATCATTTTTTATTGTGTCTATTTGATCCTTCTCTCTTTTCTTCTTTATTAGTCTGGCTAGTGGTCTATCTATTTTGTTGATCTTTTCAAAAAACCAACTCCTTGATTTATTAGTTTTTTGAAGGGTTTTTTTTGTGTCTCTGTCTCCTTCAGTTCTGTTCTGATCTTAGTTATTTCTTGTCTTCTGCTAGCTTTTGGATTGGTTTGCTTTTGTTTCTGTAGCTCTTTTAATTGTGATGTTAGGGTGTCAATTTTAGAGATTTCCTGCTTTCTCTTGTGGGCATTTAGTGCTATAAGTTTCTCAGTAAATGCTGCTTTAGCTGTGTCCCAGAGATTTGAAATAAGGCAGTCAAAAAGGACCAATATTGGGGACCTCATATGGGGTGCTTAGAATTGTCAAATTCATAGAGACAGAAAGTAGAATGGTGATTGACAGGGGCTAGTAGGAGGGAAAATGGAGAGTTATTATTTAATGAGTACAGAATTTCTGTATGAAATAATGAAAATATTTCAGAGATGAGTGATGATGATGGTTGCACAATGATGTCAATTTATTTAATGCCACCGAACTTTACACTTAAATGGCTTAAAACAGTGCATTTCATGTTATGTATATTTTAGCACAATTTAAAAATAAATTTGAGAAACAGAGAAAGAGTTCTAGGTAGTGCTGAAAGTTCCCTGAGGTTTACGATCATAAATATAAAGGAAGACCAGTCAGCAAATTGTGTCCATTTCTCCAGTAGCTTTCAACTGTTCAGGAGAAGGTACAGAAAATGCAGTTTTGGATTATACCAGGGATGAGATTTTTTTCAAGTAAGTATGAGGGAGGAAAAGGAAAGGAAAGCAATTGAGAAAGGGGTATCAGAGTGATTGCATGAGAACATGGGTGAGTTCATGGAGAGTAAAAGAGGTTTGGATACATGTAGCAAGTGCCTATTGTTGGTGGGAGACACCAGAAGAAAGGAGCTGTAAACATGGGGCTTGTTTGGAGCCCCAGATCCCTGCTACACTATCCAAATCCAGCCATTTCAGTCCCAGTTTCATATTGGAGTCACCTAATAGCGGTTGTCAGTTCTGACTAAAATATGCATGGGGACAGCCCTGGGTCCTGTGCCTAACAGGGATGTCCAGGACAGAAACAGTAATCCCAAGGTGCTCCATGTGTGTTGTCTCCCATTCTACGGTCCTGATCTGGAGTGACTGGTCCAGGAAAATTCTGGGATCCGCAATCACCCTCCACACCCCTGTGTTCTCCGCGTTCCCTCAGTGAACTTCAAATTGTCCTTCTTTTCCCCCACACAACCCGAATACAAGACCCTTAGTAGAAAAAGACCTAGGCAGAGGACACGCATGAATAGGTTATGTTTTAGAGACGGACTCATGTTACAGCAACAATTACAATTACCATGAAGGTTTATATGTATATTTGTGCATTGATCACAAATTCTAAGGAAAAAAAAATCAGACAAACTGAGTTTCTTGACCACAATGCAATATTATCAATAAAAATGAAATTCCAACACTCCTGTTGTATTTGGGACCTTTAAAACATACTTCTAAGTCACCCATGAATTAAAGAAATAATCATAATAGGTTTATAAAATATCTTGACAAGAATAACAAACTCAATACAACCAAATTGCAGGTTGCAGCTAAAGTAGTAGTTGGAGGAAATTTTATAGCTTTAAATGCAACTTTGTAGCTTTGAAAGCACGCATTTAAAGGAAATTGTGCACATTTTAAAAAATTAAATGCACATTTAAAAACAAAAAAATAACTGAAACTTGAGTTACTCATTAATGAGTTGTGCATTTAATCACAAATCTAGACCAAAACAATCAAAGCACAAATTAATGAAGACAATGATAAAAATCAAAGCAAAAAAAAATTATACAAAAGAAAATCTAAATTGATCTATAGAAATATTCAGGAAAACCAAAAGCTGATTCTGTAAATTATAACAACAGAATACAAAACTTATGGCAAAACATCAAGAGAAAAAAAGGAGCGAAGGAAATACAAGCGTGATAGTCCCCCCCTTATCCTCAGAGAACATGTTCAGGACTCCCATTGGATGCCTCAAATCTCAGTAGTCTGAAACTCTACATACACTACATTTTTTTCCTCTGCATACATGCGTATAGTAAAGTTTAATTTATAAATTAGGCACAGTAAGAGATTAATAATAGTAGCTAATAATACAATTTACCAATTATAATAATGCTAGCATCGCTACTTCTGTGCTTCCGGATCATATTAAGTAAAATAAGAGTTATTTAAATTGCAATACTGCGACAGTTGATCTGATAACCAAGATGGCTACTATGAGACTAATGAGCATGTTGAGACTGCAGCATGGAAACCCCAGACTAAGGTATGAATCACATCCCAGGTATGACAGAGCCAGGCAGCATGAGATTCCACCACACTACTCAGTGCATTTTATTAAAGCAATTTATAACTTACAACTCACAAATTACCTGTTTCATCAGAAAGCAAAACAGCAGATAAAGGGGAACTACTATTGACAATTATAAGCCCCAAATACTTTGAGTCAGTCTAGGTTAAAATTAGAAGAAATCAAAGGCTACTAGTTTCAATGTTAAGTAATAAGAAATTTCAAGAAGTTTTGAAGATACAAGTGCTTTTTAGCCAGTTGGTGTAAACTTTTTTAAAAAAATAATCTGTTTTATAACTTCTATTTTGTCATAAAATTGCTTTCCTGGCAAGTTTATTTAGAAGAAATTATCCTAAGGGATTCTAAACAAAATGATGTATATTATGCTACAAAATCAAACTCAGTTTCAAGGCTGTGATTACTGTAATATTTGTTTTTGTTGTTTGCCATGAGAAATTGTATTTACTCATTTGATATTTGTTAAAGAAGCTTATATTTACTGATAGACCTTGTAATATATGTCCACTGATTAAGTCTTCAAAAATCTTATTAGATTAAACTCAAGCATATAGGTTATCTTGGAATTAGAACAGTCATCTGTGAGCTATATCTTCTTGCCTTTGTCTATGTAAGTAAAACATAAATGGGGATAAAATTAATATATAAAACATTATATGCAAATATGTATTTTCTAAGAGAATGATGATGGAAATGGATGATATAATCTCAGGTAGAGTTAAGACAAGAATATCAACAACTTTCCTATAACCATTTTAAAAATAATGTGATACTTATTATTTTTCATAAAATAATATGTATTAAAAATAATGTAGTATATTTTGTATCATATGCATATTGTGTTTCTGTATATATGTGAATATATATATACATGTGTATATATATATTTTTATATATATGTAAAATAAAACTGACTCCAAAAGAAGTATAAAATCTAAATTTACTAATAATCATGAAAAGATTGAACCATTAGTCTAGAAACTTCTCCCTAGAAAGGTATCAATTCTGAATGGTTTTTCAGGTTTCACCAGATCCTCAACAAAGGGATAATTTCTGTTTTATACAAACTGTTTTAGAGTATAGATTTTTGTTTAAGGCAAAACTATCCAAATAATATTAAGTTGTCATACAATATTTGACCAAAAACTAGACAATAATCATAAAAATATAAGGTGATCTAACTTATAAACATAGAAGGAATACTCTTAAAATATTAAAAGTAATAGTACATTAAAAATCCATCAAGACTAAGTAGTATTTATCCCACGTATGCAAAGATGTTTAACATGAGATAAGCTAATAATTTACCACATTAATAAAAAAGAAAAATACTGTGATAATCTAAATAGGTGTCAGAGAATAATACAATGTAATATAATGCTCAGTTATGATTAAAATAAACTCTTAGCAGAGTAGAACAGAAGGAAATTTCTATGACTTGATTAGAAATTCCTTATTAGCCATATCTGAACCCATCTCTCCAGCTGCATGCTAGATCTCATTCTCTCTCACTTACTTGAAGCCATTCCTTCTGTAATTCTCCTTTTTGTCTCCTATATCACTATTTTTTCTTTGTCTATTGGATATTTTTTCATCAGCATACAAACGTGTATTTCTCCTCTCCCACTCTCTCTCTCCTTATTATAGCTACAGCCTTAAATATAAAGTTATTTATATTCACTGTGTAGATTGTGTAGATTTCTCTTTCCATTTTCTCTTCAAATCTTTCCAAGAGGGTTTTGGCCCCCTCATTTTATTTAAGGTTATCCCTTCAAGGTCACAGATGACATCAACATCATTGCAGTCAATGGTTAATTCTTACATAAATTGTCCTTGGCCTGTCCATAGCATTCAATACCATGAATCACCCCTTCCTCCTCTTTATATGTTGTTCATTTGGTTTTTAGAATGTCATAATCTCTCAACTTTCCTCTTAATTGGCTGTTCGTTCTCACCTTTGCTGGTTCCTCATCTTCTCTACAATATCTCAGCCTTGGAGCGTCCCAGGGCTCAGTACTCAGTACTATTTAGTTCACCTAGTCTTATGACTATTACAGTCTATTTGCCAGTGACTCTCAAATTTATATCTCTGGTCAGACTTCTCTTATAAATGTTAAATTGAATATCAAAATGCCATCTCAACATCTTTATTTGGACGTCTAATTGACATCCCAAGCCTTCCATGTCCAGAGCTGGACTCTAGAACTTCTCCCCCTTAACCTGTTTACCTTTGGTCTTTGTCTGCCCAGTTGAGAGAAGATTTATCTGTGTAGTTGTTTAGGCCAAAAGTTTTAGAATTCTTTTTAATAGTTTGCTTTTATTCAAAAAACACACCCAATCCAACAGAAAACTCAAAATCGGATCACTTATTTCTCACTTTCTCCACTGCCTTGAATCTTGTCTGAGAATTTCCCTCTTCCTGGAATGTTCTTCCCCAGATATCTGCAAGGCAAACCCTGTCTTCCAAGTCTTTCCTCAACCTAGCCTGCCTATCCTGAAAATTCCATTTAAAATCACAGCCCATGCCCTCTGTAGCCTAAGCCCACTAGTTCTTCTTTCTACTTCTCTCATAGTATTTATGATTATGTAACATAATGATGGGGTTCAGGACATGCTATCCAAAATCAGGCACTTTGGTATACTGAGTATTTTAAGCTGAAGGGAATTGAGGAAACTGCAGAAGTAGGGCATAGAAATTAGAATCACCCTTGCCCCTTCTCCCCTGAAGCAGGCCTTAAACTGAGCTGACCTTCTGCTGACGTAGGCTATTCCAGAAATGTCACCCAAGAACATAGAGACCAATTTGAACGAACAGGCTTTGCTCAGTTCCCCCAGGTTTATTATCATTAGATCCTACCCTTTTGTCCTCCAATCATAATTCCGCATGACTATCCACAAAAATGGTTTTCCCTGTTCCCATGGGTTTTCATTTCTGAAGGCTCCTGTGTCACATAAAACTTAAATAAACTATGTGCTTCTCTCTTGTTAATCTTTTGTCATAAGGGTCTCAGCCATGAACCTTATGATGGGTGAGAAAAGGAATCTTTTGTTTCCCCTACAATACCGTATGTTATTTATTTATTTATTTATTTTTGTTTACTTTGTCGTCTTTTGGTAGAATGTGAGGTACATAAGAGAAGTAAAGCTTATCAATTTTGTATACTATGTATTTCAAGCATCTAAATGAAGAGGAGAGCCCTCTTTATCAAAAAGACAGTAAATTTATAGTGATTTTAAAATATGGTATTGGTGCAAGAACAGACAAAACAAATCAACAGAATAGAAGACCTAGATACAGATCCAAACATTTTGAACCTTATTATTTAATAGAGATAGTTTTTTAAAATCAGTGTGGAAGAGATAAGTGGTTAAAAATGGCATAAAAATGATTTCCTTTCTAGACCAGGCGCAGTGGCTCAAGTCTGTAACTCCAGCACTTTGGGAGGCTGAGCCAGGAAGATTGCTTGAGTTCAGAAATTTGAGACCATCCTGGGCAACACAGCAAGAGCTTGTTTCTACTAAAAGTCAAAAAATTACCCAGGCATGGTGGTGCGCATCTGTAGTCCCAGCTACTTGGAGGGCTGAGGCAGAAGGATGGCTTGAGCCCAGGAAATCAAGGCTGCAGTGACCAGAGATCGTGCCACTGCACTCCAGACTGGGCCAGAGTGAAATCCTGTCTCAAAAAAAAAAAAAATTATCATATGTATTATACCTTTCCCACCTTATCCAAAAATCAACTCTACATGGATTTAATGAAAAACTATAAAGTTATTAAAAGAACAAGTAGGTATATATCTTACAAAGTTGGTATAGAAAATAATTTCTTAAATGATGAGTGAAGCCAAAAAGTTTACATATTAAACATTTTAGAGAATTGGCAGTTTCTAGTACAATTGAGAAAATGTATACCAAATGAGTTAATAACTATTTCTAGGTAATTCCCTCATATGTGCCCAAGGAGTCATATACAAGAATCTTTATAGATACATAGATTTTAATATTGGAAACAACTCCAAAAATCTACTGATAGGAAATGAAAAAATAAATTCAAGTTTACATACATAAAGAAAATTTATGTGTAATTTAATATGTATTAGTTTTATCGAATAAATAAAAAATAATTTTCTATGTAATAAGACATTCATGCAGAAAGATTTTTATCATAATAAGAGTACAAAACTCGGATAAGGGAAACACATACCAAATTTATGGTAGGAAATGCTAAGGCAAAGTAAAATGGAAAGAAATTAAAAACACATTCTGACATTTCTGAGTTTGTAGGCTGTATAAGTTATCTATACAGCCGTATAATAAAACATCCAAAAGTCCAGTAGCTTAAAACAACCGTGTATTTTGTTCATAATTCTGTGTATCAGTAGGTGGTTGATCCAGGCTCACTTGGTTTTGGTTCATCTTGGTGGGACTCTCATAACAGGTCAGCAGGTGAGTTGGCTATGGTTTGGATGGTATAGGCTGGACTCAGGTCCATGTCTGGCAATTGGTGCGCTAGTTGAGGAAAAGGTGCCTTGGGTGGAATGGCTCTTCCTGCTTATCTCTGCATGAGGACTGTCATTCTTCCCCAGGCTATCCTGAGCTGCTTCCCATGGTGCTCATAGGATTTAAAGAGGAAACAAGCCCCAGGGCACAAACACTTCTAAAGCCTGTGCTTCGTCACATTTGTTGACATCCGATAAGTTAAAGCCAGTCCCAGCTGAGCATAGATTCAGAACGAGAGGGCTCTCAGAGTTATACACCTGAAGGCAGTATGGATGCAAGAGAAGGGGATATTTATGATTTTGAAATAACCCAAACAACAGTGTATAATTATGTAAGATGGAACTCATTAAAGAAATACAAGAATACACACACAAACATGTATGTTTTAAATAACAAGAAAGACAAAGATCTAAGATCACTTAAACCTGGGGAAGAGGGAAGAATAAAGCAATTGGTAAAGAGCATAAAAAATAACTAATAACCTTTCAGAAAAGTGCTGTGTGGTGTTTCCAACATGGTTAAGGATTTGGTGAGGAACCAAGAAAGGAAATAGACAGATGGCTTAATTTCTTCCTGTTTTCTGTTTTCATCTTGGTATCACCAGAAGGTGGTAACTTCCAGACAGCAGATTTTCTCCAAGAATGGAAACCTAGAAGGCATTTTACATTTAAAAAAAATAATGAGAGTAAAACAGATTAACTTGTAGTAAGCAAACAAACAATGCAGGTGGGAAGGGTAGATGAATGAAAAGAATGGGGACAAGGTAAGGCTCAAGGTTCCCAATGGCACAGCTCACCCTGGATGAGATGGAAGCAAAACTAATTTTATACATCCTTCAGCATCCAGGCTTTTCGACTCACTCTGAGCAGAATTTCTCCTATTCTTAAAATCTGTAATGATAGAGATTTCATATCCTGCTTTGAAAACACATTCCCTGCATCTCACAGTGCTCACAATCAGTCAGTTTTTTCTGCGGTCTAGCCTATATTTGCGTTGCTGCAACATGTTAATTTCCTGTGAGGTTATGACCTCGGTGGAGATGGTGAACATAACCCTTCCTATAATATTCTTTCATAGATCAGATATAATAGGCTGAGTCCCTTTCACATTTCTGTAGATTTCTCTTAAAAGACTAAGATTCAGACTAGACATAAGGGCCTGACCAATAGCACAAAACAGTAACAAAGTAATAGTACAGCCCATTTTTGTAGGCAATTCACGCACTTATTAGCACAAGTGGCCTTTACCTTGGGCTCTTTTTATAGCCCTGGCATATAACAACCTCACTTGTTACCTACAGTCTCTTCAATGTCAAATGTTCTCACTGTCATCTAGAGGCAGTGCGCAGGAAGGCAGGGATCACTGTGCTCAGAACATGGATCCCAGTTTAAGTTCAGGTTCGACCACTTATTTTTTTGTATGACCTTGGCCAAGTGGCTTAAGCCTCTGTCTGACACTCTTCATTGTAGGATAATAAGATCCGCCTCTCTCCTCTCTCTCGATGGAGAGGATTTAATAAAATAATGCACCAGAAAAGGACCTTGCAAACTGTAAACCGATAAAGCCATGTAAAACATTAGCCCTGTTCACAAACTCCCAGGCACAGGGCGGCTGCATCATGGTTCTCTACACGAGATTTTTAAAAACGTTCAAAATCACACCATCTTTATCCCAGGGTTGTGAGTTGCGTGGGTTAAACAGTTTAAAAATAAACTATTGTTTATAATGAAATATATTTTGTTATAGTTTTCTTTATAAATAATTCTATCAACAGTATGATCTTAAGGCCTCTCACAAAAGTCTATTTCATATAAGTGCCTACTACATGTGCGCTGTGTTAGATATAGGAGATAATAAAGATGCATAAGTCAGTCCACCCTCACGGAACCACAGATAAAGGGGAGAGCTTGAGAAGTAACTTATATAATGTGCAAAGTACCATCATCAAGATATGCATGTGTGCTAAGCTATTCAACTGCCCTTTATTGCAAAAACAAGAAAAAGATGAATCTCATTAAATATGACATAGAAAGCCTTCTGAAATTTGAATCTCTACTGTTAGCTCTTACCCCCTTGTACTTTTACTTCTGCTATGTCTTGGCCAATCAAAGTGACTTACAGTGTTTCAAATGGATACGGCTGTGTCTAGTCCTTGTGAGTTTGTCTGTCGTGTTCTTCTTCCCTGGCATGTCCTTTCCTGCTTTGCCTATAGAATAATCATTCATCATTCAAGTCCAAGCTGAGTCCTCGTTTTTCTTAAACTTTAATTCCCTTCTCTTTTGTTCCCTGCACCCCCTCCCATCCTCACTAGCCTAAATTATAATCGGAGACCGCAGGATGTTGAATGAATCGTCCTCGTGGCTACGGAACATGAAGTAGAGAGAATGACAATGAAGCAAGTACTGGAACCTTTAAAGAACAAGGGGAAATGATCAGTAGGTCAATGGGTGAGGAGAAGAGAGAGGGACAGGGGTGGACATGGTCTAATGGCCTGATTCCAGAGGCTTGGAGATTTTAAATAAAAATGAAGTGGTTTGCAAGCAGCAACAGAGAACCTAGAGTATAGTTTGAGACCCACAGGTGTTTGTAGGGAAAGTGAGAGAGAAAAACAGCATCCATGTGAGAGAGGAACTGGAGAAGTAATATCTTCAAGGGCGGTTAGGAGAATAGCATCAAAACAGCACTGAGGGCAGGAGTTCAGGATGCACTGAAGATTGGACCAGAATCCAGAGGGGTGGAAGACTGGACCAGCGTCATGGCTGTGTGACTGGAATGTGATATGGGATATGTTCACTCTGCAATGGCATCTGGCTATCTGGTCTGGGTGACAAAGGCTTATCTGGGAAGCATGGATTTCTGTTGTGGTGAGATGAGTAGGAATGTGACATAACTTGGTTGGCCACAGTTGGTTGGTCAGGATCCAAGACACACCTACTGAACATTAGAAATGTTCAAACTGAAACTTGGAACAGAGATTCAGGATGTTCTAGTGTGAGGTTCTATATGTGAGGTATGAGGTATGAACTGGTTCCAGCTGTGTCTCCTGCCATCTGGAGGACCCTGTCCTGCAGCAGGAGAGAATCCCACAGGCAGAGAAAAGCGGACTTGGAAAGGGGAGTGGGCATGCCCTGAGGATATCAGGGTCCTGGTTCTAGGTTCCCACCGAGCTGTGTCCCTGCTCTTTAGTTACACAGCATGTGCAACACGTTCCTCTTCTTATCAAAACAATTTCAATTTGGCTAACTCTCAGTTACCACCAAAGAAGTCTTAACGCATGAATCTAATTTAAAAAGAAATAAATCATCAGCAAAATTTGCTACTGTATTATTACCAAGAAATTGCTTGTGACTCATCTCGAAACTGAATGTGACACTGCTAATTAGGACAGACAGTTGAGAGCAACTTGCCTCACAAAAGTGGGGACTCCAGCCATGACCCCAGAGAGCCGAAAGGTTATGCCTTTTCTCATTTTATCTTTTTCAAGCCGTGCTGGGTTCCCAACTATCCTGTTGTCTGAATCCCTTTTGCTTGGGCCTTCTACTTAACTATTTGTGATCAATTCACTGTTTCAGTTTAGGCCTGGGTCTGATTCAGTCCCCTGATGACATGCCTTGGCCTGGACTCTCCTGCAGAAACTCTTAACTTCTGTGTTCATTCCCTAGCCCCAAGCACTCCCCTGAAACACTCCCAATCCCCTGTTTTGTGGCAAAACACACTTCTTGAGCCCTTGCCTTAGTGGGATAATATTAAAAGTTGTCACCATGGTTTTGATATTGTTGAGTTCAGTGCACAGTGATCCAAGCTAATGACACACAAACGTCTTCATAAGATTAATTAATGTGAACTTTGGAGCAAGAGTAGCAGACTACGTATATCTCTGAGCCCCTGTAGTTATTGCAGAGAGAAGGCTGACCTGCGTCTGGTGTAGTCAACCTGCTGCCTGGACACACTCAGGGGCGAGAGGAGGGCATCACGGGATCATGCCCCTGAAACTAGAACTGCATTCCTTCAGTATTCTCTTTTCTGGAGAAGTCCATTCTTCCCACCTCCCCACTCCCATACTCACAACCCAAATTCTTTGAACCTCTTCTGTTGAAAGAAAATTAAATAACTTCTCTTCCACACTTACGAAATGAAGACTAGTGGTAATTTGGTATCATGCATTAGTGATGATGTCCATTTGATTATCTAAATGTCATCTTTAGGACTCATCCTATTAGTTTTGGTTGCAAATGCATTCATGTCTCTTTTATATTTTTAATTGGTTATCCAAAGATCCTCATGCCCAAATTAATAGAAAGTAGTGTTTCACTTTCTTAAGGGCAACCCCTCCTCAATTATCCAAGCCCCAAGGAAATCACTCAGTCCACGAAAGGAAGGAGGGGAGGGAGCTGTTCTCACAAATGCCAGACAGAGAACGAATGGAGTATCCTACTGGTCTTCTGCCACTCCTTCTGGTGGCTGTATGTTGTCACTGTTAAGAACGACAGTGCTTACACTGTCCTGTTCTGCTGAGAGGCTTTGCCTGTCAAAACCCCTGCTAGCTCTGCAATGGGACCGCATGCTTTGTTGCCAAATTTATGGCTTCCTAGTCCACATGGACAATCAGTCACTTTCCTTCAAACTTACCGCATGCCGGGTAGCTGGTTCCAAGAAGCTTGGCATCACTGCCACAACCACTTTTTCCAAGGATCTCTGGTTTAGAGCAAGTGATTCATGTCTAGATTTGATTTTTCTTCAGGCTAATACCTTTCTTTGCCATGGAACCATGCCAGGTCCATGTGTGCTCCTAACTTTAGATCCCACGGAACCCACTGGTGTTTCTCTAAGACATGTTGAGTTTCATTTAAATAGCACCAAACTGTGTATTGCTTGGGGTACAAAGTATTTATTAGGGATTGAAATCTGTGAAGGCAAGAGGGAGGAAGCAGAAGGAGAGGTTGAACCATGATTCAGGCCCAAGAAAGCCTTGGCTGACCTGGTGGGGAGCTCTGGAGAAAGTCTTCTGTCCAAACTGCACTTCTGTTCAAACTTGCTATGTGCTTAGACCCTGTGTCATTGAATCACCACATGGGGGCTGTTCCAGGAAGGTGGTGGCCTTGAGCACAGTGGCTTTTTGTGGAGTGGCAGGCCTGGAAGGAGCTGCCAGTCATAGGCTGCCTGCTGAGCACACTTGCTTGCCAGCTACCCTGGTTTCAAAGGGCTCCTGGGCAATGTGTCTCCTCATCTGGCACTGGCAGAATCACTGCAAATCGGGCTGAGTATAAAGCATAGATCTGATCTTCCCAAAGGGAACTACCTGAATAGACAAGGTTCTTCAACCCTCACACTGGCTTTTCTGGTGTGAATGCCACAATCATTGCCCCTTGTCCTTATCTGGGAGAAGTCCTTTCCAAGACCTCTGTGGCTTGAGGCTGGCAGCTGTTCTGAAATCACAGACAATGATTCTGGCAATGAGTTTTGACTGGATGGATGAGTATGGTTTCTAGACCCAGGCTCAAGTTCTAGTTCTCCTTATAAGAGCTCTGCATTTTATGCCATCATCTCTCTCTCTCTCTCATTGTCCCACACCCCACACTTAGAATTTAGGAGTTCTGAATAAGAACAGCAATGCCGTTCTCCACCAACTCTGTCCTAACACAGTGTTGAGTTAGCACTGAATGCTGACGCCTGGCAGACAGCACCAGCACTTCCTTCTGCCCACTGTGCCCAGATTGTTCGTGACCTCACCAGGGTTCCTTTCATTCAGGAAAAGATACATTTCAATAAACTGTTTTCTAAATTCCCTCACTTTACAGTAACAAACCGGCTTTGGCCTTGGGTACTTCGGCTTTACTATCATACTTCCAGGAGGACATTTGCTTCAAAATTGCGAAGTGTACATTCTCAGCCTCATGCTGTCCAGCCACAGGCGACCTCCTGTGGAGGCTGGAAAGTGCCCCCATACACCCCCAAAGATCTCCACATCCTAATCCCCAGAAATTGTGAATATGGTACCTTACTTGGCAACAGAGACATTGCTGGCATGATTAAAGTTCAAACTCTTGAGATAGGGAGGTCACCTTGCAGTATTTGGGTGGATACAGTGCAACCATAAGGGTTCTTACGAGAGGCAGAGGCAGGGGGGTTAAAGTGAGAGAAGGAGATGTAACAGAGGAAGCAGAGTCAGAGTGAGAGAGGGGAGAAGACACTGCACTTTGAAGATGGAGGAAGGCTCTACAAGCCAAGGCAGACAGGTGGCTTCCAGAACCTGAAAATATCAAGGAAATAGATTTCACCCTCAGAGCCTCCAGATGGAGCCAGCCCTGCCTACACCTGGATTGAACCCAGTGAGACTGATTTTGGACTTCTGACCTCCAGAACTGTAGGATAATAAATATGGATTGTTTTAAGCCACTATGTGCTTTGGTGATTTGTGACAGCTGCAACAGAAAACAAGTACATCTACGTTACTCAAAACAGACACTGATTGCACTCACTGCCTTAAGGCTTTCTAGACATTTCCCTGTTTGAGAACTGAGTGCAGCCTCTTCTTGAGTTGGTTGCCATGGAAGTAGCTATAAGGACGTCCCCTACGAGGCTGAACCCTTGGCCCCTGGGATCACTCTGTCTCTTCTTCAGACCTGCCTCCACAGAGACCATCTCTTCTCCACAGAGAAACAGTGAGCACTGGAGGATGGTTTTCTCTGCAGCCTTGCTTATGCTTGGATTCTAATAGGAAGAATAGTGGGCGTGAAAGAATTCCGAGTCAATCTGGAGGACAAGATTGACTGCTGCCTCCCTGAAGAAAGCCCTCAGCACCGTGGACTGATCTCGAGGTGCTGTGAGACCCACGCCAACTCCTGCCCCTCAGGCCGGAGCTGGGATTCAGGTGGGCTTCAGAGCCCGGCTTCCACTGACCTCCTGCTATTCAGGAACCTGTATTATTGGTCCTCTCTCTACCCTTTCCAGAATTAACCTTACTCACTTCCAGTGGAACACTCAGGTCCAAATGTGGACTCTCAGCATGCCATTCCAGGCTAAGGGGTCTTTCAAGTCTGCAGGTCATGTGGAATCCTTGTGCCTGCTTCCATCCCGTGCTCCCTCCTGCACAGCCTCCCCAAGCTGCTCCTCTAAAGTCAACACCTGTGCGGAGCCTCCTTGGCCCCGTGTTTCATGGTAGAAAAAATTGACCTGCAAGTTCTTACAGCTTCCACATGACCAGCTACTGTTCAAGTGTTGTTAAGCCCTTGGTGACAGGGACTGAGGCATTAGCAGTTTTGAGGTCACAGATGACCTTTTGTGCAGGGTCTTGTAGACTTTTTAAGTTATCATCCTTTCTTCTTGCCTCAGGGACCTGCCAGCCTAGTAATACCTAAATGGCTTGGTAGAGTCACAGTTTAAAATCTTTTCTGTCAGTGCACTTAATAAAATCTCCTGCAGTGTAGATATTTTGGGGCATTTCTCTGGACTTCACAGCCTGCCACTCGCCCACACAGGTGTGTTCACACAGTCTAGACACAGCCTGACATCCTCTAGGTACATCTGGCACGGACCTCTCTTCTAGTTCAAGCAGTTGTCTATAGTTTTAGAAAATGGGTGTACGCAGATACTGACATACATATTATCTTACAGGGCCCTTTCTCCTCTGATGCTTTTGAGAGATTTTAAAATATTTTACCACTTTAGACAGTCCATAAAGAAATTGCGTGGGTCTTACTCCCTGTTTGATATAGCCGGTTTCTAATAGGATATCCCTTGGGGACACTAACTACCTCAATGTAGTTCCAACAACCAGTCTTTCTTCTGTGATGTGCCAAGGCCCCCGCAGATGCGGGCAAGTCTGTTCTCCCCCGGGCGGTAGGGCCACCGTGCGGAAACGTGCTTCTGACTCTATTCGAAAACCAGGAGGACAGACACGGGCGCTGTGTCCGGATCTCCCAAATCTTGCATCAGATCACCCAAAATATAACCAAGTGCTCCTAGATGAGTGCCAATGCATGGCCCATGAATGTGACTATCCAAGTGACTACAGAACCCACACCCTTCCCTGACCAATGTGGGAAGACTGCACTTCCCTATACATAGCTCCTATTTCAGTTGTGTGAGGCTGCTGGATCAATCTACTCCTGGTTGCTCTACCAGGACTGAAGGTGGAAGTCTTTTATTCATATACTCTTCTAAAACTGGTTTCCTTACCTAGGATGTTGTCCTCAAAGCCTTTGAATCAGGATTTACCATTAAGATGAAAGGCATGTGCACGTTTCGTTTTCTTCTTTGTTGAAGTAGTGCCAGTTTCTTCGTGGTATTGGCTTAGTCAGAAAAAAGTATCCTTAGAATCACCGACTGGCCTCTCTTAAGACACCCAAGAAGTACGTGGGTGATCTCCTTTAGAGAGAAGGTCACTCTGGAAGGTCTGAGTGCAGCCTCCTTTAGAAAGGTAAAGATACAGTCCATAGTCCTGCCTGTCCTAGAGAAAGGATGGGCAAGACCTTTTGTGTTTTGCGAGGACAAACGTAGTGCTCCTGTTGGGGCATGTGGCTGTCTGGGAGGAGCAGGGCAGGGTGCCAGCCTGAGCCTATGGGGGCTGGAGGCTGTGCTGCTGCAGTGCTGCAGTGCCGGTTCCCTCTGGTGTCACCTGGACAGTGGAGCCCTAGCACGTGAACACACTGGGCACAGGCCTGAGGGTGGAGGGCCCCGAGTGACGATGGCGGGGAGGGACCGCCTTTTCCTTGAAGACCCTTGTGAGTTACCTCTCATCTGGGAACTGAGGAAGCCAGGCAAGTGGCAGCCACCACTGCCTAATTCAGTCCTGGCTTTGAGAAGGCTTTGCTGTTGTGGGAAAGCGGCTGCATCCCCCAGAACTGCGTCTGCTGCCTATTTTTGAGCCACTTCAAGGCTTTCCCCAGAATGACCCCATTCATATCAGGCTGTGAGCTGCTTCTTGTTCTCCAGGCACAGTTCCAGTGCCAGGCACAGTGGTCCTCTGCAGCTCGGCCCACGTAACTCACATCTCTAAGGCCAAAGCCTGGCATCTTCACTCCAGTGCTTTCAATGCCCTGCTTGGCAGGAAGCTTAGCTTACCAGGTAAATTTTTATAGGAATGGCCTTGGACAATTTGACAGGGGCATGTCCCAGTGAGGACAGCATGGCGAGTGGACTGACCAGCATGCAAAGATGCCACTTTACAGAGAGTGGCCCTGCCTTTGTCCCCATGACTGTGACTTAGGCCATACCTGGCTTCTGTGCTCCCAGTGAGACTTGATGCATGTGGGTGCTACTCAGTGTCCACGGCCCACGCACCTAGTATACTCAGTGTCCACGGCCCACGCACCTAGTAAGCACATCAAGAGAGTCCTAAGTCAATCTGGACTCCCCTTCCAAATAGCGGCCCTAAGCACTACGGGATGCCGCATGCCTAGCAGGAAGGACTGGAATGTTCTAGGGAAGTAGCTGGAATTTGTGCTGTCAGGACTGGACTCTAGTCCATCCTCTGTCCAGCCTGCGGGGCACTGCACAACCTTCTCCCTGAGGACATCCAGTTTCCTCCATCACCATGCCTTCCAGCCAACCCTTTGTACTCCAAGCTGTTTGCTGCCATGGTGTCTGCACGATGTGGATTCCTCTGCCTGCAAGTCTCTCCCAGCCTCTCCCAACCTTTGCCTGATTGACCCCAATTCTGCGTAAATGTCATTCCCTCCACGAGGTCTTTTCTGACCCCCCAAGAACAGTTTACGTCCCCAGTTTTTCCTCTGCATTCACAATGTACCTTTCCTTCTACGCTTATTTATCGCTTATTCTAGTCAGATGCTGTTCAAAGTGCTTTCTATATAGTAATTCACTTACTCCTAACAAACCCCCTAGGCCATAGGTACTATAGTATTTGTGTAATTATTAGGAAGTTATTGGCCATATGCTCCACTTGGTTTGCCTTCACTTTTAATCTGTTTCCTCCTGGCTTGCCTGTATTTGTTTGCTTTTGCCCCCTGTGTGCACAATGTGGCACCAGGCAGAGAACCCAGCAGGAGAGATTTGGATCAAACAAGAGAAAGTGTCTTCACACTGTTGGGGCTGCAGAGCCCAGGACCGTCCAGGGGACCTGAGCACAGGTGTCCATGGGAGATGCTGCTGTGATCCTCACACTTCAAACTCAGCGCTGGCTAGAGAAAGGGATGAGTGACAGGCCTGTGACAGTCCTCTTGGTGCTGATCTGTGATTTCATATAGAAAGAAGCGGATCCCTTATTCTGTCTGTATATGAAAGAGCAAGTGACCACATTGAGCACGGAGCCTCCATGAATAAGTGGCTATTAATAGACATTCGCTAAATGCCAAAAAAAAAACCATGTTGGACATTGTACCAAAACAAAGAATTAGATAAGGTCTTTGCTAGGATAACAGCTCTTCCTAGGGAGCACAGAAAATAAATTCATTGAGTAAGTGACCAAAAAAATAATAATAATAAATAAATAAATCACAGGTAAAGAACATAAATGCAGTCAGGGTTCTGACCCTTTTGAAAAAATTTCTTGCATATTTCTTTTATATGTCATGATTTATATATAGAATGTGGCATTCACTTTCCTAAAAGGATTCATAAGCTCTTACCCAAAAGCCTTTGCAGACAGGAAAATCATGATGGGCCATTTCATTTGACCTTCCTGAGTCTTGGTTTCTTTATTTGTAAAAATGAGTCAAGTGCAGTTAGCAATCAGGCCAAGAGTGATGGGACAGCACCCCTCTGTGTGATTCCAGCAGCTACTGACACAGTGAAATGCTTCCCTACTGGCTGTCCCACTGAAAGTCCCCATTGTCTGTGGATACTCTGGACATGCCCTCCCCCCGCAGGACCCCCCAGACCTCTCCATAATCCAGCTGTGTATGTATCATTCCGGAGTTTTGCAGGATGCAGGCGGCCTACTCAAAAGTGTGGTTGAAGAGAGATTAATGGGAGCTCACATACAATGATGTGCTTGAGGTTAAAGAAAACAAGCAAGGGATGGTGAGATGCCCCAGGTCTAGCAATACTGGGAAGCTGTTAATACCCCTCTGGACTTGTGGAGGGAATGACATTTAAGCAGAGTTGGGGTGAATCAGATGAAGGTTGGGGAGTGCTGGGAGAGACTCTGGGGCAGACGAATCCACATCACACAGACACCGTGGCAGCAAAGGTCAAAAGTGATGGAGTGTTTATGAGAATCTGGTTAGATTTGTGGCCATGGAGAGAAGCCACTGATGGGAACTGAGGATTTTATAGAGAAATATGGACTCCGCTGACTCCTGCTGAGCAGGAAGGGGCCCAAGGGAGGAGTAGCCCAATTTCTCTTTTTCTCTCCCTTCCACTCTTCTGCAGGTGTCCCCCATTAGCAGGATCCAGCCTGGAGCTAGACAGTCAAGGGGTCTGTTTGAGGCTGGCAGTTAAGGTCAGCCTCCCAGGTGCAAAGCAGGATGGAGGAGGATGAAGAATTGATTTGGCGGGGCAAAATAAGGTGCTCAGTCCTATTCAGTTAATGCTTAGCACAGCTGGTTCTGCAGGCCTGCTTCTGGGAGCTGGAGTCTGCCCCGATCCCTTGGCATACCAATTGCAGAGGATTTGTTTACTGTTAAAAAGCTTGATCTTAGAATATAATGCTCTTTTCCTCTTTGCTTTAGAGAGTCATGTTTAGCCTGAAGAGAACAGGAAGCAACCCCTTCTGCTCTTAAGGTAGTAAGTCTTTTTTTTTTTTCCCCCCCACAAGGTCTCACTCTGTTGTCCTGGCTGGAGTGCAGTGCCATGGTCACACATCACTGCAGCCTCGAACTCCTGGGCTCAAGTGATTCTCCCACCTCAGCCTCCCAAATAACTGTGGCTACAGGCATATGCCACCTTGCCTGGCTAATTTTTATACTTGTTTCAAAGGCACAGGTTTTTTGCCACATTGCCCATGCTGGTTTCAAACTTCTGGACTCAAACGATCTACTTACCTCAGTCTCCCAGGGTAGTAAGTCTTTAAGTAAGAAATGGAAAAGGACTATGGCTCACAGGAGATCCAGCCCAGCTCCTGGGCTAGGGGTTCTACCTAGGTGTTTTCAGTCAAAGCTTTACAGGAACAAGCTGAGTGTATTTACCTACGATATTTCTTTTATCTTCTCTTTGGTAATCTGTGTTAAAGGCAGGCAAAAACTGAGCAACGCATGGGGTCTCAGTCATCTCTTTCTGGCACCTGTCAGCAAAGAAAGGTCTAATTGCTCTGCTCATTCCCACTGCAGAGCTTCCCTCATGTGGCTTCCCCTGCAGAGAGGTCTGACCTTTTTCCATCCACATCTTACTGTCTCCCGGCCCCTTCCTCAAGTCCTGGCTTTCCCTGGCCCTCCCAGCTGTCCCCACGCTGCTCTGTTTGTGTTGACTTCCCTCCATCCTAGAATCTCTGCACCACCATTTGCCATGTCCTCTGGCTCTGCTGTCTTCTTAATAAACCTCCGTTTACTGTATCAGTATGTATCAGTGCTGCAGTGCAGAGAGGGCCTTGCGGAGGAGACCCTGAGCAGGGCTCCCGCATCTCCCAACACACTGGGCACAGTACTGAGTCCACAGTGGTGCTCTTGAAGGAAGACGAGGCCACTGATGGACTGTTGTGAGCTCCCCTATTTCAAAACCACCTAAACACCAGATGCCAGGAGCTCTGCACTCATAGTAGCGAGAGTCTGAAGGCTCTCAAAGGAAGAAGTCGCTTCTCTTCACAGTTTCCTTTCTCTAGATGAGGACAGTGGAGGACGTGCAGGTATGGGAGCTGCTTCCTCCACATGGCTCACCCCTCCTCGACAGAGGACATGTGGTGCATTGAGAGTGCTGGGCATTGAGGATACTCTGAGGACCTCATCCTTCAAGACACAATAACCTTTGCTCACCCTGCGGTTTGCCATATTCCTCGCTATTCCCCCACTGGATGCTTGTTGAAGGAACTGCAATTGTCTATGCTTATTGCCTTTCCGATATTAGCCAAATGGAACTCTAACCCTGGCAAAGGCAGCCTAAAGCCAAGAAAAGCTGTCATGTCAATTTCAGTTTAACCAGGTGTTGCTTTTGCTCTGTCAGTTGCCTCCCTGAGACTGCCTTTGCTTAGCAACAACCTCAGCTTTTCATAACAGCTTCTCCCTGAGTCTCAGCAGTAACTCTGGAGCTGCCAGCAGGAGGGAAGCCTCTCAGATTTAAATGGGATGGAAGGTAAAAATTCCCAGAGGTTGTGGGTTCCTGGAGGGTCTTAAAGCCTCTGGCATGACAGCTCTGTATAACGGCTGGGCTGCTAATCTCTTTCAACGTAAAGGGCTGCTACCCACATTTTATTGATATGGTTCAGCTACCTGCTCTTACTCAATAGTGCTGGGTTAACCAGAGAGGATGTGTTCTGGGCACGCATCTAGTCCTAGTGCTATTTGGCTCACCAGGAAATCTCACTTAGGAAGTTCATCTTAGTGGCGGGGGTGGGGGGGTGGGGGGGGGATTTGTGAAAGTGTTTTCAAGGCACTGGGAGATAAAGAAAAGGCAGAGTGTGGAATCAGCAGTGTATTCTTACTCTGAGTTTTATTTCCCCAGAGATCATTATGCTATTCCTAGACATTTCCCAAAGCCCTAAAGCTTTTCAAAAGCCCCTGTATTAGCATGGAATCTCTGGGAAAAAGGCAACATCCAGGCTGGGATGGTGAGTGAGTCTTAGCATCTATGTTGCAGTGAGATTCAGGACCCCAGCACAAAGCCACGTGTGTTGTGTACAGCACAGGTCTTGTATTACGTTCCTAAAGTAGATCAGTGGTCATGGCACCACCTCAGTATGTGCAGTGACACACGTCAGGATTGACAGGGTCCAGACAGAAGGTTCGATCTGTTTCAAAGTGTGCAGCATTGCTCAACCTTTCATACTTCTTAACACACATGGAGCATGTGTATGTGCACAGCACAGTGGGTGAATAGGCAAAGCTGTTCACAGTTAGATGTCCCAGGCTAAGGGGTTCCAGCTGCCCAGGTTTGGCTCCCTAGATTTCCTCTAACCCAATTTTTTCATATTAGGTGCCACAAAAGACATTAGTGAATTCTGGTTTGCAGTTGCAGACTCATTACCACTCAGAAAAGCACTTCCAGAATTCGCTAAGACTCTTGACCCTGTATCTCCTTGGCTAATTCATGACTTTGGGCCTATCTGAAGTAGTCATTTCAGAGCCCTGAGAGTATTTAGAGAGAAATACAATTAAGAAAATGTGGAGTGTGTAAGGCCATGTCTATCCTTACACAATTATGGAGTGTTTTAAATAAGATTAAGTAAGATGGAGTGTGTGAAAGCATTTTATAAACCACAGTGTACATTTTTATGTTTAATACTACTACTAGTGCATGACTGATTAGGCAGATAGTCCTCACTTACTGATTATAATGCTGCAACTCCTCAAATGTCCAATCCAAACCATCCACTAAAGTAATGAGTAAAATACATGCAAATAGAAGGGCAAACATTCTATTTTTTTTCTCCTCTAACACAAGAAAACATTGGGCTGTTTTTAGAAGTGTATGATTCACAAAGAAGAAGAATAATGGTGCCTAAAATTAGAAACATCTAGTTCAAACCACCTAGAGTAATGAAAATATGGTGAGTTTAATGCCTTAAAACATCTCACAATAGCAGTTGGGAAGAAATCACTAAGTGACTAAATATTTAATAGTTACCAGGAAATGTTAAACAAAGGTGGGTTACTGTAATGTAACTTTATCTTTGTTTTTTACATAAGTTAAAATATGATTAATTGGAACCATAAATAATGATGGTAATAAGAATGATTACAGAGGTCACCACCATCTTTTTCTGAGGTGTTCAATGTATCCTGTATGTGGTACTACCTTGGAGACAAAGTCTAAAGCAGAGATGTTCAGGGTAGCTCCCCTGATCGACTCCCATTCATTCATTCATTCATTCATTCATTCAACAAATACTGTATTTCACCAACTCTAAGAGTTGTCAGTTGTAAGACATGCAATTATTTTATATACCACAAGGAAAAGTTGATGTCAATTAAAGTATGACATGCCATTGATTGCAACACACAGCTCCAACTTCAAAGACTTCTAAGTAAAAACACATGCATCTTAGAACCGAATAAAAACAATACTTTTTAAGTGTAGTATACCTTAGGGAGAAGGCTTGCAGGTTCAGACAACTGGGTTAAAATCCTGGTTTGACCTCCAGTGACCTTGAGTGCTCCCTAAGTCTGACTTTCCTCACCTGTAAATTAGGGCCAGAGAAGTAGCTTCCTCAAGAGAAAGTTGTTAATTAAATTAAAACGAGTGAAAATCTAAGCTGGGTCATTGCTTTTGTTAAAAGTCTCACTCCAGCATTATTGAGTGATGAAAGTTCAGCAACAGGAAGACCAGCTATGGGCTGCTCTAGACTAGATAGGGAACTAGTATAGAGTAGTTGGAGCAACAATGGGGGCTTGAATGAGCGAACAGGATGTAGACGAGATACAGATTGGAAATGACAGATCGATTGCATGGGGGTGGGGAGAGAGAAAGAGAAGTCAAGGGTAAGTTCTAGGTTTTTGGTTTGAGCCCAGTTCGATGGTGCCATCTATGGAGATAAAGAAACTGGGAAGAATTACATGTTCTATTTTGGATTTACTCCTTTTGAAAGGTCACCAGGGAAGCTTGTTTAGAATACTCATTCCGTGGCCCTACCCATGGAGATCCTAATTCTATAGGGGGTCTCCTCCAGCGAGTCAGATGTGCTGCGTGAAGTTCTGAGAAGAGTCTAAATCTTGGAAAACATGGTACCTTCATCTTTTACAAGTTCATTGGTGCATTATTTTGTGTGAATGTGTGTGTGTGTAAAAAAATGCAGTTGTACTGGTTTGAATTCAACTATATGTGTAGTAAGGGTACCCATAACTGAAAAAAGTAGTAATCCATAGAAATAACATAAATGAGAATACGTTTGAGGATGATGGGTTTTTTTGTCATGATATTCTTCCTCCTTCTTTAGGGCCTTTGTACCCATGGTTACTAAGAGCTTCCTCTCTCCCTCTCCCAATCTGCACAGTTAACTCCCCCCCATCTTTGTAGCTCAGTGCAAATCTCACCTCATCCGGACGCCTTCCTGGTGTCTCAGACAGGCTCTTTGTGCTGCATGTGTTCATAACACCCCATGCATAGCACATTGTGTGTGTGGGATATAATTTTATTATTAACTTTCTTCCCTGCTAGATTGAAAACATCTTGGGAGCAGGAAACATTTTTATTTTGGTCAGCATTTTATCCACAGCATGGAAAACAGTGCCTGGGCATATTAGGTCCTCAATAAATAATGGGGAATAAATAAATACATGTGGGTGTTTTTTTATCCAGTTCCATGTATAATTAATTTTCTCCTCATTGGTGGCAGTTTTTGCTGCACTAATTTTTAGGAGGGTCTTTGGGGACCCTAGGGCCAAATGGACCAGAAAGAAGATAAAATGATTCAGAAATATAAGAAAATATAATTGGACTGAAAAAAGTCCTTACATAGACCTAAATGTCAGCAACAACATAAATCTACTGAATTCCCCTCTTGACTCTCTGTGGAGTTCTGATGTTCCAACAGAGTTTTATAGTCCTGACACGAGAGTAGTGCTAGAGGGAGAACTGTCTCCAGTCCATGTTGGGTATGTACCAGAAACCGTAGTGCTAGAGGGAGAACTGTCTCCAGCCCATGTTGGGTATGTACCAGAAACCATCAGCCATGGGGAAGCTGGAGCTTAATATGACCCACTCCCATTCCTCAAGGAATTATTGAAGTAATCATGCCTGGGGCTTCCATGGCAAATGTTCTTTTCTTGTGGCTAATCTGGGTTATTCATCAAATGACTAAAAGTGACTACATGGGCCTAAGTCCCACTGAGTTTCCTGACTAGTTTTCCAAATGGTTCAAATCTACTGATGCAATTCCTAGCATAGAATTGCCTCAGATGTCCATTATGCCCTTGCCAATGATATAGCCTGTCTATTTCAGGGCACTGTACATTTAACCCAAGGTACAGGTAATGCATATTCTCAAGCATAGCCCAACCATATCACATTTCTTTCCTCCAAGTCATAATGTCACTCTCTGAATGACTAATGTAAATCAAGGGGTATTTTTTCCCCAGTTGGTTCTTAGATATCTTGCTTCTTAGGTTATTACTGCAAAGGTAGGCTGTACTGGGGAAAAAGAAATGACAGAGAAGAGAGGAGATAATGGGAAATGTATAGAAAATGCTACTAAGGAAATGTAGTGAGCTAGGTTGGTGAGTTATTTAGTCAGGAAGACTTTCTCATTGATAGTTCAGGGGCATGCCTTCACACTGCTGTTTGTTAGGAAATAGGCTATACTGCTACTCACATTCCAATTTGATCCTCAGTGTTCTGGGAGCTCAGCTTATCCTATGCTGTGGACGCCATTTGACTGATTATTCTTTCATATTTTTGAAAACAAGGAATGATGAGACATTAATATAGAAGCTCCTAGTGTGCCAATATTTAGAAGAGTGATTCTATATGTGGCTGGACAAAAAGACATGCATTAATGCAAAAATGATCCAGGGCCAGGGTATCTGAAGTTTTAGTAAAACAACAGTGTTGAGGTGCATGTGAAAAGTGGCAGCAACCTCGTTGTAATGAATTTACTGCCCTTGTGCTGCCCTGAGGGAGGGCGTTCACTTCTGACTAGTGAATTACACTGTGGAATCCTGACTTCCTTGCTCAGGACTAGGGCTGGGCAAATGGTTTGCCTGGCCCTCTTGTGTATGTGCTGTGGTAATGTCAGCTCCATCAGATGCTTAGGAGATGAAAGAAAAAAATGTTTCAGACTTGAGGTGGGGAGCAGCAACTTGTACTCAGGACACAAAGAAGAAAGTGCTGGCGAGAAGGATAGAGCACCTTAACATTCCGGAGCCCTGACACACGGGAGTGTTCCCTGAATTAGGTGTTATTAGATCAAATGTCCTGACTACCTTGAGCTAAATGGGCATGGGAAAACAGTGTTGATTTGATTTTCTTGACTCATTGCAACTATGAGCTCTCTGGTGGACAGCAAGGGTTGGTATCACTAATTACTATAAATAAAACACAAACTTGTTTGGTTTTATCTAACCTGGTGTAATTGTCAGAGGTAGAAACATATGCCAAGAAGAGTCTGTCAGCAAAGAGTTTGGGGCAAAGATCTTGTGCAGTTAGATCATTACAGGTTTGATTCCCAAAGGATTAGATTCAGTCCATATGGAACTCCCTGGGGGATTCAGAAGGATGCCCTAGTCGTTGTTTATTTAGTTAAAAATTAAAGCCTGTAGGATACAATTCTTACCAATTATATTTGAGAAATGGAAGCAGCCTATGAGACAAATCCAAGGTGAAATTTTGCAGCAGGAGTTCTTAACATTGGGGCTCAGTAGTGAGTTTTAAAAGCTCACAAACCACCGGAACCTATGTAGAACATTTTGTGTATTTATACTTGAGTGTCTGTGTTTTTTCTTCAGATTCTGAAGGAACAGCCTTACATCCAAGGTGTCAGGACCATAGCCTTTCAATCTGTATGTCATGTCACAAACAAAGGGCTTTTCCAACCAAGTCCAGGTGAATAGAGATACCTCCTACATAGCTCCACAAACCCAACACCTCATAAAGGTTTTGTCTTGGTTTGAATTGTATAATTTTATTAGTTATGGAAATAGATACAAACCATGGGAGCATGCAGGTAGAGACCCAGAGGATTTCAGATCTTGGGAAGCCTTCTGAGATCAACTTGTCCAACATTAATTTCGTTGATGGGGAAACTGAGGCTTGGAGGTGCAGCAGCCTGCTGCAGGTCCCCTAGCAATCCAAGGCTGGGTTTGGATGGAAAAGCATCTCTTGGCTGCCTGCTTCATATTTTCCGTATTCTATCTATCCCTGATCATCAGGAAAATATGAAGACATCGGTACGCAATGAGAGTACATGCTACCTCTAGTATTCGAATCTGATTGTGTTTTGCTGAAAGCCTGTCTAGGAATGGTGCGCCCTGTGACCAGTGAGCAGAGGGAGCCAAGACCTCAGTTCTTCTCTCTGAGATCCTACTTGTAGCATCATAGAAGACATTTGATGCACATCTATGCAGATCTCTCGCACTTACTCACTGAGAAGTTTTAATTGTCTGGATGTCCTTTATATTTTCTCATTTTATTTTCATTTTTTCTTGCCTGTTAAATTGTAATATGAACACTTAGAGAAAAAGAAATTTTGTATCTGACAGACAGCATCTGTTGCCACAGATCTTAGCTCCTTTTCGAGTAACCAAACACAAATGAGAATTATGGGCACTGGCGAAAGTGACGTGGTGTGGGGTAGAATCATTTATTTTATTTTCATTTCTCTTTCTCCGGCATCCTTCCACAAGAAGAGGACCCCTCCTCCACACGTGCACTCTGCAGTCTGGGCTCCTCTTCCGGGCATCTGTCTCACTCTTACAGTTAGTCAAGTGCAGGAGGTATAGTTTGATGGCTCTTCCTTCTGACCTTCCATCAACTCTGGAAGTGAACCTTCAGAGGAAATTAAAGCTGAAGAGGGTGGTTGGGCACAGGCACTTGGGGAGGGGACCAGGGCTCACCTATCTTCCAACCCCACGCTCTGTCCACTCCAACCCCACACTTTGCCCTCTTCCTTTTACATCCTCAAGCTCTTCACAGAGAGGTTGGAAATGAAGCCGAGTCTAGGGCGCGAGAGAGGAGAGTGAGGAGGACTCAATGAACCTGAAATTCAGCCAAAAATACACAAATATGTCCAATGAAATCTGCATGCACACTTCTGGATCCTTGATTATAATGGTCAGGATGATGAGAAATCATTGTGAACTATATCTAGAGACCCCTCTTTTCATCACTATTTCTTGTTATTTTAAAGATGAATCTTAGGAATAACAGGTGTCATCTGTTTTGAAGAGTTAAATAATTACAGTAAATACTACACAGACACATGCATGCACACACACACACATGCACACACACACACACTTGTACTGAAAATTCTGAGATTTTTGCCTACTCTCAACATCTTTTACTTTTCTAGACTTTAGGATGTGTGACAGTTTATTCTCTCTTGTTTTACTTGTGTCATATAGAGGGCAGCTTGGGGCTAACATTATTTCCTGTTCCAGAAAAAGCCACTGTCTTTTATTAAGCAATGCTTCTTTCCAAGTGCTGCAGCGTTCATCCCTCAAGTTTTCCTTAAGGAGTCACTTCAAATATCTGCAGAAATGGCAGTTAGGATCGTGCATTTTATCTTCTTATGAACTATTCTGGAAACACAGACAATGCATTGGCTGTGGATCTTGCCCACATTCACACTTTCAATTTTCATTTATCAAAAATGCTGCTTCCCCAATTTTTCCTTGCAGAAATCTTATAAAACATAAAATCACCTAATTATTGAATTCTAAAGCTAGATAGAACATCAGCAATCTTCCATCATAACATCTTATATAAAAGATAAGGAAAGGGAAATTCAACTAGTGATAAAATCTGGACTACAGCCTAATTCTACTGATTAGCATTTCAGTTCTGTATCCAAAATATCACAGTGCTACTCAGAAATGCCACGGTTCAAGATTCATTGGAAACAAGGTAAGTGCTATGGAAACTCCAGGAAGTTCTAATAAAACAAATGCACTGAGAGAGGAATAATTCATTTTCAAATAATGTTGACAATCCCTAAAATATTGAAATAAACTCATACACTCTCACATCAGGCCAAGAGAAGAGATCCAAGTTATTTGGAGGCTTTCATGGGAGTAAAAATCAACATTCAAAAAACGAAAGTCAACCCAGGTCACCTTCATAAAGGATAATGCACCAAAATGCCTCAGACATGAATTGTAAGAATGGATCTTAACGTGAGCTCAGGAATTAGGGAGCCTTTTCTATAAACAGTGTGTGTTTCTAACAACGTAATAGGTATGTGGCGGCGAAGGTATAGCGTTATGGAAAACAGAAAAATCTGAATGAGAAGGCAGAGACTCAGAGAGCTCAGCTATTCACAAGTCATGGGGATATTAATTTGCATTTATTGCCTTGGAGGCGGATAAAGTTGGACGCTCATGGAAATAGTGCCTGAATTGAGAACAGAGAGGAAAGAATTGATACTTTAGAATGGCTTGTTTGAGCAGTTATGGGATGACAAAGGACATATACTATGCAGTCAAGTCCCAATGAGCAAGTTCTGAAACGAATTAGCTCTGGGGTTTGGTTTAAAATTTTTTTTAAATGCTGAAAAGAGGTAATACTTCATTACTGCATCAGATACCACTAATCTCAATTATTTTTTACTGCTTCTGTGACGAAGGGTAAACGACTGATGTGTGCATATGTATTTGGCAAACAGTAGCACAACAGCATGCAGTTTTCCACATCCATCCTTTAGCATATATTCTTCTCTTTAGTGAGAAGTACCTCAAATTTTTACCATTGTGGAAATAGAAAGTCCTTACAAATGTGTCGTGAACCCATATTGCATGTTTTAATTAAACAAGTCCGTCCATTAGATTCCTATAATTGGTTAGTGCTCCTGTCTTTTGTTTCAAACTCACAGTTCAGAAGGTATAAGATAAAGATGGGGGCAGAGCAAGATGGCCGAATAGGAACAGCTCCAGTCTCCAACTCCCAGCGCGAGCGACACAGAAGACCGGTGATTTCTGCATTTTCAACTGAGGTACTGGGTTCATCTCACTGGGGAGTGCCAGACGATCGGTGCTGGTCAGCTGCTGCAGCCCGACCAGCGAGAGCTGAAGCAGGGCAAGGCATTGCCTCACCTGGAAAGCGCAAGGGGGAAGGGAATCCCTTTTCCTAGCCAGGGGAACTGAGACACACAACACCTGGAAAATCGGGTAACTCCCACCCCAATACTGCGCTTTAAGCAAACCGGCACACCAGGAGATCATATCCCACACCTGGCCGGGAGGGTCCCACACCCACGGAGCCTCCCTCATTGCTAGCACAGCAGTCTGTGATCTACCAGCAAGGCAGCAGCGAGGCTGGGGGAGGGGCGCCCGCCATTGCTGAGGCTTAAGTAGGTAAACAAAGCTGCTGGGAAGCTCGAACTGGGTGGAGCTCACAGCAGCTCAAGGAAACCTGCCTGTCTCTGTAGACTCCACCTCTGGGGACAGGGCACAGTAAATAATAACAAACGCAGCAGCTCTGCAGACGCAAACGACTTTGTCTGACAGCTTTGAAGAGAGCAGTGGATCTCCCAACACGGAGGTTGAGATCTGAGAAGGGACAGACTCCCTGCTCAAGTGGGTCCCTGACCCCTGAGTAGCCTAACTGGGAGACATCCCCCACTAGGGGCAGTCTGACACCCCACACCTCACAGGGTGGAGTACACCCCTGAGAGGAAGCTTCCAAAGCAAGAATCAGACAGGTACACTCGCTGTTCAGAAATATTCTATCTTCTGCAGCCTCTGCTGCTGATACCCAGGCAAACAGGGTCTGGAGTGGACCTCAAGCAATCTCCTACAGCTATAACCTACAGCTGAGGATCCTGACTGTTAGAAGGAAAGCTATCAAACAGGAAGGACACCTACACCAAAACCCCATCAGTACATCACCATCATCAAAGACCAGAGGCAGATAAAACCACAAAGATGGGGAAAAAGCAGGGCAGAAAAGCTGGGAATTCAAAAAATAAGAGCGCATCTCCCCCGGCAAAGGAGCACAGCTCATCGCCAGCAACGGATCAAAGCTGGACGGAGAATGACTTCGACGAGATGAGAGAAGAAGGCTTCAGTCCATCAAATTTCTCAGAGCTAAAGGAGGAATTACGTACCCAGCGCAAAGAAACTAAAAATCTTGAAAAAAAAGTGGAAGAATTGATGGCTAGAGTAATTAATGCAGAGAAGCTCACAAACGAAATGAAAGAGATGAAAACCATGGCACGAGAAATACGTGACAAATGCACAAGCTTCAGTAACCGACTCGATCAACTGGAAGAAAGAATGTCAGCGATGGAGGATCAAATGAATGAAATGAAGCGAGAAGAGAAACCAAAAGAAAAAAGAAGAAAAAGAAATGAACAAAGCCTGCAAGAAGTATGGGATTATGTAAAAAGACCAAATCTACGTCTGATTGGGGTTCCTGAAAGTGAGGGGGAAAATGGAACCAAGTTGGAAAACACTCTTCAGGATATCATCCAGGAGAACTTCCCCAACCTAGTAGGGCAGGCCAACATTCAAATCCAGGAAATACAGAGAACGCCACAAAGATACTCCTCGAGAAGAGCAACTCCAAGACACATAATTGCCAGATTCACCAAAGTTGAAATGAAGGAAAAAATCTTAAGGGCAGCCAGAGAGAAAGGTCGGGTTACCCACAAAGGGAAGCCCATCAGACTAACAGCAGATCTCTCGGCAGAAACTCTTCAAGCCAGAAGACAGTGGGGGCCAATATTCAACATTCTTAAAGAAAAGAATTTTAAACCCAGGATTTTATATCCAGCCAAACTAAGTTTCATAAGTGAAGGAGAAATAAAATCCTTTACAGATAAGCAAATGCTTAGGGATTTTGTCACCACTAGGCCTGCCTTACAAGAGACCCTGAAGGAAGCACTAAACATGGAAAGGAACAACCGGTACCAGCCATTGCAAAAACATGCCAAAATGTAAAGACCATCAAGGCTAGGAAGAAACTGCATCAACTAACGAGCAAAATAACCAGTTAATATCATAATGGCAGGATCAAGTTCACACATAACAATCTTAACCTTAAATGTAAATGGACTAAATGCTCCAATTAAAAGACACAGACTGGCAAACTGGATAAAGAGTCAAGACCCATCAGTCTGCTGTATTCAGGAGACCCATCTCACGCGCAGAGACATACATAGGCTCAAAATAAAGGGATGGAGGAAGATTTACCAAGCAAATGGAGAACAAAAAAAAGCGGGGGTTGCAATACTAGTCTCTGATAAAACAGACTTTAAACCATCAAAGATCAAAAGAGACAAAGAAGGCCATTACATAATGGTAAAGGGATCAATTCAACAGGAAGAGCTAACTATCCTAAATATATATGCACCCAATACAGGAGCACCCAGATTCATAAAGCAAGTCCTTAGAGACTTACAAAGAGACTTAGACTCCCATACAATAATAATGGGAGACTTCAACACTCCACTGTCAACATTAGACAGATCAACGAGACAGAAAGTTAACAAGGATATCCAGGAATTGAACTCATCTCTGCAGCAAGCAGACCTAATAGACATCTATAGAACTCTCCACCCCAAATCAACAGAATATACATTCTTCTCAGCACCACATCGTACTTACTCCAAAATTGACCACGTAATTGGAAGTAAAGCACTCCTCAGCAAATGTACAAGAACAGAAATTATAACAAACTGTCTCTCAGACCACAGTGCAATCAAATTAGAACTCAGGACTAAGAAACTCAATCAAAACCGCTCAACTACATGGAAACTGAACAACCTGCTCCTGAATGACTACTGGGTACATAACGAAATGAAGGCAGAAATAAAGATGTTCTTTGAAACCAATGAGAACAAAGATACAACATACCAGAATCTCTGGGACACATTTAAAGCAGTGTGTAGAGGGAAATTTATAGCACTAAATGCCCACAAGAGAAAGCAGGAAAGATCTAAAATTGACACTCTAACATCACAATTAAAAGAACTAGAGAAGCAAGAGCAAACACATTCGAAAGCTAGCAGAAGGCAAGAAATAACTAAGATCAGAGCAGAACTGAAGGAGATAGAGACACAAAAAACCCTCCAAAAAATCAATGAATCCAGGAGTTGGTTTTTTGAAAAGATCAACAAAATTGACAGACCACTAGCAAGACTAATAAAGAAGAAAAGAGAGAAGAATCAAATCGACGCAATTAAAAATGATAAAGGGGATATCACCACCGACCCCACAGAAATACAAACTACCATCAGAGAATACTATAAACACCTCTATGCAAATAAACTGGAAAATCTAGAAGAAATGGATAATTTCCTGGACACTTACACTCTTCCAAGACTAAACCAGGAAGAAGTTGAATCCCTGAATAGACCAATAGTAGGCTCTGAAATTGAGGCAATAATTAATAGCCTACCAACCAAAAAAAGTCCAGGACCAGATGGATTCACAGCTGAATTCTACCAGAGGTACAAGGAGGAGCTGGTACCATTCCTTCTGAAACTATTCCAATCAATAGAAAAAAAGGGAATCCTCCCTAACTCATTTTATGAGGCCAACATCATCCTGATACCAAAGCCTGGCAGAGACACAACAAAAAAAGAGAATTTTAGACCAATATCCCTGATGAACATCGATGCAAAAATCCTCAATAAAATACTGGCAAACCAGATTCAGCAGCACATCAAAAAGCTTATCCACCATGATCAAGTGGGCTTCATCCCTGGGATGCAAGGCTGGTTCAACATTCGCAAATCAATAAACATAATCCAGCATATAAACAGAACCAAAGACAAGAACCACATCATTATCTCAATAGATGCAGAAAAGGCTTTTGACAAAATTCAACAGCCCTTCATGCTAAAAACGCTCAATAAATTCGGTATTGATGGAACGTACCTCAAAATCATAAGAGCTATTTATGACAAACCCACAGCCAATATCATACTGAATGGGCAAAAACTGGAAAAATTCCCTTTGAAAACTGGCACAAGACAGGGATGCCCTCTCTCACCACTCCTATTCAACATAGTGTTGGAAGTTCTGGCTAGGGCAATCAGGCAAGAGAAAGAAATCAAGGGGATTCAGTTAGGAAAAGAAGAAGTCAAATTGTCCCTGTTTGCAGACGACATGATTGTATATTTAGAAAACCCCATTGTCTCAGCCCAAAATCTCCTTAAGCTGATAAGCAACTTCAGCAAAGTCTCAGGATACAAAATTAATGTGCAAAAATCACAAGCATTCTTATACACCAGTGACAGTCAAACAGAGAGCCAAATCAGGAATGAACTTCCATTCACAATTGCTTCAAAGAGAATAAAATACCTAGGAATCCAACTTACAAGGGATGTAAAGGACCTCTTCAAGGAGAACTACAAACCACTGCTCAGTGAAATCAAAGAGGACACAAACAAATGGAAGAACATACCATGCTCATGGATAGGAAGAATCAATATCGTGAAAATGGCCATACTGCCCAAGGTAATTTATAGATTCAATGCCATCCCCATCAAGCTACCAATGAGCTTCTTCACAGAATTGGAAAAAACTGCTTTAAAGTTCATATGGAACCAAAAAAGAGCCCGCATCTCCAAGACAATCCTAAGTCAAAAGAACAAAGCTGGAGGCATCACGCTACCTGACTTCAAACTATACTACAAGGCTACAGTAACCAAAACAGCATGGTACTGGTACCAAAACAGAGATATAGACCAATGGAACAGAACAGAGTCCTCAGAAATAATACCACACATCTACAGCCATCTGATCTTTGACAAACCTGAGAGAAACAAGAAATGGGGAAAGGATTCCCTATTTAATAAATGGTGCTGGGAAAATTGGCTAGCCATAAGTAGAAAGCTGAAACTGGATCCTTTCCTTACTCCTTATACGAAAATTAATTCAAGATGGATTAGAGACTTAAATGTTAGACCTAATACCATAAAAATCCTAGAGGAAAACCTAGGTAGTACCATTCAGGACATAGGCATGGGCAAAGACTTCATGTCTAAAACACCAAAAGCAACGGCAGCAAAAGCCAAAATTGACAAATGGGATCTCATTAAACTAAAGAGCTTCTGCACAGCAAAAGAAACTACCATCAGAGTGAACAGGCAACCTACAGAATGGGAGAAAATTTTTGCAATCTACTCATCTGACAAAGGGCTAATATCCAGAACCTACAAAGAACTCAAACAAATTTACAAGAAAAAAACAAACAACCCCATCAAAAAGTGGGCAAAGGATATGAACAGACATTTCTCAAAAGAAGACATTCATACAGCCAACAGACACATGAAAAAATGCTCATCATCACTGGCCATCAGAGAAATGCAAATCAAAACCACAATGAGGTACCATCTCACACCAGTTAGAATGGCGATCATTCAAAAGTCAGGAAACAACAGGTGCTGGAGAGGATGTGGAGAAATAGGAACACTTTTACACTGTTGGTGGGATTGTAAACTAGTTCAACCATTATGGAAAACAGTATGGCGATTCCTCAAGGATCTAGAACTAGATGTACCATATGACCCAGCCATCCCATTACTAGGTATATACCCAAAGGATTATAAATTATGCTGCTATAAAGACACATGCACACGTATGTTTATTGCAGCACTATTCACAATAGCAAAGACTTGGAATCAACCCAAATGTCCATCAGTGACAGATTGGATTAAGAAAATGTGGCACATATACACCATGGAATACTATGCAGCCATAAAAAAGGATGAGTTTGTGTCCTTTGTAGGGACATGGATGCAGCTAGAAACCATCATTCTTAGCAAACTATCACAAGAACAGAAAACCAAACACCGCATGTTCTCACTCATAGGTGGGAACTGAACAATGAGATCACTTGGACTCGGGAAGGGGAACATCACACACCGGGGCCTATCATGGGGAGGGGGGAGGGGGGAGGGGGGAGGGATTGCATTGGGAGTTATACCTTATGTAAATGACGGGTTGATGGGTGCAGCACACCAACATGGCACAAGTATACATATGTAGCAAACCTGCACATTGTGCACATGTACCCTACAACTTGAAGTTTAATAATAATAAATTTAAAAAAAAAAAAAAAAGATAAAGATGGAGTCGGTCCAGTGAAATGTGCTGAACCTCAATTAAATTTTAGTGTTAATTCATTTGCTAACTTATTTCCAACTTGAACAATAGTTGTCATTCATCATCACTGTCATCATCACCATCCACAGCAACAAAAACTAACATTTGTGGATTGTCAGTCATGAATATGCTTAGTACATCCCACTGGTCAGAAAGCAGTCTTTGGATGAGTATTCTCAATGCTTCAAGTTAGACGTCTGGATCTACTGTGTACAAGCCTTGATGGGGCAATATTTAACAACAGGAGCAGAAGAGCCACTGCACATTTGCATGGCTGGAAAGGAGTAGATATTCCACCGAAAGAAGAGAGATGTGATTCTACAGAAGTGTTTGGCTAGAGTGGCTAGGGACTGTCCATCCCTCACAATCCTCCTTGCATTCATGAGATGCTCATGTCAGGGGACATCCTAATACTAGGGGTAGTGGAGGAATCCTAAAGTATGGCAGTGACTTATCTCTGAATCACAAGGGGTCCAGTATACTTGGAATCCAGGTCAACCTGCGGCAATTGTCCTCCATCAGTGCCTGCACCAAGAAAAAAAAAAAAATCACTACAGGCTCTATTCAGGGTGATTTTCTGTGCTCATTCTGATGAACATTCTCTTACCAAGCTCCCATTTCCAGAAAAGGTAGGTCCGTGACTTGCCCCATAAGCTCCTTTCAAAGCCATGTCCTCCTAGATGGAACTCTAAATCTGACTGAAGACCTGGAAGGCAGAATACCCTTTCCTGTGGTGTCCACATGTTCCCTCTAAAGACTGCAACTCAGCAGACTGAGGCTCACACAGCACACTCACCAGAAGATGAGAGTAAGCGACTCCTGAGGCAGGATAGGAAGGGCTCCTATCTGGTGAACTCATCAATCACAGTCAAGTTGGTTCAACAAAGAACGTGCTCTTGCATAACCAGGGCTCTAAAGATCCACAAGGCAAGAAAACTATTGAGTTGGCAAATAGGTAAAATTATCAGTGCCCCTTACAAAGTTGGTTCTGACTCAACACTCTCTCCTGGGAGGGTGATGATAGCTATTTGAAGCATGATTAGCAGTAGCAGATGTTACTAATGTCTACTGGTGGTCATTTAGTAGATATTGGTATTCACTAGTACATAGTATATGTGAAAGATCAAGCTCCCATTCAGACAAAGGTTGTGGGCACTGTGTTCTGCTGTCTCAGCCAAGCCTCAGAACTGCCTCTTTGCAGGTGCCTTGGCACATGGTATTCAGAGGTGTTTCTGGGCTCCAGTTTAGGAATATGGAGCTCACCTATCTTTTCCCCACTCTATTCCAGTAAGCCATGCTTTGCACCCAAACCCTCAGGCCAGTGTCTACTGAGGTGCTAGGCATGGGAGGGTTAGTCAATCCCACCCACCCACTTTCATTCTAAGGAGACTCAGAGCCCTTTCTCTTTAATGGTTCCTGGACATAGAGAGGGAGAAACACCAGTGCAGTCAAGATTCCTGAGGCTTGGCCAGGTAGTTCCAGACCTTGCTGTCAGGAAAAACTTGGGGCATCTGGGATGTGGCTGGGGCTAGGGGTGAAAGGGTAGAAGGACACAAAGAAAGGTGAAGTCAATAGCTTTCTTCAGTCTTGCCAGAAGCAACTGGAAATGACACAGCTCCATCCCAGTCCTTTCTTGTTCCTCTCAGGTGAAGCTGACCTGGAAACGCAAGTGCCGTCATTCCTGTGTGTTTTGGCTCGGACCCATTTCTGACTCTCGGTTCCTCTTTTGTGGCTAGAGGTGAGGTTTGGAGGTAGGGTTTGGAGGACTGGTTGATGGCAGATTATTTAAAACTAAACACGATGTTTCAAGCTGGCTTTCTGTTTTGTTTTTGGTGGGGAGATTTTTTTTTTTGGTTTATGGGAGTTTTCTTGCTTATTTTCTGTGACAGTGACTTTCTGCTGCCTCCCAGAAATAATCGGGCCTAAATTCTTCTCCCTGACTAGACTTGGCCTTTGCCCATGTTGTGTGGTGAGATGTTTGAGCACAAGCAGGACACTGGCAGCCCTGGCCAGGACCTCCTGAAGGCACTGAAAATGCAGTCCCTATCAGACGCACCTTCACCTTACCTCTGTGTGCGGATGGAGGAGGTCCTATGTCCTTCCTGTTTGTCATCTCAGCACTTACCACCCCTCCATCCCAGGAGGGTTTAAAAGCCCATCCTCCCCATCCTTCAAACCTGAGCCAGGCAGGCTGTGACCCCACCCCGCTGTAGAATGAGGTACCACACCAGGTGAAGAGGGACATGGAACACTTTTTAATGTCAAGTCAGAGACAACCCCACCCTCCCGGATCCCCCAATCCCACTTTCCCTCATCACATCCAGGACCGCCCCCCCCCCCCCCGAGGACTCTCTGGTTCCCAGATTTTCAGGGGAGGGAAAAAAAAGATTACCTAAAAATTGCATTTTCTTCTCTTTCATACACACTCACACAAAGGTGGGAAATTAAATAAAATAAACCAAGAGGATTAAACTCTCCAGTGGTCACGAAGGCATCAGAGATTCCCATAATGGGCTAAAGCAAGTGGGTACTGACGGTTCTGCTTGTTCAGTTGCTTGCTGTCTGTTAATGCCACAGAGCAGGATGGAGAAAGCAGGGCCACCTGGGGTGGCCGACGCGCAGAGCCACACCTGGAAAGATGCTGCGCCTGGTATTAGTCGGATTTTTTTTATCTTTTCACTTTTTATAAATGTCTCTGACATGTAAATAACCCAAGAAAATAAAAAGGCAGGAGCTGATTACACAATTACCAGTAAACTCTATCATCTTTTAGAAGATCAACACACAGCTAACGCCATATACAGCATGCAGTAATGTCTGAGAAAGGACCCTGCGGAGAAATAAAATGGCTAGAACTCTAACAAAAAAAATATATGTATATATATACTGTATAATATATGTCATCAAAAGAAGCATAGCCAACAAACCCAAGATACAGTGCAGATCACCTTTCCATTTCTAAACAGTGTGTAGAGAGCATAGTATTGTCTGCATGAGATGCCACAGTCGGGAGGAATCTGTAGCGCTGGTGGAGATGTTGGTTAAATCGGATGTATTTTTTGGTGGATATGCCAAATCCTCACCAGGCGATTAGTGCCTGGTGTCTGGTCCACCAGTTGTAAACCTAGTTAAGAAGTACACTATTCATTTTTACTGTTTAACAAACATACTTCTCTTCACCCTTTTCAGTTGTATTTTTTTAGTTTTGTCTTGTTTTTGCACTAAGTTCTAGACTCATATCAGAAAATATAATTAATAAAATTAATAATGAATCAGAATCCCTTGTTATCCATGATGTCCATGTAGTAAAATGATAAAAAAAAAAAAAAAAAAAAAAAAAAAAAAAAGTTTAACGGTATCTTTTGTGACTGTTGTTTGTGGGATTGTTGTTGCTGTCGGACGGTCTTACTTTGTTTCCTTTTTCTTTCTTTCTCTTCTTATTTCACGTTTCACAACACACACCGTGGCAGCACAGTCTACCAAAGTGCCCACAGCGCCACGCTTGGGCCGGAAGGTCTCACTCTGTTCGTCTCTATGGACGGATTGAATTTGGGATGGCCAGCTCCAGAATGTTCCACGTGGGGGCACTCTGTGGGCAGAGTGGCTGAGCCCTTGCCCACACTGGCACCAGAGAGGTCACACGATGCAGCTTGCAGTGGGTCCAAGCCGGGTGTGCTGCGTTCTTCCCGTTTGGGAAAAGAAAGAAAACTCCGTTGTACCTAAATATCTGCAAGGCAATTTTCAATTTCTTTCTGAAAACTTTCCCCCCCCAAAGTATTCTTTGTTCCCCTCCCTCAAATTTCTGTCCCATGAGGCTGTGTTTCTTCTAATTTCATTTGTAAATATCTGATTGGTTGCTGTCGGTGTTGCCAGTGCTGTTGTGTTGGTGGTGGTGGTGGCGGCAGCCTTTCCCGGGTGGGGAAGTGGCACTCACATCAAAATTTGAGAAGCAGGTGCAAGACCAGAAGAGGCAGCAGCCAGACGCAGCCTGCCCTCCTCGACGTGCCGTTGCTCACCTCGCTGACAGCGCCCGGGCCTGTGGAGAGAACATATACTCGCCGTGAGTGGGCTGGGAGAAAATGGAAGGAAAGCCCGGTGGTTGCCTGGTCTGCTGTCATTCGGCCTTGCCCCTGGTGAGGCGTCCCTCTAAGTGAAACACGTGGTGTTCCAGCCCCAGCTTGAGAAGTGAACGTTCTATGGCTCACATCCCCCAGACACACACACTATATAACAGGAAGCCTTCCCCTGCAAGGAGAACATGAGGCTCAGGTTAAAGCGTCCTGGACCTTCTTCCTTACTGTGTCATAACATGCAAAGGCCATGGCTCAGGCTCAAATTCAAGAAGACGGTGGCAGATTCATTAATATCCTACAGAGCTTTAACAAAGTCAGACTACTGTACTGAGTGCCTCATCACCCATCCACTTCTGAGCCCCGCCTGCCTGAAACACTCACCTACCCTCCAGCTGCTTGGCCTGTGGCTCAGAAAAGAACCTGTTGGACAAAACAATTTGGACAAAACAATCCGTCTGCCTGCTGCTTCTGCTGCCTTGGGCGCAGAGGCCATCCTGCCAATCACTCTGCCCCGGGCAGGGCACCAGGGTTCCACCTGGAGCACCTGACCTCTTCCCCATCTGGATGGGGTAAGAGCAGATGCAGCTCAAGGATCACATGCCTGCAAGGCCAAAGCCAGCCCACATGGATGGAGGTGAGTCAAAGAAAGGAACAGGAAGCCTTCCTGTGCATGTGGATGTAACTGGAGATTAATGAGGACACTGGGATGCAGAACTTGCCCCAGTGTATGTCCTTTGGTGGGGTGGTAGGGGGTACTTTTCCCTAGGAGGCACACACTGACATGGCCTACAAACAGATACTCTTTGAGATGGAGACACAAACACAGGAGGCAGGAGAACTGCAAGGCAGTACAGTTCCCCAACAGCTTCCCTATTGTTCTGAAACATACGTTTTCTGGCTACCTCAGCCCTTGTGGCCAAGAAACCCCATGACCAGTGGAGCTTTGATTTCTGTAGAGTACGTAAGGTTGGATGCCCAGATGAATTAGGTACCCAAGGAACCAGGCCACCTTCTCAGACTGGACCTGCTCTGGCACACTCTGTTACATTGAATAGAGGTGTTTAAAGCTGGTGGCCTCACTAAGTCCATGTCCTCCTGGGCTAGGGAATAAGGAACAAAGCCAGAACCTGCCCGCCTGACTTGGATGCTCAGCGTTGGAGACATTTCTGGCTAAAGCAAATCAAAATCAAAACAGGCTTCTCGATTCCATTTGGGATTATTCCATCAAGTCTAGAACTCTTGGCTTGAAGGCAGTGCCCTTACAATTTTATGTCTTGGCCTTTTGGGATAAATCCCTAATTTGGGGACAGTGGCTAAATAGGTAGCCGCGAGATTGAAATGCAACAGGTCATCAACCTCACGTTTCCCTGGTGTCTGATTCGCAGTATCCGTAATGCCAGAACTTCTCAGCGGTGCAGATCCCCATGCTGAGAAGCCCGGGGAATACTTATTCTGTCTACCCTGCAGAAAGAAGAAAACACAAAACCAAAGATATCTGTGCTAGGATACAGGTGACCAAGGAGCATTCCTGGAAAGCTCCCGCGGTTTACATTTCAACAAGCAGAAATGCTTGTCATTTAGGATCGGTCACTAACTGGTTGTGTCTTCTAGAATCTAACTACTGTGTGTGCACAAAAACCATCACCAGACACTCCACTCCCTCTTTGTAGACGCTCACTCTGTCATCTACACAGCACATTCTTTGGAATCAAAGGAGAGAAGCTTCTGCCAGATGCCTTCAAGGGTGAGAGATTGTTTCTCTGCTCTGCGGGAGTCCTTCCCCTCCGGGCAACTCCAATATTCCTCCCACCAAGGCCCTTGTCTGTGCCTGAGGCCGAGGACGCTGAGATGACAAGGGTGGCTCTGAGTCCACGTGGCCCAGCAGGCCTTTATGGAAGCCGGGTTGCATGTTTTGCCTCAACGGAGTCAGCAGTCACATTCTATCTTCATACGCATGAATCACATAGTACAATTCCATACGTGTCCTGCACACTGGAGTCCTTAACTCCCGGCAGGACACACAGCTGTCAGCACACTGCTCTGCCGCTTTCATCCCTTATGCGCTCCTGAACGCCTATGTACATCTCTGAAACCCATTTCCCGTTCAATTCCCACACACTCCCACCTCCTGTCTCCCGCTCCCTCACCATGACTAAGAAGATGCCCTGGGTAAAAGAGATGGAAGACAAGTGTCCCTTCCCTGCACTGAGGTTCTCTTCTCTCTTCTGCGTTCCCTCCTTGCAGCGAAGCCTCCAGGGAGGATAATGCCACAGCCCAGCAGGGGCCTGGCGTGGTTACCATGTAAGGGAATGTTGAAACCTTGTTTCCAGGCTGGGGACTCTGCAGCTCGGAGACGACTGAGAGTGGGCAAACACCCCCTGTGGCACATCTCAATGGCCCTGCGGCTATGCCAGGCACTCTCCCTGGGTGCCTGTGTTTGGTCTCCTTGCTACGCCCCTCAGAGTTCTTTTGTGGATCTACTTCACGCTGGGCAGCACTACACAGAGCTTGTAAGGACGAGTCCTCACCTGTTGTGTTAGAAAATTCTTCCTATGGAAGACAGAAAAAGGCCACCAAGTGCCTGCCAGCCATTCTCTTGCTTGTAGTATATCTGGGAAAAGCTCGGGAAAAGCCTGAGCGGCCTCTCTGAAGCTCTCCGTCTCCACCTCAGGCTGGCGAGTGGCTGGCACTGACTATGTGACCATATCCAGTCTGCACAGCCCACCCCACAGGCACAGGCACTCGCCACCCCGGAACCTGTCTGTCTCATCTAGGACACCAGACCTGGACCAAGCTGGACAGAAGGAGAAGGAAACAGGGGTAGCCCTGAGGCAGGGGCATTCCACACATCCTCTCAAAAGAGACAGTCTGCACCATCTCATCTTTCAATTCCCAAAAATATTCACCAATTGAGCCTTGCCACCTATGGCCTTGACCCCTGGAATTTATTCCTTATGCTAATTCCAGGGTGATGTTTCTACCCCAAATTGATCATGATCCTCATTTATTTGAGGCCAACAGGTTAGCACCAAGCCCAGCTTCTAAGTGGAACGAGTACTACATTTCGTGATGTGCCTGCAGTCTGCATCCTTGGTGTCTCTTCTTGCCACACCTAGTTCGGTGCCCTTGCCTCTTGCCACATAGCCACATGTGTGCACACAGGGGCGTGTCTTTTTTCCCACCCTCACACACTCTCCCCTCTGTCCGAAATATGCCTCACCCATATCACTCTTATTCTTCATTCCAGCTCCTCTTCCAGCCTTCAGACACCTCTTCCAGGCAGCCTTCCCTGCGTGGTTCAGTGCCATGCACATCCTGCTAGTACAATACTTACCACCCTGTGTCATAATTCTCTTTGCCTAACTTATTTGTATTTCCTCCTTTGTCCTCTGTGCAGTAAGTTCCTTAAGAGCAGAGTCTGTATCTCATTGGCCCATGGCAGGGATTCAACCAGTGTTTGTTGAAAGAAGGAGGGGGCGTTGCCACTCATGCTGACATATCCACATTTATTTGTCGTTGTATTTTACTTTTGCTTAAAATTATATTTGAAGAAAACAAAACAAAAACGTTTTTCATACCTTGCCATCCGCTTTATCTCAATTTCCTCTTCCAAATACCTTTACTCTCCTTTTCTAACTATATCCAATACAAGTAACTGAGAATTGCTGTGGCTGAGTGTCTATCTACATAGAAGCAAAGTCATGTCAATTAGGATTTCAGATAGAGTGCTTGCATTTGGAAAGCTATCACAACACCTTAATGACACTCATGTAGGAGATGAGAATTATTATCTTCCTTTCTAACATGTGGAAACTGAACTTCAGGGAGCTTAAGTGACTTTCCCAAGTCCCCTGACTTCTATCTTGAAATGCACCCATCTTCCCAGTATCTCAGAGATGCATCTTCAGAGAATAAAGAGAAGAGAGTGTGGCTGCATGGCCTGCTCCACCTGGGTACAGGTTAAGGTGAGAAACGCAGGCGTGCCACTGGGCTGCCTCCCGCAGGCCATCCCACACTGAATGAATGCTATGTGGAAGGATTCCACGAGATGAAGACCTTAGGTCCAGGCGGGCTTGGAACACAGCACCCTGGGATCAAGGCCCTCTCAAAGCCAGTGTGGGCCAGAGCGACAGCTCAGCCCATCTGCCTAGTGACATGGGCCATGCAGATGAGGCCTCCATTCTTCATTCAGCCACGCCTCCACTCCACAGTGAATGCCTTTATTGCCTCTATCTCATTAGAGAGCTGCGGAGGCCTAAAGAGACTAATTACCAGGACAGTTAGGGTCCCAGAGAACTGTGATGAGTGTCAATTATCCATCGGAAACATCTGGCAGGAATGAAAGCTTCAAATAAGATGCATTTTATTCGTAGCCAAGTGACTCACCCAAGAACCTCCCCCTTCCTCCCATCTTCCCCTCCCTGCCGCCACTCCCCTTCCAGCTCCAAGTTAGAGACATAGAAAGAATGGTGCAAGCAAGGGCAGCATGCAGGGCCAAGGTCTAAGAAGATCGCTGCATTAGAGCATCCGTGTGTGAGGAAAGAGGCAGGTCTGGTGCAGAGAAGCCCAGAGATGGAGCTATTCTGGGCACTGATAGGTGCTCATTAGTGCCGCCAGCAAAGAGAAGTTAGGCTGCTGCAAGTGGGATCTACCCAGGAAGGATTGGATGTCCTTGGGGATAGGGTTAATCTAAATTGACACTGAGGTGGCTCAAGGTCAGGGGAGGGTTCCCTCTGCGCTGCTTCCTGGAGTTAGCTCAGGAAAGAAGGCATCTGGGAGGAAAGTGAAGAGTTTTACATACCCCACACCCACCAAGGCAGCAGCTGTCTGAAAAATATACAAACCTTTCCAAGGGGTCAGGGCTGTAGTTTTCACTTCTAAAAGAAATTAAAAACAAGCCACTGTTAAGGTCAAAAGCAGATGGAGGTGCTCACTTTGCCCTCAGATGATTTCAGGAAGAAGCTGGCGCCCCTGGCGCAGCAGTGTCCCTGGGCCTCTTGCACGTGTCCCTTGCTGTCCTGACCACTGCCCAGCCCTCCTATATGACCCCCTCTGGTTTTCTGGTTTACTTGGGCAGCCAGTTGCCACAAAAGGTGTGCAGGTTGCTGGAGAAGGATGTGAATGACAGTCAGGTTGGACCACAGACGGAAGCAGAGCCAAGATGTCTACCTGATTTTAGCAGGTGACACAGCTGCACCTTTGGAGCCTGAGGCACCAAACCAAATCTCCTTTGTAGAACAACTTTCTTTGGTCATCAGGCTATCCTCTAATTAGTTGAAGCCTGTAGGCCTTACGTATAAAGTTGATTGCTGCATATGGATTTATACTACAGCATTTGAATGTAGGTGCTCATGCTGTATTTGAAATGCAAAAGTTTGACTGGCATTTAGCTATGCATTTAGAAACACTAGTGAGTTAGCTTCCATGTTCCAGAGGAGCCCAAACCATTGATATCTGACTTCTCTTGAAGAGCTGGATAATACCAAGCTGGTTCCACAGGGCTTCATCTCTCTGGGGCACCCTGCAGCTATGACCCACACCCGTGCTGCTGCAGTTGCACTTGCTAGGATCTCCCTGTAGAAATGCTGGGATCCTGGCCCCTCTCTGCTGCCTAGACTGTGAAAGATCTCCATTTCACCAGCTTCAGCTCTCAGAACAACCTACAGAGCCTCTCTACCTTTTCTGTGGATAGTAGATGCCTTGTTTGGCCTGAATTTGGAATGATCTCTAATCTTTTACTTCCCTCTTTGTTGTTCACCCTGGATACAGAGAGGATGGAAAATGACACTAAAGCTTTTTGCATCAAAGTGACACCTTGGGAGTCTGTGTTCTCTGTGCAAAGGTCCTCGCATACAGAAAGACAACCTAGATATAACTCATCCTAAAAGCAACTAAAACATTTGCTCAAAGTCAGATGAATACATACCTGTGCATTCACGCCCTCAGTCTATTCTTTAAAATCACCTGACACATGATATCCCTCTTGATTTAAGTGGGCATTAGCGACCCTGAGAAGCCACTCTGAAGGTACAAAGAGGGAAAGGGTTCATCTACGATCAAAAGTTTTGTGATTGAGAAAATATCTGATGTACAACAGGATGGTAGGGAAAAGCCAGGGGTGACGATGCCGTGTTGCCTGTGCATTTAACAAGGACGGTCCCTTGAAGGGCTTGCTGGGCCCCAGAAACAAGTTCAGAAGCTAAGGATGGGGGGCCATTTTCATCAATTGTCTTATTTAGGTACTAGTGATTTTTCAGCCTCTCTGTGCCAAGAAAAAAGATAACTGGAAGGAGGAAGGATGGACTGAAGACAGACTTCGGGAGATAAAGTAGTCATAAAACTTTTACCCCCAAACCACAAGCAGTTTGGGGGTGCTCATCCAGAGAGTGATCTGGGTGCTGGTTCAGACTGTGCTGGAGGAAGGATCCCGGAAGAGCTTTCACCTGGCAGTTGAGATTATCAGAAAGATGAATGCATTGAAAGCACAAGTTCCTCCTGGAAATACCAGAGGTTTTCTATAAACAAAGACCCCCCAAAAACTTCAGCTTAATTATTCCATCCAGATGGCTTTTTTTTTTCTCTTCATCTGAATCTCCAACACACGCTACTTGAAAGATTGCCAACTCTTTTTAGTGTCCACATAGGTAAAAAACAATTTGATGCTCATCTTAGACTTTAGCTAGAACTCATCCTTGGGCTTTCCCAGGCAGCAACTGTTCAACCCTTCTGGTCAACTAGAGCGTCCTTTTGATACCACTTCTAACCCACCACAATGAGGTGGAAATGCCAGGATATTTTCATATATACTCTACACCCATCATGCTCATTCCAGTCCACCCCCCCTTGCTTTGGTACTAAGAAGACATGCTGGCACTGTCCTCTGTGCCATGCTTGACATGCTTCTGTCCAGTGTGTGTTGTGTCCCGCTTCCAGAAACAGGAGACTTGCTTGAGCCATCAAAGCTAATGCTGGCCATAAGCTCAAGTCTTTGAGTAACATCTTGACTATCAGGAACATAAACAATCCCTGAAAATTCAAGTGTGTCAAGCATGCATTTTCCACACCAAGGCTTTAACTGAAACTTAATTGATCTCTTTGTTAATGGTATATTAACAGTAGGTCAGGGAGGGTAGGAAAATATGTTGAAAAGAAAGAAGAATGATGGAAGGAAGGAAGAAAGAAAGGAAAAGAGGGAGGGAGGAAGAAAGGGAGGGAGACAGAAAGGAAGAAGGGGAGAGAGGAAAGGGGAAGGGGGAAAGAGGAAAAAAAAAAAGAAGAAAACAACAGTGAAAAGAACCCTCCCACCCCAACTCTAAGTCAATATTCAATGTCTGCTCAATCCAGAAAGTAATATTTTTGCCAGCAAAGCTAATTTGGCTGAATCCGAGTGTCCAGTTAAGCAAAGGGCTGTTGTCTGGCTCCTATGGGCAGAGGAGGGCTGGTTTCATGTGAAGATGGATATACAAACCTTCTAGCAAGAGGGTGAGGGACTTTTGTTTCTTTTGTACTTTCTGTTATCTAGACACACACATACCATAGAAATGCTTAACTACTGGATGACTTGACCTAATTAACTGTCTTTAATCCTCTGCAGGGAAGAACTAATAATCTCTTCTGCTGCAATAGTTTCTTTCTGATATACAGAGTTTACTTTAGTCCCCTATTCTTTAATAAATTGCTTTGATGGTCACTGTGAGGTTTACAGACATTAATTAGCCAACCTTTCCCAGCCCACTGATACCATCAAATCTGACTTAATGCCTAGAAGATAAAAGACAAAGGGCCAGTGGGTGGAAAATAAACAGCCATGGAGCCGCTGAGTTTGCACTGTGGCCTGAGTGCACTTTCCTGTGCAGAAGTCCAGTGAGGGATGGTGGAACATCCTTGAGTCCTTATTTATCACTGTGAGAGTCCTGCACCACCAAATATTAACAGGAGAGGTGACATGCAATCTGTTTTGTTTGCAAAAGGGAAGCAGAAAAATACTTCAATGGTGGCAGAAAATGCTGAGGAAGAATGAAATTCTCTTATCAAAATACTTCTAGTCCATCCAGATATTGGTTAGCAAAATAGCTTTGAACTTCTCTTAAAGCCAAGTGTACTCTGTCAGTGGAAATCAACGCATTCATATAAATCTTTCCCGGTATTTCCGAGGTAAGGTGAGTATAACTTGGAGGGTATTTCCTGAGAAAATACATAGCTCTCTATTGTATTGAAGACTAGCAAGCGAGGCGGGGGAATGAACACATGAGTGCGGTAAATGAGCCCAGGTGCAAGGGCTGTCTTCTCTAAATTATTTCTCATTGTACAAGAGTCCAGCAGCTCTACTGAAGACTGTACTAATCCAACTGTCAGAACGTTTTAGATGTCCACAGTCTTCTTCGCTGACCCATTCTCCTACACCTAAGAAGGTTGCTGAGATGAGGGGTTGAGCACATCCAAAGAATCAGAGTAGCAAGTTGGCAAAGAAAGCCTTCCACCCAGAGTCATCAGTTCACGGGAGAGAAGGGAGCAGCCCAGCTTTGTCTCAGCAGATGGGGCCAAAAATAATGTCTCTTGCTCCTTGTGCCCTGCTCAGTGACCAGGCAGAGTAACCTGTTTGCTTTCGTTTGTGTTTCTGGTTGGTTTTCCTGCGGTTGACTTTGATATGGGATGATGTTCTCTCTGTGAGTTGAGTACACCTTCCGTTAAATACTCTCTTTTAAAAGTCCCTACCTGAGTTTCAAAAGCTCCAATTTCCTCTGCGAATGAAGATCTCAGTTGTCAGAACTAGCTCAGTCCTTCCAAAAGCATAGCCATAGCAATGCGTGCCCATGCTCCAGGCTCTCTCACTTCCCTGGTACTGTATGTTACCCACTTTTCTACTGCTCTCTATTTTATGTCTGTGAATACGCTCACATGGAGGTTCAATAAACACAAGTTGAATCATAGGTTGAATCTGAGTAAGTCTATTGACACTTTTCCTTTCTATTTCTTTGTTTCATTTTCTTGCTTGTGGCTCATCACTGTGGTGCTGTACATCACTAAGGTGAGTAACGCAGTCCTCTCTCTTTCCATGATAAAGGTACTTTTTTTCATCTATCAAGCGCTTCCCATGTAATGCATTTCTTTTCATCTACCCCTCCACCTCCGAAGTCTACAGCCATCCTCCGATGACAGTTTGCAAGGCCAGAATGTGAGGAGATGAACAGGGTGGTGTGGGATGAGGTGGGGAGAGGAGGTCAGGGGATTGGGGTGGAAGGTGGGAGAAGCATTCCCCTCCCTGGCTTCACAGCTGCCTTCCTGAAAGGCTACTGCTGTGGTCAGCACTGTCCTTAGGGTGAGAGCAGTGCACGTGACACACATTTTATTCCACTGCTTGCTTGGATGCTTAGTCATAGTCTTAATGAGTCACTCACTCTAGGTTAGTGAGAAAATTGGAAGGGATGTGCAAAGACAGGCAAGAGATGCAGGAGATATTTGCAGGGGAGGGCTGTAAATGGAAGAGGATGTAAAGGGACTGTGGAGAAGGGGCTGAGAAATGAGTGAAGAACACCCTGTGATGTTCCGCTGAGGGGCGTCCTTGTCTTTCAGTTTACGTCTGGAGATTCAACATGCACCTCAGAGTTGTCAAAGCCTTTGTAATATGCATTCTCCATTGACTGTAGGAACAACTCTGTAAGGTGGATAAGGCAGATCAACTGTATTGTAGAGAAGAGGAAATAGAGTCCAAATAAGGCTTAGTGAGTTGCCCAAGACCAAAGAACTACTAAATGCCAGGCCCTAAACTAGAAATCACTATGTACTGGCAACCACTCATGCAGCACCATGCCTATCTTCCTCCTTTGGAGAACCTCGTGAGCCAGTTGATGCATTTGACAGAATATCTGAATCCTCGTGTGCTTGGTGTCTGATTCTGCTGCTGAGGGACCATCAATAAGACCCTTTTCACGAAAACTGTTCAGTTGGTTGAAGTAGTCTGCCTACGGGTCCCAGACTCACTCTCTACGCCTTGCCTTTGTGCTAATCTCTGGGCTTGGAGAATTTAACGATACTTTTCTTTCTTTCCCCCTCCCAGCCCTGCTGGGGGAGTGTGAGCAAGGGATGAGGAGAGCGAAGGGAGCTTGAAGTCTCTCTGGCTCCCAATCACCTCCTTCACCAGCTTTCCACATCCTCTAAGACACTTTACAGACACAGGTAATACACAGCAGGGGATGGGGAGTGGGGAAGGGGGGCTCTGGGATAGAGGGAAGGGGAGACAAAACATAAAGCAAGGAAGATACTGACCTTGCAACAAAGTTGAGCTCGTAGGCTCATTTAGTTCTAAATCGGTTGAGGGACACACAGGAGAGAAAAATGAGAACAAACACATATATTATATACAGTGCTATATATTTGTCATATATAGTTTGTATACTGCCTTTCACAGACATTTCTGGGGGAATATATAAAAACAAGGAAGACAGAAACCAAAGGCGGTAGGTAGGACAAGGTGCGGCGAGAGAAATGCTGACATGCTTTATGTTTCCATATTGAATGCCATGGCTGGGAAGGCAGGGAGCTGGTTATGCCATACATTTCCTGGTGCAGTTGCATTCACTCTTAGCTCACGCTGAGCCAGGCTACCGATTGGATAACAAAGGACTACAGTTCCTTTCCAGATGACAGATTTGTTTCCCACTTCCCCACCTCTGTCATTTCATCTTAGGACACCAAGTTCAGGAATTTTTGCCCTTGGCACCATGGTAGGATCAAGCTCCCCAGAGCACCGTGATTGAGGAGTGCAGGAGCAGAACTCTCAGAGGTCCCTGCAAGCCCTGTAACCTTAGAGACCAGGTGCTTGTGATGGGAAGGACTAACCTGCTCCTATCTGACTTAAGTATTCCCAGACTGCCGGACTACGGTCTCTTGTACCAGAATTCCTCACTTCTCAATGTCTAGGCCACGTGGAGAGAGCGTGCAGTTCATGCACAAGTTGGTGGCAAAATGATGATAATTTTGCTGCCTTTCTGTAACGCCACAGGAGAATAAACTTCATCAAGAAGTTTGTGTATTCACAAAAAGTACATGCTGCTTTCCAACCTGCCCCAAGTGTGCTTGCTGGCTTTTAATGGAAACTGATATGGAAAATTCCCTAATAAATTCATATTTGTCAAAAGACCTCATTGACAGTGAGCCTCATTAATGAACCTAGGAGCCACAACAACGTCTAGACTATTGGCTGCAAATACTCATCTCGCACAGGAATGGGGGTTGCGAGCTCCACAGAACTATGTTACCCAGGCAGCATTTCCAGCGATGGGCTCCTCATGAATGATCTCTCAACTGAAGCTAACAAATTAAATTGGTTTCTGATTGAAACGTGCTGCAAACTTTTTCTCCCCTAGAGATTTAGCATGTTAAGGTTCCGAGACTTCTGGCATTAAAGGACATCCCCACATGTACCCCACTCATCTTGGTGTGACCCAGTCTTTCTAAACATATTTGAATATATACTATCACTTTTTCATGTCCTTTTAAGAAAACCCTGGACTCCAGAGAGCTGGCAATGGTAGAAACGTACCAAAGGAGGCACAGGGCAGGTGCTGATAGACCCATAGTGCAGGGGGGCACGGGAAGTAGACATTGTAATTGCTACACGTGTGCCTGCTGAAAAGAGCATATTTATGACCCACGCTTCACTGCTTTCCTTGTCATAAATGCCATCTATTCAACTCTTAGGAGAACTGTTTGCTGCTTCTCCCTATTCTCATCCTGAGATGGCTTAAGGGGAAGAAAAGCTGGGGAAATAGACAATCGTGATAAATCCAATGGCTGAACCATTTCACGCAACCAAGTCAGGAGAGAGAAGGTCAAAGTGGGGGACCGGGGGAGAAGGCTACTCCTGTGAGGACGAGGACTGCTGTGGGCAGAGAGCAGGACTTGGGACGGGTTAATGGGAAACTGAGGGGGAGCCTTAGATTTGCAAGGCAAGGGAAGGAGGGGTCTGTTCCTTCCTAATCCTGGTCTCTGTTCATGCAGACAGACGCCTGCCAAAAAAGCAAAAAGGCCTGACAAATGCAAGGGACACTTATCGTCCCTGTGTGAGAGATGCCAGACACATCAATCACTCAAATCACAGCTCTGCCCATTCCGAGCCACTGGCTCGGGGATCAAGGGCGGCTTTCTCCTTCCCAGCCCTCTCAGATAAAGCTGGCTTTACTGTTTGTGCCGGGTAGAACGCGGGAGGATGTAATGGGCAAGCAGAGATCCTGTGGTGAAGCAGTGCAGGCTCGTGATTTGGAGCAAGCCACATACGCTATCACCGAGGGCACGTGGCTGGGCTGTGGGATTATCCCAAAGTTCTCAGAATACAAGGAATTTGTGTTCTTGCAAATTATCTGTCAAATGCCTCCCCTTACTTCCCCATCATATTCAAGAGTGCTTGTTAACATGAGGGATTGGGGAAACAGATTTGAAAAATCTCAAGCTCAAAGAACTTGATGGGGTATGAAGGGATTTGCCCAAAAGCCAACCGGAATTTAATCCTGTGGCCTGTAGGGAGAATCTGCATTCATCATGAGAGGCCTGGAGCCCTGCCTGGTGGCACCGTCAAGACGGCAGGCTCACGTCTGCACAGCTCTCTGCTCACAGGGGCAGGCATCAGAGTTTACAAGGGAGCTCGCTCACTTGCTTCTGATATCAATACAGTAGCCAGATATGTGATGAAGGCGGGGCCCTTCACGTCCCAGCGACTGGAAACAGTTTTGGAAAAGGGAAAATTTTACAATAAGCCAGTGAGCAAAGACTGAAATAGCAAACGTTCCCCTCTGAGTTCTTGACTATTTTACCCAATTACGATTCCCAGAGTCAGTTTAGGAGCCGTCACTGAGAAAAAAAAAAAAAAAAAAAAAAAAATCAAATGTCATTTTTGGCATTCCAAAGTCTTTTTCTCCCGTCTCAGGATCTTTTCCATTATGGAATGAAACATAAACGTTCTTTTTCGTTTTTCTTTTCCCACTTCTGAGAACTGCTTTTATACATGTACTATACATATACTACTTTGTATACATGTCCACTGTCTGTCTCTGTCTCTCTTGTTCTTTCTCTTTCTGTCTCTGTCTCTCTGCCTCCTCCCTGTGTCTCTCTATCTCTGTCTCTCACTGTCTCTCTGTCTCCCTCTCTTTTCCTCTCTCTCCATTTCTTTCTTTCTCTCTTTTTTTTTTTCTCCCTCTCCGTGTCCACTGCTACCCTGCTAACCTCTGACCCTGGCCTTAAGGGGCCCTCCCACCCAGCTCTCGCTTTCTGCACCCTCTCCCCTCTTCTTGCCCAGCTCAGAGCACAGTCTCACCAAATAGCATGATGCTGGCATTGGTGTGGCCCAGCTTGTTGGAAGCCACGCAAGTGTAATTCCCATAGTCATGTTCAGAGACATTGAAGAAGATGAGTTTTGAGAGGAAAGGTCTGTTTTCCACTTTCACTCCTTTCTTTCCTTCAATCAGTCTGAGAGAAACAAGAGACAAAAACAAAAAAAAAGAAGAAGAAGAAAACAAGATGGTTATGTGTCCTCATAGGAAGAAGGTAGGCCCAGGGATGCGTGATCTTCTCCTTGCCCCGTTTCTGACATCATTATAACCACTATTTGATCCACTCGACCACACCATAAGGTAGCAGTAGTTCACACACAGTGGGTGGCACGTGTTTCCTGATTTTCACACATGTGCCTGGGGCGCTCCTGCCAGAACATCTGATCTTCCCAGCCTCTCATCCTTGCTTTGTGGCCTGACAGCAACGCCACAGCAAATACCCCCACCAGCTGTGTGGCATTCAGAACAATATGATTCACACGGTAGCTGCTCAAAAGTGTGGACTTGATGATGATGATGGTGATAACGAAGATGGTGATGGCGATGATGACAACCATGCCAATGAAAAACTCAAACCTCTGAGAGAAGAGCCACCTGAGGAATTTGAAAGAGGAATGTTTTTCAAGTACCTGGTAATCTAATTTCTCCTGAAGCACCAGAGGCATTGTATAGATAATACTTAATTTTTTGGCTATGAAGAGGAGAAAAATCATCATTTTCTCATCAGGGGACTCTGAAGGGCTTGGGAGGAGTGATCTGCCCAGACTATTACAGAGGATTAGTCTGGAGGGATTAGAGGTTCCTAAGAATATGTCCCTTTAGAGCCAGGACAGTCTCCCTGACCTCCACAATGGCAGCCCAGTAAGCCACGAGGATTGCATTGTCTTGGGGCCACTAAAGAAATGCCACAGGGAGTTAGTAGGGGGAAGTGAGGTATGCTTATTAGAACCATGGATTCTATTACCGGGCAGATAAAAGGGTAAGGAGAAAGCTGCTGTTGGAGTCAGTAGGCATGTATCCTCCTTCTCAGGAGGTTGTTAACAGCAATTCCTATGGCAATCATGGACACCACCTACCCTCCTTTGCAAGATTCTGAAATGTTCATTTCTTAGAATGAACTTTAAGCCAACCTTTTACTTTCCCTGAAACAATTTGTAATCCTTGCCCTGAAGCTGATTCTATGCTATGGGAAAGATGAATACTCTTGAGGCAAAAATCCCTTCTTGATGAAGGATCTCAGGGAATATGGACACACAGCTAAGTTTCCTGTTTAGGGCCGGGCTGGAGCACAACTTATAGCAAGCAGACAATGTCATAGTGGGAGCATACTGGAACAGATTCAGGGGACATGCTTTGGGGCAAATGGATGCTACTGAAAAAAACAGTACTCAAGGCAGAAAGAGAAAGTAAAGCACTGAGACAATGATGAGGAAATGCTTTGCGGACCGCACAATGGTATCAGTATAATGTATTTCTATGGAGTTAGACATAGATGACTCTTGCCCATCCCTGGGCCACAGCATGTTTTGGCATAGAGGGCAGCTGCTTTTTCTGAAGACCTGTCTCTGTGGGATTACAGAATAATTTTCTCCACTCCTGCAACTTACAGTAACCTTGATCAGAAAACAGAGGCAGGTTCTGGCTGGAGTTCTCACCCAACATCTGCCTCCAGGGAAGTCAGAAGATAGGTTGGACAGACTTGCCTTGCTTTTCATTATGTAGATGTTCCTCTGGGAGCCTTCCTCTCCAAAAGCTAGGGGCAATGAACTGGCCTGAGTCCACAACTTCATTAAAATGCTAGCACTGCCCAAATGGAATGAGGCAGTCAGAGCCACTTTTACATTTCCAGCTTGTTATGTACACATTGATCCTCTAGGGGGTGCTGTCCATGCCACTCACCAGGAGGATTCTGTGAGCAAGTCAGGCTGATTGATCCCACTGGCCATTTTGACACCATTCCTCCACCATGGGGAGGAAGCTTTCCCATCACAACCAAACTGTGAATGAGATTTCAGCTCTGCAGTTGGGAGAGACTTAACTGGAAGTAGGTTCCTGCTTGACAGCTCTGAAATGTCTTTAGCTAAAAACAGCACAGGGGGCCAGCAGCACTTTGCAGGCTTTGCAGCTCCTGGGAGGACACACTTTCCTTCTCTGTGCAGGTACACATCCCCTCCATCCCGCACTGCTCCCAGGCCTCAGTTTCTTACAAAAGCTGTGGGCTTTTCATTGGCCAATGCCCCTGTTGGATGGGTAGCCTTCCATAGGTATAGCATTTCCTCTTCCTTTGTTGGATAACACACACAATAGCGTGCAGTTGAGTCATTCTAGCGTGTGGCCAAAAGACTTCTTACCTAACTCTTGAGAAAACTGCCTGTTTTCACCACACAGTTTCCTTTAATCTGCCTTGGAAGTCTGCTCATCTCACTGAAAATGGGAGATGGGCTAGAGCTGGCCTTCCCCCAGGACAGACACAATATGCCTTGGGAGACCTGCCTGGCAGACCCAACGGGCTGTGATCAGGACCTCAGAGGCAGGGATGCTGCAGCTGAGCTGGGTGCCAGGAGGAAAGACAGCCCTGTCTCATGCCAGCACACTGGAAATAAATGGATACATGTGCAGCAAAGGGAAAACTGACTAAACTAAATGGAAAGAGGAGAAAAGGAAAGGCCATCGGAAGAACTGAAAGACAGAAACAAAGCTGCCTGAGCCAGGGGCCTCTGAAGACCATCCCTGGCCCTGCCGGCCCACTGTCTCCTCCTGGGTAAATAGTGGCAGGGAGGGCTGTCTCTATTGTGACCACAGATGCTGCACAGAGGAGAGCGCACTCATCCTTTTACTCGCCATTGACCACTTTTGCTTTACTTTCCTCCAAGGTTTTGCTTTCCCTTAAATATTTTTTTTTCTATTTTTCTCCAATAAAGAATTGGAATAATAGGGCGCTGCTGATGACTTTTCACTAAGACCTAGACAACTGAAGATTTGCAAACTGATCCCATAGCTCAACAGGTTTTTGGTTTGGTTTGGTTCAATAATTAATTTTTATGCCTCAGTTTACTTCTTAGTACAATAAGAAGGTCAAAGAGGGAATGGATAAGTGAAAGAGAATTTCTAAGTAAGGTTACCATATTTATCAGAAAAACACACTTCATTCTGCTTGATTCTTCTTTCTTGAAAGAAGGGGAAAGCCAGCTTATTTCTTGTTTTTCTTTGTGAGTTTGTTTTTCCTCTTTGTGTCTTAGTTCTTTCATTTGTAAAATGGGCTAGATGAATATCATACACCTCACTAGAAGCTGCCAGAATGTGTCCTTACATTTTTTTCTTTTTTTAAAAAAACAAAACAATGCTTTTCATTTGGGAGGATTATGATAAGACACAGTGAATCTTACAACTGACTGACATGGTTCTAACCAAAATTCAATTTTCGATCTAGAGACTAGAAAGCGCTTTTGGTGTCTGACCGACCTCATAAGGAAAGAAAGCCAAGGCCGGCCGAAGATGTGCACACAGTGTGGGCAGCCGTTCACTCGCTCCTGGCCTGCGGTTTCTCATGCTGCTCCCTTCTCAGAATGCCCTCTTCATTGTTTTTCCTTCTCAGCTTCCCGGCCTCCCTCACTCCTGGCTCTTACTCCACCCCACATACACCTCAGGACTCTCTTGCATCCCTATATCACCACCTCTTTTTAAATGAAAATGTTCTGAACACAGGCAGCTCTTGCCCATTTTCCATTGTTCGTCCCCCTTAAAATGGCTCTTTGATAACAGCAATTGCCATGGTGCCTGACTGTACTGAGCTACTGATCCCTGCACTGATATGCCATTTGATAACACCTCAAAATGATCATCTTCAGTGACTCACAACAAATATCCCCACGACGGCCGTGACAATAGGAAGGAAGGGAATAGTCCCTTCTCTTTTCTCCTACAGTAAAAGAACAACTTGGGCACAAAGGGAGGGCTAAATTGGGTCATGGACTCTTATACAACGCTACTGATAGTGTCTGGAACAGGAGGGGAGACCTGCTAGCTGCAGCTAACTTATTAGCCACTCCCAGGGCCCCGTGAGCCTTCCTAACTCCTTCACGCAAGCCTGAGAATGTGGTAAAAATAGCTTCAGGCAGAACACATTATGTTCTTGGCCTATAAAAAATTCACAGGCCTTACAATGCTCCTCGTGGCCTTTCCTTTGCGATTTTGCTTCCCTAAAAACAGTTACCTTTCAGATCTGTTGGTTGGCCAGTGATAATTCTGCATGATGACATTAAAAATGTAGCTGAAATCCATTAATGTTAAGAAAAGACTTCTTTGCACATTTGCCCCCATAGAGAGGAGAAGTTCAGAAGAGGATTTTATAGAGTTCGTTTGCAACCCTCTGGAATCAGGACCCTGGAAAAGTTTCTTCTGGAGAGGGGGGTGGGGGTAGGATAGGAAAGAAGGAAGCTTTACCTTTTGTCATCCTTGTACCACTGGAATTCTGCTGAGGGGACTGCTGAGGCTTCACACTGCAGTGTCCCCTTTTGTCCCACGGGGACACCCGTACCCTTGGCTTCTGAAATGTATGGTGGATCTGCAGAAAGAAGATGTCTCACAGCCTTTTTTTTGTTTTGTTTTGTTTTTTGAGATGGAGTCTTGCACTTGTAGCCCAGGCTGGAATGCAAGTGGCATGATCTTGGCTCACTGCAGTTTCCGTCTCCTGGGTTCAAGCGATTCTCCTTCATCAGCTTCCCAAGTAGTTGGGATTACAGGTGCACGGCACCATGCCCGGCTAATTTTTGTATTTTTAGTAGAGACGGGGTTTCACGGTATTGGCTAGGCTGGTCTCCAACTCCTGACTTCAGGTGATCTGCTTGCCTCGGCCTCCAAAAGTGCTGGGATTACAGGGCACTGCACCTGACCTACAGCATTTTAAAATGCATTTTAAAATGAAGAAGGCTGCTTCCTTTGTTGATTTTGTTTCTCATTCTCTGTCCTGGCTCTGCTTACTTAGACAGTAAAATTGCTACACAAATTGTACCAGAGAATAAAAATATTTTTGATGCTGCTCTAAGAAAAAGCTGGGTCTTCCTTTCATGTGTTGCTTCTGTTCTCCTCTGTACAGAGTTGAAATGACCATGTACTCAAGCATTTTTTCTGTTTAAACTTTTTAACTTTCATAGGATGACACCAGCCCGTCAACCCTACGCTCCAAGGGTTGACAGTCAGCTCCTTTAATCAGCCTTCTAGAATTTCTGCACGCCAGGTTCTTGCCAAAAGTATATAACCTCGAACTATTCAATTCCCATCAAAAGCTCAGTTGCAAGAAATAATATTCAAGGAGAATTGCCTGAAGGATATACAGACGAGTCATTCTTGGTATTCTAAAACAGATCCCTGAATCAAGTCAGAGCAGGTGACCACACTAGGCCTATGTATGCACTTGGTCTGCATTCATCTGAAGTTTTTCCCAAACTACCCTTCACATTCTAACAGTTTATATTACAGGACATTATGAAAAACAGCCACAATAAACTGGCTATTCTATTTAATGCAGAAATATTGTACATGATGTTGCTGACTCTCTCTCAAAGTGCTCTATTTGTGGAGATCCTGAAGAGAATTTTCTCTAGGGTCTCAATACCAGGGAAAGCAGTGTTTCTCCCAAGCAACTAATTTGCTTTTATCTTATGGACAACATAAATTTTAAAGCAGGTGATGTTTCTCTCTTTGCTTTAGCAAGGCTAAGCCAAATTCTGCACCTGCACCGAGCGATCTTGTGGTAATATTTCATGTGCTGAGGTTTTCTTAGCTTTCACTCACTTTCCTAAGCATATTTTTTCTTTGCTTCTGTTTCTTTATGTTTTAAGTTCATCTTTATAAACTGTAAATCCTCTTAAGTCCCTTTGTAAAAACTTGTGATATGATTTTTAAAATGACAGCATTTTTATACCTATTGCCTTGCTTCTTAAACTGCTTCATATTGACTGGGTTCACATTGTAACACAAACCTAAATCTTAAAGATTGGATATTCTCCTAGCTACAGTATCCTTCTTTTAACTCCACCCCACCCAAGTTTTGAAGGGAAAAGTCATCTCATTTCCTGATTTACTTATTGAGTTCTATTTCTTCATAAGTCTTCCTGGAATGTGCACAGCAGAGAAAACTTCCAGAATGTTGCAGGGAGCTAAGTCAAGGTACATAATGAGGAACCCAGAGGAAAAAGAGTGAAAGGAGGTAGGAAATTCAAGTAGGATTGATGTTAGAGAGAATCTGGAAGGCTGAGAAAGGAAATGAGGGGTCCACACAGGGCATTTCAAACTTCTTGGATTCTGTATCTTTGTTAGTAACAAGCAAATTTATTGTTACATCCTCTAAGATCTATATCATAGCTATTTGTATGTATACCATGCACATCTACAAGTGTAAAATAATGAGATACAATAGACGAACCATAAATGGAAGTTCTAAACTTCCTTCATACACTCTAGCACATGGTTTCTTGTCCCATTATGGAGATGTCTGGTCTAGACAGTGAGAGGCTCCAGCACAACTGCATTGGGTGAGTAAATTATGGGAAAATTTTGGATTTGAAGACTTCTTTAAAAAATTATAAGTTGAATGCCATTTAATGATCTCCCAGCCATGCAAGTCAAGTTTGGCATTATATTCAGTTACTTTCAGCTACTTTTTCTTTTAATGTGACACCGTGACACCTTGAGGTGTCAAAAACTAGAGTCAGAAATGGTTGCTTCTGAAAACAGAATACGGAAAGTGGTGCTGCATTCTTCCCTCCCTAAGTCAGTAGCTGGCTGTGCCAATGGGCTCTGGGTGGTTCCTGTGACAACAGACCAGCCTCATGCACGTGCAGGGTGGGTGGTGGCGAGAACACTTACAGTTCACCGTGACCTTTACTCTCCGTACCACGGGCGCGGCCACGTCATTGGAGGCACTGCACTCGTAGTCCCCTGACTGCTCCCGGGTGATGCCCTGAATTTCCAAGTATTCGTCTTCACTCACAAAGCCAACCGCTGTGGAAAAACCAGTAACGTGTGGTGAAACACAAGGAAAAAAAGACCAAATATATTAACTTAGAAAACAAAGTATAAAATGGTTATGTCTGCAGATAATTTGCCACTTGTAAGTTCAGATTTTGAGGAATTTTGAGGATTATCCCTCCTCTGTCTCTTCGACACCTCTGCACCACCAACTTTTCCTTGGCTCCCCAGTGGAACAGCTGAAATGTTTGTGTCCCTAAGTGAACTAAGAACAGTGCCTGGAGAATTACTGGTCCCGATAAGTGATTAATAATTTTGACATTTACATTGCCTGTATCTTACCAAGCAGTCGTGCTCTGGGATCTAAGTTAGGCACCTTAACTCTTTCTGATCTCAAGGTATCACTTAGACTGAGCCTTGAATATAAAGTTTATGACTACATCCTTGAGCATAAATTAATTAAAAATGCCACACCAGCAGCTACACACACACACACACCACACACACACACACCACACACACACACACACACACGCGTACCACAAAGGCAGCAGAAACACTAACATATTTAACTTTCTGTTTTTTGACTCAGACAATTAGTTGGATAGGCAGAAATCAATGTGCTCAACTTTGATCTGCTAGAGCTCCTAGGTACAAGATCCTAAAGACAGATCAGCAGTGGGACTCCGCGCTTGATGCCTAACTGTAAGCATGTCAGAAATTCATCAGGTGACACGGCTGCAAATCCACTCAGTCCCCTCATCATCGCAGGACTCATTGTCTTTAGTGGAAAATTATGAGTAATAATAACAACCCTTCACACACCAGACTCTGTGCCTGATGTCTGGCCATGAGCACTCAGTTATTGGAAGACCAAGATATTTAAGGCTAGAGGAGATTTCAAAGTTCTCTCCCAGAGGCATCCAAGCCTTAGCTTCTTTGTCAAAAGACAATGAAAAACAAAAGTTAGAGCTTACATCCCAAGTTATCCTCCCTTATCTCTTAAATGAGGGTAATCAGAATGACAGCATCCTAAACCCAGATACCTTTAAAAGGAAAAGAGGTGCTAGTAATTAATGATTATTACCAGACAACAGGCATAAGTTAAGACTGTCCCTAGCAATTGAGAAGTATTTTCCCAAACGTAATATACATACAATCCTAATACCTCACAGAGTTACAGGGCTATTTAGACTAACACACGAACATGCCTATATATGTACACACTCACACACAGACACATACGAAAGCACTCTGAAACTCTCGTGTGCTGCCCACCTGTTGATTTAGCTGTTAATCCTATAACCTGGCTGGAGGTACAGCTTCAGGGGGTGTGGAACTGTATTAACATGAGTGGCCCAAGAAAGGGAACAAAGGAACATTTCTCTCCAGGTCATAAAATCCTTCTGTAATGCCACGTTTTTGCTGGCCCAGAGCACAAAAACAGTAGCTGTAAAAAACCAATACAACAAGGGATGATGTGTGTGGTATGTAAGGGATGATTGTATGTTTTCCATGACAGTGTGGAAGTCACTGTTTTGTCAAGATAACCACAATAACAGTAACAACAGCAACAACAGCAAGACCATGGTCTTGTGAAGAAGGGCCACTGCCTTGTTCCATTCGATCAGCACTCTTTGGCCGTGATAAGTCTGTGCCACTGCCCAGCAGTAGGCCCACCTGGGGCCGCACTTCATACATCTTCATGCCATATGCAAACTACACTATGTATGCACAGAAGGTTTCTTGCCTCTGATACATAGAGAAGAGGAAAAGAACAGCCTATGTCCATTACAACAAACAAGAAAGAGATATTAAATTCATAAGACAAAGAAGGAACCTGTTCATGAGTAGAAAACATGGCCAAAAAGACCAGGATATGAAGACGACAAACAACATTAACCCAAATAGACTCATAGTTGCTACCAGTAAGACACTTCTAATGGTCTCAGTAGCCTTTATTAATATTGTTTGATAAGCATCTTTAGGGGAAAGGTACTAACCTTGATTTGAGGATGGGTAGAAGAATTGAGAAAATCTGTAATTCCTCTTGTGTTGTCCTTGTTTATTTGCTACCAACCATGGGCTTACATTTGTCAGAGCTTTCCCTGCCAGAATGCTATAATTACTGTGCCAAGCATCTCGGAGATCAGTGTCACACTTAATATTCCCATTAATTTTAAATGGTAGTCCTTGGTACATATGTGTGGCAATTGGTGTCATATTTTAATTAGGCTTGCCCTACACCATCTGAAATTAATAATAGCTCGAATTACCAGTGTAATTTATAAATTAACAGTGCCGCAGCATTAGGAAATAAATTAGCTCTGGACAGCTGTTTCTGGATTGAGCTGCAGGGTCGAAGCAGGGACTGGTAGGACCTCAGGTCTCCTGGGAAGCTGTGTATTACATCACCAAAGCAGGGAAACAAACAAAAAGACACAGTTCTCTGGATCTCTTGTGCTCTCCAGCTAAAGTTCATGCATCTGTTTCACTTCCATAATTCAAATGTGCTCTTTTGTGGCCACAGCTAGATTTGCAGGGGCCAACCTGTCATATGGACACGCACATGGAAAGGCCTGCTTGGGGCATGACAGACTTGGACTGAAATGCAGGTACACAAATATTAAGGCAGTCAAAATCGAGAACTCATCAGTTTTCTGTGGGGACATGGGTGCCACATTAATTTATGTGTAGTTTTGTATATTTATGTCAGGTGATCTTGTGTAGGAAAGGACATCGGATGGCTCAAGTTTTGGGGATGGCATATGGTCTCTACTGATCCAAATTTCTAATTCCAGAGGAAGGAGATTTTTCCTCAAGTCATCCTGCAAGAACAGTGAGGCTTAATCCTACCTTCCTTCCTATGTTCCCTGGACCAAATGTGCAGTCACAGAGAAACTGCAATGACTTCATTGCTCACCAGTTATTACATGTACACTTTTTGATTAAGTTGGGTAAAGCATGTAAAAAGTGACTTGTTCATAGTAATATGCTTAATAAATGTAAGCTTTCATTGTCATTATGCTCACTTCTCTCCTCACCCTTTTTCTCTACTAGAGGCATATATGGCAAAACCAGAGAGAAAGTTGGTCAGTTTATACATAACAAAATACATTTTGAACCACCCGAAATCAGGTTCTTAAAGGAGATGCCTCAAACAAACAAACCCCCCAAAACACTAAACTGAAATCTGAGTTTCTAGAGTTAATAAGTCAAGGAAAATTCTTGTTTAAAAGCATTTGTGCTGTGGCTATGAAGTGATCAGTGCTTTATCACTAGTGTGAGGAACTTACAAAGCATATTGGGTAAAAAGAAATCAAGTAAGCATAGTTTTTAAAGTACTAAAGGATATTCTTGGTTAAGAGACATCAGTGGGGAAGAGGCAAACCACTTGATAAAACCCTGTGAAAAGAAACTCTTCATGGTCAACAGCTTCTCATTATAAGTCTGCTTTTTCTTTCAGTAAAGAAAATGCATCCTCGGGTGGAAATCACACACTCTTCTTCCTGAAATATCCCCTTCATCATGGCCCACTTCTTCAGACACTAGAAATGGCTCCTTATTTTTCTGTCACATCAAACACAAACTCTACTGCCTTATTATCAAAGCCCTCCATAAAGTAGCCCTGATCTATTCACTCAAGTTTATCTTGCATGAGTGCTATGAAGAAGGCAACTGATCATCATCCTAAGAGGCAAAAGTTTGGGATCAGAAAAAGCCAATTTGCTACCCTCTAGTTTCACGATGGGGTAGGTCCCCTAACTCCCCTGTACCCCAACGTCTTCATCAGCACAATCAGAATAATGTTACCTACTTCTAGGGTTGCTGTGAAAGACAACATGTGGAGTGCAGTGGGGACCCTGAGAGGCCCAGGAGAAGCCCTCTGTAGAACTTAGTCTAAACAACTGGTATACCACACCACCACTGCCACTGCCGCAGTTCTCCTGCCAGGCCATGCTAGTTCTCATCCGTGACCAACATGATGATTTGTTCTTCACAGATTTTTTTTTTTTGTCACCTAGAAAGCTGTGCCCTCTTGGTCTATCTAAACAAATACCACCTTTCTTTCAAAGGTTAACTCTTCCTTGCAAATACCCTATTATGGGTTCAATTACGTCCTCCCAAAAAAGATATGCTGAGATCCTACCATCAGTACCTCAGAGTGTGACTATATTTGGAAATAGGTCTTTACGAAGGTAATTAAGTTAAAATGAGGTATTACCGTAGGCCCTAATCTAATATGACTGGTGTCCTTATAAAAAGGGATTCAGGCAGACACGCACAGAGAAAGGGTAGTGTGAAGACACACAGGGTGAAGATGACCATGTGATTGGAGTGATGCTTCTATGAGCCAAGGAATGCCAGGAATTGCCAGTGCATACCAGAAGCCAGGAGAGGTGAGGGAGGGTTTTCCCCTGTCACTGTCAGAGAGAGCATGGACCAACCAATCACTTGATTTTGACTTCTAGCCTCCAGCACTGCAGAGTTTTCTTGTTCTAAACCACCCAGTTTTTTGTGCCTTGTCACAGTAGCCATGGGACACTAATACATTCCCTTTTGTCTCCTAACTCTTGGTGCCTCTGGCTGTTCTGCACTATTGTTGCGCATTCCGTTCATCTAGTCTTTAAAATCATAAGATAATTAAAGAGCTTAAAGGGACATTAATGGTTATATAATTCCATAGTTGCTCTGCTAGTACATAGTCTGTCTGCAGTAGATTTCACTAGAGTAGTTGCTTAAAATATAGAATTTTAGGTCCCACTCATACCCACTAAACCAGAATCTCCTGGGATGAGATGTTTTCATACTCTTCCTAGGAAATTCTCATGCATAGGCCAGTTTGGGAACTAGTCATTTCACTCAAGCCTCGTATTTTTCTTGTGGGAAACCGAAGCTTAGAGGAGTCTGTGGGCACATAGCTGGTCAGTGACAGAGCACACCAGGTCTCCCGATGTCCAATCCACTGCTCCCGCAACTGTAATAAAGTTTCTGAGTAGCTGTCTGGTGCTGCACACAGGGGCTTATTTTTCCAATGCGATTGAAGGCCTTTGACAGCAGGAACCAGGTCTTGGATATCTCTGGCTCTCAAGGCAGCTAGGAAACCAGTTTACACAATTTTAAAATTTGTCAACTTCTTATTGACTAACTTCTGGCTGACAGACCCAGAACAACAGGTTGAATTCAATGAAAAAAAGTCAGAGACCCCTTGTTGCTCACCTACCCCTCCTGTGGCTTCATTCCCAAAACAACACCATTTACAGTCATTGTTCTTTCCTGACTTTAGGAATTGTATTTCCTGACTTTAGGAAATATCATCACTATTAGTTTTCTAATATAAAAGATTTTCTTTAAATATGTGATTTTAAAAAGATTTATCGAGTGTTTAGTATAATTTATATTTAGTTTTGGGGCCAATAATTTCTTCAGGAGAAGGCATCCTTAATTTAGAAGTGTAGATCAATGAAGAAGTATGATTTATCTAACAGGAATTTGTTTTACAGCCAATTTTTTAGAAATACAGTTATTTCATTAAGTGGAATATGACAACCAAAACAGGGAAATGAAGCAAGCTGGATATGTGATCACACCTGCCCCCAAACCCCCACAGGGCTTTGGTGTTGTCCAAAGTGCTGACCTCAGCATTTGCAACTAATCGAAGGACGGAGACTGTCTTGTGTGCAAAACATCCCTTTGGAAAAGAAAATCTCACATTTGTGACTTCATAGATTGAGCATTAAAAATCTTTATAACTGAAAATAATAATACCCACAGTGATCATTTTTATCATACCCAAGAATAAGCTTGTCAAGAGTACAGCTGTAGCTAGTGGAGAGGACACAGCTGCCTCCTTGCTTAATATTTTCATGGCATATATACCAGCTGAGACAAAATCATTGGACATCAGAAATTGAAAAAGATACAGAACATAGAATCCCAGAATTGGAGAGTTGGAAGGAATCATTTTAAAATTTAGCCCCTATCCCATGACTAGCAGTGACATTCCAGTCCTGCACCAGCTCTGCAGCCACTGCTCTCTCCACCATCTCAGGTTGCATCAGGTGTTCCTGTTAAACCCAAGCTGGCCTCAAGGACAGCTGTGTTCCCCTAGTCCCATTATGATGGCTGGTGAGCATTCAAGGTTTTCTGTTTTGATTGCCTGAAGGCATGGTTTTGCGCAGATGCTGGGACATAAGACAGACAGAGGTGAGACTCCTCTTCCTCAATACCAACATGCGCAAGCCTCAGGAACTGATTTTGAGGTCTGATGAAGACAGTGGGCTTGACCAGAAAGGAAAGAAGCTCTTTTCATGAAAGACTTTAGAGGTTTGACTGTGTCCCTACCCAAATCTCATCTTGAATTGTAGTTACCATAATCCCCACATGTCATGGGAGGGACCAGGTGGAAATAACTGAATCATGGGGGTGGTTTCCCCCATCCCGTTCTCATGATAGTGAGTCAGTTCTCACAAGATCTGATGGTTTTATAAGGAGCTTCCCACCTCGTGGGACACTCATTCTTCTTCCTGCTGCCATGTGAAGAAGGCAGTGTTGGTTTCCCCTTCTGCCCTGATTGTAAGTTTCCTGAGGCCTCCCCAGCCCTGAGGAACTGTGAGTCAATTAAATCTCTTTTCTTTATAAATTATCCAGTCTTGGGTATGTCCTTACAGCAGTGTGAGAACAGAGGTGTATGGTGCCACTGTGAGTTCTGGTGTCAAGGCCTGCTGATGAATTGGGGAAAGCCTCTTTCACACCAGGTCCCCTGAGGACTCAGTGCAGTCCTGGGAGCTGGAGTGCACAGACCAAAATGGCTTAAAACCAGCCCCATTCCAATTGGCAGCAGAGGTCATGTGAGGGACTGACAAAGGGGATGGCACAAGAAGACTTGTATTTAAGCATGTAACAGGGACTCCAAGAAATACCAGAGCCAGTTCTGAGGTCAAGTGAGGGTCCCAGGCAGGCAGATGGGTGCTGAGAGGCACAGTAATATGGAATTAATGCAATCCTGTGCTGCTAAGCTAGACAAGACTGGGGACATGTGAGCTACCCACATAACCCACACAGCAATATCCGCTGCAACAGGGTGAAACTATCCGTGTTTAAAAGTGTTTCCACAATGTGACATTCATGCCGAATGATCTACACAGGATAGCTTCTGCGGGCCTGATACTAGGCTGGAGCAGTGGTCGAAGAGTTGGTAGCAGCTGTAAGCACCACTGCCCATGGCTGCACTGTCGGGCAGTGATGAGCTCTAGCACTTCTGCACTCGAGCCCTATAGACTGTACTAGCTGACAGTTCAGTTCTCTGCACCTCAGATTCCTCTTCCGTAAAATGGGTGACATAAGGTTACCTTACAGTATTATTGTGAGCATTAAATGACTAAATATGGGTAAAGTACTTAGCATATAGGAAGCTCTCAGGAAATGGTAACTATCATGACCTTTATTTTTAGTGAAACCCTAATTAGGCTTTAGCACATTTTAATACACATGATCCTTGATACCAGAACATCTCAACTCAGAAATGAAATAATAATCAGACCTCTTCTTTGCCAGGAGGAACTTAATAATAATAATTCTTACAAAGGATTCACCACAGATCCTTTAACTAGAAAACTCTACTCTCTTCACTTAAAACAGGATGTGATTGATAAGAAATATAATTTCTCATGATTGTTTCTTTTCAAAAAGCAGGTATAGCTGCATAGCCCAGGTAAGAACTGTTGAGAGCTTAAAAAATGTCTCTGGTTTGAGAACTAAAAATAAAAGGATATAAATATATTTTATATCTATCCCTCTATATATGTAATATACATACATATATATTACACATAGTTCCTTGACATTTCCTTTGGATGCAGGTAGCATGGCTGGCAGAAAAGAGAATCTGATTATCTTGCCAAAAATGGGCAAATTTAAAAGATGTGTTTCATAGGAAAAGTTCTGAAGGGCTCAAACCTACTTTTGCCTGTTGTAATGCTGCAGTACAGGCCTCACACAGTTGATATCAAACATAGAGCCCATCTCTGGGAAATGGGATAGCTGAATTGTTCTAAATAGGTGGCTCCTATCATATAAGAGAAAGCATTCTTAAACAGGCCCACGCTGGCTGCTTGTGAGCTGTGCGTAAGTCGTAGAGCAGGCATATGGTAACATCCCCGTGACATTGCCTCTTTGTCAGCTCAGATTCCTATTTACTTCACCTGAACTTCTTTTATGCCCGAGAAACTTGTCTCCTCAGGATACCCTTTCTGTTGGATACACAGAAACTGCTTCTTCCTGAGCTCCTCCACCTTGCCATACCTTCTTTTGCACCATGTCCCATTCCCCAAACAACTTCCATGTTCACTATACCCTTTGCATAAGCTAGAAATGCAGATGAATAGTATTTTTTGTTTTGTTTTGTTTTGATTTTTTGAGATGGAGTCTCGCTTGGTTGGCCAGGCTGGAGTGCAGTGGCCGGATCTCAGCTCACTGCAAGCTCCGCCTCCCGGATTCATGGCATTCTCCTGCCTCAGCCTCCCAAGTAGCTGGGACTACAGGCGCCTGCCACCATGCCCCAATAATTTTTTTGTATTTTCAGTAGAGACGGGGTTTCACCGTGTTAGCCAGGATGGTCTCCATCTCCTGACCTCCTGATCCATCCTTCTTGGCCTCCCAAAGCGCTGGGATTACAGGCGTGAGCCACTGCGCCCGGCCGTGAATAGTTTTTAAATTAATTTATTAACCAGATTCTATCATAAAGTAATAAATATAGATTCAATAAAAATATTATACAAACTGGTGCCAAGTATAAATTGCATGTGTGTGTGTGTGTACACACATATAAGTGTGTATTTATATCAACAAAACATTTATCATAGATCCTGGCACATATTAAGACCTCATTTGATAGTTGGAACTGAATATATGTATATGGTTGAATATGTAAGGCTACACATATATCAACTGTACCATTTTATAGATATGTAGAACAGAAAAAAATTTCCTTAATTTTTTTGATAGGGAAATCTTCTGGGAATAATAATTAGCTTCATATTAAAGAGAAGCTGCAACTTAACGTCTAATTATAAGACAGCAAACCCTTTGTACTCTGCAGAGCCAGGCCCTGTGCATTTCTGAGACCGATCCCTTCCCGTAACAACATGACATGAGTTTTCTTTGCAGATGCGGCTTCAGAAGCTGGGCTGGCCCTGGAGTTGGGTGCTTTTCTGCTGTGAGCCTTCTCAGGAGGCCTGTCAGCTCAATTCTGCATGCAGACCCTCTATTACGCGTGATGATATCAAAGTCAGAAAGCACACAGCTGGGTGTTTGGAGTTTGCAGCTTGATGTCTGGGAACTGTGTATTTGCAGTGGTGCAGCTGATGGCTGCTAAAAAAATAAAAATAAAAAAATAAATCAGCTTTTGATTTGTAAACTCAGCCAATTTGATCTGAAAGACATTGATAGGGGATAAATATAGCATTCCGCAGTGTCATATTGCCTCATATCTCGGCTGTTTGCTTTCTCTTTTTCTAAATCACTGGAGATACAAGCCAATACTGAGTGCTGATAACTTTGAAGGAGTTAATTGCTTTCAATGCCTCACCCAGATTAATTTAAGGGAATTCTATTGACTTAAGAGGCTCCTAAAGGGTTAAGGTTCTCCTGACACCATCGTACTCAGGATCAGATAAGAAGTCACCTTCACTACCTGGATTCCAACATCCTTGAGAAGTAGGGCAGCCTAGGATTTAGCCGTCAATACATTTTGTAGGGTAGGGGTTCTTAATCTGAGAATTGTGGAACTGTAACCCCAAGTGTTTTGAACACCAGGAAATAATATTATGCATACATGTATTGGTGTGTGTTTTCCCTAAGAGATTCTACAGCTCTCTGAAAAGGATGTAAAAGGAGCCCAGGACACACACGGCTTGGTATCCCCCTTGCTATGATCCTCTGTATCATCTCCTAGTGATGGTGCAGAACCAAATCCATGTCAACTCACATGTCTGCCAAGAAAAAGCCCTCAAAAATGTAGCTGATAGTAGGGAAAAGAACATCACTCCACAGGGAAGCAGAGCCTTATGTATGTTTCATTAAATATTTTGTGGAGGATGGGAAGTGAAATAACTTATAAATAATCCTTTTGAAGAATAGATATATCAATCTGGTGAGTTCTTTTTTCACTAAATGGGGGAAGGTCTTTTCCCATCAAAGCGTGAGTTGAAATGCACGGAGGATGCAAGGCTCTCCCGCTTCCTGCAGAGGCCCATGGCCACTAGCTGATGAACTAGAGGCTTCTTGCACATGGAAGAAGGAGGGAGGCCAGGCTTTCCCTTCGCAAGCAGCATCCTCAGATGCAGAGGAAAATGCAGGCTTTCCTGAAGAATCCCATTTATTAGTGATGGTATCAAGTAAAACTCAATGACAAGGGGACCCCTTGGGGGACAGAGGGAGTAGAAAACCTGGGGTGGGGTCAAATCTATAGTTAAGACAATCTAATGAATAAATTCAAATCAGATTCTGGGAGAAAACTACAAGGTGCCAGGAATACTAGAGGTGGAAGTGCCATCTGTGTATTTTCAATTGGCAAGGAGAGGACAGACACCAGCCCATGCGCAGAAGGGAATAACTTGGGAAACCACACAACAATTCTACAGAAGGGCAGGAAGCCTATTGGAGTAGGATCCTTCGGGCCTTGGGAGAAAGGGAGACATGACTAAAAACCCTTGTATTTGTAAGATTTAATTAAAGCCTTTGACTGTGGAAAAAAATGAACCTTTATAAACAGTTCCCAAAGTCTATTCTGCACCATAGCTACTTCCTACCAAATCATCCGCTGGAAACATGTGCATGGGCCCTGTCCAGTTATTTGTGAATGCCTCGCCCCTCTGTTCTTAGCATTCCACTGCCAGGTGGAATTTTCACCTACATTAAATCTATAAAAAGACAGTGTGTGGAAAGGAAAAGAAGAGCTGATTTACTCTTTTACTGGGCACACTACTACTGTGCCTTTCTACTTGACGTAAAATCTAAACATAGGCACGCACACCTGGGTCCTGGATAGAATGCAATGCATTGAAACAAGCAAACAAACATAGAACTCCTGAATCCTCAGTATGGCGATGTCTCTTAGGAACTGGTAGCCTTGAGTAAATAACTGGGCTTCAGTTCCCTCCTTAGTAAAATGTGGCTGTTTATTTATTACTGAAACACTCATATATGGGGTCTGAAAATTGTATGAGAGAAATTGTGCAAATATATGGAAGAAGGATTAACACATGGGAAATAATCTTTAAAATGTTAGAAGGAACAAACTAGAGGAAACGTTTTGGATACTCAAATCCTAAATAACAGCATCATATAAGGCCTACTCCTCTACTGCTTGTCCCCCCTCCCCAGGTAAACCTTTTAAATGCCATCTCCACATTGTAGATGGCCAGCTGTACTCATGATCTTCACATCTGCATGACCGTCCCTGGAGGACCTGCGGAGTCCCAGACCCATAACTGCCCATGGGATGCCTCCTCTGTACGCTTCCCAGACACCACAGGATGAATTCACCACCTTGCCCTTACATCTGCTCTCACTCCTGAGTCTAATCTCTCTTGGCAGTACTGCCAAATTCTCATTCTCGTAAGATAAGAGAGTTACATGGCTTGCTCTCTTTCCCTTATTCCTCACTTTCAATCAACAAACCCTGCTGTTTCCACTCACTTCACAGCTTCCAAATCCATTCTCTTCTTTTCCTCATCATTGTTACTGCCTTAATTCAGGCCCTCATTATCTACTCTGGATTATTACAATATCCTCTTTATGAGTCTCCATGCCTCCTGTTTATTCTTTTCTTTATTGCCAAAATAATTGTCAAAAATAAGAGTCAGTCCCACCTCTGCTTAAATCCTTCCACTGCTCTGCACTGCTCCGTGGCATGGAATGTGAAGGTTCCCTTGAGCTGGCTGTTGCCTACCTCTCCAGGTTCTTTATTACCATCTCACTTCCCCCTACACCCACTGGACACACCAGTGAAGTTCCTAAAACACGAGGCATTGTACTGATCTGTGCCTGTGTGTCTTCTCTTTTGTCCACCTTCAAATGTCTATGCAGCCTTCAAAACTATCCCAGCTATCACTGCTCCGGGAATGCTTTTGTCACATTCAAACTTCCGGACCTCCTCCTCCCCACACAGTTTCTTATTGTTTGTTTCTCTAGCATTGCTAATCACACCGTATTGTTATTATTTATACATGTTTACCCCACTGGACTCTACTTTCTAAGAGAGCAGAGACTCTTTCATGCACCTCTATATCTCCAACGTCTATAGCAGGTTTAGCACGTAGAAACGGCCACATGATCATGTGGGCAAAGGCTGAATGAATAAACTAGCTGACTAGAGTTTTTTTTTTTTTTTTTTTTAATACTTTAAGTTCTAGAGTACATGTGCACAACGTGCAGGTTTGTTACATATGTATACATGTGCTATGTTGGTGTGCTGCACCCATTAACTCATCATTTACATTAGGTATGTCTCCTAATGCTATCCTTCCCCCATACCCCCTCCCCACAATAGGACCCGGTGTGTGATTATCCCCTTCCTGTGTCCAAGTGATCTCATTGTTCAATTCCCACCTATGAGTGAGAACATGCAGTATTTGGTTTTCTGTTCTTGTGACAGTTTGCTGAGAATGATGGTTTCCAGCTGCATCCATGTCCCTACAAAGGACACAAACTCATCCTTTTTTATGGCTGCATAGTATTCCATGGTGTATATGTGCCACATTTTCTTAATCCAGTCTGTCACTGATGGACATTTGGGTTGATTCCAAGTCTTTGCTATTGTGAATAGTGCTGCAATAAACATACGTGTGCATGTGTCTTTATAGCAGCATGACTTATAATCCTTTGGGTATATACCCAGTAATGGGATGGCTGGGTCATATGGTATTTCTAGTTCTAGATCCTTGAGGAATCGCCACACTGTTTTCCACAATGGTTGAACTAGTTTACAGTCCCACCAACTGTGTAAAAGTGTTCCTATTTCTCGACATCCTCTCCAGCACCTGTTGTTTCCTGATTTTTTAAATGATTACCATTCTAACTGGTGTGAGATGGTATCTCGTTATGGTTTTGATTTGCATTTCTCTGATGGTGTGTGATGATGAGCATTTTTTCACGTGTCTGTTGGCTGTATGAATGTCTTCTTTTGAGAAGTGTCTGCTCATAGCCTTTGCCCACTTTTTGATGGGGTTGTTTTTTTCTTGTAAATTTGATTGAGTTCTTTGTAGGTTCTGGATATTAGCCCTTTGTCAGATGAGTAGATTGCAAAAATTTTCTCCCACTCTGTAGGTTGCCTGTTCACTCTGATGGTAGTTTCTTTTGCTGTGCAGAAGCTCTTTAGTTTAATTAGATCCCATTTGTCAATTTTGGCTTTTGTTGCCGTTGCTTTTGATGTTTTAGACATGAAGTCCTTGCCCATGCCTATGTCCTGAATGGTATTACCTAGGTTTTCTTCTAGGGTTTTTATGGTTTTAGGTCTAACATTTAAGTCTCTAATCCATCTTGAATTAATTTTCGTATAAGGAGTAAGGAAAGGATCCAGTTTCAGCTTTCTACTTATGACTAGCCAATTTTCCCAGCACCTTTTATTAAATAGGGAATCCTTTCCCCATTTCTTGTTTTTGGCTGACTAGAGTTTTGATGGCTGTTCTAGCCTATCATAATTCATCATGATATCATTATATCATATCAATTGTTAATCATATCAATGATTCAGAACACTCTTTGATGACCTTTAAGAAAACAGTGGATATATACATATTTTTAAGGTTTTTTTGTCTCATATGTGTCTCTGTGTGTGTGGAGGGGGGAGAGAAAGAGAGAGAGAGAGATAGAGAGAGAGAGAGAGACAGAAAGAGAGAGAGAGAAAGGGCTGGATTCATGAAGAGATGTCTTATAATCTCCTAAGGCTAAATAATTTCATTCCATATTTCCTAAGGGGGACTAAAAGAGCCTTCATTAAGCTAGGCTTGGAATGAATAAGAAAAGAGCCAAGCTTGGCCATCTTCACAAATATTCTTAGTTAAAAGCTCTTGTAGCCAATGTTCCTGCTTCCTTGGGATGCAGTGTGCCCTAATCAGAAGTGTCTCAGAGAGCTTTCTTATGTCATTATCAATTAGGTTGCATTTTTTCCTAGTGGAATCAGCCTGGTTATTCAGCTCTGTCTATTTGTAATTAGTAGTGGAATGATTGCAAGGAGTGAGATTAAACTCTCTACCTTCCTGGGACAGGCAAGGAAAAAACTGCCACCATTACTACAAAATGGGCATCGACATGCTCCTGTGACTTTCCTGCACCTGCTTGGTCTCAGGACTAAGGGCTTTGCCTGCCATTGACAGTGCTGTCCTTCCTGCCTCCTCCTGTCCTCAACTGCTCGATGTAAGTTGCATGAATTCCCATTCCTCTAGACTTCTTCAACCCCAGTAACTCTTCCTTCCCCATAATTCCAAGAGAAAATAAAGGAACATTTTACTGGATCTTGGAGGGAAAAAACTAGCAATCTTAACTGACGAGTTTTATTTTTTTATTTCAGTTCTAAATCTCAACTTCAGAAGACTAATTTCCACATCTAAGACTTGAATGGCACCTTCCATGGTACAGTACAAGAGCAGACAAGAGCTCATGCATCAACCAATGGAGTCAGCAGCTGATAAAAAAAGTGGGACAAAGGAATGAGGGGAGGAGAACGAGAGGAGAGTGTCAGAGAGCCAGAGAGCACAGGCAGATGATAAAATTACATGTCAAACAGAGAAAGCAACCAGAACACCCATGATTGCTGAAGGCAATTATTCAGTTGCTTAGGTAAATCAGAAGTTTGCTCCTATGACTACTGTGTTCTCATCAAAGCTCAAAGTCATAGTCACACCTTTGGGAGGTGTTAGCCTTAACCATGCTTTCCTATGATGCCTGTGGGGACTGCTAGCCTGCACACCACTGTAGCATCCTATGGTGCTTTGAAGACCCGGTATCAGCTCCAGTTACCACTCTTCTCCAGGAGACTTCCATAACCAATTCTGTAAAATAGGGTCAGCAAATGTTTTCTGTAAAAGATCAACTAGTATAATACATGTTTTAGGCTTTGCAGGCTGAGCGGCTTCTAGAGCAACTATTAAACTTGCCCCGGTAGCACAAAAGCAGTCACAGATAATACATAAATCAGTGAGTGTGGCTTCATTCCAAAAAACTTTACTTTTGGACAATGAAATTGTGATTTCATACAATCCTAATGTGTTGCAAAATAGTATCCTCCTTTTGACTGATACTCAATTATTTAAAAATGTAAAAAGAAAAAAGAATCTTACATTGCAGGCCATACAGAAAAGAGGCTGCAGGCTGAATCTGGTCCATGGGCTGTAGTTTGCTGACCTCTCCTGTAGAAGCATAAATCTCTAGTTATCTATGATTTCCTGTAGTCTCACAAATGCTCTTTCATATAGCCCCTCATCAGACTGCACTCCACATCCTCCCCATCCTTTCGCGGTCCTTCCATTCTGCACTCAGGAGCACCTCCTGCATCATCAGCACTCCCTGACAGCATCCAATTCTTGAAGAGATGCCTCCACCTCACTCTCATACTCAGGTGGGGACATGGGCTCTCCTGGAGACCTGTCCTGTCAAGTGGGCGCTACTGAATTTTCAAATGCCACACATATTTTTTTGTTGGTTGGTGTCTTTGTTTTCCAATTAAACTTCTGAGCTCGCTCCATCTTTTTCAAACCTTACATCTTTAAGGCTCATATTATCTAAATTACTACACCCCTGCCTTTTCCTCTTCCATCACATTTCTATTCTCTACTGACCTCCTGGTTATTATTTTTTTTTCTATTCAATAAAAACCTTTGCTTCTTAGAGTCTCCGTCTGCATCCTAACTCCTACCATTATTCTCTGTGACCTCCTTGTCCAGAAATACAATCCATCAAAAACCTGCCCCTCATATTCTTGATCTTATCTCCATGACTTTTTGCTCTGCTGTCTTCAATGACCTACTCCACATTCACACCTGAAACTTGTCAGAAACTGAACCACCTCTGAAGGCATTAATTTAAGCATCTCACTCTTTCCATAACTTCCTACCTTTTTAAAATCTTTGTTCAGTGGCTTGAGGGAACAATTATTTTTCTTCACCAAGGCTTTAAATCCCCTGATCCAACATTTTTCAGTTTTTTTTTTTTTACTTTTACATCCCTTTTGATAAAATTTATATTTTATAACCATCATTGTTATATCTCTCTGGAAAATACTCTCAACTCCTTCGCCTCCCTCCCTTTTTCCACTAGCCTGGGAAAACCGCATCCTAGATGAATCCAAATGTGTGTCTCCTCTGTGTCTGCTGTAGGAATATCACAAAAACAACCAAACTGACTTCTCCATACATTCATGCATGCCCACCTCAAGCAGGCATTCATAACTGCCCCGGACACTTGAGCATTCTCAAGGTCCATTTTTCTCCTTCTTCATGCTCTTCCAACTTCTCAGTGCCTTACCACCCTCTCCCTGCATCCATGCTGTCCTCCACTGAGGATCCTGTCTCCTGCTCCACTGAGGTGTGGAAGGGTCCGGAGAAGGGAGAATAGAGAAGCCATCAGACAGACTCATTTTCTCATGATCAAATGTACAGACCTACATTTGTGCTTGCCATGTCATTATCTCCAACATTTTAGAAAAGTTAGATTTCATGACCCATCATTGCAACTCTCATGAGGAAATACCCTCAACCCCTTCACTTCTATTCATACTTTACACTGTCTAACAAGTGTCTTCCCTTTCCGCTATCAAAAAAGCCAATCCCTCCTTTTGTTCTACGCATTTCTTTCTTTCTCACTTTTTCAAGGACTTCCTTCCATCAGTTACCTGGACTTTCTCCTAAATCTTCACCTGCTTTTGCTGTACTGGATCATTTTCATGGTTGCTCTCACACCTTCGAATGTCTGCCTGAACACCACTGTTTTCCACTGACCCCATGCTCCACAGCCTCTTTTCACAGTCAAGCTTCTCAGAACAGTTGTCCAAATGTGCTATCTCAGATTCTTCCCCTCACATTCGCATTTCAACCAGTCCAATCCAGCTTCTGTTCACACCTCTCCACTGAACCTACCCATTCCAAGGTCACTGAATGACTGCCATGTGTCCACATTCACGGCACACATCTTAGCATTTTCTTAAGAGACTTCTCAGCAGCAATATATATAGTCGACAACTCACTCCTATAAATGAGTTTTTCTTGGCTTTCATAACGCCATAATCTCTTAACTGCCCATCCACCTCTCTGGATAGTTCTTCAAAATCTCCTTTCCTGGCGTCTCCTCAGGGCTAGGTTCTAGGTATTCTTTTCTCACTGTACAATGATTTCCCAGGCAATATCATTTGTTCTGTGGCTTTGAACATTCAGGTTTATGGAAATAACTCACACATTTATATCTTCACCCTATTTCTCTACCATGAGCCCTACACTTACACAGGCAATTCCATGGTCACATGGAAGTCTCATAGTCACCCCACATTTAACATGTCCCACATGAAATTTTTCAAACTTCATCTTCCTTCAAATGTTCTTCTCCTTCAGTTTTTCTCTTATTCACAAATGGCACCTTTACCAGTCACATTTCTCAAAAAAAAAAAGTAGAAATCATACTCAATACTTAACAATCCCTGATTCCAATATCAAAGCCATCACCAAGTCTTATTAATTCTACCTCTAAAGTATGTCTTAAATCCATCCTCTTCTGTTGACTGATACTTCTATCATCTCATAATTTAGGGACAACTGGAGGGGTCTGCTGGACTTTTGCATTTATAAAACTTATTTACAAATATTATCTATTTTAATTTTTATTCAATAATAATATTAGGTAGGTGTCAACATCTGATCCATACTCATCTACCAGTCCATACGATACCATCATCCCAAACACAGCATAAATTCCTATACAGCCCATCATTATCTAATGCCTCTTTATTTCCTTATCATTTCTTCCTCACATTTTCCCATAGTTGGTTCAGATCTAATGGAAACAACTCATAATTCTAGAAGAATATCATCTTACCTTTTGTCCCTAGTTTTAGTCATATTATCACCTGGAAACACTCTATTTTTCAGGTTGTGCCTTATTTTTCTTTCTGGCTACAGCTTAAATTCCGCTCATATAGGAATCCTTCTGTAACTCTGCACATTCCCTGGGATAGCACCCCCACTTCCAATTCACTGCTCATCTTAACTGCTTGGTGCTTTTTAAGAATGGTAACACCTACTACATTATATTAAAATGGACTGGTTATTTATCTTTCCCTTCAGAGTAAAGCTCCATTAAAGAGAGATAATATTTCTCTATCTATAGCATATAGTACACAATATATAGTTGTTGAATGAATAAATGCACAAAAGTACAGCTGGTATGTTTCTTGCTCTCAATAAATTTGTAATTTACTAGGTCGATGTTAATTCTTCATCTATGCTTTTATGCACAGGGTCTATTAAAACAATACACTCAGTATCCAATGCATATTTAGAACTCCAAAATGAAGGACACCATCCTTATTAAGTTCTTTAATAACCCATGACAAACATAGCTGACTCTTTAGCCCTATTTCCTATTACTCCCGGCTCTCAATTTCCCCATATCAGCGATTTACCAAGGGCAGGGCAGTGGGAGATGCCTGCTCACTGACAGTGCTGAAAATTATATGTGTATTGTGATAATAAAAAAATTATTTTTTTTATTAACTGACTATCTTTTAGTCAGTCTTACTGTTATTATTTTTAATTCTCTACAAGACTTGCAGTCCAAGTTATTATGGGGTAACCACATCTTATCCTTTCTCTCCCATTCATTATAACTGACAAAATACATAAACAAAATATATGAGAGCTCTGAACATTAAACAATAGCAAGCAGCCTATGGAGGGAAATGAAAGCTTGAAGAAAGAACAACATAGCAGCAAGTGTCCTGTTGTTTGTTTTCCTCCTTCCGTTCCTGGCTTAAACTCAGAGCAGCCAGAATCCTAAAACTGTATAGCAGATGCCAACAGAAACAACAACAACAACAGCAACAAAAACAAAACAAAACAAACAAACAACTCTGGGATAAACTCTTTTTGGTCTGAGGATGTGGAAAGATAAGGCTTGTAGGATGGAGAGTCAGGGGAAATCCGTTTTCTTTCCTTCCCTTGGCCCTGCCCTGAGGTAAACCTCAGTCCTGAAGCTGCAGTCTTGCCGCAGTGGTGATAGTAACAGCAGTGGCCACAAAGACATCTAAAACTTAAAAGAAAAACTTCATGACCAGAGGAATTGAGTACAGGAGCCTCTGTGGTCTGAAAAGTGTAGAGGAATACCCATTAATTTTTTTCTTCTCTTTCTTCTCAACACTTTTCCCTGGAGTTGGACTCAGTCACAAGAAATTAGTAACATTAAGGTTATGGCAGGGGGTGAGGGGGTGGAGGACGGTGCTAATAGTCTTGCTTTCTAGGCAGATGGCAAAGAAAGGGGGCTCATGGGAGCTGGAGAGCCGGGGGAAATCACGGAGAGAAGGAGCTCAAGAAAGGAATCAGATATAGCAATGGATGAAGTCCCAGGTTCACTCTGAACTTGTGTGGAACTAACCCAGGACAGTACACCAAAGGCTTTGAGAACTGAACTCCTGTGTAAACCACCACCCAGAGTCTTAGTTGGCCAACTCTGCCTGTAATATTCTCAAAGGATCTTAACAGAATCTAGAGTCTAGTAAGATCAAAATGTGTACTACATAATCAAAAATTACTCATCCTACAAAGAACAAGGGGAAGCTAAATAATTCCCAAGGGAAAAGACAATTAATAGACACCATCCTTGAGAATTGTTGCAAATTGCCAGATCTTAAAGCAGCTAGTAAAACTATGCCCTGCAAAGTAAAGGTGAACACTTTTAAAACAAATACGATAGTGGACATTCTCAAGACAGAACTAGAAGCTGTACACAAGAAGCAAGTAAGAAAAACTAGGACTGACTTTTAGGTACTAATTGGATTGGTTTAATAGCAAAATAGAGATGATAGAGTAAAAAGTCAGTAAACTTAAAGATAAACATAAATTATCGGGCCAGGCGTGGTGGCTCACTCCTATAATCCTATCACTTTGGGAAGCTGGGGTGGGTGGATCACCAGAGGTCAGGAGTTCAAGACCAGCCTGGCCAACATGGTGAAACTCTGTCTCTACTAAAAATACAAAAATTAGCTAGGTGTGGTGGTGGGTGCCTGTAATCCCAGCTACTCAGGAGGCTGAGGCAGGAGAATTGCTTGAACCCGGGAGGTGGAGGTTGCAGTGAGCCAAGATCATGCCATTGCACTCTAGCCTGGGCAACAAAAGTGAAACTCTGTCTTAGAAAAAAAAAAAAAAAGGACAGAAAGAAAGAAAGAGAAAGAAAGAAAGAAAGAAAGAAAAGAAAGAAAGAAAGAAATTATTCAATCTAAACAACAGAAGTTAAAAGATGGGAATGGGTTTGACTTTAAAAAGGCACCCGGGAGGTGGAAGTTGCAGTGAGCCAAGATCGTGCCATTGCACTCCAGCCTGGGCAACAAAAGTGAAACTCTGTCTCAAAAAAAAAAAAAAAAACAAAAAAACAAAAAAAAGAAAGAAAGAAAGGAAGAAAAGAAAAGAGAAAAGAAAGAAAGAAATTATCCAATTTAAACAACAGAGGTTAAAAGATGGGAAAGGGTTTGACTTTAAAAAGACAACAAAAGAAATGTTTTCGGGTGAAACTATTGTGTATTCTGTTCCAGTGGTGTTCTATACATGAATCAATGTACATGTTAAAACATACAGGCACAGAAATATGCATTAGAAAAGTAGCTAAGTTTAGTAGCTAAGACTGTATGGTATACCATAGGTGCCAAAGAAATTGTATTTCATATGTCAGAATCTTGGATGTTCTTAAGTTTTACAGCTTCTTAAGGTCTACTTGCCCTTTAAGTTTAAGTAAATCTTCTGAATCTTCTGGGCACTGAGAAACTCCACATTCTCCAATGGCTTCGGGCATCTTGGTAAGCCTGCATGAGTCTTGGCTTCCATGGCACTTGGCTTTCTATTCCACTAAGAATCATATTCTCCACGATGTGGCTTGCATCCTGCCCAGGCGATTCCCTGCCATGCTGGTTGGCAGGACTGTCTGCTCCAATCCCCAGAGAAACACTGACACTAGGCTCTGTGCACTGCACACAATACTAAACAGTTTTGTAAAAAGAGATTATTTTTCACAAAGCATATAAAGAAACTGAAATTTTACTTTCAATAATTTTTGTCTCTAGGGACAATGTATATCAAACCCTTGAACCACATAAATGTTTATTAAATGAATAGCCTCAATTATTCTTCCATATTCTTCAAAATAGACACAGATACGCCAAACAAATCCTCAGCACACTATGGTTCTCCGGCTTTTCCTGTATACCCATATCCTGCATTTGGATATGCATACCGACCCAAAATTGTGAGCTCATGAAATGTAAGCTTATTAGAGACACATTCACACGCACGCTCACACATGCATGTTAGCACGCTTTTTCTTTCTCTATTTATCAGAATACTTAGATCTGTCATTTATTTCAAGTTTAAGTCCATTTTTCAGATGTTCTATATGCATAGTGTTAAAAGTTCCTCATTCATTTGTACTTGACTCCCTGAAATTGTATTTTTTAGGGGCTGTTCAGTCTCTCTGATCCTTTTCTCAGGCCTTTTAAGCATTTTTTTTTTTTACAATCTAAACTCGATTTTCCCCCCAAGAATTTGCAGAACTTAAACCTTAGATGGCATGGCACATATGCAGCTTTGGGGCGCTCTGTTTAGTCACATGCACACCCAGCCTGACATGCATGCCAGGAGCTGGATAAAAGAATGCTTCTCTCAAATCATTAGAAGGAAATGCACCCAGACAGAACATCTGGGTCCTGAGCGCAATGCGTCTTCCATTATTCATTCTTCACATAATGAAAAATAAGCATTTGGAAAACCCAGCATACTCCGCTTACCAAAATCATAATTCTCACTATGATCATCATTATTTCACCATAATGTGTGCCTGAGAAAAGCACTCAGCTTTACACCCACCAGGACGGAAACTGGCCTTGCCTAAAGGGCTTAAGGACTGGTTAGACAGATCTGACGAGGGAGGATGATGGATGAGCATCAGACAGCACATTCTCTGTCATCGACAGCCTGAGGGGTCTCAAATGGTCTAGAAAATATTTTGAAGAATAAATACACACTAAGGAGGAATTTAGAGGAGGAAGTCCTTGTTCATGTACCAGGGAAAGGATTTTCTATAGCTGAGTCATTTCAAGAGTGAGAAGGCACCAAAGAAGAAAAGCATCTTCAAAGAAGGACCAAAAGGCAGAAGTGCTGGAAAGGTAGAATAGCCAGGGTTCTCAGGGATCCTGTGAGCAGATGGCGGGGCTTCCTAAGTCTGATGCATCTCCCTAGTTTGTTTTCTCACTGGGTACACCGTTGTCCTGGTGGTCAGGTGGATTCAACGCTGGGCACTGCTCTAGCCACTGCGATGTTCAGCATTCCTGGCCCCTCTGACACAGGGGGCCAGTAGAGCCATGCGGTCATTCTGGTGGGCTCGCGCATATTCAAATATCCCCCAGAGATGGTGCCCAGTTGAAACCCATTGAGTATCAGAAGTATCAAAAGTTCTACTAGCAACAACAGAGTGGTAAGGCAAAAATAAGTGGGCCACATTTGCACATTGAGACTGTGTGTGTTTGGGGGTGGGGGACATGCAAAGTATGTTGAATTTCATGTTCTTCTCTAGCTTTTACCTAAGTGGAGCTTCTGTGTTACTCCTAAATCTCCTTCCTTTGAATCTTTCAATCCTTCATTCAGGTCCTCTTCCAAGAAAGGGCCAGAAACACAATCCCATTTGAAAAGAACTACTAGTATTTCTAAACTGTTCTCATGAGATAAAGTGCAGAGTGGCAGCCTGCTGTGACAGACAGAAAGAGCCCACACCGCCATGGGCCAGACTCGTTCACGTTTAGTTTGTCACTGTGTTACCCTGAGTGAGTCTCTTCCTGACAACATGAGAGGGATGTAATATTAGACTGTGAAGTTTATAGATCAGGTTAAATGTTTTCAATATATGGATGCATTCTGTAAATTGTACTCCACTGTGTGGATATTAGAAGTTATTATTTCACAGAAACCAGAGACTCAAACTAAAAGTACTGATGGTCAAATGTCAGCCAGCAGCCAAGCCAAGTGCTTGGGGTGACAGGTCTTCCTCGCAGCCGGAAGCTCTTGGTTTGCAGATGCCCACTGACTCTGCAAACTCCAGCCCTGAGTGGAACTCCATTTTTCTCATGATGCAGCCGGGATAAGCCAGAGTGGCTACATTAACAAGATTACCATCTACAAGAGGCTGGACTGTGCCTTGAATTGTAAAGATCCTGGTGGAGTGAGACTCATCTGTCAAGGTTGGGAGAGGCAGACAGCCTGAGGGACAGGGACCGGCAGCAAATATGCCCAGAAGAGAGACGGAGAAGATTCATGTCCTACCTGAGAAAAGGGGAGTGATGTAAAGAATAAATGATCTCCTGTGTGTCCTTTGGTCCCAAGAGCTAAACTCATTTTGCCAATTTGATGCCTGGGGAATCGCTGTGAATATAACCCATGGAGAAAAAGTGATGTGTGATGGGTGGTGCCCGACACATGGCAAGTCCAGGTGCACCGATGCCCCAATCTGGGTGCTCATGAACAGCAGGGAGTGAGCCTCAGGCTGGCGAGGGGTGGCTGTGACAGTGACAGGAACAGTGCCATCTGGGTCAGGGCTGCAAAGGAGGAGGACCCTTAGAAAAACAGAGTTGGTCAGAGCCAGAAGCATTTCATTCCTCCTTCTTCAAGATGTGCGTGACAGTTAACAACAACAAAAAGGTGAGAAGAGAGAGGTACAAAGAGAGCTCAGAGCAGAGGCTGCCCATCTTCCTGTGACCACAGGGTGGAGAGGAAGCCTGGTGGGCATGAGAACCAGGTAGGACAGCTCCCAGTCAACATCAATGTGAAGGCACAAAGAGGGCAAGGCAGGGGTCCAGGCCTCCGAGGGGCAGATGGGCTGAGAGACCACTACTGAGGATGCCCCTTGAGAGAGGGGAGTCCAGGTGGGAAGACGTGGGTAGCAGGGAAGCCAAAGCTGGGAGGGTCTGAGTGGAAAGCACCTGCAGGCAGTGTCCTCTGCTCCTCACACTGCTCTTTCTGCTGCATCTCTGGGTCCTGTGAGCACAGTCCCAGAGTGAACCTTCCTGCTCCTGCTCATGCTTCTCCAGGTGGATGAGCTCCCCATCTCTCTTCTAGCTGTGCTTTCCTCATTGTGTGCTGTGGCAAATTTACCAACACACATTCCTAAGTCATGCACGTATCCACAGCACTCAGCCTCGTGGCTGTGCAGCAGTTGCGGTGCTGGGCGTCCGAAGTGGGTCTCCGGGAGGCAGGCGTGGAAACCCTGGCCAGCCCCACCCTTCTCCCCAAAGCCACTGTGGGGGAAGAGTCAGGTGGGGTTTGCAATGTGAGAGTTGGAGGAGCAGAGGGGAGGGACTGACCAGCTGTTATGGGCTGATTTGTGCTCCCACCCCAAATCTGTAAGTTGAAGTCCTAACCACCAGTATCACAGTGTGAGGGCATTTGGAAACAGTCTCCTTAAGTACGTCAAGCAGTTAAACTGAGGTCATTGGGGTGGGCCCGATCAAATAGGACTGGTGTCCTTATAAGAAGAGATCAGGACACAGAGATGCAGAGGGAAGACCTGTGAAAACACAGGGAGAAGGTGGCCACCTACATGCCAAGGAGAGAGATCCTCCTAGAAATCAACCAGGCCAACAGTTTTAGCTCAGACTTCTGGCCTCCAGATTTGTAAGACAATGCGTTGGAATTGTCGCAGCCCTCCAGGCTATGGTACTTTGTTACCACAGCGCTAGCAACCAGTACAGTGGGTGTCCAAGGGAAAGCCCAGAATAGGGAGGAGGCTCACCTTGCAGGGCTTACTGTGTGCCAGCTCTTTCCCATACCTCATTTCATTTTAATCCCCACAAAATCATCCCCTACAGATCCTGGGGCTGAGGCCCCAGGGGCTGGGACAGTCCTTTGGAAGTGGTGAGGCTTTCTACAAGCACTGGGCAGCTGCCTCAGAGGGCGGAAGGAGAGGAGAGGGAGAAGCCCAAGAGGAGGAAGGGAGGCCAGGAAAAGGGCAGGATGGAGGGAATCACTGAGATAGAGCCCCTATCTGATGACAGAACAGGCGCTCCCACGGGGCCTGGGCAAGACCTGAGTGTCTCATCCGCAGCCACGGTTACTGGCAGGACGTTTCCACTTTCCCTCAAAAGCCCCCATTGAACAGGAGGGCACATTTCAGACCTGCCCATCTTAGCCTCTCCTCCTATCCCTCTTCACTAAAAGCATTTTCAGTCCCTGAGCTTCACTTAGAACAGGGTGCTAAGAAGTACCGCCTAGAGGTGGAAGCAACTGCAGGGAGAATTGGACGCTTCTTTTCTTTTATTCATCATTTAGGAATATAACCATGATGCAGTTCTTTTTTAAGACGCCAAATTCTTCATCCAAATTGTTATTGAAGCATAAACAGGCATCACATTTTGCACATCATCCCGAGCTCCTTGATCTCTGACTGCTGTCATAATTGTCTTACTTGACAAAGAAGATGAGGCACCAAGCTCTAACTAGAACAATGAATCTGTGCTTCTCCGAGAGGTGGTGCTAATTATCTTGAGCCACTCACTGAGAACTATTGGGTTGGCTAAAGTAGGTTATGATTTTACCAACTTGGAAAAAATTAAGAATTTGCCAGATGTTTAGTTTATATACTATATGATAGAAATTGCCCCTGTTGACCGGGCATGGTGGCTCATGCCTGTAATCCCGGCACTTTGGGAAGCTGAGGCAGGCAGACCACGAGGTTAAGAGATTGAGACCATCCTGGCCAACATGGTGAAACCCCGTCTCTACTAAAAATACAAAAATTAGCTGGGCATGGTGGCGCGCACCTGTAGTCCCAGCTACTCAGGAGGCTGAGGCAGGAGAATCGCTTGAACCCAGGAGGCAAAGGTTGCAGTGAGCCAAAATTGTGCCACTGCACTCCAGCATGGAGACAGAACGAGGCACCATCTCAAAAAAAAAAAAAAAAAAAAAAAAAAAAAAAAAAAAAAAGGAATTTCACCTGTTTTATCTCTTCCAAGTACATTAAATTATATGAACACATGTTGATAAAGTTGTCTAACCTGTATCTATTACAAAACTCAATTAAAATGGCATATATTATATAAACACACATATCATTTGGAGTTAAGAAGTTAAGTTAATGCCTATTAATAGGCATTCATAGGTAGTGAGATTTTGTGTAGATATGCTTCTGTTTTAAACGGGCTAAATATTCAATTTATCACTTTACCTGTCCTATATTTTTTCTAAACCATCTTCCTCTTTCTACTGTTGACACAAAGGAAAGTTATTCCAATTGAGTTGAAACATCCCACATTTTTAATTAATCTAGTTGGAATTAATGATGTTTCACTGTTTGGGCAATGAGATTTTTTTTGGAAAACATGAGATTTTCAAGACACAAGCTGCTCAGGGAGCGTATTTCTGTTCAGAGAGTTGTCGTAGACAAAAATCTGCTATTTGAGGAGGGGGCTGGGATTGTCATCTGAAAGCTCCTAATGATCAGCATTGTACATCACAATAAAGAATGTGTCTTTGTATAAACTTGGAAACCAGAACAATTTATAGCTATTTCAAGTTATCCACTGGCTTCCAGACACAAGCTATTCCCTCAAGAGCTCTAGCTCAGCTGCTCTGATGACAAGAGAATTTCTGAAGAATATTTCATGGAGATTTTTAAAAATGTTTACAACAATGCAAATATTGATGTCTCAGCCCAGTCAATATGACAATTTATTGTCCTTCAATACAAACATTGAGCCAGGCTCCCTATTGGTCAATATCTGCACTCAGGTAAATAAATCTTTATACTGACTTCAGCAGCTGTCAATAGCTACTTATTCCAGATAAGTAAAAGTAAAAACAGGAAGCATTATTTATTTTTTGAGGCAAAATAGCAACTAGTTACATAAAGACCCGGCAGCATTTCTGAAATATCAATACGTGTTGCTTTTGGCAATGAAACACAACAATACGATAAGATGTGGGCTTAAAGCTCACAGGTTGAACGTTTGGAAGCAGAAATTAATAAAAATAAATTTTATCTATGTTATTAATATCACAATACTTTTTTGGGATGGGAAGAATTCCAAGATTTCTTTTTCTTTTTATCATGTGTGAAGTCAATTTTTGATAGTCCTCATTAACTGTGAGAATTCACAAGCCTATATTCCTGAACACTTCCTAGATGATGCAATTAACCCTTATTCCAAACCTAAAAGAAAAATATGTCTGTGCTCGACCCATGTATGATGTGAAAGCTTTTACTGTCTGGTCATGCTTTGGGCTCCACATATTGTGCTTTGGAATCAAGCTTCAAGGACAATTTCTGGGCATCAGCTTCTGCATTTTTAGATATCTATTCTTACAGACTGGGGTTCTGTAGATGAAAGAAGGTTATTCCACAGTAATTGTGCAGTGGATGGACAAGGAACTCAATCATCTATTAAAATGATTTGAAGATAACAAATGTTTCTGTGTTACTTGCATCTGAATTGTGAAAAACATAGATGTATATGATGCATACATTCATAGATACTGTATATGATGCATACATTCATAGATACTGTATATGATGCATACATTCATAGATACTGTATATGATGCATACATTCATAGATACTGTATATGATGCATACATTCATAGATACTGAACTCTTTTGGAGGCACTCTGAGCTTTTGTGTGCACAGAATTGATTTACCTAGACACTGTCAGATATTTACTTAAAAATGATAATATATTAAGAAAAGTATGAATGTTACTTCCCTGTAAGAAAACTCCTGAAACCTTCAGGCTTGTGATTATGCTTCACTAATTGGTGTGTGGACTCACTGGGCTAACAGAAAATTTAGCTAATCAAAACGCAGCCGTGCTCTGAAGAACCACTGGTCACACCCAGGGTCATTCCTTCAAAGCTGTTAGCAGAATTCAGTTACTGAAGGAGTGACGCTCCATGTTGATGTGGCACTTTCAAAGCAGCATATGCCAAATAAAATTAAATGAACATTTATGCTCGTTATAAAAATGTCTACAGTGCAATAGGGGCTGGAAAAAGAAAATGAGGTTTTAAAAAATATAAAAGCTGCTAATGGTGAGAGAATGTTATTTGCCTCAAGCATGATTTTCCTCTAGAGGTTTCTTAGCCAATGACTGCCCTGTGAGCAATGACTATCGAATCTGAGGAACAGGTACAGGTGGCTTTGAAATCTGGGGTGGGGTCTACAGAACCACAAACAAATGAAAGCTATCCCGACAATCCACAATAAGACTATCAGAGACCGGGCGTGGTGACTCAGGCCTGTAATCCCAGCGCTTTGGGAGACGAAGGCCAGCTGATCACCTGAGGTTAGCAATTCTAGACCAGCCTGGCCAAAATGGTGAAACCCTGTCTCTACTAAAAATACAAAAATCAGCTGGGTGTGGTGGCGTGCGCCAGTAATCCCAGCTACTTGGGAGGCTGAGATAGGAGAATTGAACCCGGGAGGCGGCGGTTGCAGTGAGCCAAGATCACGCCACTGCACTCCAGCCTAGGTGACAGGGCGGGACTCCACCTCAAAAAAAGAGAGAGAGAGAAAAAAAGAAGAGTATCAGGACAGTGTGAGGCCAGGCGATGTCTCTGGTAGACTCAGAGGGTGCTCAGACTAGGATTACCTGAAAATCTAAAGAGCTGGTTCACTGTAGGCGAGCAAACAGCATGTTTCTGCTGGAGTGTCCTATACTTTCACCATGTTACATTACTATTTTGAGTGGGGGATACTGATGTCAACACAGCTTTCAGGATAAATCCAAGGAGCTTTGCTAGAAAACCTCAGATTTACTTTCTGGCATTATGCAAACTAGTAAATCACAATCCTTGCCCTGTATGTACAGAAGAATTTCTCTAATGACCTCAGCTAAGATCCATCAAGGGGAATTTTCTCTCATCAACTATTTAACAACACTAACTGAGCACCCATGATAGTCCAGAGGTGATTTAAAAATTCAACCGTGTTGTTATGAGCATGTCCCATGAGCTGGAGACAGACTATCAATGAAGTCCTGTTTACCATGGCAGTCTGTTTCAACAACAGTGACCGGCATACAGCAGGAGTTATTGGTCATTATTTGTTGAATGAATTAATAAATAGATGATTACTGAGGTAATCCTCACCATTAAGAGATGGATAGCCCACAGAGAGTTCTGTGATACAATTATTATAACACAATGTGAAACTTTATATGGAAGGTATGCAAAGGAAATGCAGAGTGTTAAGTCCACAAATCTACAGAGTTCTTGTGTTTGTTTGTTAATTTTGGTGGGTACGTGCATGTGTGTGGGTGGAGAAGGTGAATTATTAGGGAAACATTCATAGAAGAGGTAGCACTTAAGCTGAGATTTTTAAAGGCTAAATATAAACAAAGGCCTGGAAGCTCATTGGCGGAAAGGATTCCAGGCAAGTGGAATAGTCTGTGCAAAAAATCAGAGGCATGAAGACATATGGTTTTGAGAAGTATTTATACATAATTTTTTGAGCCTGGGGTTTAAAGTGCAGTAGTGGAAATTCTGGTGAGCATTCAGTGTGAACACGTGGGCCGGCATCTAAACATGACAAGCAAAAGGACTGTAGGATATTCCAGAGAATCTTGGGTGATCATCTGCAAGACTGGAGCAGAGTCACATAAACAGATCTCTGTGATAAACAGTGCCCTCTAGCAGCAGAATGGAGGAGGAAGCAGAGGCCAAGTCTAAAGACAAATGGATTAGTGAGAGAAATAGCACAATGATTCCAGTAAGAGATAATATGTGCCTCAGGTAGGCAGTGGCTGTGGGAATGGACAGAATGTAATATATTAAAAGGAAATTTAGAAGAATTAATTGATGGGACTTGGATATTGATTGAAAAGATAGCTGGAATAAAAAGAAGGCATCTAAAATAACTTACAAGTCTCTGTTTGGGACCAGGAGATAGCTGTGCTGTTCTCTGTGATAAGCAGAACAGGAAGACTATCGCGGCGGACAGAAAAAACACCATGTTGCATTCCATTTGGATGATCTAAGTTTAACGTGACTGTAAGACACGCAAAAGGGGACATCTTGTGGATATTTGGATTTGGCTCTCGGGAGTGAAGACCGAGCTGTACAGATCTGCTTGTTACATGTTTACTGCAGCTACATATTGGTGTAAGTTATAGCTGCGGGGTTGAATGAAATACAAGGAGAGGAGCGTAGAGTGAACAAAGAAAGGATCCGTATCAGAGCCACCCTGGAGATTATTGACATTTAAGCAGTAGAGAGAGAGAGAGAGAGAGACACACACACATACACAGAGAGAGAGGCCCAAATGAAGGTTAAGAAAGACATTCCAAAGGAGGAGAACTGTAAAGTAGCATTATGAAGCTAAGACAGAATATGTTTTCCAAAGATCTCTGTACGGTAGCTCCATACCACACTGACTTTGACAGTCCTCCCACTGAGAGGTGGAGAGTATGACCCTGCACCCTTGTATTCCCCTTGTGTCTGGGTGGGCCTGCCATGTAGTTCCTGCCTGTGTTCTAGAAACCCAGCCACCTTGATAGGAGGAAGCCAAAGCAAGGCTATGCAGAAAGACTACTTGGAGAGGCCACGTGTAGGTGTTCCAGCTGACGGATTAGCAGAGATGGGTGAAGATGCTTCTAGATGACTCCAGCCCCCCTGCTGCCAACTCATCCCTAGGCTTCAGGTCTTTCCAGCTGAGGCCCACAGACATCATGGAACAGAGATAGGTTGATCCCTCTGTGTCCAACACAAATCCCTGACCCAAAGTGTCTGAGAGCATAATACAATGGTTGGTTTACACCACAGAGCTTGAGGGTGGTTTCTTACACAGCACTAGCCAAGTACAACAGAGGCCAAGCAAAGGAACAGAAATCCTCCATAAGTAGTGGGTAGGCTGTAAAGGATGCAGAGTGTTGAACTAAGGTAAGGAAGAAGTGTCTAGTGGATTTGGCAACCAGAAGGCCGATGTTGATGTGACTACCATAGTGAGTTAAGCAGTGACTGTGGCCCAAAGCACACTGCAGGTAGACTCTGCTTTCTACCAGCATTTCTCTCATCTTTCAATGACTGTTTGATGATTCGTTAGTACCAATAATTTTTCGAGTTCTCAATAAACTGTTATATAAAAGTAATTGGCAAATACGCTTTCAATTTCTTGGAACTCAGAAAGTAAGAGTCCTCAAACCAGAATTTGCACATTCCTCATTAAATAGTAGCACACAGGATGGATTTTAAAAATATATATATTTTTTAGTATGACATAAATAGCACCAAGCTTTTACAACTATCAATATCATAACAATCTCGTGTTGGTTACTGTTGTTATTTGTTGGAATATTTGAAAACAAATCCCAAATATTACACTAGTCTCCTTGGAAATATTTCAGAAATACCTCTAAAAGTAATGCTTCTGATATTATATTATCAAATATAATTATGGCATCCAACAAAATTAAAAATAATCCCTTATACTGATTTACTTCAATTCAAGTACCCCCAAATTCTTATTTTTTGAGAACAAACTCTGTGAGACATTGGGCTAGGAACTGAGAGATATATAAGTGAAAAAGAAGAAAAGCAAATTAGAGGAAAATCTGCAAAGATATCAAGTAGGTTTTTAGATATTGCAATGCCACCTTTCATCTCTTTTTATTCTCATCAATAGAGGCCTTCTCCTACAATCCTTGGTCACCTGGTACCTGCACAATATGTGCCTTGCTATTATCTCCTGTTTTGGGGCAACCTTTTCTTAGAAAAACATCCAGTCAAGGCAAAGTCATTAACTTGTAAGTAAGTTGATAAAACCAATAATAAATTAATAATGAGAAGATGAATGTTTTCCACCTTATATAAGAAACAAGGCAAAAATGTATACTCTTGCCACTTTCATCCAACAGAAGTCTGACTAGGGCAATAAGACAGGAAACAGTCATAAAAAGGATTACAGGTTAGAAAGGAAGAAGTAAAATTATCTTTATTCACCAATCACATGATTGCCCATGTAGAAACATAAGGAATTTACAAAGCACTGCTAGAACTAGAAATGAATGTTGTGAAGTCACAAAATACAAAGTCAACATTAAAAAAATCAATTGTGTTTCTATATACTAGCAACAACATATTGGAATAGAACAAGCCAACTATCCCTCAGGAGTCCCTAAGACCACCCCTACACCTCAGACAGTGCTTAGAAGGACTCGTAGAACTAGCATAAAGTCGTACTCTTGGCCAAGACTTTCAACAGTGGTAAGTAAGACTTACTGCTAAATCACAAGGGATAGAGGCACAGGTAGAGGCTGCAGGAACTCACATACAGGCTTCTCTATGGTCTTTCCCTCCCCTGAAGGGTCACGCAGAGCACACTCTTCCCCGACAACAAAAATGCAGCACCATGTGGATGATGTTGCTGTCTAAGGAATCCCATTAGAGACTTAGCAGATAGTGTTTTAATTGGGAGGGGTCACATAGATACCTCCTGCCTAAGGTGCGCCAAAATTCCAGATTTCTAGAAGGAAAGCAGGTGTCAGAATGAACCACATTTTTTGTGTGATCATTATATGCACAGTAAAGCCACTCTCCTCAGTTAAGCAGTATCTTTTATAAGTTTAGGAAACTGTTTACCAGTTGAGTCCGAGACACCCCCCCAAAGCCTAGCTTGCAAGCAATCCTCTATAATGACAGTAGTCTCAGGTCTGCTGTACTAACGTTTATGATCCAACAATCCCATTATTGACTATATCTAAAGGAAATGAAATCAGCATCTCAAAGAGATATCTGCACTCTCATATTTATTGCAGCATTAGTCACAATAGACAAGCTATGAAACTAACCTAAGTGACTAACAATGGATGAATAAAGAAAATGTGGTATCTAGACACAATGGAATACTATTCAGCCCATAAAAATAAAATCTGTCACTGCATTGCATTACATGAATGAACCTGGTGGGCATCAGGTTAAGTGAAGTAAGCCAGAGAGAGAATGACAGATACTGGATGATCTTACATATATGTAGAATCTAAAAAAAAATTTTTAAGTTGATATCATAGAAACAGTAGAACAGTGGTTATCAGAGACTAGCAAGGAGAGGCAGGAGGTGAGGATGGGGAGAAGTTGAGCAATGGGTATAAAGTTACAATTAGACAAGAAAAATACATTTTGGTGTTTTAGTGCATTGCAGGGTGCCTATGGTTAACAGAAAAATATTATATATTACAAAATAGCTATAAGAGAGGCTTTTGAATGTTCTCATCGCAAAGAAATGATAAATACATGAGGTGATGGCTATACTAACTACCCTGATGGGATCATTTATATAACACACACATATATATCTATAACATTAAGTTGTACCTCATAAATATGCACAATTATACTGTGTCAGTTAAAGAAATCAATAAAAAATTAAAGAAACAAACACCAGTAAAAAATAAAAGTACTTTAAAAAGAATTGACTAAGTTGCTCTGCAATATATGTAGAAAAGCGAAGTATGCAGAATAAGCAGAAAATGAAAAAAAAAAAGAGAGAAATCAAATTGGATAATTCATACTATCTCATTAAATCCTTACTAGAAAGTTACAATAATCAACACATTGTGGCACTGGCATAAGGATTGATATATACATCGAAGGAAGAGAATAGTTAGTTCCCAAATACCCATACATATATAGTCAACTGATTTTTGAAAAGTCACCAGTATAATTCAGTGTTAAAAAGATAGTCTCTTCAATACGTGTTCTAGGATAACTGGATATTTGAATCAGAAAAATGAAAAAAATCTCCATGCTTCCCTTACATCATATAAAAAAATAATCAAAATGGATTGCACATCTAAACATAAAGGCTAAAACTATAAAATATCTTGAAGGGAACATAGAACATCTTCATGACCTTGGGGTAGCCAAAGATCTTTAGACTTGCCATAAAAGCTATATATAAGTTTATCAAAAGATAACTTAAGAAAATGAAAATGTAACCCAAAAAATGAAATGAAATGTTTGCAATCCAAATATATCTGGCAAGGTGCTTGTATCCCAAATATACGATACTCCTATAACTCAAAAATAACAGAATGCATTTTATTTGAAAATAGGCAAAGAACTATACATGTGGCCCATATAAAAATAAAAAGATATTCAACACCATGACTAAGCAGAAAAACATGAATTAACCCTACAGTAAACAGCGCTGAACACTCACTGGACTGGCTAAAATTTAAAGAGACTGGCATATAGTATACTCCACTGAATAGCACAATAAACATCCTTCTCAAGTGTACCTGGAACACATTAAATGCTATGGTTTATCCTCCAAGATAAACCATATAATGGGCTATAAAGCAAGTCCCAATAAATTTTAAAAGATTGAAATCATAGAAAGTATGTTCTCTGACCACAATAGATTGAAATTAGAAATCTGTAACAGAAAAAAAAATTGAGAAATTCAGAAATATATGAACATAAACAATGCACTTCTAAATAATCCAATGAGCCAAAGGAAACTTGGGATTTATTACATATAAGAGAATGTCATCTGGAATTTATTTCAAATTATGCTTTGAGATAAATGGAAATGAAGACATAATATATCGAAACTTTAAAAAATAACAAAAAACAAAAACTTTTGGGATGCAGAAAAGCAATACTTAGAGGAACATTTATATCTATAAACGTTTATAATATTAAAAAAAAAGAGAGCAGCCTTAAATCAATAACCTAAACTTTCACTTTAATACACTGGACAAAAAGGCACAAACTAAGCCTAAATCAGGCAGAAAGAAAAAAATTATTTTAGACGAAGACATTAAAAATTAAAAGAAAATTAAAAATCAAGAAAATCAATTGTTGGTTATTTGACAAGGCTTTACTAAGGCTGAACAAGGAAAAAAGCAAAAGAAATATAAGTAAAATTACTAAAATCAAAAATGAAGGAGGAAACATTACTGCCAAACTTACAGAACAAAAAGGATCATAAAGTAATGTTATGAATAATTGTATACTAACAAGCTAGATCACTTAGATGAAATGGACAAATTCACACAGATACAAACTACTGAAACAGGCTCAAGGAGTTTTTTTTTTTTTTAGATGGAGTTTCACTCTTATTGCCCAGGCTGGAGTGCAATGGCATGATCTCAGCTCACTGCAACTTCGTCTCCCAGGTTCAAGCAATTCTCCTGCCTCAGCCTCCGAAGTAGCTGGGATTACAGGCATGCACCACCACACCGGCTAATTTTTTTGTATTTTTAGTAGAGACGGGGTTTCACCATGTTGGTCAGGCTGGCTTCAAACTCTTGACCTCAGGTGATCCACCCACTTCAGCCTCCCAAAGTGCTAGAATTACAGGCATGAGCCACCACGCCCGGCCAAGGAGATATTTCAAAAATTAAAATACGACTTTAACAAACATATTAAATTAGTAATTAAAAGTTACACACAAAGAAAGCTTAGGTGCAGATGGATCACTGGTAAAGTCTACCAAATATTTGAAGAACTGATACTTATTATCTAGAAATTATTTTTAAAAATAGTAGAGGATACTTCTCAACTCATTGTATGCAGCTGGTATTACCCTAATTCCAAGACCAGGCAGATATCACAGGAAGGAAAACTACAGACCAATATCGTTTATGAATACATATGTGGAATTCCTCAAAAAAAAAAAACACTAGTCAACAAAACCTGGCAACATATAAAAATGATTACACACTATGAATCAATGGAATTTCTACCAGGAATGCAAAATTGGTTCAACATCCAGAAATTGATTAATATAATATACCATTTCAACAGAATAAGGTATAAAACCACACAATAATCTCAAGAGATGCAGTAAAAGCATTTGACAAAATCCAACACTCCTTCATGACAAAAAAACATACAACAAACTAGGAAGAGCAGGAAACATTTTCAATCTGAATAAGAACATTTTTGTAGAAGTGGATCTACAAAAAACAAAAACACAACAAAAATCATAAATCTAACATTATACTTAGTGGTAACAATTAAAATGCTTCCCCTAAGATCAGAAACAAGAGAAGGTTATCTCCTCTCAACCAGTTCTAGTCAACATTGAACTCTTATGTTGTATCCACGACTACTAGGCAAGAAAATGTAATAAAAGGCAAATTGGAGGAAGGAAGTAAATCTATTCACAAATGACAGTATCTTATATACAGTGAAACCTAAGAAATCCACTAAAAAAAATTCAAACTAATAAATGAGCTCAGAAATATTGCAGGATACAAGAGCAATATGCAAAAATCAATTGTATTTCTATATATCTTCAATAAACAATCTAAAAATCAATTTACAAAAGTAACTCTTTTTACCATAGTATCAAAAAGAATAAAATGCTTAGTAATAACTTTAATAAAATAGTGACAAACTTTACTTTGCAAACTACAAAACATTATTGAAAGCCATTAAAGAAGATCTAAATAATTGGGAAAACATCCCATGTTCATGAATTGGAAGGCTTAATGTTAAAATGGCAATATTCTCTAAGTTATTTTATAGATTTAATATAATTGCTATCAAAATAATAGCTGACTTCTTTGCTGAGATTGACAAGCTGATGATAAAATTTGTATGGCAGTTCAAGAGTCCTAGAAGAACTAAAACAATATTGAAAACAAAGGACAAATCCAGAGAACGCATATTTCCAGATTCCAAATATCACTATAAAGCTACATTAATCCAGACTGTGATACTGGCATAAGGATAAATATATAGACCAATGAGATAAAATTGACAGTTTAGGAGCAACACTCCCGCCCCACAGTTATGATCAAATAATTTTTGGCAAGGGTATCAAAACAGTTCGTAGGGGAAGGAGTAGTCTTTTCAACAAATGATGCTGGGAAAACTAGATATCCACATGCAAAAGAATAAAGTTGTCTCTTACTACATACCAAATAAAAAAATTAACTCAAGATACATAATATAAGTTCTATAACTCTTAGAAGAAAACATAGGGATAAATCTTGATAACCTTGGAATGGTTTCCTATCAAAATGATTTTTGTTTCTTATATGACAATCAAAAGCAAAAGCAACAAACAATGTATAAGTGGAACATCAAAAACATTTAAAAGTTTAGTGCTTCAAAGAATACCAAGAAAGTGAAATGACAAAGAATGAGAGGCAGTATCTGCCAATCATATATCTGATTAGGAATTCATATATAGAAAATATAAGGAACTCTTACAGCTCACTACAAAGAAAACAATTCAATTAAAAATGGGTTAAGGTTCTAAACAGACATGTCTCCAAAGATGTATGAATGGCCAATAAGAACATCAAAAACAGTTTCTATCATTAGCCCTCAGGAAAATGCAAATCATTACCACAATGAGATCACACTTCCACCCCACTAGGATGGCTATTATCACAAAGATGGATAATAACAAGCGTTGGTGTAGATGCTGAAATATTGGAAGAGCCATGTGCTAAAGTGACAATGTACAACGGGACAGCAACTTTGGAAAATAGTCTTGGCAGTTCTTCAAAGGGTGAAATGTAGATAACCTACCACCCAGATATTCCACTCCTAGGTATAAACCAAGAGAAACGAAAACATATGTCTACACAAAAACTTGCGCATGAATATACATGACTGTTCATAGCAGTATTATTCACAATAGTCCCAAAGTGGAAACAAGCCAAACGTCCATCCGCTGATGAAAGGATAAACAAACTGTGGGTCCATACCGTAGAATATTCCTCACTCATAAAAAGAAATGAAGTACTGATAGACTCTACAACATGGATGAACCTTAAAAACATTATGCTAAGTCAACAAAGGAGTGGCAAATGACAAAAGACATAAAACCGAACAGGCAATTTTATAGGAAAAGAAAGTACACTAGTGGTTGCCTGGCTTTAGGGAAGGTAATGTGGTGGGGGGTGAGATGAAGCGTCATTTCCAAAAGGTATGGGTTTCTGTTGGGGATGATAACATTTTTCTAAATTAATTGTATTACACAACAATAAACGGGCAGTTATATAACTTTTAAATATACCAAAACCCAAAAATGAATGAAGTGTAAGCTATGTTAATCATAATGTAAATGAACGAAGTGTAAGCTATGTTAATCATATGTCAACAATGCTAACAACTGCATTTATTCATTTTCATGTATTACCTTTTAATTAGTTAATTGTAACACACATACACCCACAAAGCACGATTCCAAAAGGCAAGGATGTGGAGCAAGTGGAAGGCTTATATATTTTTGGTGTAAAGCGGCTCAAGCATTTTTCAAAATTGTTTTTTATATCTTAACATACACTTGTGACACAGCCATTGTGATCCTTGGTATTACCCCTCAAAAAAGTAAAATAAATAAATAATAAATTTATAAAGACATATACACAAATGTTCATGACAGTTTTAGTCATAATAATCTGAAACTACAAATAACCTAAATTTCTTTTGACAAATAAATTGATTTTTAAAAATGTGGTTCTCTGGTCAGGCACAGTGACTCACACCTGTAATCTTAGCAATTTGGGAGGCCAAGGTGAGCTGATCACTTGAGGTGAGGAGTTCAAGACCAGCCTGGTGAACATGGTGAAACCCCATCTCTACTAAAAATACAAAAATTAGCTGGGCATTGGTGGCACCTGTAATCCCAGCTACTCGGGAAGCTGAGGTGAGAGAATCACTTGAACCCAGGAGGCAAAGGTTGCAGTGAGCAGATATCATGCCATTGTACTCCAGCCTGGGCAACCGAGAGAGATTCTGTCTCAAAAAAAGAAAACAATGATAATAATAATAATAAATAAAATATATGGTCTCTTAATAAACTATATGCAAAATAAAACTATATGCAAACTATATGCAAAAATAAAGACAAATCTCACAGAGACTATGTCAAGTGAAGAAGCCTTACTCTAAAGAATATATACTGCATGATCTCATATAAATAAAACTCTATCTGTAGTTATAGAAGCCACACCAGTGGTTGCCTGGAGTAGGATGCAGAGGAGAGAGAATGACTAAAGAAATGTAAAGAGACATGAAGGAATGTTCTCGCTTGATGGAAAGGTTTTATATTTTGATTAAGTTGGTTACCTGACTGTATACAATTTGTCAAAAGTCATCGACCTTAAAATGTTTTAAAGTCTTTGTATGTAAATTATAGCTCAGTAAAGTTGATTTTTAAAACCACACACAAATCACTTGATGAAGTAAATGACACTTCTCTCAGATGTATGTTCAGGGTTGGCTGCTGAGTGATGGGATTTCTGGAATAATTTTAAATTGTTGGCGTGTCAGGATCCTCCAGTCAACAATGACTATGCGTTGTCACCCTCCAGCCCAGTCACAGTGCAGTGGTCACTCTCAGTCAGTACCATGTCATGGAGAGGACACTGAATGGAAGTCACAAATCTTGATTCCAATCCTGGCTATAGCATTTATGGGTGATGCAATTTGTATATAAAGCCTGGCCTGTAAAATACCTATTCTTCAGGCTTGTTTACAGAAATTGAACTACATTATAAGACCTATATAATAATCTGCCATATTAGATGGGATTGTTATTGATAAGTATTTTATTAAGAGAAGGCAACATAGAGAAGTACCAAACTGTAGTGAAATATTTGCCCATTTTAGTGGGACAGAAGGTGCAGTCTAGCCCAGGAAGCACGACGTCCTGCTGGTTGGAGCTTAAGTCGTTCTGTTTCCGCCAAAGCACAAAAGGAAGACTTAATCACCGTTGGTAACTTATTTAAACACAAAATCACTAGTATTGCCCTCTCTGTCCCTCTCTCTGCTCTCTACACCTGTAATAAAATGGAAGACATGCTCTAGCATATGAAGCAGACGGTAGTTGAACAACTTCCATACTTTATTTTCTCGTTCTATTGTACGTCCTCAGCTTCCCTGCTTCAAAACAATGTCACACCCTCTCTCCTGAGCTTTCTCCTTTTGTCTCACACAGCAGCCACTCTTACATTTAATTAAAGTGGTCACACGGAGTCTGCCTTCAGACTCAATTTTGCGTTTCTCCCCTCTTGCTTTGGAAGGCAGGGGATAAAGGCATTAGGAGGAGCAGAGATCCAGATGATCCTTCGATTATGCCCAAGGCTGAGGAATCGTGACTGACCACATCTGGGTCATCACTGAGGCCACTCAGGCACAAGCTGGCATTGTCTGACCTTCCCCAGGCTGCCCACCGAGACTCACCGTCCTTTCCTTTCTGCTAAAGTGTGGCCAATGTCACTATTCTCATAGCAAACTGGACTTTTTCCTTCTGTGGAACTAAAATATTAGCATTAGCTCAGACCTACCTTTGAAAATAATGCAAAATTATCCTAAATGTAATGCTCTATCTAAAACACCACACACACACACACACACACACACAGAGACCCCACACCACACACACACACAAAGACCACACTCCACACGCCCACGCCACACACACACACACTTGAATTAGTAATCACAACCATCAGCCAAACCTAAACATATGGACAGCCTCTTCCCTCACCAAACACGATTGTATGCCAAACTTCTAAAACAAAAATAAAACAAGATGCAGAAGGTGTTTGATGATTTTACGTGTGTTGTGAAATTTTGACTGAACTATTCATGGAGTCTGAATTCCTCATTTGAAAAATGAGGGTGATGTCTACTTTGCATGGTTGTGATAGAGATTAAAATAAAGCAATAGTGTATCTGTAGCTAGCAGAGTGCAACAAAGATGTGAGGCTGAGGCATCATGACTTAAAATTTGTAGTTATTAAGAAAAATACGGGATTCTAGAAGTCTACCTTATAAGTCTTATTGGAACTAAGCTCTAACGATGATGTACGCGGAAAGCTTTACATAACTCTTGCTCCATAGTGGCAAAAGCTTTACACATTTAAGCATCCAATGAAAATTTGTTAAAGTCATTCCTTGGTAATACTGTAGGGATGAACACATGGGCTTCGATTCTACAATCTAGTTCTTGACTTCTAAGAGCCTGTCCCTAACAGAACAAGAAAGGCAGTGCTCCTGTGGATGTGTTTGACTATCATTTCTTTCTATTAGTTTATTTCCTGGATGCAAAAGAAACACCCACGTGCACTCCATTAAGGAAGTTTCATGGATACGATATGATTTTTCAATGAGGCTTCTGGGTTTTTTTTTTTTTTTTTTTTTTTTTAAGATGGAGTCTTGCTCTGTCACCCAGACTGGAGTGCAATGGCGCGATCTTGGCTCGCTGCAACCTCTACCTCCCCAGTTCAAGTGATTCCCCCACCTCAGCTGGGATTACAGGCACCTGCCACCCTGCCCAGATAATTTTTCTGTTTTTACTAGAGACAGGGTTTCGCCATTTCAGCCAGGCTGGTCTTGAACTCCTGACCTCAGGTGATCCACCTGCCTCGGCCTCCTGAAGTGTTGGGATTACAGGTGGGAGCCATCGCACCCAGCTCCCATGAGTTAAGAAAAAAAGAAAAAAAGGCATCTGAATTAAAATTAAAAAAAAAAAATTCATCCAAGAATCCAAGATAAGGGCTTGCGTGTGGATTTGAAACCCATGAACTCTGGGTAAGAAAGCGTGAGAGAGGGAGATATGTAAATTTCAGTAGATTTAAAGAGAGTCATGTAACTAAAGAGTGAGAAATGTATATATTTAAATGATAACATGTCTTCCAGTGATCTTTACAGTGTTTTAGTAGCAGCATCTCTAAGTAACCAGCTATAATATATTACACTGTGTTTTTTAAGTTAATTGATTTTATGGTCCTGGACTGCACTTCTAGTCTTTCATCTACTGAATCTTTGCTATGAGACTAAATGAGTTTTTCAGAGGAAAACTCCTTTGATCTAGCTACTCCAGGGAAAGGGAGTACAGCAGACATGTATAAGATACTGCTTGTCCTTATTACAAGGTGCTAGCACACGAAAATGATGATAAATGGTGGATGGCCTCTCCCATCTCTCCTCTGCTATTTGAACTTCAGTGTTGGTTATTTCCATCACAATTTGATATGCCAGGCTTCCCTGATGTGGACTAACAACCTCTAATGCTTGTAGTCTCTATAAAGATCACTTGGTTTCAAATAAAACACTTACAATCAAAATCTATTAATGGCCTTCTCTGGTTCAGATGTCATCTAAGTTATTCAACAATATGTGCTTGTTCTAAAACAATTAGCCAAATTCCACGTACACACACATTCACAGCTTTTCCTCTCTGAAACTCCTTCCACCAGACACCAAACTGTTATGGGAATATTAGATCTATGTTATCAACAAAAATCAAAACTTCAGAAAGATCTAGGGCACCTGGATTCTCTTTCTCCTCACCATGCCTAAATAGCGATAAAACCTCATTTAAATCACATAATCCTTCTAGCTTTTGAGTTCTCTATCTTTAAAACTTAGATCATGCTACTGTCTCAGAGGAAGAGATTAAAAGCCTCTCTTCAGTACATGTGGCTTCTATTTGGCTCTACCTAGAGTTATCTTCACGTAAAATCATATTTAGATGGAGGTTGGGTCTCAGTTTCTGCTTCATCCCTCCCTGCGGCAATCTTAAAAGGGCCCATAGGCCGGGCGCGGTGGCTCACGCCTGTAATCCCAGCACTTTGGGAGGCCGAGGCGGGTGGATCACAAGGTCAGCAGATGGAGGCCATCCTGGCTAACACGGTGAAACCCCGTCTCTACTAAAAAAATACAAAAAACTAGCCGGGCGAGGTGGCGGGCGCCTGTAGTCCCAGCTACTCGGGAGACTGAGGCAGGAGAATGGCGTGAACCCCGGAGGCGGAGCTTGCAGTGAGCCGAGATCCCGCCACCGCACACCAGCCTAGGTGACAAAGCGAGACTCCGCCTCAAAAAACAAACAAACAAACAAACAAACAAACAAACAAACAAAAAAGGGCCCATACTGCTCTGAGGTTGGAATGAGGCGGCCTCAGCTGCCACTGCTAGGACAGATCCAGCATTCCCCACTCCACACTGGCAACAGGAGAGATGGCTATGCCTGTGCCTTAGCTGGACTCACCCCATGGAGGTTCTAGCTGTCTGGGAGACAGGGTGACACAGATAGACTTGCGGAGAGTTAACGCCCCTTGCTGTGGGCTTCAACCAGGAGTGACCAGTCCCCATCCCTCCTCCCCACAAAAGATTGTCCTGAAGTGCAGTTGTTTCTTGTGACTCTCCTGAGCCATCCCATAGACCTGGCAGGCAGGTGTATTACTGTGAACCTGTAACCAACTCCAGAAAGGTCACCCCTGTACTTGCTCTCCCTCCTGCTCTGTCCTGCTTCATGTTTTTCCACATTCTTCCTCCTGGAACAGCACCCTGTGTTAAGAAATTAGTAGACATGATTTTGGCTTAAGTTTCTGTGTTCTAGGAACCTTAAGCCAGAACAGGTAGGAAATCCCAACAGTGTATCCCATCTCTGCCACCTGCAGATGTGTTTCCCTGGGCTTTCTACTTAACTCCTCTCTGCCTGTGCCTCAGTTTTCTCATCTATAAAATGTGGAGAATAATAGCACATACCTCATTCAGGTTGTTATTAGAACTGAATGAGTTAATACATAAAAAAAATGCTTGAAATAGTGCCTGATACACAACAACTGTATACCACGGGCTGGTGTCATCATCATCACCATCACAATTATCATGTCGGTGCTCCCTACTTCCCATCCACCTTCGCTGTCATGTTTCCTGTATTTGACCCAGCTTTTCTTAAATTCCATGAGCTGCTACATTCCCGGCAATGTATTCCCCTTAGATTACATTAACATCAGTGCTGGTTTTTATGCAAGGGAAGAATCCAAACTGGTACAACATCGCTACTAGTTTGGGGTTCAGGAGGCAAGGGAGAGCTTGGGTTGTTTCTGGTGGATGAATTCAGAAAAGATTTGATGCCTCCTCTGGACCAGAGAAGAACTTTAGCCTATTAGAAAATTTAAATAATTTGCCCAAAATCTCCTGGCTGGAAAATGGCAGAACAAGAAGGAAAAGCTATGTTTGCCTACAAAAACCATCTCCTTTCAACCATGCCAGAATTGTTACAGTTTTTATTTTTTAATAAAAATATCTGGCTTTTTGAGCATTTATGTTTAAAATGCTTGAGATGGGTAATGCCATTTCATTCACAGAACCACCATACAAATTCAGAGTAGATTCTAATGCCACAGTATGTAAAAGACAATACTACAAGAAAAGTGAAAAGTACTTGTCCCAAGTCTCCACAGCTGGTGCACATGCAGCTAATTCTCTCACCTTAGCTACTACTATGGTTTGAATGTCTCCTTCAAATTCCATGTGGTGGAACCTTCATCCCCAAATTCATATGTTGATTGGAGGTGGAGTTTTTGGGAAGTAATTAGGATTAGATAAGGTCATTGTGGTGGGGCCCACTGGCGGGACAAGCACAGCTTTATAAGAAGAGAAGGGAGACTTGAGCTGTCATCCATGCTCTTGCCCTCTTACCATGAGAGGGCAACAGAGGTAAATACATGAGCAGCTGCTCGAGGTTGCCTTTGGCAGTTATGTCTGCTGGAAACATTGCAAGACCTGAGTAATGAGATAATAAAGTTGAAAACACTTGGGAAGTAAAAGTGGTATGTAAATATAAGATACCACTGTCTTCACATGTGATATGCCTGGAAGGAACTCTTCTTATTTTAATTCATTCATCTCTTTATATCTTGCCTTTATTTTTAAGAGATTTAAGATGGCTTACGCAAATATACAATACAGTATATGTATAAATGCAAGCCTGCCTAAGCAAAACACGAGATGATAAAGCCATAAAGGAATAGATTGACAGATTTTATTACATGCAAATCTAAAACTGTAGTATGACAAATGATACTATAAAATAAAGTAAAAGACAAGAAAATAACTGGGAGGGATATCTGCACCCTTTATAACCTTCATAACAAAGGGTTAACATCTATAATGTATACAGTGCTTTCACAAATCAATTTTCAAAATGATAAACAACCCAATAGAAAAATGGATGAAGAACACGGACAAGCAATTCACAGAAGAAATACAAATATCCAATAAATACATGAAATATGAAAAAATATGCACAATAGCTTCCCTGGTAACTGGAATATGCAAATTAAAATAGGTGCAATTTCCTGCCTATCACACTGGCGGAAATGTAAACTATTGAAAGTATCTGTTATAGGCCAAAGGGTGGGAAAATAGACATTTCTATTTGTTGGTGAGATTGCTAATTGACACAGCCTTTATGGAGGGCAAGCTGGGTGGCAATATAAACATTTAAAATAAACATGCCCTATGACCAAGCCATTCCATTGTAGGAATCCTGTCTTCTACTAAAGGCAATTCTGGTGAAGGTTGCAACAAAAAACAGGAAAACTGGAGAGAAAGCTTCCATCTTCTTAGAGAATACCTAAATAATCGTGCACATAATATTTGTAGAAATACGAATGGTAAAGGCCATTCTGATGAGATTTCAGACAGAAAAAAAGGACATGTTATTAGAAACTGGAAGAAAGGTAATCCTTGTTGTAAAATCACAAAGAGCTTTGATGAATATTGTTCATGTTCTAGTGTTTCGTGTGGAAGGTAGAACTTGTGAAGGATGAAATTGGATATTTAGCTTAGGATATTTCTAAGCAATGTGTTGAAGGAACAGTTTGATTCCTCTTGACCGCTAATAATAACATGTAAGAAAGGGAAATGAATTGAAGATGGAATTGTTCAGGAAAAAAGGGAACCAGAACATAAAGATCTGGAAAATTCTCAGCTGGTCCAAATTATAAAAAATGTAAAAGCATGTTTGGAAAACCACACTAAGTGTGTGGCAGACTCATTGCTTGATAAGGAAATCAGCATGGATGTGAACCACAAGCTAATCAGCTGACCTAGCAGGAGAACTGCTGGTTTAAACTGAAGAAAACAGAAAGAAGGAAGGTTGTCTGACTTCTTGGATTTTACCTAGAACTACTCAGCTATGAATGCGTGCCATTCTTCAAGACAAGGGAAGAACGACCCAAAAAAGTGATTCAGAGATCAGGGCTGCCTCCTAAGTTTCACATGAGGGCAGGGGAGCATCACCTCAGTTTCAACAGGCCAGATGCCCCCTTGAACAGCCTTGGAGCTGCCCAAGGCCATGGAGCTGCAACACCTGCCTTGCAGAACTGTGGGAGCAGGACTGTCACCCAAACTGGGTCTGGAAGGCAGAGCATCAAACAAAAGAAGATATATTCCTGTAACAAAAGAGGATGATTCTTGAGCCTTAAGATCTCATGGAGTTTGCCTTGTAGTCTAGTCTTGCCTGGGAACTGTTGTCCCTTCTTTCTTTTCTCCCCCTTGGAATGGGAATGCCTACCCCATTCCTGTCCTACTATTGTATTTTGGAAGTACATAACTTGTTTTCACATGTTCACAGCTGCAAAGAAATTCTGTCTCACACCAGATTAAGATGATATTTAAATGAGACTTTGGACTTTAGAGTTCATTCTGGAGTGAGTTAAGAATTTTGAGGCTGTTGGGATGGAATAAGTGTGTTGCACATGTAAGAAGGACATACATTTGGGAGGAATGACAGGGTCAGAATGCTATGGAATAGATGTTTGTGTTCCTCCTAAATTCCTATGTTGAAGACCTATCCTCATTGTGATGGTATTAGGGGATGAGGCATTTGGGCGGTGATTAGTTTAGGAGGGTGGAGTCCTTATGAATGGAATTAATGTCCTTGTAAGAAGAGATAAAAAAGAGATGATCTTTCTCTCTTTCCCCTTGCCATGTGAGGAAGCAGCAAGAAGGCAACAACTTACAAGTCAAGAAGAGAGCCCCCCCAGACACTGAATCTGCCAGCATCTTGAGTCGAACTTCCAACCTCCAGAACTGTGAGAAGTCAATGTCTGTTGTTTAAGCCACTCCATCTATGGTATTTTGTTATAGCAGCCTTAGCCAACCATGGCAAGTGGCAAAGAAAATGGCCAACAGTCCCGCCCCTGGGGTAAAAGACACAGAAATCCTGGGAACCTGGGGTAGTGGGGAGAAGGAACCAAAAGGCCTTGGTAGGTGGTTGGTTTGCTAATCTGGGGACAAATCAGGCAGCTGCTAACAAAGAATGCTCTGGGACTATGGTGGAAGGGGTTGCTGGTCCGGAGAGACTCCTGGGGGAATTATTTCAGAGTCCCTCCAGCTAATAAGGCACCAGCCGCAGGCACTCAGGGTTCTGTGGATTCTGTATAGGGTGGGGGTGGAGGATGCCAATAAAACAGATAGCTGAATGCTCATTGCACTTGGTTGTGATGGGCTTAGATTTGGGGCAAGACACAGACTTGGAGGGCTCTTTATCCAGCTGAAGCCTCTTTAATGGATGCCCATGAGGCAAGCCCTGGATCTGCAGCTGTCGATGGATTCAACCCAGTCACCCACCTCGGCTTTATGGGTTTTCAATGTAAACCTCGTGCAAAGTTTCCCCACTGTGACTCGTCAAACATGATCTGTCCGCTTTCTCCCTTCCTCCACTCACAATATTTACACTCATTTCTTTTATTGAAATCTATCTGCTCCCATTCTATTAAAAAGGTTTGACTGGCAGCTCCTATTCTACTGAAGCCTGCAACCTATCTATTCTCCAGACAATGAGGTACAAGCTTTCTATCTTCCATTGTGCTGGCACGGCCTTCTGTGCTTCTGCCTTCAATCTTAAAAGGCATGTCAGAGATGCCTTCATCTAACTAGGTCTGGAACACGGACATTCTGAACTACCAGTTCTGCATTTAACCAATTCTGACTAAACAAAGAAGAAGACCAGGATCTTTCCTCTCCCCAGTACATACCCTACTGGTAAGCCCCGCTCTTCAAAGTATTATAACCACTGCAAAAGGGAGGAGGAAACTGGTTTCCACACAGCTGCAGTGCTGTGAGCCATATGTCTGTGCCCCCCAGGTGCACTCATGCCTGGCATGCCAATACATGCCCCAGTGATTCCCACACAGTCCTGTGGCAGTCCTTTCCACCCACCGTGGTGCGGGCTTCAAGACAACCTGATTTTAAGCATGAGGAAACGGAGGCTCAGAGAAATGAGGTGCCATGTGAAGAACCTTGAACCTTGAAAGCTTTTTTGGAAGTTCTGGCAGGGAGGTGGAGCCACCTCTACTCTCTTGGCCAAAGCACGGTTCTTATCTCCATGAAAAGCCCACCTTTTCTACAGATAAGGAAGAGGATGCTGGGTTAGTACACCCGGCCACCCCAAATGAAATGAGTGACCTGTGTCACCTTCATATCAGGCTAACAGACATATGCATGACCACGCAGCTAAAATGAGAACCAGTGACAGTGCCCAGATCCTTCGACTCCTAAGCATACTCTCTTTCCATGACCCCGTTTCACATCTGAGCTGCCAACGGCTCCCTTTCCTAAAGAAAGTAGGTCCACAAGTGGTGCTCAGAGAAAACGAGGCAAGACGCCTAGAAGCCACTCTCTAAACCAGGCTGAGGCTCATGACTTAATGGGTTCAGGGCACATTTGAACAGAAGGTCCCGTGGTATTCCACTGCCAACACCAGAAAATTCAGCTGTGTTTTAGGCCATGCCCCGGAGACGAAGGCTTTCCCATCTGGTGACCCTCTTTTGATGTAGCTCTTTAGCCAAAACAAGCCAGGTTGGCCAGATTGTGAATAAAATCATTTTTTGAAATATTTTATAGCCTAGTTGTGCAAACCACAGACAAGTCAAACCTGAGGACACAAGCTTGTACCAGAATTTCAGCTTAACACTGAGTGTCATATTAATAATTTTTTTGTGGACTTTTTAATTCATTTTTTGGTTTCTCTTGCTTCTAATTACATCATCCACATTTTGAAGCACCTCTGTCCAAAGCAAAGCTTTAGAACTTTCTTAAAAACAAATAGAACAAGCAAGCAAAAATAAACATTCCCATGGTAATTCAGAGACAGCATGATGCTGTGGAAAGACTGTTACAAAAATAGTTACACTGTCTGGAAGCCTTACTTTTGCTACTAATTAGCTGTGTGACTTTGAGAAATTCACTTAATTTCTCTGAACTTGTGTTCTCTTATTTTTATTTTATTTTATTTTTAAAAGGCTGTGTGAATTTTTAGATTTAACATTGATTCATCCATGGGCTCCCGTGGTAACTAAAGAAAGACTGCCTGTTTCAGCCAGGTTTTAGCTTCGAGTTTGGGGCCAGGCTGAGTTCTTTGCTAATCAGAAAGTCACGAAATAACTTAAATGCTAGTCCTCCTCCTCCCTCGTTTCCCATTCACAAAAGTTTCCATGTTTTTCCTAAGGTACATCTCTCCTGCTCCCGCCACCCAGGCAAATGCCTTCATCAGCTGATTCTACACAAAACTGTCCTACTTGCAGGTGGATCACCTGAGGTCAGGGGTTCGAGACCAGCCTGACCAACATGGTGAAACCCCATCTCTACTAAAAATACAAAAATTAGCCGGGCATCCTGTAATCTCAGCTACTCATGAGGCTGATGCAGGAGAATTGCTTGATCTGGGAGGCAGAGGTTGCAGTGAGCCAAGCTCACCCACTGCACTCCAGCCTGGGCAACAGAGAGAGATTCCATCTCAAAAAACAAACAAACAAACAACCCAAAACTGTCCTAGTTGATTTACTGGTGATCAACTAAAAAACTACTTTTTTTCTGAGATGGAGTCTCGCTCTGTTGCCCAGGCTGAAGTGCAGGGGCATGATCTTGGTTCACCGAAACCTCTGCCTCCCGGGTTCAAATGATTCTCCTGCCTCAGCCTCCTGAGTAGCTGGGATTACAGGCACGCACCACCACGCCTGGGTAATTTTTGTATTTTTAGTAGAGATGGGGTTTCACCATGTTGGTCAGGCTGGTCTCGAACTCCTGACCTCGTGATCCACCCTCCCTGGCCTCCCAAAGTGCTGGGATTACAGGCATGAGCCACCGAGCCAGGCCTAAAAAACGATTTTACAGCTGACCCTGCAGTGCCACCACTCTGCAATGTGCAGTTTCTACATTTCTTTTTTTTTCATCTGAGCTTCTCTAGAGGTTCCTCACCCTGCCCCAGGGTCTTCTTTTCTCTCCTTTTAAATGTATACATTCGAATTTAAGACTCTTTCCAATATTAATCACATCAAAACTTACATTCATATTTAAAATGGCAACTATTTTAAAAGCACGATTATATTAGAAAATCATATATTTGTGAGGAGGCAGATTCTAGACACACCATTCTGACCTCTCATCAGCCTGCTCCCACAGCCCTATCTAGCAGTGACTCACAGAGAAACTAAGGCAGGGGAGGTGGTCAATGCTTACTTTAAAATCACAAAGAGATGAGTAATGTTCCCAGCAGTTAAATCAGGGGCAGGACACAAATAGGAAACTTATGGAATTAAGCGCAGAAGATGCTTCCAAACAGGACTATTGGGTGTTTACTGAATTGGACTATTTTGACTGAATTGAACTGAACGTTCAGTTTGACTGTCACACGCATGAAGGATGTCTGTCACTATCTTACAGATGAACACTCATTCACTACAATAATGTGCTTATGAATTTTGACAAAGTCATAAGCATCATTCTCTTTTCCATGTGGTGTCCCTGCTTACTTGTGTGGAACGGAAATAGCGGGCCACACAAGAGCCTCATTTTAGATCAATGGTTCCTTGACACTGTAGCCCTAGGTCTAGAGTTGTTCGCTTTCTTTTTTGTGGCCAACAATCTTTGAAAGACGGCTAAAGTTAAATGAGTCCAAGCTCTCAAGAAATACACAGAGAGAACCCTAGGTGAGAAAATCACAATGGCAAAGCACAACACTATGGTAATTGACCTGGGACTTCCCTAGTTTTGAGAGAGTGCAAAATACTTAGGGTGGCACATTCTATTTAAAATATGCCAGCAGTCCAAGAACTGCCCAAGTATTTGGCAACATTGAGCGACCTCCTAGAAGACTATAGGAAAAATCATCCATTTAAGCCAATGTCCAATATATTTAATGTGTGTTCACTCTGAACTTGAGGAAAATGCACAATAACAGAGTCTAATAACCAATTGATGGATAGACAGAAGCAGAAGATGATCACCAACTGAGATTAGGACAGAGTTTAGAAAATGTGTCCCTCGGTCCTATGTCCTTTCTGCCAGACCAACTCATTTCCAGCTGAGTGTTTCCAACTCCTGGTTCATTAAGCTGAATGTTCCATCCTGGGTTCTAATTAGAGATGCCGCATGGCTTGTCCTCTCCTGGAGGATGGAGTCATGCTGTCCCCAGCCAAGATCTCTGCCCAAGAAGGGCTGTGTTAGAAATGCCCCAGCAGCTGTCCATGTGTTCTTGTTGTCACGAAGTACAAATGTGTCTGGTGGGGAAGGCTCTGCGGCTAAACCCACAGTAAATGCCAGTTCCATTAGGATGGCAGGTGAGCAATCTATTAGGAAATCGAAGGCCCCTCCCTCATTATAGGAAAACAAATGAGCTGTGTCTCACAGGGAGCAGGAAGACAGAGGAGAAATTCTTTTATAAAGAGAGGCAATGGGCTTTGAAATCAGATGGATGTAGTTTTGAATCTGGCCCTGCCACACATAAATTGGATGACTACAAGCAACTGCTTTAAACTTTTTGAGGTTTCTCATCTGTAAGAAGGGCAAAAATAATTCCTATCTCATGAGAATCTGGGGATTGAAAGAGATCAAGTGTGAAGAAGAATTATCCCAGCAAGTGATGTGTACTGAGGGTTTGGTGACATTGGTTTGGCTCCCTTGGCATGCTGGCTTCTTTAGGAGTTCCCAGGTGACACTGCAGGGCAGAGTGAGGATCAGACCTGCATCTCCCTCTGTCCCTCCCCGCTCCAGCTTCCCGGGATGGACGGATGCTACTAGCTCTTACCTGTCCCTGCTCAAGTTCTCACCCTCTGGTGGCACCATGTAACTCAGGCTGTTTCCAACCCTCTCAAAGTCCTTTTCTCTCCAACTCATCACTTCCTTTCTACACCCAGAAGTGCTTTAGGATAGTGTCAAAGCTTGGAGATACTTAGACCTACCACAAGTTCTCCTTTTATTATTTCCTTCTTGCAAGGTGAGAAAGGACAACATCTCAGAATGAAAGATTCTCCTCCATGCCCTCTCTCAGCAGAGGCCCTAATTCATTTTTCATGGCCCCTTGCAGTGACAAAAGCCGCTGTTTTCTCTCTTGTAAGCGTGCTTCATGCAATAAGTCAAAACTGATGTGCATTTTCCCCCTGGGTGCCAGAGCACGCTTTGATTTAATTTGCCCTGTGGTTTGGCACAGAGCCTTTGCCAGCGAGTTTCTTTGCAGACCTGGGGAGGCAGGGCCCTGACAGCGATGGGGCGCGGTGACAGATGGGGTTCAGTGGGTAGTGTTTAAATAATTTGCTGCAATGATAAAGGAAATATTGGAGAGTGACAGATGCTCCTGCAGAAATGCAGCCAGCCAAACACATACATCCTGTCTGTGGGAGCTAGGGGCCCTGATGATAGCACGGGTCCGTGGGCGGCAGGCCCACTCTCCTGCGACTGGAATCGCTGGGGCCACATGTGAGAGTGGGGCTAATCGGCCCACCTTTGCCTCTCCTGAAGTCACTGGGAACCATCGGTAGGGGCTTTCTACAGATGCACTGCTGGGCCACACAAGCCCGGGAGGAAAAAAAAAAAAATCAACCAACACAGTGAGAGCCAGCATGCATCCAGCAAGCACCTCTCTTTAGGAATGTCGTGGTGAAAAAAGGGCCTGGTGAGCCATAAATGAGAAGAGCAAAGAGAACGAGAAAAAGCTGGCAAAATTATGGCACTCAAAGGTGGAAGGTGGCTGACTGGCTCAGTGAGAGAGGAAAGTGTACCTGTTGCAGAGGCCGAACAGTGCAAGTGATTAGCTTGGCCCTGGGCCTGGGCCATGATGGCATTCTAAATCCTGGTCGACTTTCTTGGCATGCTGCCCCAGTGATGGATACTGGAGGGGTGAAGGAAGCACTGGGTGATGAGCATTGCTCATTCCAGATGCTGTGGTCATGATGATGGTCGGGTCAGCAGTGCTGTCTTCCTCAATGAAGGGCTGCACATGAGGGGACCACACTGGGATTTGGAAAATAACATGAAAAGGATGTTGACAAGCAAGACCATCATGGCATTAGAACCATTGTGTGTGGTGTGTGCAAGACAGAACTGAATGAGGAGATGGTTCCTGGGAACCCACCCTCTGCATGACCTAGACAGAATATTCCGTGTTTGTCTTCTAGGAAGCAGAACACACAGATGTGGTGCAGGGAGAGAGAAGAGAAGGTGGGAGGTGCTCGACAGGTGAGAGGATGTTCACTGGGTATGTCTATTTTTTTTTTTATTACTCTTTGGTTCTGATGTTTTGCAGCAGATTTGGGAGTGAGATGCATTTGTGAGAGGAGTGAGGTGAAGATGTGCAACTGAGACCAGCTTCCTGGGTGTAGAGGTGAGCTTGGAAGGAAAGCAACAAGATGGCAGTGGAGCAGGGAAGGGATGGCCACCTGGAATGGAAGTGGGCACCAAGTGGAAGGCAGAGCAAATAGGACTGAAAGGTGAAGGTGACTCAGGTGGTTCGGCAGATGAGGGCAGCCACATTAGGACTGAGTCTATTTGCCGGCTTACCTGTTGCGAATTTAACAGCTGTGGATCTCACCACCCACTCTGCACCCCCTTCTCTGACTGGGCAGTGAGCTTCATTCTGAAAGGTGAATTGAGATTTGCCTCTTGGCATTTTCTGGATTTTGTTTTACAGCTAATCAAACAGGCATTAACCACCTGGGAGCCCAGAAGCAGAGTTCCCTCGAGCAGCCGAGTGACACCTTGACCTTTCTGAGGGTACAGATGGAACACCGTCAGAGCCACTTCTGCAGGAATCATTTAAAGGGCTTAATCAGAGCTGTTTTTAGCAGTCTGTGACTCAAGAGTCTCATGTTGTCAGGAGAGAAAGAAGTTTGGATTACAGTGAAGGAAGGCTAAAGAGAAGAGATTGATAAAGAGCTAAGAAAAAGGAGTAGAAAGAGATCAGACTCAAACCAAAGAGACCCCCCCCCCACACACAAAAAAAGGGCAGGCTCAAATTTATCTTGGCAAACATGCTGCTTGTGTATCTCCACTGACAGCTTCCATCACTTCCACATCTTTTTCTGCTTATCCAACAGGCATCAGAAACCTCAGCTCAGCATGTGGTTCTAGAAGTAAGGTTGCAGGCTGTGGGCTAGGGCTGTGCTTCTCAAATAGGGAAGATTTTGCCTCCCAGGGGAAATGTGGAAATGTCTGGCGACATTTTTGGTTATCACAATTGGGATGTGCATGTTACTGGTATCTAGTGAGTACAGATAAGGGGTGTTGCCCGATATCCCATCATACACAAACAGCTCCCACAAGAAGAAATCAGCCAGCCCAAGTATCAATGGCACCAAGAAGGAGAACCCCAGGCTGGAGAATCCCAGCAGGGACAACAGGATTCTGGTCTCACTGGAAGCTATCCAAACCCATTGAGAAGAGGAGACACTGATTTCCTTTAACCCAGCAGCCATCACCATCACCAGAGAACTGTGGTGCTGTCTTCCAGTAATGCAGAAACCAAGTCTCTTATAGAAATGGGAGAGGGAGAGGGGATCACGTTGGAGAAGAAAAAATATATGAAGAGGTCAAAGAAAATGAAAGGAAATGAGGGAAGAGTGGCCAAAGGAAGGATGGTGGTAGAAGTGATTTGAGAACAATGCCCCGGTGGAGCACAGAGAGACACTGCTAGGAGGATGAGCAGCTACGGAGAGGGTGAAAACAAAGTGCCTTCACAGTGGATGAGACACAGAGGTGTGGGGAGGAGGAGACCAGCCTTCTATGAAACATGGGAAAAGGTGAGGGGCAAACAACGCAACAGTTCTAGATAAAGACAAAAGGAAGAGAGGAATCATAGATATCATAGAAGAAGCAACCAGGAGACAAGTGGGCAAGAAGGAGATTGAAGAATGCTGGGTCTGAAGATGGGTTGTGGGGAGACACTCCCCAGGGAGGGGCAGTCAGGAGATAAGGTCTGTCTCTAGCCGGGTGCTCAGTAGAACACGCAGGCCCTGTTAGTGCATCTAACGGCTAAGCGCCTGGCTGCCGGCTTTACTTGGCAGCTCAAATCTAGAAGAGTTGGTGTACAGGAGGCCAGGAGTCTGGATAGCAAAGAACACCAGCTGAGAAGAGGCTTTGGCAGAGTCTGGAGAGCTGCCTTCCAGCCCCTGCTTGGCTTGAGTTCCCAGCTAAACCTGCAGATACTGCCTCATTTCTCCAGATTCCATATCCAGGGAGAACTCAGGAGCATGCAGTATGATGGCAAGCTGAGCTCCTATCTCCTCTGCGCGAGGTCCTCAGTATATGCAGACAGAAAGGACACCCTTTGATCCTGATGCCTCCTCATAGAGGGGACGAGCTGAGGGCAGGCCTGAGGAGGTCTTTATCATCTTCACACTGCAAACTGAGCATTTTGGCAAGTCAGCCTGACAAAATGTCTCTGAGAGGAAGGGGAAAATCACTCTGGGTAAAAATAACTCTGGACTGGAAGGCAGGGTAGTTGGTAGTGATCATGTTGACTCTGAAACCAGCTGGCCACGTGAGCCTCAGCAAGTCATTTCACTTTCTACAGATCTCAGTTTCTTTATTTGCGAGGGGAAACATAAAAAATAGGGCTAGATAATTTTCAGATTTTTTTTTTCCCTAGAGCTAGCATTCAATCAATAAGTGGTCCTTGTATATAACTAGACAGGCTGCTAAATTTATTTGCTTTTTAAATCATTCTGCTCTGTTTTTTGAAATCTGCCCCATTTTCATAACGGGTATCGTGTGATGGAAACAAACATTATGTTAGAGTTAGCCAGACCTTGGATCAAATCCTGGCTTAGCCACTTACCTTGGGCACATTATTTAATAAGCTCAACTCTCCATTTTCTCATAGAGGAGATGGGGTAATGCTCTCTCTCCTGTGGGATCACAGTGAGGATTAGAAATCATGCACAGAAAAAGCACCTAGGAGACTAACAGGCCCTCAATAAATGGAGGGGTCATTATCATCAGTTGGTAAGATAGAAGATGACCAGATCCTAAGCTCCAGGACATGGGATGTGTTCCACAAAGGACATTTTGCTCGCAGTTGCCATTCTAGAAACAATGTTGTTGGACAGAGAATCCCTGAATAGCAGAGGTAAAACAGAGCCTACTATGGCTTTAGAATCAACATTTTCTTCTAACTATCCTGCAAGAGGGTACTGTAATTCGTATTTTGCAAAGAGGACGTCTTTGTCACACAAGTCTGGGGAAACTGGGTTCGTTAGATTAAGTGCAGGAGTTTTAGAATGTTTAAGTTCTTATATCCTATGGATCTCCAAATGGGAAATGGAGCACACACAGTTGCTTAAACTTATTTAACCAAGGTACATTTTTCCTCCCTACGTAAATACCCATTAACCTTTCAGAGACAATCAATGTCACTCTGAACAATGGTTTCAGAAATCATGGTGCATATGGACAGCTGTTCTGATTACCCAGCCATGCATCAGGACCAAAAGAACCAGGTATTTGTGCATCCGAGCCTGTGTTTCCCATCTAAAATTACCAAGAAGTATCTAAAGTTACAAGTTGTCCTTCTCTCTCTTTTATTAACCAACTTCTTATCCATCTACCCACCTACACCTCTGGCCTCAGGTGCCTCTGTGCAACCCTGTCTTCCAGGTTTCCCCATGGAAAACTATTGTTCCAGGCTTCCTTTTCCTGCTGCCAGATGCCCCACAGAATCGCTCCTCTCCTATTTCCACTCTTTTTGGGGGACTCTCTGCTCTCAAGAGAATGGATGGCTGAACCGTATGGGATATTCCTGCAGCCAGCCCTGACTTCAGCTCACCGTTTAGTCAGTGGGCTATATCAAGCTCATCAAATTAACGATTTGTTACATGATGCCTGTCAGAAACAAATGAGAAGTGAGGATGGTGGCGTTGATAAGGAGGTGAGCTGAAAGGTTGATTGTAGGCAGATACACAAATTCTCATAAGATGGGAAAGAAATGTTAAGATAAAGATGAGGAAAAGAAGGCCCGCCAAGTAGAACTGATGCTAAGTGGCCAGCCCTGGCTAAGAAGGGAGGGAAAATGAGAGGTAGGAGGGAGGCTGAGGGGCCTGTGGCAGGGAGTACTCCAAGGACAAACCTGCTTTCAAGACATTCCAAACAGAAGGTCACGGCCTTGCCTCCCAGTCGTCACTCTCTGCCCGGGTGGAAAGACAGGGTGAGGCAAGCCTCAGGCTTGGAGCACCTGTGCTTTACTGCTGCTCTGCTTTCACTTTTAGCCTGAAGATTTTCTTCTCATGGGTGGATGCCTGCGCCTCTTCCTGACCCTACGTTTGCCCTTTGGCCCTCCACTCTTTGACAAGCAAGAAAATTCCAAGTCCCACACATAAGTAGTAGGCTTGAAATTCCAAATGTCACGTTCATACATACCACTGAGTCCAGGAAAATACACAAAGAGGATCATTTTGAGTTTTGGAATAACCCTGTGGGGTAGGCATAGGCACTGCAGGCTGTTGGTCCTGCCATTTCGCATCCAAGGATACGGAGACACAGAAACATACAAACTTTGATCTTTGTACAAAGTGAAACAGCTGGTGAGCTGTGGAGTGGCTTCCACATGCCTTGCCTTTTCCTCACAGGTATGCTCATCATTACATAAGGAAGTTTCAGACTGCGGACAGAGAGCAGATGTGGGATGTGGTTTAAACAGGTACTGCAGATTAGGTTATTCAGGCGACCCTCCCTTTGAAAACTACTAAAGGAATTGGGTGAGACAGTTTACATCTTTCTTAAAAGCATCAAAAGCTTCCTTCCTGGTACAGAATTACCAGACCCTAAATTAAAGGAAAAACATGAACCAAAAGACAGTTGGTTCCTGACCTGGGGGCATTTGCTGAGTCAGGCAAATTGAAGCCTTTGTTTGACAACCTGAAAGGACAGGGGAACAGGAATCAAAGCCCAACACCCTTTTGAAGTGATGGAGTCTAATAGGAAAACCACTGTACAATAAGTGGAGACTGCAAAAGGCTGCATCCCCAAAGTGGGAGTGAACCAAAAGGCAAACATCCTCTCCAAGAAATTGTGTTATGGTTTGAATTACCTGGGCTAGCTAGGAAAGACACCCTTAATTTAGTTTACATAGACCTCGGTCAGCTTGCAGAAGTAAATACAAATCATTCTTGAAGGAAGGTGCTTTCATCTTAGGGCTCAAAATTTTTCAGCCTTTTGTAAAAAAAAACAACGATCCTCACAGAGCCAAAAGTAACCAGGCACACAAGAAAACATGACACTAAGAGTGAGAACAGCATAAAGTAGACAACAGAAACAGATTCACAAACATATCAGATAATGGAATCATGAAACATTGACTGTAAAACAACTATCTTTATATAAAGAAATGCATGACAAACTTGACTAATAATATTGGAAAATAAACCTATCAAAGGTAACTAGCATATTTGAGGAAAAAAGTAAAAATAGGACTTCTAGAAAAGAAAAATTTAAAATACCAGTGTAAAGGTCTAAAAGAATATGAGGCACAGCTAAAGAATCAATTAACTGTGAGTTAAATAAGGAAAGAAATGAAGAATACTAAAGAAATCATAAGGACATTGACAGAGGGAGGGGTCCTGTCTACATTTAGTGAGGAGTCCCAAAAGGAGAGAAGAAAGGGAAAAGGGGACAAGAGGCAATATTTGAAGAGACAATGGCTGAGAATTTTCCAGAATTAATAAAAAAATTAGTGGAATCCATAGATTCCAGAATACAAACAAATCCAAAGAAAAGTTAAAGACAGAAATCTATAGCTAACACAGCATTGTGAACTTGCAAAAAGCCAAATCCAAAGAAAAACTCTTAAAAGCAACAGGGGTTGTTGGAGGTTGGGGAGAAAGGCAGATAACTTTCATGGAAGCAAAAATAAGATTGACAGCTGACTTCTCAACAGCAGAACTGAGAGTCAAATGTTCCTTAGGAAACTGAAAGGAAATGACTTCCAACTGAACATTTTGTATCAGAATAAGTACCATTCAGGAATCAGGATAAAATAAGACATTTTCACTAAACAAAAACTGAGAAAACATGCCACCAGCAGCAGAGCTATTGCAGAGGAAATCCTAAAGAGGATTAAGGCAGAAGGAAAATAATCCCAGATGAAAGGTCTGAGATGCAGGAAGAAATAAAGAGAAAGAAGGTGATAAACTGGTGATAAGTGAAAATCACTTAAAACAATATCTTAAAATAGATTGTTAATTAAGCTATATACCAGCAATGGCAATGAAGTTGGACCAAGATAGAGAAAATTAAAATTCTTTGGACGTCCTTGGATTGTCGGGGGGGAAGGTAAAGACGTTGATTAAAACGGTCCTTTCATGAGTTGAAGAGAAAACCAAGAGAAAGTGCCTGGCCGGGGACCATGACCTTTACCACAACAGGGTAAGAGACCACATTCAGGAGAAAAGCCTGGATCCTGATTTCTCAGCCTTTCTTACCTTAATAGTTGTACATGGTTTTAAGAATCATTTCCAATGTTTAAAGGAAAGGAGGATTCCAAGGAGAGGGAGGGACTGAAGCAATGACACTTAGGATTTGAAATCCAACAACCTGATACAAGAGACCAGTTCTCCGGGAATTCCTCCTGCCGCCAGTCCTTCTGGGCATCACAGCCAAGGAAACAACTCACATAGCCAGCATTAAAACATTGTCCACTTCCTGCAGCTGGGTGGCGGCCTCAGCAGATCAGCTGGGCACAGGCGGTCCCTGTCTTCCCCAGGGAGTTCCTTCTCCAGTTGGCGGGAGGGCTGCTTCATTCAAGAAGGAAGTGATCACTATGCCCATGAGGGCTGGAACACACCTTACCTTCACACACACACACACACACACGCCCCCTCTCATCACACACACACGATTTATTTTCTAGCCTTCAGCCTTATCCTGTCCCTGGTGTTTTACTGCAATGGAGTATTATTCTTCATGAAGCTCATTTAGAATATGATTGCTTTGCTGATGCCAGTTCAGAGGGGGCTCTGGAGAGAGCTTGGAGAGAAAAGACAAGGCCAAAATCACTTTCAGAGGTACAGGTGCATTCATGGAACTGAACTGTCACAGAGATAGTAAGTGTGTGGAGCATGTTCCAGCCAGTGCCCCAAAGCAGCAGCTGAATGAGTGTCCATGGCAGGGAATGCTGCAGAGTTGGCATATGGAAAACACCAGTGGCCGATGCCTTCCTCTCTGATCCCCAAAATAGATGACATTTCTCCTGGGAAAGCAGTCCCTGGCCACCACCCTTTCCTGTGCAGTGCCCATCCAACTGAGGAGAGATGCATCTGAATGGTGATTGGCAGCTCAGCTGAGCAAAAGCCTGCACAGCAACAGCTGAGTCTCCATGCTGAGTGGCTGATACACATTCCCCTCTTGGCATTGATGAGCACACTGAATTTACTGCCTTCAGCTGAAATTGCTTTATTTGGACCTGATGTGTGGTGGACCACTGACAGCCACCAGCTTGATATGACGTCCATTTCTGAGGTGGGGGCACTTCCAGACCTTGGCTTCTGAGGACTTCTTTCAGAAAGAATAAACAACACTTCTGATTTGCATGGCAGTATTGAAGAGAACTAGGTGCTAGGCAAGACCAGGGACCACACTGGCCCTACCTTCCCTCTCTAAAAGCAGGAGGCAGCTTGCTCAGGCAGCCTCCTGGTGCTCAGATGAAAGGCCATTTTAAATAACAGTCATGTATTAAAGCAAGGGGAGAAGAAAGAGGAAAAAAAAAAAACTCAAGGGCTATAGCACTGCCACAGTTTTAAATTATAGTGTAGGAGGATAAAAATAAAAGAGAGAGAGGAAGACAGAGCAAGGGAAAAAAATTGCCATTGTTTTATGAAGCAGATGGGAAAGTTCAGGGGATCAGAAAAAGACTATTATTATCTCAACTCTACAGTGACAAGCCAGGAGAAGGATGAGCAGTTTTTTCCCCCGTCTCTCCCTGAGAATGGGACACTGGCAGAATGCATTCTGAATGCAGTTTAAGGGCAGGAGTTTTGAGCCACAAGGGGGTAAAATTAAAGATTCATCAGGCAAGAACATTTTGAGAGCACTTTCTCCCAATTTCTCCATTTTCTCCCATGTTTGGATGCTGTGGGCTGTGGCCATTTAATGGTGCTCTCTCTAGGGTCTGTGGAGAGAAGCGGAGGCTCTTGGAAAATCCAAGGATTTAAGAGCTGGAAATGACCTTTCTTAGGGGTTAACTAGTTCAGATTCAAAGTTAGAGACACACAGGAGGTAAAATGTGGTAGCAAGTGTCTACTAAATGTTCAAGTCCAATAGATGAAAGAAATCAGAGAGTAGAAGAGACAGGGGTAGAGAAAGAGAGACAGAGAGAAAAAAAGGAAATCCAGAAGGAAAGGAAAGGAGGAAGCTATGAGAATGTGCAGAGGGTGGTCTCCTAGATCCAAATTTAAAGGGTTCTTATCCCTGAATCCAGGATCCCTCCATGGCCCACCTCCTGCTCGAAGACCCTGGCCACACTTTCTTTTGATGATGTTTTCCTTCTGAATCCTCAGCATAGTTTGAGTCTGAACCAAACAATTTTGCACTTATATTTTTTTCACATTCATGTATTCACCCAGTAAACACTTATTGGAGAGAAGAGACATCTATTAAAGAGAAGGGAAGCAAAAGTGTCTAAGTTTTCCATAGCGTATATATATATATATATTTCCTCACTGATTGATTGCTTGTAACCTGCCTCTGATGAAGTTAGGGTCCCCATTTTTGAAATGTAAAAACAGAGTCCTAAGCCGGTTATGCGATTCATCAGGAGCCTCAAAGCAACTAAATGGCAACACTGGGCTTAAAACCCAAATCTGTATAATTCCAAGGCCCAGGCCCTGAGTATGTGTTCAAGGATGGACGTTCTAGGGTCTGTGACAACCTCCCTGCCTCTTCTGTGAGCTGGACAGACACAGAGATGGCAAACCACAGGACGACCAGTGAGGAGCCTGAGGTGTGTGCGTGTCAAGTTCATGGGAAGCTCAGAAGGGGGGGCTGCACTTTGGGGGCGAAAACTGGTGCCCAGGGAGGTTTCCCAAGGAGGCAGCCTGCCTGCGGCCTCTGGAAGGCTGTGAGGGTGGGCACCAGGTTTGGGGAGGGGAGGAGGATGGAGTGGTTTTCTCAGCAGAGGGAACAGCATCTGCAAAGCTTAAATGTCTGGAGTCCACCCTGGGAAGATGCAGGACAGCGGTGAGCAAGGCGGGCAATGAATCTGGGGCTAGAGAGGGTGGCCGGGCTCTTGCCTGCTGTAGGCATCATGCTGGATGCTAAGCTTTGTTCTCAAGGCATCCGCTCACAGTGAAGGTGAGTTGGTATGTGACTGGCGTGCGAAAGGACGGCCGGCGTAGGAAACAGACGATGCCTTCCTGGGCTATAACTACATGTGTTTAGGTTGTCACTTGGTAAATTCTTCTTCTTCTACCACTTTAATATCTCAGCCCAGCTCATTTTTCAGCTTCTTCCTCTCAACTCACTCCTCCCAGCAGGTGTGTGTTTCAGAAACACAAAATTATTTGAATATTATCCAAAGCAAAACAATTGGAAACCAGAGAGGGAGTCAACTATCAATAATTGGAGGAGGGGGAGAGTGCACACGGCTCCAGATCAGAGTAAAGGGGTTTTGTTCTGCCTCCTCTGGGAGTTCAGCTCTGCGACCTCGGCAGAATCGCTTAATCTGTGGCTGCGCGGTGCTCCTTACCTATAAAGGAGGAAAATCACCATCGCTGTTTCATTGGGCTGTTGGGAGCTCTAACTGTAAATAGCCAAGAGATGTAGAACGAACTTGACTTTCACTGTGCGATTGTGTCGATGGAGACACACACGCGTGCACAGGCACTCACACCCTCCCAGGCCACCGGGCGGGCTTGGAGGAGTCCCACCTGTGTGGGAGGAGTCCCGCCTGTGTGGGAGGAGTCCCGCCTGTGTGGGAGGTGTGGCAAAGGCCCCTTTGCCTGAATCAGCACTTTAGTTCCGGGAAGGCAAAGTGGGTGTCTTCCTGGGATTCTCCTGCAGGGCACAGACAGTTCCACTCACCATTGCTAAGGAGGCTGTGGGCCCAAGGCAAGGAGACTCCTCTTTCTCTGCTCAGTCTTCCTATTTGCTTCTCATTCTCCTTTAGCCTAGGGCAGCTCTCTCATCAATCCCCCATAGGACAGGGGCACGTGGCCCCTAGGGAGAAAAGATCCTGACGCAGCAGCTGGGATAAGTAGAGAAGACCAGAATCCTGCAGGCTTTCTACCCCTACTGGCGTTGGCTCCCCTAGTCTCTCTGCACACTCTGGAAACAACTGAGGAGTTTCAACCCTGAAACTGGCACAATGCTGCAACTCCTAAGAAAGAGGAGAGGAAGGGTTTGGAGGGAAGCGCGAGCTGGCATGGCTGAGCACAGGTAGTGGCATGAGAGGAAGGGATACTAAGTCAGTGCTGGGAGAAAAATAACATCCACTGCAGGACAGCCGGCAGTGGGAAACATTTGTTCTTGGGACAGAGTCCCCATGATGCTCTGCCCCGCACCAGCGCTGCAGGCCGTCGGACAGAAAGGCTCTTCTAACTGCTGTCACTCCCAGCCTTTCCCTGCACCTCCTCCACCGTGCTCTCTCCTCAGAGCTTTATTGATGTGTCTAAAAAGGCACTGTGCATAAAATGCTCTGCTTGCTCTTTCTAATATTATGCCTGACAACCAGCCTCCCCGGTGCACGCTCCCCTCAGGCCTGCTCTCTCCTCTGCAATCCCCTCCCTCCTCACCTCTGCCCTGGCATTACCTGGCCCTCCACTTCTCTACTCTGCACTTGAACTTCCTGTGCCTTTTCACCTTCTGTCTGATTGCTTTTTATTGGCCCTGAGGTATAGAGTCTCCATTATTTCTGACCTCTCCCCGGCCTGGACAGTAGGTTCCTTCTCTTCCACCAAAGCTCCAGGAGGCGGCCACGAGAAAACAGACTTGACGCCACGCAGCTTCCCTGTCAAAGTTCCACCCATGCCCCAGCAAACCTCTGTCCTCTGCCAGGCCTGGGAGGGGCCGGGGAACCTCTCTGCCTAATCCAGCAGCCATTGCTTCAGTGCGCTTAATATTCACGACAGATAGAACATTTCACGGCGAATTGGACGCACATTCAACTGGAAATGAAAATTTTATGACTGTTCTCACTCGGAGCCGCAGATTACACCAGCTGAGAAAACACGGGCGCAAACGTACAACCTGTGAACTGTAAAGTATATTAATAATGAAACCACAGCCTGGGAAATGAAGGCTTTATTCTGTTTATATTCTGCTCCATTAATAGAAGGCACTTCAGCTAGCTCCGCCCCATTAGCCAGCAATCTGTGCAGTGAGCCGGTGGGCTGGGGGAACTGGGGGCTCCCTCTCGGCCCACCACACTGGCTGCAGAACACCCAGAGGTCACAGGCTTTCTCTCAGTGACAGGCATAGGGGCCTGTGCACCTGCGTTGTGAATAGCTCCTGTGTACAGAGAAGCTAGTGTAGTTTTGATCAGAAGACATTTGTGTCCCTATTAGAATAGCAAGGTTGAAAAGAGAAGGTTCTCACCCGATCCAGAAACAAGAGGGTCAATGATAGCCTAGAGTCCGAGAAAGTGTAAGTTAGTGTACAGTAGTTCTTCAAGTGGGGTACTGAATCACCACCCAAGAATCACCTGGGGTACACATTTAAAATGAAGATTGGTAGACCCAATCCCAGAATTGATGAATCAGTCTGTTGTATTATTAAACTAAGTTTGAGAAGCGCTGTCCCAACTTTATCAAACTCCAGAAGCAATAATCTCACCTTTCCTCGCAGCTGTCTTTAATATTCAAAGAGCAGTAAGAACCTATAGGCAGAGACAGTGGCAACATTCTTCCAGTCCGAGTTGCATTACCTGAGACCTGGTCCCAGGATGAACACACATATGCAGCCACAGCCAGGGCTAGAGCCTGGGGATGGGTGACTGAGGGACTGGCCACCCCTGCCTTCTACATTGAGTGCCGATCAGCGGCTGCCTTAGGGCCACTGGCTGCAGGTGTGGCAGGAAGCCCCGAGCTCAGCATGGCAGAGGGCCGGTCTCTCCCTGTCAGCCCCAGACTGGAATGATTTACAGATCCGCAGTGTAATTAGTGACAACTGGAAAGAATTCAAGAACCTGATGAGCCCATCATGAGAGCCTGTGAGACGGGATGGCAGATGGCAGAGACAAAAATGAACCTGGGGACCCTTTAGTGAAGGAGGGTCTAAACCCTGGCAGCCTCCACTCCCGCCTCTGCTCTGGGCCTGTGAGGGCTCGGAGCCATGCTGCAGGGCTGGGGGTTCTGTGGGCCAATATGCCAGCTGCATAGCCCTCTTGCGGACTACTGGGCAAGAGTCTCCCCTTCCATGACCCTCCGGGCTTCCTGGCTCTACCAGTGGCCCAGGATTGGTCCAAAAGTTGGGCAGATGGTCAGTCCTGGGAAGTGGTAAAAACACTGTCATAAGGTGCTTGGGTACATCGGAAGGTCACCTCACTCCATTTTCAGCAAAGGAAACAAACACCACCTCTCATTTCCTGGCCCCCTTCTCCAGTCGTGGGCTAAAGATGAGGGAAACCCTCTACTTCTCTGTTCCCCTTCAACGTCCGCTGTGTCCCGGGGCTCTGAGCCTGTGGAAGGACACGTCTGCTGCGGAGGGATTCTGCACTCCCAGGCCAGCTCCACAGAGAATTATTCACAGCAAGAGTATGAACGGCTCCACTGGCATACATGGCACTATCGATGCCTCTACATACCTCTAATAATGCCAAAGAGCCTATATATATTTGATAAATATTTTTTGACTGACACATTCAAAAATTTGTTGAGTCACATGGAGTTTGCACCCTTGCTATTTATGAACCTAAATCCTCTGAGACGAATCAAAGTTTACTGACTTCTTGCCAAGCTCTCCCAGAAAGCCTCCTCTCCCAGACTTTGCTTCAAAACATGACCAAAGATTCGGGCAGCAATTTGTTAGTAAGAGCTGTTCATCTGCATATGAAGAGCCAGAAACATTGAGAAGGGACATGGTATGTCCTCCCTAAATTAGAAGCTGTTAGACCTGGATGTTGAGTACTCACCTTTACATCTTAAGCTAAGAACTCTGCAGTGTCTTCTTAAAATTGAGGGGCAAAAATGGGTTTTTCTTGAAACTCAGTCCCTGTGTCTCAAGTCCTATTGCTGGGAAACATCCCTATGTGTTTTCAAATACAGCTGTGCTGCTCTCCTCCCTGCCACACCAGTGCAAAATGCCACGGTTTATGCAAAGCACATCATGGAAGCTAAAATGAGCCAGAGCTCGATTTCTGTAGCTGAAACAACCTGATGTTGACAGAATGGGGACGCATTTCCAAGCTCAAAATTTTATAATAATACCTCAAGGGAGTCATTGGCAAAGTTTGGCCAAAGTCTAATTAGTTTGCACAGCTCTTAGAGGCTGATAAAAGGTTTTAATTTGTGGAGCGATCTCATGAATCTCAGACACTTTGTGGCTGCTCTTGCTTTACTTTCAAACAGGGTGGCTGCTCAGGCCATGTGAAAGCCACGCAAACCCAGCCCAGGCTGCGCAGGCCTGCGGGCACCTGAGGGAGGGGAAAGGGAAGTGGAATTTCTTTGCCCTTTTGATAACCAGGATAGAAGAAAAACCAGCAAGACGCCCAAATGACGCCTCCTCTTTTCTTTGCTATTCTTTCTTTCTCCCACTTGCACCCTGTCCCCACCCACCACTTTTTTAAAACTAGTCAAGACCCCCCTTTTTTCCTCTAAATGTAACATTTTTTCTTCACAAATCGAGAAGCTTGGAGAATTTACTCAGCTTGATCCTCCACTTCCAGGGAAGCCAAAAGGAAATCCTCAGTCATTTTCTTGTATGTACTTTAATTGTTAAGATGGGGATCTTCTGGAGAGCAGATAAATAAAGATGATAATGCAAATCAAGACAACTTGACTTCCAGAGGGTTACCCAGGATGGGGAAGGCTCCACTAGTTGATCTAAGGCTAAGGACTGAGAGATCTACTGAAGGCTCTTGAATTCTTCCGATTAGCTGAGAGACAAACAAACATGAGGAAAATAACCAAAGGAGGTGGTATCAAACGACCACAATCTATTGTGCCATTGCAAAGTACAATTGAGCAAAGGCTAGGATTCCATCTGATAGCATAATATGGGTTTTACTCACAGTAATTTGCCTCCGAGGCAGAGAAAACACAGCACACACATACTGCGACCATCACAACAAAGGCTAGTTTACATTTTCCTCCCAAATGCTGCTTCTTAACAGAGAATTCTAGTGCGTATGGGCAATTGGGCTTGATGAATGGACTAGAAATCAGGGAGCAGGACTGGAGGGTGCATCCAAGTGCACTTGTGGATATGAGGCTTGTATACAAACATGCAAAATAATTGTGCACTTTCATTATAGCTTTTAAGTAAGTTTTACATCTATATCACAGATATTTTTAGTATTAGGAGTAGGGAACAATTCATTATCAGCTTCATTTTACAGAGACACATGCAAGAGGTCATGGCAAGAGGTGAACATGCCTGGACAGAGCCAGTTACCAAAAGGGTGCTGTTTGTGTTTATGACTTAGAATTACTCTGATTGTGTGTCCCTGCTTAACAGTGAAAATATCCCATTAGTTGATTTGGCTCATGTAACTAGACATCACTGAATTGTATTGCTAGGAGGGCATGAGGACTAAATAATATTAAATTTAATTGCATAGCATTGTGTCCAACACATGGTAACCATTCAGTAAAAATGGTTAAATTGACCTCAGAGCACCAATCACATGATTATCAACCAAATAAAATAGCCTTTATGTGCCAAAAGGAAAAAACATTATATATAAATGTGTTATATATGAAATACATATATTAAAGTTTACATAAAGCAAATTTCCTAATTTATCTAATACAGGTTGAGCATCCCTTATGTGAAATGCTTTGGACCAGTAGTGTTTCAGATTTTGGATTTTTTTAAATATTGGAATATCTGTGTATACATAATGGGATATCTTGGGGATGGTCCCAAGTCTAAACATAAAATTCACTTACGTTTCGTATCTACTTTATACACATAGCCTAAAGGTAATTTTAGACAATATTTTAAATAATTTTTTGTGTGAAATGAAGTTTTGGCTGCATTTTGACTGTGACCTGTTACATGAAGTCAGGTGTGGAATTTTCCATTTGTGATACCATGTTAGTGCTTAAAAAGTTTTAGATTTTGGAAAATTTCTGATTTTGGATTTTCTTTTTTCTTTTTTTTTTTCCTGAGACGGAGTCTCACTCTTTTGCCCAGGCTGGAGTGCGGTAGCTGGATCTCAGCTCACTGAAAGCTCTGCCTCCCGGGTTCCTGCCATTCTCCTGCCTCAGCCTCCCAAGTAGCTGGGACTACAGGCGCTGCCACTGCACCCGGCCTCGTTTTTTGTATTTTTTTTTTAGTAGAGACGGGGTTTCACCGTGTTAGCCAAGATGGTCTCGATCTCCTGACCTCGTGATCCACCCGCCTCGGCCTCCCAAAGTGCTGGGATTACAGGCGTGAGCCACCGTGCCCGGCCTGATTTTGGATTTTCTAATCAGGGATGTTCAACTGTAGAAACACTTGGGATTTCCCCAGCCACAATATTCTATAACTGTTTCAATTCACAACTTGGTTATGCCAAAACACATTTTACTGATGACATATCTCATCGTGTTTAGAATGTTTTCTCTATCTAATTTCACCCCCTAATCTCTCAAGTTCTTTTGAACACATTTCCTTCAGTGCAGTCTTCCATTTTTGGGTGCTTGAAAAAGCCAGTGGCAAAGTGTCTTCAAAAGGATGTTATTCTTCTGGCAAATGTGTAGTCTCCAGCGAACAGCTGCTCTCTAGAGCTAAGCTGAGGGCTCCACTCATGTTTGCAACAGGACAGTCTCTCACTGGAACATGTAAAAACATCCTTGAGATGGAAGAGTCAAGTTAGTAATGCCCAGTTTTAAAATTGGAGACCCTACTACAATTGGAGAAAGAACTGGAGTTGTAGTTGTATTGGAGACTCACTCAAGAAAACTGTTAGAATCACCATTTCAAAATTAGACCCTGTTTATACTCTTAGCTTTCTGCTAGATCCCACTCCTTCTTTTATCTATGATTCAATGAAAAGAATTAGAGATTATTTCTACAAAAAAAAAAAAAAAAAAACTGCTTATAGAGTTGAGGAAAGAAGAGAAGGACTAAAATGCACCACCAAATGGTATCACAAAGGTTATTTATATTTGTCTCTCCTGATAAATTATGAAATCCCCAAAGACAGAAACCACGTCTCATTTGTATTTACTTTTCTAATTTTTACTGTTTTTTCCAGCTTTACCAGAACCTAATAGATGCTAAGCAAATGTTTGTGGATGGAGGGATGGATGGATGGATGGATGGATGAATGGAGGAATGAATGGATAATGGATGGATGGATGGTTGGATGGATGAATGGATGGATGGATGAATGGATGGATGGAAGGATGATGATGGATAGATGGATGGATGGATGGTTGGATGGATGAATGGTTGGACGGATGATGGATGTATGAATGGATGGACAAATGAACTAGGAGAGGCATAATGCTCCCAAACCAGATAAATGTAATCTAAACACTAGTGGAACAGTTTGGTAGACAATATGAAAATAAATTAATGATGTCCCTTTTCTTTAATTATGATAACATTTGAAAAGAAGAATTATTATTGTTATGCTACTCTTATAGAGGATGAAACACACCACACATCCAGACATGCACACACACCCCTTACACTTCATATGTATGGCTGGAGATAAAAAATATTCATTATAAGTTTTCAAGATGGGTACAATAAAATGTTTTGGGAGGGAAGATGTGCAGTAAAAGACATCCCCAATTTATACCATCAGTCAAGTTCTGCTATTCTTGAGATTACATATTAAATCACAAAGACTTTTTTTCTGTCTCAGTAACAAACAGTGATGGTGGTGCTTGGGAAGATGAACACAGGGTAAACTGAAAGAGACTTTGAGAAACATAACAGCCCCACCTTAGTTTTTAAAGAAGAAACTCTGGAATTTTCTAATAAACAATTTTTAAAATTTCAACCACGATTACCTGGGCTAGGTTTATGGGATGACTGCTTAAGTTTTACATTCATCTAGGCTGTGCAGAGAGAAAATTTTCAACATCAGGAAAACAAATAATTTTGAGAAATTCACCAGTGGCATAGCAGAAAATATATTTATTTCTCTTTACAGAAAAACATTAGATTGGATTCCAAGAGTCCAAAGTTCAAGCCCTTTTGATTCTTTCTCAATTGGTAATATAAAAGTAATTTCTTAGGACAATTTAGGACTACAATGTTCTCTGCCCTAAAAATCTGAAGGCACCAACCTACAGCAGTGTCTCTGCTGTCTGTCGTATTTGGGATATCCTTTCTGAGAAGTTTTTGTGCTTCATTCACTGCAGGACCTGTATAGAAGTTGTCAGCATTTGATGGAGCCAAAGGAATTCATTTCTGTTTGCCCACCTCAAAAATGGTAACTATGCTGCTGTTTTATTAGACTGCATGGAGCATGATCTTGAACAAGGCAGTGCAGACATTTCTTAGAGAAACAAGGCTCCTTTGGCTGTGGACCTGCAACATCAGCATCCCCTGGGAGCCACTTAGAGATGAAGACTTTTCAGCCCTATCCCAGACCTGCTGAATTAGAATCTGCACTTTAACAAAGTCCTCAGGTGACTTTATGCAGCTTACGGCAAGAATGTAAGTGACAAGGGAGGCTTTATGCAGAAACTCCTTTCATCTGCCCCTCTGTTTCTTGGTGAGTCTCCAGCTGCATTTCACCTAAGGCGATGAGCTCCGTGAGTCCACACGCAGGCTCCTGTGAGCTCAGCAAATGGCTAGAGCTCTGGGAGGCTGCCCTGCCTCTCATACCGAAAGACAATCTCACGCCAAAAGACAATCTCATTGTCTCATTCTGTCTTCTGTCTGTTATGGGTTGATGGGGTCATTCTGAAGATGCCAAATAGAAGAGAAAAGCCAAATGTGGTCAGCAAATGGATTCTGTGGATTCATAACTCCTGAACTTAGAAAGGGGAGGCATGTGGATTATTTTCAGCCATCATATCACCTTTGCATCTTCCCAGGCATTTGGGACCAGCAGAACAGAGGATGCATGCCCTCTGCCTGCTTCCTCCTCCTGCCTCCCTTGGTCCTGAACTCCACAGTCCTCCCTCCTCTTAAGCACACATCTCTGGGCCGGGCTCACTCACCTTTAACCTTTCCTCTCCTCTCCCCTCAGCTCCAGCCTCTTCTCAAAGGATGTCTCCCATCCTCGCTGATTAAGGGCACATCAAAAAGAGTGGCAGATTTCCAGGTTAAGAGTGATTTAGTGGAGTGCACTGCAGCCAAATTAATGCTGGCTGTAATGTAGTTTACCTCATTAAACAATGCACACCAAGATCCTGTCTGCTGTAAAACAATTGGTCTCTGAAGCCCAGTATTCATCTTCCAGGGTTGCTGGGAGATAATAAATGGGTAATATTCCGGTGATAATGGTAATGGAGTCACGGCTCAGAGCTAATATTATGGCAAAGTAGTAATTATTTCAACAGTAAACAAGGGGATGGTTGGGCTGCCGACAGAATTCAAGCCTGTTGAAAGGGTTCAGTGAATTTCCTCACAGGCGAGGCCTGGGACTGGCTGAGATGGGAGGATGAAACTCCAAATCTCTCTGCGTGCCCAGATTTCCTCTGGCTACAGAGAGACCAAGACGTCCAGGCTTCTACTTGTCCTGTTTCTGATTTATAGGGAAGGACAGTTGGCTTGAGGCCTCTGCCTGTGGGTTCCAGAGAGAGGGAGTAGCACTAGGACCCACTCCACCTCCATCTCCACACTGTAGTCCTCAGCCTGAGATGCTGAGACTAAATGCAGCTTTGTCAGGGAGTGAGAATGTCCACCAGTGGGCTGAAAAAGTAGACCTCTTCACAGGACGGGCTTCTTTAACTTTCCGCCATTTTCATGGGGTCAGTGGCCCAAAGGCAGAGAGAGTAAAGAGCTAATTATCAAGACAAAATTTCAGGGTTCTGTGATTCTGGAGCTACCTGAATCTGACAGAAACTTTGGGATCACCGTGACATACTGAGATCTGAAACAAAAACCTTGAGGTCAGAACGCAAACCGAGGGCACTGGAAAGGCCCTCATGTAGCCAAGACCGAAGTCCACCTTGTCTTGACCAAAAGAAGGAAGTGCAGAGGGACAGGGAAGCTGAGGTGTGGAGCAAAGGACAATAGCACATCTAAGTGAGCGACTGGCATTTCTTCGGATTGAGAGGTGACAATGTGCTAGCAGCCCTCACTCTCAGCACCTCCTCGGCCTCCGGCCTCGGCTTCCACTCTGGCGGTGCTTGAGGAGCCCTTCGACCCACCACGGCACTGTGGGAGCCCCTCTCTGGGCTGGCTGAGGCCGGAGCCTCCTCCCTCTGCCTGCTGGGAGGTGTGGAGGGAGAGGCGTGGGCAGAACTAGGACTGCACTCTCAGGCCACTGTGAGTTCTGGTGAGCGTGGGTGCATGCTTGGTGGGCCCGCACTTGGAGCAGCCGGCCAGCACCACCAGCCCAGGGCAGTGAGGGGCTTAGCACCCGGGTCAGCAGCTGTGGAGGTTGCCCCAGGTCCCCCAGCAGTGCCTGCAGGGGCCACACTCAAGTTCTGGCCAGGCCTTAGCTGCCTCCCGGCAGGGCAGGGCTCGGGACCTGCATCCCGCCATGTCTGAGCTCCTCCTCCTGCGGTGGGCTCCGGTGAGGCCTGAGCCTCCTGGAGGGGTACGTCCCCCTGCTCCCTGGTCCCATGGACAGCCCAAGGGCTGAGGAGTGCAGGCACAGCTCGGGACTGGCGGGCAGCTCCGCCTGCTGCCCTGGTGCAGGATCCACTGGGTGAAACCAGCTGGGCTCCTGAACTGGATGGGGACTTGGAGAACTTTTATATCTAGCAGGAGGAGGATCATATGTGCACCAATCAGCACTCTGTATCTAACTAACCTAGTGAAGACTTGGAGGACTAGTACTCTGTGACTCTGTGTCTAGCTCAAGGACTGTAAATGCACCAATTGGCACTCTGTGTCTAGCTCAGGGTTTGTAAATACACCAATCAGCACTCTGTGTCTAGCTCAGGGTTTGTGAATACACCAATTGGTACTCTGTATCTAGCTAACCTAGTGAAGACTTGGAGGACTAGCACTCTGTGACTCTGCTTCTAGCTCAAGGATTGTAAGTGCACCAATCAGCACTCTGTCAAAACGGACCAATCAGCTCTCTGTAAAGTGGACCAATCAACTCTCTGTAAAATGGACCAATCAGCAGGATGTGGGTGGGGCCAGATAAGAGAATAAAAGCAGGCTGCCCCAAGCTAGCGGTGGCAACTTCCTGGGGTCACCTTCCACATTTTGGGAGGTTTGTTCTTTGGCTCTTTGTAATAAATCTTGCTGCTGCTCACTCTTTGGGTCCATGCTGCTCTTATGAGCTGTAACACTCACCGAGAAGGTCTGCAGCTTCACTCCTGAAGCCAGCGAGACCACAAATCCACTGGGAAGAACAAACAACTCCAGACGTGCTGCCTTTAAGAGCTGTAACACTCCCCAGGAAGGTCTGCAGCTTCACTCCTGACAGCAAGACGACAAACCTACCAGAAGGAAGAAGCTCCAGACACCTGAACGTCTGAAAGAACAAACTCAGAACACACCATCTAAGAACTGTAACACTCACTGCAAGGGTCCCTGGCTTTATTCTTGAAGTCAGTGAGACCAAGAACTCACCAATTTCGGACACAGGATGATGGACCCATGCTCCAGACGTTTACTGCTGAGGAGCAAACGGCTCCAAAACAGGGGCTTTCACCAACAATGGCCATCTTAGTTTTCTACTCATGAATCTGGAGTGGAATGAGCTCAACCAGCAGATCACATCAGGGTCTTCCATGAGGTTGCAGGCCATATCATGGGGGACTGGGGTCCTCTAGGGTTGCTGTACTTCCAGACTCTGACAGCTGGGCCTGGGGATCTGGGTCCCTGGTCTCTCCTCTCTTGAAGGTCTCACTATGTGGTGTCCCCAGGAAAAACCAGCAGAAGCTCTGTGGCCTTCTGTAACCTGGCCTTGGACATCACACGGCCTTGCTTCCACCTCACTCCTTCATTATTTCGGAGGGAGTCAGTAAGGCCAGACATTCTCCAGGCCGGGGGATTAGACTGTCGCGGAGGAGAGTGGCGCAAAGAATTCCTGGACACTTCTGAGCACTAGCACGGCCCTCTTCAGTCTGGCTTGCTCTGCCTTTCTATAGCAGGGCTGTGGTTTCCCTGACTCTGATTTTGATTCAAAACCTCTTCATTGCTCTGTCCATCCCTGTTGATTCAAGTATAGGTAATTCTCTCCCCATCTTCTCATCCTAATAACACTAGTAATCATGGCTGCTGTTGATTACTAGTGCTCCATTATGCCTACAGTGCTCCATTATGCCTACAGTGGATGTGGAATAGTTATGCGGTCCCACTTTTAAAGGTATATATTCCTCCCAATTTACAATTGGAGAAGTGGCTGACAAATGTGAAGCAGATGGAAACACAGGTCTGTTTGATTCCAAGTCTATTATCTTTACCCAGTGCTGTTTCCCTTCTAAGTAAAATTAGTTTCTATAGATACGATACGAACTAATAAAAAATTGCCACAAAAGTTATTACTATATAACTTTGGAAAAATCACCGAACCTCTCTGAGCTTCAGTGTTCTTATCTGTAAAATGAAGATTACAATGATACTTATCTCATTATGAAGATTAAATGTGATCACAGATGTAGAGCACTTCACTCAGGCTTGGTAAAGAATAAATGCTCCAGAAAAGTTGTCTAATGATACTTTTTCATGCCTTCAATGACAACAAAATCATTTTCAAGCATAGACTTTATTTTGTGAACAGCCATTTGGCTCAAACTATCATGAATTAAGCGAGTTATACAATTTTATTATGTGTGTGTGTCTGTGTGTCTGTCTGTCAAAAAACTGAGGGCTGACTTTTTAAACCACATCGACGACATTTCGATGACATGTATTCCAGAAAGGTTCACAGCAAGGGCAGATCACTGACTACTTCCTGAGGGTATACTAAGTAGTTCTGATAATTGTCAAAAAAACCATATTGTTCAAATAGACTACATATGCAGAGGTGAATATTAATCAGTTGAAAATTTTCCCAGGGGGTTCACTTTTAAAAACACTAATAATGGGATAATAAACAGGCCCATATAGAATAGTGTGGAACTATCTTGGAAAATCCACCCCGTCAGATGTCTGTGCTTATGGTGGGGTGGTCTCTGAGCCCCATGGGGCTCAGCCTGGATTACCTCAGCTAATTGATAAACACCCAAGGGACTTTTTGCAGGGCAAATGAGTTAGTGCTACATAGGGAGAGGAAGAAAAAGCAAAGTAGGAAAGAAATAGAATTTCCTTTTGATAGTTTTGTTTCTCCTATTTTAGTGCTACCAAAAGTACTACATTCTAGGCATCTGCTTATTCTGAAATGTGACCACCTTTCAATCCAGTTTACAACACAAGAGGAAGAACATTCTGGAGGCTGGAGATGCATGATGATTGGACACATACACGCATACACACACGCACATGCACACACACCCACACCCACACACAGTGAACACTTAAAGCCTGATGGGGGTTTGATAACCCACCTTGCTTCCTATTGATGCATCATTGGAGGCTCCAACATTTCTCATCTCCTTGAGGGGTCGGAAGATGATTCTAATGGTATTTAATGAAGATGAAAGCAGAGATGACTCCCCCTGCATTAGAAAACCCATGTGGGTTGACTTTAGAATCTGGGCTTCATTCCAGAATTCATCCCATTGACAACTAGGGAATGTCATGAATCAGACTGCTGCTACAACAGAGTCTTCAGATCATATGGAGCTCTCTGCATCACAGCAAAGGGAGAACCACATTAATACAGGCAGGCATGTTGCCTGCTGGTTCACCAAAGGCCTGTCCTGATTTAATTAAATATCTGTTTCAGCTAAAACATATCTTACTGGAATCTAACATTGAAAATCTATTTCTAAAGGCTCAGTTTATGACTATAAGATTGTCACAAACACATACTACACATTTTTAAAAGTATCAGAGTTATGCAGAAGAATATAAATGACACATACTTCCAACAGTTAACAATAACTAGTAATTTTTTGATGTAAAAATTGAGGTTCACTTTTGAAGTGACAAGATTTCAGAGTCCATCTAAATAGAAAAGAAATCTCTATGACAGAGTGGTCCCTTTCTCTTATTGTTGAAATCATTATTATTATAACATGTAAAGTATTTTTGAAATTATGAAATTGTAATTACAGGATTCTGAGAGGTCCTTAGGAGATACCTAAGGAATTCAAAAGAAATGTAGTAAATTGGGTAGGGCTCATTTGACCATGATCTTCTGGTCAACTTAAGGCATGCCACCTCTGCTTCACAAATAAACTTTCGCTACAGAGATTCCAAACAGAAAACAGGGAGAGAGGATGAAGAGGTAGGGAGAAGAGTTGGTGATGATAAAATATGGGTTTGAAACCAGCAGAGGTAAGGAGTATGCAATGATACATTTTGGTTGAAGGTGCTGATTGATGCAACTGTGCTCCTCCTGGGAAGACGATGGCCCCCTCTAAGGCAGTAGTGGTGAAGACGGACTCAGATGCTGCCACAGAATGCTGTGTGCTACAGAAACAAACCAACCAGTACCACTATCTGAAAACAAACTTCCTCGTAGGTAGAACCAGAACCAACAGCAGACCAGTGAGCATAACCAAAGATCCAGGGGAAGAATCAGATTTTTGTTAACCCCAGAAAAGAGTGACTCCAAAAAAGCCCAAGTGGGCAGAGTATAGAATTGTTTGCATAATGAAGATGGAGGCAGAGATGACTAGTCAGAGGCGAAGCAAGAAAGTGTCTTGTAGCTGAGGTTGAAAATAAGGTGAGCCATAGCTGTCAAGTGGAGCACAACATCTATAAGACGGGGAGGACCCCTGGAGGGTGGCAGGGGCCACTCTTGGAAGACAGAGAAATGGGCATCATTTGGAATGGATATGAGAGCTATCATCATTGCTACTTCACAGAGTGCTGAGAAAAGGCACCAAAAAGGGAGTACGGAGTAAAATAAGAATTTTAATAACAGTGTTGAGAACCTTCAGGAGTCCATCTTCGTGCAGTTCAGGGATTGGCATACTTCTCTAAAGGACCAGATGATAAGTATCTCAGGCTTTGCCAACCTATACCTACAATCTAGTTGCAACTACTCAACTCTGACATCGTAAGACAAAAGCAGCCATAAACAAATGGGCATGGCTGTGTTCTGATAAAACTTTATTTAGAGACAATGACATTTTAATTTCAAATAACTTGCACACGTCACGAAATACGATTCTTCTATAATTTTTTTCAACCACTTAAAATATAAAATTCATTGTGAGCTCACAAGCTATTCGTAAACCCACTTGCCTTTATCTGTCGATCCCTAGTGTCATGAAATGAGACAATAAGAGTCAACACTGGCTTTGAGATACTCAAATCCTTTGGAAGTCAAATATTCTGGCCCCATTCTTTTTTTATTTTTATTTATTTTTTTTTAAGACGGAGTCTTGCTTTTTCATCCTGGCTGGAGTACAGTGGCATGGTCTTGGCTCACCACAACCTCTGCCTCCTGGGTTCAAGTGATCCTCCTCCCTCAACCTCCCAAGTAGCTGGAATTACAGGTGTGTACTACTACACCTGGCTAATTTTATTTTGCATTTTTAGCAGAGACAGGGTTTCACCATGTTGGCCAGGCTGGTCTTGAACTACTGACCTCAAGTGATCTGCCCACCTTGGCCTCCCAAAGTGCTGGGATTACAGGCGTGAGCCCCTGTGCCAATCTGGCCCCATTCTAAAACTGGCATCAATCTCGTTGTTCCTTTTGCCTGGTGATTTACCTTTGAATTCCTGCACTGCCCAGCTGTGTCCTAATGTTCAACTCTGTTCACTTCCTTGGACTCCATTCCACCGTAGCATTTGTGAAATGGTTAGGTGAACTTTCAGATTAATTGTGCTGTGTAAATAAATGCAAGACTTAGCAAACGATAATGAGAACAAATGATAATTGCTGTTATTATAACAATGGTCATAAACACCGCTTACATTTTTTGCTTTTTGAGTTTGTGTTGCAAAAATGTAAAAACACCTTTATCTTAGAAGATTGCTCTGTGGTGGGTTCACACCTCTCCTCTGCCTTTTTTATTTTCTTGGCACTGCCCAAAAGAATATGCATAATTAATACAAAACTTTTAATAAAGGACAATGTGCATAATGTGTTCATGTTTACAAAGCACCTCCGATGTATTGTTGCTAATCTTCATATTCTGATCCTATTTTACAGATGAGGTAACAAAGGTTAAGAGAGGTTAATTGGTTTGTTAAGAGGCATCCACTTAGTAATTGGCAGAGCAAAGAGGCAAACCAAGTGTTCTGACCAAAGTGCTCTTCACTTCCTTGTGTTCCCTGCCCTCTCCTCTAGTTGTGTGTGAGCTGGGACATCAGGTTAAAAGCTTTCCTCGCCCAAGTGTAGACCATAGACAAGCCAGTTGCAGCAGCGACAGGTGGGCGACACCAGTGCGCCTGGGTCCCAGTTCCTTTCATCAATGCTGGATGATCAGTTGTCAGCTTCTTCACAAACCCTTTGCTTTCTCTCCTCCTTCTCTTTTCCCCTGTTTGCCAACGTGGTATATATCATCAGATGGTAAAATAACTTCCACTCGCCCCTCTGAGCACTTGGCAAGCGCCTCCCTTCCTTTCCTTGCACAGTGGGAAGTTTATAGTCAATATGAATTGTAATTGCTCTGAAGGGCTGACTTCTCAGCACTCTGCAGCTGCAGAGCTCTCCCAAGCGAGACGCGGGTAGAGTGACAACAACGCAATGTGAAGTTTTTAATTCCCTTTTGTGTCTCCCTTGGATCTGGAAAGAGACACTGCTGTGAACTTCCTGGCTCTCTTGCTCTGCCTTCCACCCGCTTGGCAGCTACATCGCCTAGGGAGGGCGACAGACGGGTCTCCTCCTACTGTGCTGCCCTATCCATTAGCTAGGCAGAGGGGAGAGCTTTCATTTGAAAAGTGCATGAAAACAGCGTCAGAGCTGATGTTTAAATATCGAATGAGGACAGCAGCATCTTGATATTATCAAGGCCTGTGGACAGCACTGACTCTATTCCCAAGTTACTTTTTTATGGAAGTAGGAATGAAGGAGGCTCTTCACTGGGCAGACTGGTATCCAGCTCATAGCTCATAGCAAAATCCACTTTGTGGAAAGTGGCTAGGAAGTTGCTTACCCAGTAATGACAAAAAACATCTCAATTCAAGATTGGACCGTCACATTTTGAATAAAGTACCCTTTTAGAATAGAAATAAGAATGTATCCATTTATGTTTTGTTTTATTAAAACCTAGATCATAGTATTACTTTCAGTTAAATTTCAGTCACTTTCTGCTCCCTTAATTAAACTTCTGTGTCTATGCAAATTGGAGGCTGCTAATTGTAAATTTATCCTTTTACCTGTAAAAGAAAGGATGTTAAGAAAGCAACAAGCAGTCATTCGCTATCGCTACTAAATGGACGTTAATTACGAGGCTTTGAAATCCACTGGAAACTTAGAAGACATTATGGATTTCACTTGAGGGGACATGGAGACTTGGAAACAGGGCCAAAAGAAAATGGTAGCCCTTGTACCAATAGGTCATCTAAGGATAGTATAGGCCAAACTCAGCATTAGAGAAAATGGAGTATTACGGAAAGGTCTTGAAGATGGACATGTGCATCTTAGCTTGCCACATCCGGCACTTTACTCTGTGCTATAAACAGTATGTTCATCTTTAAGATTAAGATGACACATTGCTGAGGACAGGAATAACTACCAAGTCTAATACTCACTCTGTATACCACCTGTGATGTCACCACTCTGATGATATTTATTGAGCATTATTATTACTGTTATTATTAGAGACAAGTGTCTCTATCACACAGGCTGGAGTGGCATGGTGAGTTCATACCTCACCGCATCCTCGACCTCCTGGCCTCAAGTGATCCTTCCGCCTCAGCTGTGACTGCAGGTGCACATCACCACATCCAGCTGATTAAAAAAAATTTTTTTTGTAGCGATGGGGTCTCACTATGTTGCCTAGGCTGGTCTCGAACTCCTGGGCTCAGGTAAGCCTCCTCCCTCAGTCTCCCATTGTGCTGGGATTACAGGCGTGCACCACCACACCCATCCTGAGCGTTTGTTTTCTATCAGGCCCGGGCATGCATTTCCATGAGTTACCTCACGTAATCCTTACAACAAGCTAAGATTCTACATCCTATCACGGTCTTAACTTGACAGAGGAGACAGCGAAGGCTCAGAGAGGGTGGGCAAAGTGTGCCGGGAGCAGCTGCTTGGAGAGTGGTGAGCAGAAAGGAGGCCCTGAGGTTCATCGTTATGCCTCTGGTTAAGCTCCAGGCCCAGGTCCTGGAACCCAGTCCAAATGCAGAAAAGACAGCTGCCGATGCCGCCAGACACGTCCAGGAGCTGGGTGCAGGTCCCAGCTCCACCTCTGACTTGACCTCCAGCAAGTTAACTAACATTTCTGCACCTCACTTTCCCTATTGTTTGAATATGGATAATAATAATACCGTTATTACCTACTTCACAGTGTTGCTCTAAAGTTAAACATGCTGATATAGGTAAAGTGCTGGCAGATAATTTAAACAATGAGAAGCCTTTGCTGCTACTGTTTATAATCATCTTTATTAGCTTTGCTGTTCCCCACTCAGCATGTCTCCCTCCAATCAATCCCTCTGTACTCGAATGAGAAGATACATCGACTCTCAGGCCTCAGCTTCCTCTCTCTTAAAAGCTGTACTTTCTTACAGCCCAGCTCCTAAGTAACTTATTTGTGTTTAATTGTCATTTATATTAGACACAGAGCTAATTAACCTTCTATTGGGATTCTCCTGTACAGGCTAAATGACTTGCTCAAAGCAGCCCAGATTCTATGACAGCAGTTGCCATGGAAGGAAGGTTGCTGCTCTCTTGCCTATATGGCAATAGATAAAGTAGCTACTGTAACAGTGGAATTTTTAGGCATAGAATAATGAGGGCAAAAGAGGGTGGGTGGATGGCTCCTTGAGTGAACATGCCAAGACTTGCCATGTGGTCCTTCTATCCATAGAGGTGACTGCTGCTAACCATTTATCTTAGATGGTTGAACCACTTTCCTCCCCATAGCCAGACTCTGGGCCATAAAACATGATGTGATATGCAGCAGAACAAGACAAAACACTAGCTTCTGAATCTATAGATTGCCATGCATTCAGACCTAGTCCAACACAGTTTAGAAGTCAACTTTCCTTGGGGAATTATGAACCCTCAAAACTTTGATCTTCTTTTCTGTAAAAATACAGTTAATAGTCGTACTAACTGCAGATAGTTGTTTGAATCAAATGAACATACGAAAATCTTTTAAAACTTAAAAATAGTAAAAAATATAAACTATATGGATTCCAGCCAAAAAGAAGGTGATATAATTTAGCAACGCCTTCAGTAACTAGACTGATTCATCTTGAATTTTCTTGTTAGTATTGAAACAGAATAGGTAATGAGTTCAGAGTGAAACCTCTGGAACCAGCTTGCCTGGTTAAGTCTTGGCCATATTGCATGTTAGGGTGCACCTGTGAGCAAGCGGTCTAAGTGAGTGCTCTGCATCTCAGTTCCCTCATCTGCGAAAGAACAGCAAGAACAACTACATCATAAGGCTATCAAGAACATGGAGAAGTTCACAAATGGAAAACACTTAGAAGAGTACGTGGAACACAGCCAAACCACCATAAAAATATCAGACACTATGCAGAGGATGAAGAGGAGGTGGGAAGGAGGTGATCACGGTGATGAGGATGATGATCCCTCTTTCAGTTATTCATTTCTCACGTGGTTAGAATCTCACCATTTTAGGCAGCTGCTATTTCCCTAATCATAACCACCTTCATTTTCGGGCACAGATGACTCGTGCCTAGCCTAAGAATCCAGGCTTACCGGAAGGTCCTAGGGTTCCTTCCTGCTCTCCATATGACAACAGTGAAGTGGGGCTCCCATCAAGAGGTCCTGATAACCATGACAACACGAGCAGCGCTACTCTACTGAGGATGTCATTGCCATGACAACACCTGAGTGACCCAAACCAAGAGGTCTAGGAAACTGTGGTGATGCAGAGAGAAGACATGTCAGCACATGGAGGAACGTGACTGCTCAGAAGCAGGACAGGGGCTGCTCAGTGTGGGCAGCCAGAAGCAAAACTAAAGACAGCAGAATGATGTGGAGGAAAACACTGTGGTCACTCTCACTAATTCGCTCCAAATTCTTAAGAGCCATGAGTTTTGGGTAGAAGGCGGGTGCAGAGAGGGATGGAAGCTATTCTCTCCTATTCCACATCTTACACAATGTCCTATCAATCAACTGGCTTTCCCTCTCCAAGAAAGCAGTGCCTCTAGGGCAATGGTGGCAATGAGAATGGGTTTGCTAGGACTCTGAAGAAAAGCATTTTGGATGAGTACCCAGGAAGTCACCTGCAAGCCAGGATTAGGTGGGCAAGGTATGGCGGCAGGTATATTTTCCAGGTTGGTGAGCTCTCCCTCATTCCTAACATTATTCAAACACTGAAGCTGCCTGCTTCCTCTGCCCCCTTGATTTAGAATTCACAGCACTGAGGCAGCAGGGATGTTCACAGAATTCCCAGGGCATGGACCTACATAGAGTGGAGGTATTTTTCCCAGAGCTCTACAGCCCGAGAACATGATGTGGGCAGTGTTTGTCCACATTACTGTGGCGTTGGGTTGCCCCTGCACTTCCACTCCCTTCAGAGTTTCTCCTGGACAAGGAGGGGACTTCACTTGGACACTCGTGTGTGGGCCAGAGGGGTGGCTTCAAAAGGCTAACTTGATTCCTGCTCTGGCATCTTTTTTGAAAAAAGATACATTAATGCGCTCCTGCTTCAGGTGAGCATCTGGTCATGCAGGGTTAAGTAAAAGCCAGACTTTGAGAACTTCTGCCCTCGTCCTTGGGGAGGGACTGGGGATGAGCAGAAATCATTCTGTGATCCCTGCCCCTTCTTATAAGCTGGTTTCCACTCCAAGCAATGTTTCCCGTAAGTGCCACAACTATCAATCCCCAGTGGAATCCTCATTAGGGCTGGCAGCAGATAGTCTCACTTCCAGACAAAGCACCTAGTGTCAGCCACAGTCAATTGCTTTAGCAACATAGTGACTTTCGTTCCAAATTCCCAGAGCACCCAAAAGTCACACATAAAAATTTTGAGGTCATTTGGCTGAAGATCAAAATGTATAGATTGCTCAGCAAGCAGAGGCCAATCTTGGCTAACTCTTTCCCCTATTTTATCTGAGGAGGAGGAACAACTGAGAACACTGAGACAAGTAATTACACGGCAATAATAGCCAGTAAAGGATCAAGGGATATTAGGCTGCTGATTGGACTTTAGAGAAAAAAATCCTGAACTCACAGTCTCCTCCAACCACTGACCCTCCATGTTCTGCTTCTCTTTGTAGTGAAACTTCTCAGCAAAATTAATTACTATCTCAACTTTTTTAACCCATTCTACCTCTTTCTAATTAATCTTTTATCTACTGTCTTCATCAGAACCCTTCTTTCCAATGTCTCATGCGTATAAGTGCATTTTGCCAAATCTCAGTCCTCATCTCCCTGGACTTTCAAACAACGCTTGTGCTGTAATCACACCTGCTCTTTATGAAACATTCTCCTTGAATTGGTTTTGAGATTTTCTTCTCATCTCCCGATCGTCTTTGCTGGATCATCCTTTTCCTGACACTGAACTATTGGAGTGCCACTGTTCCTGGCCCACAGAGCTGCTGTCTGCCTTCACTCTGCACGTGGGATAGCCAGCCTTTGGCTCTAAACACCATCTGTATGGTTAGGATTCCCATATGCATTTTTCTAGTTCCCTGGCATAACCAACTATCTACTCACATTTTCATTTGTATATCTAAAGGATCAAAGTCCTTCCTACCACAAGCCTGCTTTTCTTGGAGTTCTTGATGGCCAAGAACAGTATATTACCAGTACGGTATACACCAGCAGCCCAGGCCACAAATCTTATAGTCAGTCTTAATTCCGAGCTCTTTCTCATAAACTGTATCTAACCAATCAATGAACTTTCTAGCTTAGTTTCAGAATATATTCCAGATTAAACATAGTCTTATCATTGTAAATCTTACCACAGCAGTCCATGACATCATCAATTCTTAATGGATGAAATCAACAGTATGCTAACTGGTATACCCACTGCTATCTTTATTCCCCCTCCCCTCCATCTTTCTCTTCATAGTTAAAATAATTCTTTAAGGACTAATATCCAGAATCTACAAACAACTTAAACAAATTTACAAGAAAGAAAAACAAACAATCCCATCAAAAAGTGGGCGAAGGATATGAACAGACACTTCTCTAAAGAAGACATTTATGCAGCCAACAAACATATAAAAAAACCTCATCATCACTGGTTATTACAGGAATGCAAATCAAAACCACAATGAGATACCATCTCACGGCAGTTAGAATAGCAATCATAAAAATGTCAGGAAACAACAGATGCTATAGAGGATGTGGAGAATAGGAACGCTTCTACATTGTTAGAGTGTAAATTAGTTCAACCATTGTGCAAGATAGTGTGACGATTCCTCAAGGATCTAGAACCAGAAATACCATTTGACCCAGCAATCCCATTTCTAGGTATATTCTCAAAGGATTATAAATCATTCTACTATAAAGACACATGCACTCTTTGTTATTGTGAACAGTTCACTTGGAACTGTTGGTTTGACTTGGAACCAACCCAAATGCCCATCAATGATAGACTGGATAAAGAAAGTGCGGCACCAAACACTGCAGGTTCTCACTCATAAGTGGGAGTTGAACAATGAGAACACATGGACACCGGGTGGGGAACATCATACACCAGGGCCTGTCAGGGGGTGACGGGCTAGGGGAGGGAGAGCATTAGGAGAAATACCTAATGTAGATGACGGGTTGATGGGTGCAGCAAACCACCATGGCACCTGTATACCTATGCAACAAACCTGCACGTTCTGCACATGTATCCCAGAACTTAAAGTATAATAAAAATAAATTTAAATAAAAAAGGTAAAAAAGAAAACATTTATTAAATTATTTTGCTCTCCTGCTTAAAATGTGCTGGTGTATTTTTATTAGAAAAAGTCCCACAGCTTTGCACATGGTTTTCATGTTCATGCATGAACTGACTATAACCGCATCCTACATCACTTCCCTGAGCATCAGAATTCTTGCTGTTCTTCATACACACCAAATGCATTCCCCACTCATGGCCTCAGATTTGCAGGTACCTCTGCCTGGAACACCCTCTCTTCATACGACCCCTTGCTGTCTCATCTCGCTTGGGTCTCTAGGCTCCGTGTTGAGCCGGCTTTCTCGTAGCACTAAAGTCACTCTCTAATGAAAGCAGCTCCTCCTGGCTTTCTTCACCCATGTCTTTTTTTTTTTTTTTTTTTTTTTTTTTTTTTTTTTTCTCCATGGCACTATCTCTTCCTGGCATGGAGTTGCATATTTATTTATTGAATATTGCCTACACTCCCATACTGCAGCCTGATGAGGCAAAGGCTGAATTCACCATGCAATCTGCAGCACCTAAGTACACACTGTCATGCTTTAGCTACTCAATAAATATCTATTGAATAAAAGATGATTCATTCTGCCTATTTATCATATATCTGCTGTATTCTATCATTTCTGTTCAATCTTATAAATCCCTCTTCTCTTAAAAAAAATGAGTCTGGAGTTGTTATGATCATTTTTGTAGAAAAGAGAGCTAACCCACATGGATCAGTAGGCAGAAATAAATCAGACATCAGCTAGTCCATAATACCCTACCTATTGCCACACAGGAGAAAAGCTGGACAGAGAACCCCTAGTTCTCTCAAACAGGCAATAAGAGAGGCCAAACCGGAAACCTGGTAGACCTTCTCAGCCTGTCCTCCACCCTCACTCCCATCCCACATTGGACCAAGCATCAGGCTCTGGCAGTTTTGCCCCCAACATATCTCTAAGCCCCACTCTCTCTTCTCCACTCCCACTATCATGACCTCTCCCCTTGACCTTTTACTGTCTTCCTGAAGATTGGTCTTCTTACTCTGGACCACAGGAAGACTTGGCCTATGGACAGCTACCCACTTACTACCACTGCTGTACCTTCGGGGCAGGAAGAAAAGGAGTTTCTGCCCTGCTACAGACACAGGTTGCAGCTGAAATCTGTGAGGTAAGGTTTCACCACCTTCCACTGGGAACACACGGGATTAACATCAACACAACTCATCTCTGATTGCCAGGGTGCGCACAGGCATGTACATCCCTTCCTGCTCCCCCAACATCATCAGGCTCTCCAGCCTGTTCATTCCCCTAGTAGAAAAGAATTCCCCCTTCTGGCCAATCTCTCACTCTCCTCCACCTTCCACACCCATCCACTGGGCTCTCTGGAACACCCACAACATAAGCAAGACGCTCCCTGAGACCATCAGCCTTCAGGCAGAGTGCTCCCTGAACTGCCTTCATGTATTGAAACCCAGCTGTTTCCTAAGGGCAGTGCCTCCTCGGTAGCTTTCTCAAGACATTGCTGAGTTGTTTGTTTTGGCATGCAGAGGTTGGGGCTATGATCCTCCTTGTAGTGGAGGATCCTCCTCAAGTGAAGACCTTTTCTCTTTCACACTTCGATTGAATAGCTCTGCTCCTGCTGGTCTGAAGCTCCCGCCACCTGGCAATGTTGCTCCGCCTTCTCTTCTTTTCTGCCAATGACTGATATCCTGAGTCCCTCAAGATTCATTGAGGGCTTTGACACTTGGCTCACAGCCCGACTTGTGACTAGCCTCAGCCATTACCTGGGGTGACTGTAACGCTCCTTGTGATGAGTCCTCAGACACCTGTGCCGTCACCTACTTGGCCTCTTCCTGTCATGGGCCTTCCCCTCTGCCTCAGCCATAAGCTACCCCCGACATAGGCCTGAACTTGTCATTCTTTGAAATCACTAATTAAGGGACTGCCATTTCTGACTCGAAACTCATGTCTTTCCGGCATGCTTGCTCAAGTACTCAAACTACAAACTCATGTTTATTTTATTCACTTATTTTGGAAACAAATACGTATTGAATGTGTATAATCTGAGAGGCAAATTGGTGCTAAATATTGGTGCACACAGCAGTGAGCAAGGATAGGCATGCTTCCTGCCCTCATGAAGCTTAGAGTCTAGTGCAGACATGGAAGGTTTTAAATAGGTTCTGTTGCCATGTAGCTATGTTGATGCTCCTTGAGTGTGCCGGCTGGGTTCTGATGCCATGCCTTTGTAGTCACTGTGAACCCTGCCAGGAGTACTCCTGCCAAGCTATCCAAATGTCTGCCCCCCTTTTATGAGGTATCTCCTTCATGAATCCATTCTACCCACTCTATTTAAGACTACAATCCCTCAAACACACGCCTGATCATCTCTTTGTCTCTTACCCTAAAGCAATTACTATAAAACATATTACAAGGCTTCTTTATCCATGGGCTGATTTTCTCTCCCTCCCACTAGCAGACAAGCTCTGGGAGGCCAGGGCTTTGGTCTGCTTTGTTCACTCACAGATCTCTAGTACCTCAGAGAGTTGCCCCGCACACAGTAGGTGCTCAGTAAACAATTACTGAACAAACAAGTTAATCAAAATTGCTTTACCAAAAGGTTTTCCTGGGGACAAAATCCATACCATTTTCCCTGCTTAAATCCTTTTCTGGACTGGTATGTGTTGAAATAAATAAATCAATGAGGGAGAAAGCCATTTGTCTTTTTCTATCATGCAGATAACTGGCCAGATATCTTCAACCACAGTCACCTCAGCAAAGCACTCCATAAAGGGTGAGGCAGTGATGCAAGGAATTAGGGGAGGAACAGCCTCCCTGGCTACAAATCAGTTAAACAGGGGGAGTCCTGAATCTATTATGGAAGAACTGTAAAGTCTAAAGTCATTCTGTTTAATTCCGGGTTAGAAGGAGGAAAAGGAGTTTGTTTTTCAGGGTGGGGTGTGTGGCGGGGAGGGCAGTAAGCAGAGAAGAACCCACCACTGCTGGGTAGAATAAGGGGCAAGATGAGCCTCCCAGGGAAGGGACCACATCTTCAGGACTCGGGGTTCTAGCACAATAGGCAGGCTGTGGCTGTGCCATGGTATTTGGAGAGCCAGGTAGCAGGCTGGGGCCTTGATCTTAGAGGAACTGAGATGACGCTCTGCTCAATCCCTTTCAACTGTCCTGGTTCCGGAGAGAAAAGCACTTTACACAGCTAGGAAGAGGAAGAATGCCAACTCCCAGGACAGGTGGGGAAACTGAACAGACTCGGATAAGAAAGCACACACATACCCTGGAATCTGGCAATTTCTTTTCATGTCTAAAGCTGTTAAGGTATAAAACAGTCTTATAATAAAAATCAATGCACAAGACACAGCATTATTTGAGTGAGTGATAGTATTTAACATGAGGAAAACATAGGTCAGAGGGAGGCTGTGTCTCTCCTATGTGCCACGGCCATCCAGATGGAAGAGAGGAAAGAGAAAGGCTGACTCAGTTGGAAGAGCTCAGCTGCCAGCGAGGAAGACGTCCAATCTCCACGCTAGGGCTCTGTCCTTTGCACTGAGGTGCTCATCTCCAGACCTACTGGAAGGAGCCTGAGGTTGCTGGGGAGGGTGGAATATGCAGAGACCAGGCACACAGCAGAGCCTGGAGTCCAGTGTGAGGACATAGGTGCGGATAAATTTGTAAGAATGCTGTGAGTGTGCACAACCCAAGGATTGGGTCCCCCAAGCTGGGAGGTGGGATGAAACCAGAGAATAGATATGTCCCAGAGAGCAAGATGAAGCAGTGGGCTACACATCAAGCAGGAAATCAATATACATGAACAATGTGGATTTTTGAGTCAAAAAGACTTGGATTTGAATTTCACCTTTGCTACTTAGTATTTGTGGGCAAATTCCTCCTCCTGCCCCCTGATTTTCATGTCTTCATCTCTAAAATAAAAATAATGCCTACTTATTTGGACCTCCATGAGAAGTAAGTAACATAATGCTGATGATAACATAATCTTCTTCAAGATTGCTGGGCACAGAGCACATTTACACAGCAGCAGTTCTCAAACTTGAGTGCGCATCACAATCACCTGGAGGATTTGTCAAAATCAGGCTTCTGGACCCCGCCCTTATATCTCTAATTTGGTAAGGCTGGGGCATGAACTAGGTGATGCTGGTTGATGCAATGGGCCAGAGACTGCTCTTGGAGAACTCCACTACCCAGCACAGCAATGAAGCCCCTGTACTCTGGGGACAGACCGACTGCCTGGCTTGGAACCCACGTCTCCAATGTGGCACTGTGTAACCTGGGCCCATTAGCCTGATCTCCCTAAGCCTCATTCAAATGGGAAAACATATTAAGTTTTCTCATTGATAAGGTGGGCTAATAAGAAGATCTGTCTCGCCTAGTTGTGAAGAATAGATATTACTATGCGTAAATGTTTTTAGAAGAGAGCCCCCCACATTCTGACGCATCCACCAACTGTTAGTTGTTGTAATGACTGAATGATACTGCCTCTGCTGTTATTTAGACTCCAGGAGAAAGGCAGTCATCACAGGTCAAAACAAGACTCAGGATCAAAAAGTAGGCACAATGTCAGAATAATACACCTGAGGACCTAGTGATGAGGACATTTTCATTGGAAAGTTTCTCCCAGCTTGCTTGGCAGTGCTTGGAGGGCCCTACACAAGAAACTCCCCAAGCTTGTAGCTGGCCTACAGCAGGATGACTCGAGGAGGTCCCCTGGTTGTGACGGGCAGTGAGACGTCCCACTAAGGACCTTCTCATACTCCCCGGGGTGCTGACTCTTATGGGCACTGGTTGACAGATGGGGTCTCCTGCCCTGTAGCGGCTACCGTTTTAATGAGACTTTGCATCTTACTGAGCTATGGCTGGTTGGCTTCTGTGGGGAGGATGATACAATCTCCTTGCTATTATGTTTCCTTTATTTGTTCCGTCAAAACAGTTCTGCATGGTAACGGTCACCAAGTACAGGCATAAATAGCTTAAGCCTCTGGAGAGTGTGGGGGAGGATGCTGTTAGCAATGTCTGAATTCAGCAGACATCTGATTCTACAATATTTTTCAAGGGTTTTAAAATAATTGGGTAAAACCACAAACAGTGTCTGTGGTATGCACTCCTGCCCCTGGTTTCTAGAATGAGGCTTGATTTCATATGTTCTCAATTCAGCACATTGAACTCATTAATTTCCCCACTAGTCTTTTTATGATTTCTCTCTTCTTTGAAGTAGGAAGTTACACAGCTATAATAATGCTTTAAACCAGATCATAAATATTAAACTTACAAAAACCCTTATTGACACTGGCAAATTTTACCCTAACTGAATCTATCTAGCAGTAATTTTACAGTTAAAGAGAATGACAGAGTTAAAGAGTGATCTACAAATGTCTTCCTGGTTTTTTTCTCTCCCACCTTGGTCTGCCTGTCTGTGTTTAAACCACTTGCGTAAGGAGTTTCTGGACCCTTTTCCCCAACTGGAGGTTGTGCCACTGGTTTATCTTGGTCATAATTAATCGCTTTTTTTCCTGCATAGATTGGACCTAATGCTGTATGTTTCACAGCCACTCTGAACAGGAAGCTGGCCACTTTCCATTATGATGCAATTATTTTTTGTTCTCCCACCATCAGTGACTACTGTAATATCTTTTGCAATGGCAATTACTTGGCCCTCCTGGGATAGCTTCTTGGGTACTGGGAATTTTAATCAAGCACCTATGTTAATTAGAAAATGGTGGAGATGAGAGTGGTGCTGATTAAGCACCTTTGAATATCTATCCATTCTGGCAATGGACTGAGTTGAGTTTTTATAAAGATTCAATCTATTCAGAAAAAAATAACTTGAGTTTCCTTCCCTTCTGTTCTTTTCTCCTGGGTGTGAGTCAAGAGGAGGGGGCTGGCTAAAGGTCTGCAAGCTATCATTATTGGACACGTACTATGTGTTGTTATGGGGCCAGGAGCTTTCCATTGGTGTACATGTTTAATCCTTGCCATATCCATGTGGGAAGGTATTATCTCTATTTCATAGAGTCTAAAGCTCAGACTTGAGTACAGATGAGGAAGACAGTGTGGGGGAGGGCCTTTTCTTATGAATTCGCTTGATTGGCTTGGGAAATATGAGATGATCCACAGTCAAAACTGATGCAAAGAGATACATTATATTATATTACGCTTAATACTATAATATACACATTAACTTAAGAGAGACTTAATTTTAGAAAGGGACTGAAAATTACATCTACAGTATCAGATACTTCCTCATTCCACAATCATTTACAAGACCCCAAAACAACTGATGCTTTACCAGACACTAAAAATAAAACAAAATGGTGTTAGGGCGGTCCCTGGCTGCCATGATCCCTGGCATGACAGGAGTAGTCAGAGGCCTTTGAGTACCTGTAAGAGGTGCCACAATTGGAAAAGGATGCAAAGTGCTGTGGGATCTCAAAGAGATGGGTGAATCACCCTGCCTAAAGAAAGTCACAAGAGGCCTTCAAACTGGTAGCATTTGAGTATGGTCTTGAAACAAGGGTAGAACTCAAACCAAAAGAAGTAGGGGGATAATGGAAGGAGAACAAATGGGCTGTGCAAAGGCGAAGACATGTAGTATGTGGAGAATGTCAAGTTGTTGGTGTCACTGTGGTGTGTGGAGCAAACGGGGTCCAGAACCAAATCATGAAAATGCTAGGGTTCATGCCAAGAAGCAAGAATGAAATTAATAAAGAGGCACATCTTTAGAGAGGTTTATCACTACCCTAGCATGACACAGCCAGTGAGTAGTGCAAGGGAATGCAAATCCCCTTGGACTTGCCTTCAAAGCCTATCTCTTTCAGACACATTGCTGCCTTTGCTCATGGAAATGCAATCATTGTTAGTAGCCGAAGCCTCAGAGAAGAGCCAGGCATTGCTTACTGCTCAGACCTGAAGGCCCAGTCCTGGTCCTGAAGCAGAAGAATGAACAAGATGGATAATTCATACTTGGCCTCCGGAAGCAGATACAGAGTGGACACACTGACTAGTTCCCCTACCTCCCTCTGGGAAGGAATAACAGAGGGAAAACTCCTTCTATTAATTGCCTCTTCTGGATTCTTCTAGCAGAAGACAGGCAGGCAGCTGGCACTGCAGGAGATACCCTAGGTAGAGAGCCTGCCCTGACAAATAGCGAAAAGACGAAGATCTCCAGTCTTGCCGTACTCCATAGGTCCCTGTCCCCCAGAGACTTGGACGACTTCCAGATTTCATAGCACAGCCAAGACTAAAGAGTTAATTTAATCACTGAGGCCCCTTCTTGGATTATTACAAGGATTTACAGCCCATATTGATGACTGACAGGGCAACCCAACCAAAAGGAGATTCCAAGAGTTGTCTAGAATTGGCATAGATTTTTAAAAATCTTTTGCTTTCTCTCTTTCTCCCTTTCTCTTCTCAGTCCTTTCGTGTTGGGTGGTTGCCCTCTGTGGGTAAGGTGACATCTTTAGTTCCGTTTTGTCCTCTTCTCCCCTCCCCAGCTCCTCTTTGCTGAGGAAGTCTTTCTCCCCTGCCATTCGAATGATCTCAGTGCCACACGGGGCCCCGGATGCTGATGCTGACAGGCTGCTCATTAGTGCCAGGGTGCTGCAGTCAGCCGATGGCACGCCGGAGCTCTGCTCCTGACACTTTTTCACAGAGCTGTCACTGGAGTCATGGAGCCTGCCAGCTCTGGTTGAACTCAAGCTGTGATACCTCTAGTGCCAATTAGTGCTTTAGTGTCCTGCTTGGCTGGGGAGAAGGCCTTGTCAGTGCTGACAAATAGGAAAATAGGTGGATGTATGGTGGGGTGAGAGTATTGGGGGAGGGGAGAGGGAGCATGGGGCTCAGGGCATTGGCCAGGAGAAGAGCTCTTATCCAAGGATCACTTTGCCCTCATCAACTTGGTGCCTTTTAAAACTCTAGAAAAAAGGAACAGAGCAGCCAAATGTCCACTGGACCTCTTCAACTAGAACAGGAGAACTGAGGTGGGAAGGAAGAGATCTGGCAGCTGAGGAAGGTTACTGAGCCCTGCTGGTATGGAGAGTAGGGCATGCAGATGTACGCACTTCACGTTGGGTAAAGAGAAAGGCTTGCAGAACAAGGACTTGGTTTGGAATCCAACAGACATTAAGGCTCTGCTCTAATTCTGCTCCCAGGGTCTTTATGTGACCCTAGGGAAGATCTCTTTTGATCTCTAATCCACCTTAATTCATACACCAGGAGGGAGAGAGAGGGAAGGAAAAAGAGAGAAAGAGAGAATCTGAGAAAGACACACACACACACACCCCGAGAGAGAGAGAGAGAGAAAGAGAGAGGAGAAAGAGAGAGAGAGAGAGAGAGAGAGAGAGAGAGAGAGAGAGAGAGAGACTGAAAAGAGGCACAAGAGTAGAACTGAATTTAAAATACTTTTCTTTTTTCTACTGATTGATTTTTTTTCTTTTCCTTTTTCTTTGGTTAACCTATAAGGAATGGCAAATTTTCACATACAGTTGAACTAATCCCCCTTGTGATATCAGGACTGCCTTAGGAAATCATGGTTGGGAGTCATCCGGGGTTTAGACACAAAATACTCGGAACAGCAAGGCACCAAAAGGGCCAGACGCCCACTAGAAGGGTCAGATGAAGAGAGATTGCAATGAGTCAGCCATGACAGCAGAAGGGAGCTCATGGATGAACCACTGTCCAAGTCACTGTGAGCCTCCTCTCTTCTTGCAAAAGGAAACTTGAAAAGGAGTTTCTTCTTCAAGGACAAGTCGAGTCCTGCCACAGCAGGGTCCCCTCAAGGGGACTTCAGAAAAGACTTGGAGATCCTGTGAAGACCAGAGAAAATGTCCTGGAGACTCTCCAGCAGGAAACACTCCAGGTCTCCATGCCAACATCAAAGTGAAGGAGAACTCCTCAAGGATCGAGATAGTCTTTGAACTGGGAGAACAGGCATGCCCCTTTGGGGCATTGGCAAATATCAGTGCTTTTTCACTGAACTGACCAATATTTCTTAAATACTTCCTAGATGCTAGGCATTGTGCTAGAAAGAGAGAATCAAAGAGAAGTGAGATGCAAACTCTGATCTCAAAGATGGGACAGGAACATTGCAAATAAACTGGAAATGAGGACATGTCTGTGAACAGCTCGCAGGGCTTTGCTGAACCCCCCTACATCTCAATATAACATGTTCTCTGGGTAGCCTAGATGAGGTTTTTATTGTCAGTGTCTTGTTTGATGAGAGAAAGGTGAAGGTAAGTGCACCCAAGTGGGGAGCTCCATTAGGACACTCAGTGATCCCTGACTGCAGATGGATAGTAACACCCACAGTAATGAGACTCACTCCTTTACCTGAGTTTCATTTTGGGATCCCAGGAATGTGGCAATGTAGGAATCCTAGCCTTGTCTTTAAAGCTCTTATAATCCAACAGAAACCGGTAACATAACAATAAGGCTTTCAGAATGCTTTTCTATGAAGAGAAAGGTCCTACACAGCATCTTTTGGGGTATATTGAAAGAGATCATGCTTCCATTTACTTAGCGAAGACTCAGGAGAACCAGATAGCATTAATGTTGTTCTAGTGGAGACAGAAAGCTGAGAGTTTAAGGGCTGTGCTAAAAAACACATTCTTGAAGGTATAGATGTGGACAAAGGGCAAAGCACAGAGTCATGACACCAGGCACAGTGGGCAGTTGGCTGCCCTGTTCCTTTTTTCTACCTACAGAAGGTTGGGGTTCCACTGACGGTGCCCGTGCACCTAGTACCCTATGCTAGCACTTACAAGGTCTCCAGCTTGGGGTCAATAAGCCTTCATGCAGATAGAGATGACTCCTGCTAGTGATAGTAGTAAGATGGGGGCTCTTCCTCCTTAAAAGACCAAGCAAGGTCTCAACATATGCCCATCTCAAAACAGGTGTGCAGAGTCAGGGCAGGAATCTTCAAAAAGTTAACTGGCACAAGACAGGGATGGCCTCTCTCACGACTCCTATTCAACATAGTGTTGGAAGTTCTGGCTAAGGCAATCAGGCAAGAGAAAGAAATAAAGGGTATTCAGTTAGGAAAAGAAGAAGTCAAATTGTCCCTGTTTGCAGATGACATGATTGTATATTTAGAAAACCCCATTGTCTCAGCCCAAAATCTCCTTAAGCTGATAAGCAACTTCAGCAAAGTCTCAGGATACAACATCAATGTGCAAAAATCACAAGCATTCTTATACACCAGTAACAGACAAACAGAGAGCCAAATCATGAATGAACTTCTATTCACAATTGCTTCAAAGAGAATAAAATACCTAGGAATCCAACTTACAAGGGATGTAAAGGACCTCTTCAAGGAGAACTACAAACCACTGCTCAGTGAAATAAAAGAGGACACAAACAAATGGAAGAACATACCATGCTCATGGATAGAAAGAATCAGTATTGTGAAAATGGCCACACTGCCCAAAGTAATTTATAGATTCAATGCCATCCCCATTAAGCTACCAATGACTTTCTTCACAGAATTGGAAAAAACTGCTTTAAAGTTCATATGGAACCAAAAAAGAGCCCGCATGGCCACGACAATCCTAAGCCAAAAGAACAAAGCTGGAGGCATCACTCTACCGGACTTCAAACTATACTACAAGGCTACAGTAACCAAAACAGCATGGTACTGGTACCAAAACAGAGATATAGACTGATGGAACAGAACAGAGCCCTCAGAAATAATACCACACATCTACAACCATCTGATCTTTGACAAACCTGACAAAAACAAGAAATGGGGAAAGGATTCCCTATTCAATAAATGGTGCTAGGAAAATTGGCTAGCCATAAGTAGAAAGCTGAAACGGGATCCTTTCCTTACTCCTCATATGAAAATTAATTCAAGATGGATTAGAGACTTAAATGTTGACCTAAAACCATAAAAACCCTAGAAGAAAACCTAGGTAATACCATTCAGGACATAGGCATGGGCAAGGACTTCATGTCTAAAACACCAAAAGCAACGGCAACAAAAGCCAAAATTGACAAATGGGATCTAATTAAACTAAAGAGCTTCTGCACAGCAAAAGAAACTACCATCAGAGTGAACAGGCAACCTACAGAATGGGAGAAAATTTTTGCAATCTACTCATCTGACAAAGGGCTAATATCCAGAACCTACAAAGAACTCAAACAAATTTACATGAAAAAAACAAACAACCCCATCAAAAAGTGGGCAAAGGATATGAACAGACACTTCTCAAAAGAAGACATTCATACAGCCAACAGACACAGGAAAAAATGCTCATCATCACACGCCATCAGAGAAATGCAAATCAAAACCACAATGAGATACCATCTCACACAAGTTAGGATGGCAATCATTAAAAAATCAGGAAACAACAGGTGCTGGAGAGGATGTGGAGAAATAGGAACACTTTTACGCTGTTGGTGGGATTGTAAACTAGTTCAACCATTGTGGAAAACAGTGTGGCGATTCCTCAAGGATCTAGAACTAGAAATACCATATGACCCAGCCATCCCAGTACTGGGTATATACCTGAGGGATTATAATTCATGCTGCTATAAAGAAGCATGTACACATATGTTTATTGCAGCACTATTCACAATAGCAAAGACTTGGAATCAACCAAAATGTCCATCAGTGACAGACTGGATTAAGAAAATGTGGCACATATACACCATGGAATACTATGCAGCCATAAAAAAGGATGAGTTTGTGTCCTTTGTAGGGACATGGATGCAGCTGGAAACCATCATTCTCAGCAAACTATCGCAAGAACAGAAAACCAAACACCACATGTTCTCACCCATTGGTTAGAATTGAACAATGAGATCACTTGGACACAGGAAGGGGAACATCACACACCGGGGCCTATTGTGGGGAGAGGGGAGGCGGGAGGGGGGATGGATAGCACTAGGAGATATACCTAATGTAAATGACGAGTTAATGGGTGCAGCACACCAACATGGCACATGTATACATATGTAACAAACCTGCACATTGTGCACCTGTAACCCTAGAACTTAAAGTATAATTATAATTAATTTAAAAAAAAGTTAGCACACTTCCTCTTTGAATTCTGATAAATTCAGGAAGGGAACTACAAAGGCATAATGCCGGTAATAATACATGGAAATTATTTCAAACAATCAATGAAAGTGCCAAGAGGTGGCTTTGTAGGCCCTACCTCCCTCTCTGTACTGGACATGGACAACTGACATTTTCTCCATCTGATATAAAATACTACACAGGGCCCTCCATCTCCTTTTCCACCTGATGGTCACTCCTAAGCTGCCCTATATCAAAGTGTATGAGCCACGTCTAAAAAAGTCCTTAACATTTCTGTACTCCTTTCCACATAGTAGTGAAGACTAGACATACACAATCTAAAGAGATCTATACAAGTTTATCGCAAGCAACACCACATGAGTGATAATGAAGGAAAAAAGGACTTTTAAGACATGTACAGAACAAACAAATCAGTCTGGAGAGAAAAAATGCAATGAAGTCATCAGGGTTGCGGAAAGAGCTTAGCCCTGATCAGCTCTTCATCCAGGGATTTGGTGGGTTCACATGTAAGAAAGATCTTGATGGAAATGTGATCTACCCTCGAAGAATGACACAAAAGATGACAACAGAACTCTTTCTTTGGAGCCTCTGCTAAGGTGCACATCTTCTTCTCCAAGGAACGCCAAGCCTATCCTGGTTTATTTAGCATAAGCCTCCTTGAGGAAATACTACTGGGGAAAGATGAAGGCCTGACTGCTGAGGGTCTCCAGCTTCGGTTCATATTGGGCACAGTCCAGTGACATCTCTGATCTTCAAATAATCAGTCACTGGGAAATGGCACCCTGGTGAGTTCCGAGGTGATTTGTTATTGCTTGGCATGTCTCATCAGTTTGAATCTGGGATAGCTAAACTGGACCTGAGATCCGGAAATTGCTGTTCATGTAAATTAATCCACAGGTAGATTCTGATTGTCCTGCTTCTCTTTCCTTGATCCATCTTCTGTTTCCATAGCAGCTAAAACCTCAGTAAAATGGGACACCTGGCTCAGGCTCAGGCAAAAGTTCCCTGGGGAAATGAATCTGTTCGATGGCCACAAAAGGGGAGACAAAAGACTCTAACACACAGCCCTGTGAACATCGGCCAGGCAAACCCAAGAGGCCCAAACGTCAGAGGGGAAGACAACAAACAATTATAAGGAGGGGAGAGAGAAAGTGGAAAAGAATGAAATCAAAGCAGAAACATTTCAGAAGCTGCAAGAGAGAGCCAAAGCAAAGAACAACAACAAAAATAACTTACAGGAAAGTTATGGGCATAAAATGGCAGGACAAAAAGCAGATGCATGCAGGAGAAGCAGGGGAAGAAACACCCAGAAAAGGACAAAGAACTGGCCGGAGGAGGGAATGAGAAGAGACATCAAACAGTAGACAGAGTCTCTTGACATCAGGCACAGGAAGCCTACCCTGATAATAAATGTTCTGCAGACTCCAAAGGCACAGACTGGGCTGGCATCCGCTAGCACTGGGACTCACATCAGGCTGTGATGAATGGTGCACACTGCAGACTTAGCGTGCATCTGTCTGAATGGTCTCTCCTTCAGAAGGGCCCAGGGCCGTTCTCCATCACTAATGATCTCATGCACAACTGAAGCTTCCTCCCCGATTTTGGGCCAGTCCACATGTGAGGTCATTTCAAATGGAGAGATTGGCAGACATGTGAATAGCTTTCACAGACCCCTTGTTCACAGTGATAGTGTCAAGAATGATGGCCCAGGACAGCTCCCAGGAATTCAGGCCACACACAACTGAAAATGTCACGCCTTCTCTGAGAACACTCATCAGGACCAACTGTCACTGTCTGGAATTTGGTATTTGGGGCCCTTTCATAGTCTTACTCTGATTTATTAAAATGTTGAAGTATAGTGGACACTGTCATGCACAGCCACCTTCGGGAGCCTCACAGAAGGACCTGCTGCTGGTGGATGGCCCTTGGTGGTCCGCTGCCTGTGTCTCATGTGAAGAGAGACGCCTGGCCCACAGTCACACCTGTTTGGGGATCAGCCTATATTTGGACTGCTGTGCCAGTGTAGAGGACTAGGTCCATCACCTCAATAAGGGAACCTTCTGAAGGGCAATCCTAGCTTCAGAGCTCTCCGTAGGCTCAGTCGAGATGTCCCACTGCACTGCCTCACAAGCCAGCTTCCAACTTGCCCAACTCTGTTTCCCACTTTTCCCTTCCATGGCAGTTGAGGCCAAAAGCAGCCCCTAATATGTGTTTTTCATGCCAATCACACACTTTCATCCATCTGTGCACACCTGCATACATATACATACACAATCACATACACACATTTCACATTAATCAGCAATAAGCAACACAATTAAGGACCACTATTCATCTCTCTGCACAAATATCTTCTTTTCAGAGCCCTTCTCTGAAGAAAGCTCTTGTCATTCTGTCAACACATCCTGTTCTATTTTCTCACCCTTAATACCACCTGTTATATTGCATACTCTTTTTTTATCATCTGTCTCATGAGAATGTGAGCTCATGAGAGTGAAAACTTCACCTCTTTGGCTTATTGCTGTAACCCCCAGTGCCTGGAAGAGAGGCTGGACTATGGCAAGCACTCCATAAATATTTAAGAATGAAATATTTTTATCTTTTTTGTTCCCAAATAAAAGCTAGCTTAATAATAAATGACATCTTGTCTCAAATTCTAAAGGTTTTAATGTTCAATCCATGAAAGCACAAAACAACACTTTGGTCTACATAACATCTGAGCTTCAGATAAAGTACATTTTTGCAATTTAGTCACATATTAAGTTATATTTGTTCTCTGGGATCAATCAGAGTAAAACAACAACAAAACCACAAAAACAGCTCGTGAGCAGATTTTTGGCAAAAGGCTGCAGAGGCACAGACTTGGGCAATCTCCTTTTGGGAGTGTGGCCATTTAAAGTCCACCCATCATTATGTGTTTTCTCTCTTTTAAAACAACCAGCTGAACAACTGCCACTAAAGCTTCGTTCCATCATCAAACAACATGTAACGTCCACCCAGAACACCTGCCATCATTTCACCCGGAGACAACAGGGATTAATTTCCAAGGGACTGGAGACATACTGAGGTAGGAATTCTGAAATCTTAGAGGATACGCCTGTTTTGCAGAGAACATCAGTGTTCTCTGCAGAACCATGAGTATATTACCATCAAGCCATCAAAAACGTAGACTCCTTTGGAGGAAGTATCAGCACCCATAACCTCCTACCAAGGGCCCCAAATTCCCCCCATTTATCCTCCTGATACAATGCACCGAACTGTCCTCTTACCTTTGGGGGAGATGTGTCTCCAAGTAACTGTAGGCTCTGGTCTACCCGTTGCTATGCAGGTGAGGCTGATATTGTTTCCTTCATTAATGGAGATATCTGAAGAAATCTCTACAATTTTGGGAGATACTGTGGAGACAAGACAGAATGAAAATAAAAATCCTGCTGAAACATTTCTTAGTTGTCTTCACATGGTAGTTGGCAGAACAGCCCAGAAAGTAAAATATATGGACTATCGTAAGTTAATGATGAGAAATTAGAGGAATTACATTAAATATCAAAAAAAAAGTCTTATCTTGAATTTAGCTTTGATTTCCTTTTATTTAAACACAAAGTCAGGGAGTCCGAATGGGAATAAATTCTACTGCAACACTGCAATAGCTATTCTCCTAGCCTCCACCCTCTTCCTGTATCTACTCACCCCCACCCACCTCCAACACATATCCACGAGCCATCCTCCACACTGAATTCAGCAACGTCTTGAAAGAATGCAATTGTGACCATATCAAATCTCTGTCTAAACAGCTCCAGTGGCTCCCCATGGCCACCTGGTCATAGCTCGACTCCTTCTAGGCATGAGGCCATGCAGAATCAAGCATCAACCTACATTTCCATGGCCATCCCCAGTGATCCCACCTCTGCTGACTCCCTTGTTGTCCCCAGAACATCATGCCCTGTCTGGGCAGTAAGGATTTGGGTCCATATTGTTCCTTATATCCTTCCTGGATAACTCCCAACCATCTTCATTTTTATTTTTATTTTGAGACAGGGTCCTACTTTGTCACCCAGGCTGGAGTGTAGTGGTACAAATACGGCTCACTGAAGCTTTGACCTCCCCTGCTCAAGCAATCCCACCTCAGTCCAAGTAGCTGGGACTGCAGGCATGTGCCACCATTCCTGGTTATTTTTTTATTTTATTTTATTTTTTTTATAGAGACAAGGTTTTGCCATGTGCCCAGACTGGTCTCAAACTCCTGAGCTCAAGCAATTCACCAGCCTCAGCCTCCCAAAGTGCACTCTCAGCCATCCTTAAGGCCCAAAGCAAATGCCACTTTCTTTGTTGAAACTTTCCCTACCCTCTACACTTCTCTGTCCTTTTGGACACCTCAAATTGCTGCTTCTTCATCCATGTGCCCAGAACACATTCTATACACTTGGTGGGGAATCGAATAAAACCTCAGTTAGCCACAACTTCTCTCTCTCTCTCTCCCTCCCTCTCTCTCTCTCTCTCTCTCTCTCTCTCGTGCAGCAATGCACGAGGACCGGATAGGGCCTGCGGAACATCCAGCCATTGCATGTGTGTGCCTGTTTCTTTCTGGGGTCCAGTCATGGAACCTCATCGTTGCTGCACATCTGAGCCTAATTCTCCAGTCTCAGCTTTACTACTAATAAACATGTGATACTTGGTTCCATGTGTCTACTTATCTGTCTTATGTGTTTTAGCATTCAAGTGAATGGAGTAAAGATGTCATTTATTGAGCTTCCAAACTCCAATTCTAGACACTTATTTCACTAAGCTATGGTTATGTGCTTAGCGTCACCCACTAGGCCATGAGCTTTCTGATGACCTGAACGATGTGTTACTTATATTTGTATCCACACTAAGAGCTCAACAAATATTTACAGAATTGAGTCATAATGGTAGTTCAAGGGAACCACCTTCCCAACCTGTATGCAACATGTCCATAACAACCTCAGAGCTGGGTCATTGGCAGATATTCTTTCCATCCTACTGATGCTGGTTTTGACTTCTTAGTTCTTGGCAAGTTAAGTGTCCCCTCCATCCAGCACTCTTCTGTTTCTTCATGTTATATTCTTGCCTCGAATAAGTACTCCTCAGAGTCACCATGCTGTGCAATTCTAGAGCACACCATCCACCTGGCTTACAATGGGATCTGGCCCGCCGGGGATCCCAGGGAAGCTGCGCGACGACTTCATTGCTTGTTGCGAGGTCAGGGTGGTGCCCTCACACTCAAATCAGATGGGTTTGCAAATTTTAATGCTGGTCTTTCCTCTACTTGAACCATTACTCACTCATTCCTAGTTGTGTTGGACCTTTTCCTTCATGAAAACGGGGTATTATAAAGATATCTTAGCCTTCTTCCTCTTGTCTTCTCCAGTGTTACCTTCCATGTATGTCCTGCATCCACCCAACTGAAACGTTCATCATTAATAAGCACGTGCTGTACTTATCTGTGCTGCACTGAGCTGTCTCCTTATCCCCATGCCCTTGTTGCTGACTTCAGTGCTCACACCCTTCTCTGTGCCTATCCACATCCATTAACATTGTTCAAGGTCTGAGAGAATTACCACCCCTTTGATAAGGCTGTCCAGATGATCCTCAAGAGGATATGACCTCTCCTTCCTGGGGATTCCACAGCACTGTAGTGTCTCCTGTATGGCATTTAAAGTAAACTCTTACGTAACATGTGCCCCACCTTTCCTTTTATACTATAAATTACATTAATATAAGATATTAAACAAGATCCTCACTTAACTTTTTAAGTTTTTGCTGTCCTAACTAGGGGATGTTACACAGAGTAAGCACCAGTTAATCATTTTTAGATTTCCATCCTCATTGAGCTTCAGATAGAGAGGCAGTGTGTGTGTCTCCACACACGCGCGCACGCGCGCACACACACACACACACACATTTAACTGCACTCCCATAAGCATTTGGTGGGACAGAAATAATGGAGAGCGGACATGGACAAGGGTTGGAGGAGACAGAACGCTAGCTCTATAATCTGGGACTTTTAAGCCATAACATTGCAATTTATGGTTGTGTCATTTTAAAAGCTACATCGAGCCTTCCAGGACAGAAAGGTAATTGATGAGTTAATGACTGAGCATTTGATTTGCTGACTGCCTGAAGGGTACAAACTTCTAAATTCTCTTAGTTCTGGAATCATTTAAACTGATCATTGCAAAAATAGACACTTTGATGTGTTTTATTCACAGAGTTTTAACTACAGCATTCGCATCTCACACACCGGCCACCTCCCCCTCCACCCCCCAACACCAATCCATACATCTGCTGGGCCCCGCCCCTGCTCACTTTTGGCACCTGCACAGCCTTGCTTGCTTCCTGGAGGACAGGCTGCCTGCAGAATGTCTGTACTGGCCTTGCAGACACTGCTTCAGCTGTGCAGGTAAGTAATTTATTGATCTGTAAAGCACTCCGAGAAGCTCTGCAAGGGATTATGTCACGCCAACGCCATGCAATAAAATAAAAAATGATGGACTTTGTGAACACAGGGTGATTTAGGGTTTGTAGTTGGAAGTGTACTTAAAGTACATTTTAAGTGGAAATCAGGCCGGGTAATGAATTACTCTTGCTTTGGAAGGGCTTACTGTGAGTTCATTTTCCTGGCTTCCCACATGATAGCTAATCTGCTAATCATACACTAGAGAACAATGGACAGTCCCCAAGTAGGATAGAAGGTGGTTTGGGCCAGAGCTGTCAGTGCAGTAAGTATATTAAATAAGACAATTGCACCTCATGCTTGGAAGAATCATCTAGAATTGTCTCCCCCCACTAATAATTGGAAACTATCCAACTCATGAGGTAGAAGTTGGAGAAGTGCTTGCTGTCCTTTAAATTCTGCCTAAGAATACAGTTTGAAGGAGGCAAACTGCCCGTGGGTGAGTGAGAAAGACAGATCATTCATGGCATAGAGATGAGGTGGTTTGACCAGGGAAGCAATCCCAGTGATCAAAAACAAATTGGCATATGCCTAAGATGCTATGGGAATCAAAATATGATATTCTAGGTGGCAACTTCTCATTGTCAGTATTCAAGACTACATTGAATTGATTAGGGTGCACTGTGGTTTTAGTTAAGCCATCCTCATAAGGAAGCTTCTGACCGAGTGTGAGATAGGGCTACTTGTATTTTTATATTGTTTCCATGGATACATTCTGTATCTGACTTCTCATCATTCAGACTGTTAGAAACATACTAGGATTGTTTTGCTTATTTTCATTCATTCACTCCTTCTTCAATATTCATTGATCACTTTCCATACACCAGCATTGTGCTAAGCACTAGAGACATAAACTAAGTAAGATACCATACTTTTCCTCAAGGAGTTCACAGCCTCAAGATATAAAAACAGATGCAGAAGCCTAATATTCTAATGTATGGTGACACAGAATGGTGAATCAGGTGTTATGGGGACACAGAGGATAGACATCTAAGCCAACCTTGACATGGATGTCACAAGAGGCATTTTAGATATGTGATACCTAAGTTAAGCCCCAGGAGTAAGTAAAAATTAATCATATCTGGAGAGAAAAGGAGGAAAGATATCCTAGGCAAAGGAGACAATATAAGGCAAGCACTATTAGTAAGACATTTTATGGCCAAGCATAATTGTTAATGGAAGAAGTCTACTTTAGAGGAGTAGTCCCCAACCTTGTTGGCACCAGGGACAGGTTTCATGGAAGATAATTTTTTCCATGAACTGGGGATGGGGAAGGAATGGTTTCAGGAGGATTCAAGCACATTACATTTATTATGCATTGTATTTCTATTATTATTACATTGTAATATTGCAATATATAATGAAATAATTATACAACTCACCATAATGTAGAATCAGTGAAAACCCTGAGCTTGTTTTCCTGCAACTAGAGGGTCCCATCTGGGGGTGATGGGAGATAGTGACAGATCATCAGGCTTTAGATTTTCACAAGGAGTGTACAACCTAGATCCCTCGCACGGGCAGTTCACAATAAGGGTTCATGCTCCTGTCTAATGCTGCCGCTGATCTGACAGGAGGCAGAGCTCAGGCAGTATTGCCAGCAATGGGGAGTGGCTGTAAATACAAAAGAAGGCTTCACTCACTCACCCACCAGCCGCTCACCTCCTGCTGTGCAGCCTGGTTCCTAACAGGCGACAGAGCATTACCAGGGCATGGCCTGAGGTTTGGAGACCCATGCTTCAGAGGTTGGGCCAAAAGTCATTCAATGAACATTTTGTGAACACCTACTGTTACATAATGGTGTGCTAGGTATATGAAGAACACGCAGGCACATACCAATTTGCCTGGCCCCCTATGAACTTACAATCTGTTTCGGGAAACTGGGCATATAAACATTCCAGAGAGTTGAATAATAAGGCAAAATATGTTAGAAAATTGTGTATGATTGAATGTGAATGAACAGTACAAACTTTAAGTGCTATGAGTTACTAGGAGGGAGGATAACAGCTAGTGAGAGTGTCAGAGATGGCTTCACCTCAAATTGGAGTTTATTTTAGCTATCAATGAATGAGAAACAGGCATCTAGGCAGAAAAAGTGAAGCTGTTTCAAATGGGACAGAATTGCATGGGCACAGATGGGAAGGCAGAAATCCATGAACTGAGGAAGTACAATGTCTACTGACTACAAGAGGCAACGCAGAGCAGGGGCTGAGATCCGGCTTTACTGTGTTCTAACTGGGCAACTTTGGCCAAGTTACTTCACCTGCCCATGTCTTGCTCTCCACATTTATAAAATGGGGCTAATAATTGTCTGAACCTCATAAAGACCTTTCAAAGACATAGGAGTAAGTTATGAAATGCATTGAGAACAGTTCCTGGCAATGTGAAGTGCTCAATGACTGAGTTTTAATATTGCATGTGCTTGGCAAACACATATATGCAGTGTCAACACAGAATGGACAGTCCATAAATTTTGACAGAATCAATGAAAAATGGGATAGAAGATCATGAAGTGAACGAGAGCCATACGATGGAAGTGCCTGAATGCCTAGTGCCTAGATTTTAGCTCTATCCTACAGGCAGTGGCAAGCATTTGAATTTTTTTTAAAGAATATTGTAATTTAAAAAAAATTATTTTGAAGAAAAGAATCTGTTAACACTGTGTCAGATGGAGTAAAATAGACAGAAACTGGAGTCACAGAAATCAATAGACAGTGATGTTCAAAGCCTGGATTAAACTGTTGGCTCTGAAAAGATGAAAAGCAAAGGATGGATTGGAGAGCAATGCCTGGGAAAAATGCACAAATGCTTGCTAGGAGGACGACCAGGGAGATGGGGTCAAGCAGGAATGCCATTCTGTTCAGTAGCATCTGGATGGCTGCACAGGGAGATCCTAGACCTTCCAGGGGGAACTACTTTTGGGGAGAACAATAGTGTGATTAATTCTGTCTTAGACTTGCTGATGGTGAGATGATAAGGGACATCCAGGAAGAATATTACTATTACGTTAGCAGTTAGAATCAGAGGATCGGAGGTCTGGGCAAGATCCCAGTTTGAGAATCCACATGAAAGGTAAAGAGCAGAGGGGTGAGAACTGATGTGCCAATAGTAAATTAGACCTGCTAAGAGTGGTTGAGTCCTTTGAAAAGGTCATCGGCTTTTCCCCACAGGCATGTATGTGGTGCCTCCTGGCTTCTGAGAGCTGAATCTAGAAAATATACCAATTACAGAAACAGAAAGACCAAGGACTGGTTAGGACACATTTAGGAAGAAAGACAGAAGCCAAGGGAGCCATGCCGTTTTGACACAGTTCCACATTTAATACATTATGTTAATGTTTAATCTGGCTCTTATTGAATTTTAATTCAAATGTGTAAATAATTAAATAAGATAATTATTAAAACAGTATTCTGAGGAACTTCCCTACTCTTGGTTCAGCTTCCACTGCCCAGGTGTTGAGTTTTAATAATTATGTCATTAATAAATAGCAATTTGCTGTTTTTAGCACACAGTGGATATCCTATTAAATCCAAATTAGGATGCTTTATTAAGCACTGTGCAGTCCTGTGGGGCTGAGAATGCACATACGCCACTTGGACCAGGTAACTGCACAGCACATGCAGATCTACAGATCCCTGATGGCTTCCCTGGCTGGCAGTGGAGCTTCCCCTCCTGCCTCTCCTGTCCTGAAGACTGGAGATGCCCGTATCTCCTCAGGGCAGTTCTCACAGCAAGCGCTGCTTCACTGCTAAGGCCTCTTTGGGGACCTTTGTCTTTACATAATTAACAGGACAAATCTGGAGCACTCTTAACCTTTCTGGCTTCCAGATCACACGCAGAGACACCAAGGCCTATGAGAACAGCCTGGTGCATGAATGTCCAACCCAGATTGGAAAGGTTGGAAAGATGCAACCAAGCGGGCGTTGGTTTAGAGAAAATTCCACCTTTTCCCAAGGGCCAAGCAAAGCCTAGGCACAGTTGAGTGGTTCAGGTGGGATTCAGGCTGTGGCAAATGTGCTTGGTTAGGACTTCCCTTCTCTCATCCAGACTGAACGGAGAGATGAATGTGTCATGGAGCAAGCAGGCAAATTCCTTATTTGGTCTCAAAGGCCCTGCACACTCTGGACGCCACCTCCCTCTCCATGCTCCTCCCACAGCATTCTCCCTTTCACACCCTGCTGGCCACCTGTCCTCTTCAAATGCCTCAAGCCCACCTTTGACTCAGTCCTTCACACTTGCCTTTCTCCTGCTACTCACACTGGTTCTGTCTAATTCTTTCAATTTCAGCTCCTCACAGAAGCCTTCCTCAAACCCCCTTTCTACAAGAGAACCCCCAGCCTGCCTGCTTGCTACATAACTGTCTGCCTCTCCTAAGTACAATGTAAGCTCTGTTGGTGTCCTGTTCACTGAAATGGGCAGCACATATCATCATGCCTGGCATCGTTTGTGTTCAACAATTTTTTGAGTGAATGAATTACTATGTTCTCTCAAGGCTGTATGCAAATGCAAATAAACTGAAATGACTGAATTTCCTCAAGATCTTTAAATTACTCCCAAGGACTGTTAGTGAACATAATGATGTTGATAATTACCATTTATTAAATACCTGCTGTATAACAGGTGTTTGGCTATCATACCTTTATTTTATGTTTCACTGTATGAACCCCACAAATAGATATTCTCTCTAAGGCAGCCAACTGCCCAGGCCTACCTGGAATTGGAGGGTTTCTTGAGACATAAAACTTTCACTGCTGAAACCAAAAGCATTTCAGGCAAATGGGGATGCATTGGTCATCCTAATTATTTCCCACACTTTACAGATGAGGATACTGATACTCAGAGGAGTCAAGGAACTTGTTCAAGGACATACAGTTGAAAATTGCAGTGTTTTTTTTTTTGGAGACAGAGTCTCGCTCTGCTGCCCAGGCTGGAGTGCAGTGGTGCAATCTAGGCTCACTGCAAGCTCTGCCTCCCGGCTTCATGCCATTCTCCTGCCTTAACCTCCAGAGTAGCTGGGACTACAGGCACCCACCACCGCGCCCGGCTAATTTTTTTTTTTTTTTTTTTTTTGTATTTTACTAGAGACAGGGTTTCACCATATTAGCCAGGATGGTCTCGATCTCCTGACCTCGTCATGAACCACCCACCTTGGCCTCCCAAAGTGCTGGGATTACAGGCATGAGCCACTGCAAAGTGTTTTTTTAAACAGAAATAATATGGGTTAGAAAAATAGCAAATGCACATGGAATCATAGGAATATATATGAAGAATAAACAAACACCAATACCTATATATTTGTGGACACCTACACACTGTGCAACTACTATGCATTAGAATCTTTGCAGGGATGAATCTTGAATGCATTACTAGATAATTGTATCCTGTATAAGAATCCTATGGGGCAGTACTACTGTTATTCCAATTGCCAGATGAAGAAACTAAGGATTAGTAGCATTTTAGTAATGGGCTCAAGGTCGCCCAGCTAACAAGTGGTGAATGTGGGACCTAAATGAAGGTCATATCTGATTCCAACTACGTTTTCATCACACAGAGTTCAGTCCAGTAAAATGCAGACCCCAACCCAGTGGCCCTTGGGCTTTGCTGAATGCACCCACACATAGGAGGTCCTGTTTCTTTCACACATCCACGAGAACATCTGTACATCCATAGTAGAGTTAACAAAGGGAGTACTCCCCATTGCTACCTATACGGTATTATTCTTTGCCACAAGACTAGATGGGAAGTTTAATAAACATATTTTTGGATCTTCCCACATTTGCAAAAATATTTAATCCTCATTCTTCTCCTCCCTCTCTCCCTCCCTCCCTCCCTCCCTCCCTCCTTCCTTCCTTCCTTCCAAAATATTTGTATGACAGAATATACCTCCAGCATCGTGGGATCCCTAAGGTCTCTTTTAATAAAAAAGAGCTCTAAGCCTCATATCAGAAGCCGAGGCTTTAGGCCACATCCCACAGTTACTAGCTGTATAAGTGCATGGTAATCATTTGAGCCTCTGATTATATTCATTATATATCAATACCTATCTTTTCTCCTCAAAATAGATGTTCTGTGGATCAGATTAAAATGTTAAAAAAATCACTTTTTATACATAAAGCATTAATCAAATGTCATTTCTTAGTGTTACTAAAAATGTGTACCTCTAGAGACCAATATGAAGAGATACAGAGATTTTTAGTGCAGTAGGGGACTGTTTTGGTTTGGACGTTGGGATGGACAGCACCCCCAGCTGATGTGCTCACGGTTTGAGGACAAACAGCATCTTTAAATGAGGACTCAGGCTCCAGGCTAGGATGTGTTGTGCAACAGGACCCCATTCTTTTGCCAGCAGTGCGCTTGCTGCCATGCTTTTCAAGAAGGGAAGGGTCAGATTGCAGACATTCAGAATTCCAAATGAGAGCTTGAAAATGTGAAACGCTCCTTACTGGCATAACCTCGGTGGATTATTATTCTCTTCACCAGAACCCTTTTGTCACTTGTTACATCTCATTCCTTCTCTCTCCTTCCGTAGTAAAACCCTTCATGTTTGCTAGAAAACCCTGAAGCCCTGGGAAAAAAGACCTAGTGATTTATTCGGGATTAGTCATAAACCAGTGGTTCTGAAGATTGGAACTTGTTCCTTTCAGGATCAACTGAAATGTGGAAGGAAGTCTTTATGAGCTCTGCCTCTTGACCCAGTTTTAGTCATTCCTGATGGAGACATACGAGAGTGAGGTCCACACCATTCTTTCCTCATTCCGTGCCTCTTGGCTTCAGGGCATAATGGTAAAAACTGAATTTCACAGCAACTACCTATAATCATAAGTGCCCCATTATGTGGGTCACATACAAGAAATTACTAAGAAGTGTCTCTTCATCAATTTTTTAACATGGAAACATAAGGGACGTATCATGATGTGGACCTGCCATCCAGACAGAGCCAGCTGTTTCCCAGCTGTGTGTGTTTTCCATGTACGGCGGTGCATGCTTTGGGTTGGGTGTACATGACTGGCTTTATTGCCCTCCACCGCCAAGCCTCACTCTTTAGGGACCAGTTCACGAAGGGAGGAGAGATGGGGCGGGAAGAGAAGAAACACTGAACACCTATACTGAGCACTTTGCCAGGTGTTCCACATTTGCTGCTCCCTTGTAAATCCTCACTGTGACCCCTAAGGCATGATCCCCCACTGTGTAGTCGAGAAACTGAAGCTCGGAGAGGTTACACAACTAATGCAAAACCACCATGCAGAATGTCAGGCACATTGCAGATTCTCTAATAAGGTGTCCCTGAAAACAGACAGCCAAAATGTACATGAGCCAAAGATCCTCAAAACTTGAAATAACGTCACAACGAGAAAGGAGTCAATTAATCTAATTCATTACACGATTTCATGAAGAAGAGAACAAAAGTAAAAATATAGGAAATATGACTTTTTAATATTACTCCTCGTGGGAGAAAACGAATATTTGTTGAAGACCTAATAAGGGCTTCCCATCTACTCTTCCTTTTAATCCAGGAAACTGAGGTTTTACCCTGCTAATGACGTTCTCAAAGCCACTGAGCCTGAGAGCAGCTGTTCTCAGACCTAAGCTCTTCCTACAGGGATTTGGGATCAAATAAAATATGTAGGTATCATTGAAAGCACTTAGTGAATTACTAATCACTCTGCAAATGAATGCTATTGTGATTGAGATAATTCAGAGTTCAATCAATTCGTGGTAAACAGCATAATTGTTTGCTGTAAAAACCAACCCTGATGTGCTGTCCAGGATTTATTTATAGCGCTTAGCAATATCTCCTGACATGCCTGGCTTCTTCACAACCATCCTCTCCTCAGAGCCAGGGGCTGGCAAGAGAGTTCTGACACCACTGTTTCTAATTTATTCTCACCAGGAATTGTCTATTCCTGTAGTTCCCAATAGCCATAGCCTTGCCATATCCTCTGAGGCTCAACCGCAAGGCCTCGTTACGTTGTAGCTTTTACTGTCTTGGCATCTGGCACCTTACTGTGACTTCCCTTCCCAAAGCAAGAATGCAGATGATGTTCATGAAACTCAAGTGATCAGATACCATAAGCTATGCAATGGTGACTGCCACTTCTATCATATACCAGACTCCATTAGTTGCTTCTTTCCCCTAGATGGACTTTTTGCACAATCTCCAAAAGATCTTCATAGAAATGGAACAAGACCCCATTCAATCAGGCTCAGAGAACTCATGGGTAGGGGGTGCCCCTGGCAGCTCCAGCCTCAGCTAGAGGGACACTCTAGGTACACATACTTCCGTTCTAGTCCTAAGGACTTCAACCTCTGTAATCCCACTGCATTTTCAATAGGGGTCATTTGTCTGCAAAATCAGGAAGATGTTAGCTGACTCTGCACCTTGATGCTCTTGCTTCTGTTCAGAAACCCACCTCATAGGGAGAAAAAACATTTTGCTGTAATAGTCTGTGCTATTACTCTACCCTGGGATGAAGTTTGTATTTCTACATCTTGATATAATACAGGCAAACAAATACATAAATATGTATGTGTAGGTCATGGTTACCTCTTAGACTCTAAGCCATGATTCTGCTCATGTTCTCCTCTTGCCCTTAAGAGATACTCAGGTAACAATCATTCCTCTCTCCAGGCTGCCTCACTCAGGTCAGACGGAGGCCAACCAGACAGAGACTAAGCCCCTGTCCCCAGGTGGTCGCTGCTTTCCGCTCTCAGCTCTGCAGAAACCTGCATTTCTGAGCTGTCAATCTGCTGGCTGCCAACAGCGCCAAGCTCACTTACATTCTCAGCTGCCTTCATGGCATCATTGGCACTTTAATTCTTAATTGCCTAAAAGCACTGGTAGTTATGCACTCAAACACAAGCTATAAAACTGTATGCAGCAGGGAATTATGCTGACTGCAGTAAGAAGGCTGTGGTGAAGTCCTCACCACACCTCACCCTCTGACTGCAGTAAAGTGCAAATAATTCCAGAGATTTTTCTCTTGTTCTCCAAATAACTGCACAGTTGAGTTCAGCAAAGGAGGGTCATTAGCCCTGAGAAGAGTTTCTGCCTCTCTCTAGCGCTAGAGTCCCAATATTGCTCATGCCAGAATTAAAACCTGACATGTTCCTACACTCCTTGTGACCACCGTCTTAGGGAATAACTAGGCTGCTGCGAGGAAGACACATCTCATTATCTGACCTTGAATCTTGAATCCTGGGAGGTGGTCCCACTGCTTTCGAAGGAAACTTATCCGTTTATTTTGTGTTCCAAGACCTTATTGCCACTAAATCCCTCATAAAGGTTATGGCTGGTGAACAGATCAAGGCGAAGCTCCTTCCCCTCTAGCATGAGGGGTACAGACGCAGGTCTGTCTGTTTTAAACTACAAGTTCTCAGTGAGAGCAGCAGCTCTGTTAATCCCCCTGTGAAATGTCACAGTGCTAGAGCGAGTGAGGCAGTGCAGTTGGGGAAACAGAAAAGTTTCAACATGACTTCTTGTTAATACAAAGCTTGTCAAACACATCACCTAGAAATACCGAATGTCTTTATTAGATTCCTTTATCTCCCCCCGAGACTGGAGGGACGCAACCAGTTGCTTCTCAGTAGAGATGTCATCATCCAGAAACTAATTAAAGGCTACAGAGGAAGCTAGGTCTCTCACACTTGGGAGAACAAAATGCATTAGCAACAGAAGTTAAAAAAAAAATTACAAGTGAACTTTATATCAAAAAGGGCAAGTTGGGAATTTGACAGTAACTCTTCTTTCTCCCTCACCAGTTCCCAGCAGGAGAAAGCAGACCCATCAGGATGTCAATGAATCTTGACACAAGGCCATCTGCTCCCCAGTATCACTCAGGAAGGAATTTCTCCCCTACCTATGGATACAGAGGAGAAGAGGCCACCTGACCACTTACTATAAGAAATGCAGTTGTGTGGGTTTTATGCCAGCGTCTTCTCTTGCTATTGAGAACTGTAAAAGATGTGTGCCAGTGAACAGCGTTCATTTACCTCTGCACATCAAAGAGCCTGGCCACTCAATCCGAAATACGTCCAATTACAGAAAAGCATATAGAAGCAGATGTTGTGCCCCAAAACTGACAAAAATTCAGAACCTAAGTCCCTTGGTATGTTTAACCATGTAATAAACCTCTTCCATATGAATTAGGTGAACAACTACACTCTATGTACCATGCTTTGCAAATCACCAAAAATCTCTACCTGTGTTGTCATGCCTTTCTTAGATTTCTCCTGCTGATGTTTCATGGTCTGTTATGTTTCATTAATCATAGCTGTCCACAGAATATAATTTTAAAACCCATGCTTTCACATTCGAGGCCCTCTCCCATTTAGCACTCTAGCCACCCTAGACTGTGACTGTTCTACCAAAGAATTCACTGCCACCTTCTGCACTTCCTGCCTTGGTTCATGATATTTATCTTGTCTTACAAGATGCTTGCTTTTCAGGTCTACACGTGTGAAACGTTGCTCATCATTTAGTCCCAGCTAAACACCCTTGTCTTCCACTAGGGTCTTATTAGATATTGGCTGGATGGCTGATACTAAATGAGTGAATTAATTCAAAAGTTCAAAAGTTTCAACGCTGTCCACCCACAGAATAAATTTTAAAGTACTTGTCTTGAGACATCAGGCACTCCTCCTTCCCCACTTACCTTCTACTTTTCTCTCTAATTATGCCTGATAAATATCACACATTGGTGTCTATCTGAATGGATTAATATTCAGTAAGGGCTCTATGGAAATCTGCAGAATATGACCATAGCCAAGAACTCAGACTCGGGAGCCAAGTAGACTCAGGTTCCAATCCTGAATCTACTATCTACTAGTCATAGTTTTTCAAAGTTTTTACTGTGGTAAAATATATCTATCATTTATCATTTTGGCCATTTTTAAGTATACAGTTCACTTGTATTCAATGCATTTATAAGCGCAGGTGCAGTGTCTTACACCTGTAATCTCAGCATATTGGGAGGCTGAGGTGGGAGGATGGCTTGAGCCTAGTGATTTGAGATCACCCTGGGTAACATAGCAACACCGCTATCTCTATAAAAAAAAAATTAAACTTAGCTGTTTGTGCTGGCATGTTACTGTAGACCCAGCTACTCAGGAGGCTGGATCACTTCAGCCCAGGAAACTGAGGCTGCAGTGAGCCAAGATTGCACCACTGCACCCCAGCAAGGGCAACAGGGCAAGACTTTGTCTCTCAAATAAATAAGTAATAAATAAATGTATAAACAGACATATGTTTAAGAAAGTTATTTAACTTCTCAGTGTCCTTTTTTCAAAATGCAAATAATAACAATACCTAATAGGGTGGTTATGATAAATGGTAATTTAGATGATTTACATAGTACTCAGGACATGTTAAAAGATCAAAAATAGAATTACACACACAAATATGCACTCACCAATCCAACTATTAATAGAATCATTTCCCCTAATCTCTGTGTAACCAAATCCCAGGAGGTACATCTTACTAAATCTAATGCCCAAGTCCCTGTCCTCAATATAATTTAATCTTCCAGCAGTATCTGACCCAGATCTACCCTACCTTCTTTGGATTGATGCTATCACACTGTCCTTACTCTCTACTGACCTTACTGGCTACTCCTACTTAATGTCAAACTCTACATGTTGACGTGATCTATTTCATGACCATCAGCCCTCTTCTTTAACTAAAACTCCCTTCCATCCCATCTGTGGCTTAACTACTAATTCATGCCAAATTCATGCCATCAGCCTTGACCTCCCTTTGAGCTTCACTCTCATAGGCCAAAAACTGGATTCAAAGGTTTTTATTTTCTTTTTTTCTCTTGGCTTTTATGTAAGCTTCAGGGAGTACATGTGCAGGTTTGTTACATGGGTAAATTGTGAGTTTACAAGGGTAAATTTGGTGTGTTAATGATCCAGTAACCCCGGTAGTGACCATTAGCACCATAGCAACCGATAGGCAGTTTTTCACCCCATATCTTTCTCCCATCCTCCCCCACTCAAGTAGTCAATACAGTCTAATGCTTCCTTCTTTGTGTCTATGTGTATTCAATGTGTAGCTCCCACTTATAAGTGGGAACATGCAGTATTTGGTGTTCACTTAGGATAATGGCCTGTAGCTCCACCCATGCTACTGGAAAGAACATGATTTGGTTTGTTTTAATGGATGGGTAGTATTCCATGGTGTATATGTACCACATTTTCTCTACCCAGTCCACCACTGATGGGCACATAGGCTGATTCCATGTCTTTGCCATTGTGAATAGTGCTTCAATAAACATAAGTGTATCTATTTTTGGTGAAACAATTTCTTTTCCTTGTGGTATATACCCAGTAATAAGATTGCTGCATTGAATATAGTTGTGTTTTAAGTCCTTTGAAAAATCTCCACACTGCTTTCCACAGTGACTGAACTAATTTACATTCTGACAAACAGAGTAAACCTGTTCCCTTTTCTATACAATTTTGCCAACATCTGTTGGTTTTCAACTTTTTAATAATAGCATTCTGACTGGTGTGAGATGTGAGATGGTATTTCATTGTGGTTTGATTTGCATTTCTCTAACAATTAGCGATCATGAGCATTTTTTCCATATATTTCTTAGTACATGTATGTCTTCTTTTGAGAAATATCTGTTCATGTCCTTCTTCTATTTTTTAATGGGGTTATTTGTTTTTTGCTTGTTGAATTAAATTTCGTTATAGATTCTGGACATTAGATCTTTGATGGATGCATAGTTGGTGAATATTTTCTTCCATTCCATAGGTTGTCAGTTTACTCTGTTGATAATTTATTATGGTGTGCAGAAGTTTAATTAGGTCTCACTTGTCAATTTGGGACTTTGTTGTTATTGCTTTTGGGGACTCAGTCCTTAATTATTTGCCAACGCCAATGTCTAGGAGGATATTTCCTAGGCTTGTTTTCAAGAGTTTTTATAGTTTTAGGTATTACATTTAAGCATTTAATCCATCTTGAGTTAATTTTTGTATATGGTAAAAGAAAGGGGCCCAATTTCAATCTTCTACATAAGGCTAGCCAGTTATCTTGCACCATCTATTGAATAGGGAGTCCTTTTCCCATTGCTTGTTATCATCAACTTTGTTAAAAGTTAGATGATTGTAGGTGTGAAACTTTATTTCTGAGGGCTCTATCCTGTTCCATTGGTCTATGTGTCTGTTTTTGTAACAGCACCATGCTGTTTTGGTTACTGTAACCTTGTAGTATAGTTTGAAGTCAAGTAATATAATGCCTCTGGCTTTGTTCTTTTTGCTTAGGATTGCTTTGGCTATATGGGGCCCTTTTTTTTTTTTTTTTTTTTTTGGTTCTATATAGATTTTAGTACAGTTTTTTTTCTAATTTTGTGAAAAATGATGTTAGTAGTTTGATAGGAATTGCATTGAATCTGTAAATTGCTTTGGGAAGTATGGCCATTTTAACAATATTGATTCTTCCTATCCATGAGCATGGAATGTTTTTCCATCTGTTTTTGACTTTTCTGATTTCTTTCAGCAGTGTTTTGTAATTCTCATTGTATAGATTTTTTACCTTCTTGGTTAGACATATTCCTAGGTATCTTATTCTTTTTGTGGCTATCATAATTGAGATTGTGTTCCTGATTTGGCTCTCAGCTTGGAAGTTATTGGTGTAGAGAAATGCTATTGATTTCAGCCAGGTGCAGTGGCTTACACCTGTAATCCCAATACTTTAGGAGGCCGAGGTGGACAGATCACTTGAGGTTAGGAGTTCAAGACCAACCCGGCCAACATGGTGAAACTCCATCTCTACTAAGAGTACAAAAATTAGCCAGGTGTGGTGGCACAGGCCTGTAATCCCAGCTACTCAAGAGGCTGAGGTACAAGAATCACTTGAACCTGGGAGGTGGAGGTTGCAGTGAGCTAAGATTACACCACTGTACTGCAGCCTGGGTGAAAGAGTGAGATCCCGATTCAAAAAAAAGAAGGAAGAAATGATACTGATTTGTGTACATTGATTTTGTATCCTGAAACTCTGTTGTGGTCGTTTATCAGTTCTAGGAGCCTTTTGGCAGAGTCTATGGGGTTTTCTAGGTGTAGAATAACATCATCTGTGAAGAGAGATAGTTTGACTTCCTATCTTCCTATTTAGATGCCTTTTATCTCTTTCTCTTGACTGACTTCTCTGGCAAGGACTTTCAGTATTCTGTTACATAGGTCTGGTGAGAGTGGTAATAATTGTCTTGTTGAATTTCTCAAGGGGAATGGTTCCTTTTGTCCGTTCAGTATTATGTTGACTGTAGGTGTGTCATATATGTCTCTTATTATTTTGAGGCATGTTCCTTTGATGCCTAATTTGTTGAGGGGCTTTTAACATGAAGGGATGTTGAATTTTATTGAGAGCCTTTTCAGCATTTATTGAGATGATCATGTTATTTTGGTTTTTAATTTCATTTATTTACTGAAACACATTTGTTGATTTGTACATGTTGAATCACCCTTGCATCCCAGGAATAAAGCCTACTTCATCATGGTAAATTAACTTTTTTATGTATTGCTGGATTAGGTTTGCTAGTATTTTGCTGAAGATTTTTGTACCTATGTTCATCATGGAAAATAACCTGAAGATTTTGTTGTTGTTGTTGTTGTTTGTTTCATTGTGTCTTTGCCAGGGTTTGGTATCAGAATAATGCTGGCCTCACAGAATGAGTTAGAGAGGAGTACCTCCTCCTTTATTTTTTGGAATAATTTCAGTATGACTGGTATTAGTTCTTTGTACATCTGGTAAAATTTGACTGTGAATCCATCTGGTCCCGGTCTTTGTTTCGTCAGTAGGCTTTCTATTACGGATTCAATTTTGGAACTCATTATTGGTCTGTTCAGGATTTTAATTTCTTCCTGGTTCAAGCTTGGGAGGCTGTAGGTTTCCAGAAATTTATCCATTTCTTCTAGGTTTTTTAGTTTGTGTGCGTAGAAGTGTTTGTAATAGTCTCTGAGTAGTTTCTGTATTTCTATGGGGTTGGTTGTAATGTCACCTTTGTCATTTCTGACAGTGTTTGCATCTTCTCTCTTTTCTTATTTAATAATCTTAACTTTTAGTTTTGTTGATCTTTTGTATGGATTTTTTTCACATCTCAATTTTGTTCAGTTAAGTTCTGATTTTGGTTATTTCTTTTCTTCTGTTATCTTTGGGGGTTGGTTTGCTCTTGTTTTACTAGTTCTTCTAGGTATGACATTTGGTTGTTAATTTGAGATCTTTCTAATTTCTTGATGTAAGTTTTTAGCACTATAAACTTTCCTTTTAACTCTGTGTCCCAAATATTCTGCTTTAACTGTGTCCCAAATATTCTGATCTATTTTTTTCCATTTGTGTTAGTTTCAAAATTTTTTAAATTTTTTTGTTTTTACCTTAATGTCATTCTTTACCCAAAAGTCATCCAGGAGCAGGTTGTTTAACTTTCATACAATTGTATGGTTTTCAGAGATCTTCCTGTTAATAATTTCTTTTCTTATTGCACTGTGGTCTGACAGTGTGGTTGGTGGACTTTGACTTTTTTGAATTTATTGTGACTTGCTTTATGGTTGAGCATGTGGTTGATCTTAGAGTATGCGCCACATGCAGATAAGAAGAAAGTATATTCTGTTGTTGTTCTGTTGTTGTGGAGTGTTCTGTAGATGTCAGTTAAATACAACTGGTCAAGTGCCATGTTTAAGTCAGTGTATCTTTGTTAGATATCTGCCTCCAATATCTGTCCAGTGCTGTCAATGGGGTGTTGCAGTCTCCCACTATCATTGTATGTTTATCTAAATATATTTGTAGATCTCTAAGAAGTGTTTTATGAATCTGGATGTTCTGATTTTAGGTTTGTACATATTTAAGATAGTTAAGTTTTCTTGTTGAATTGAGCCCTTTATAATTATGCAATGACTCTCTTTGTCCTTTTTGACCAATTTTGGTTTAAAATCTCTTTTATCTGATATAAGAACAGCACCCCCTACCCTTTTTCATTTTCTGTTCGACTAATACATCTTTCTCTACCCCTTTAGTTTGAGCCTATGGGTGTTGTTACTCATGAGATGCATCTTCTGAAGGCAGCAGACTGTTGTGTCTTGCTTCTTAATCCAACTTGCACACTATGCCTTTTAAGTGGGGCAATTAGCTCATTTATATTCAATGTCAATATTGATATGTGAGGATTTTATCCTGTCATTATGTTGTTAGCTGATTGTTACATATACTTGATTGCATAGCCGCTTTATAATGTCAGTGGGCTACATACTTAAGTGTGGCAGGTATTATTCTTTCTTTTCCAAGTTTGCCACTCCCTTTTGGAACTCTCATGAAGTAGGTCTGGTGGTAACAAATTCCCTTAGTGTTTGCTTGTCTGAAAAAGATTTTATTTCTCCTTTGCTTATGAAGTTTAGTTTCACAATATATTAAATTCTCAGTTGGAATTTTTTTCTTTAACGATGCCCAGAATCGGCTCCCAATTTCTTTTGGCTTGTTTGTTTTCTGTTGAAAGTTTCACTGTTAGCCTGATGGGGTTCTATTTGTAAGTGATCTGTCCCTTCTCTCTAGCTTCCTTTAATATTTTTTCTTTCACTTCGACCTTGGAGAGTCTGACGACTATGTGTCTTGTAGATGGTCATCTTTTATAGTATCTCACAGGGGTTCTCTCAATTTCTTGAATTTGCATGTTGACCTCTTTAGCCAGATTGGGAAAACTTTTTGGACTGTATCCTCAAATACGTTTTCCAAGTTGCTTGTTTTCTCTCCTCTTTCAGGAATGCCAATGAGTTGGAGGTTTGGCCTCTTTACATAATCCCATATTATTGAAGGTTTTGTTCAATTTTTTAAATTCTTTAAAAAAAAATTTCTGCCTGCATTGATTCAAAGGAGTGATCTTCAAGCTCCGATATTCTTTTCTCAGCTTGATCTATTCTGTTGTTAATGCTTCTAATTGTATTATTAAATTCTTGTAGTAAATTTTTAATTTCCAGAAGTTCAACTTGGTTCTTTCTAAAATGGCTATGTCATCTTTCAACTCTTGGATCATTTTACTGTTTTCCTTGGATTGGGTTTCAACATTCTCTTGTATCTTGTTTATCTTCCAGGCCACTCAGATCCTAAATTTTATTTCTGAGATTTCGGTCATTTCCATCTGCCTAAGAACCATTGCTGGGCAGCTAGTGTGATTGTTTGGAGGTAAGAAGACACTCTGGGCTTCAGAGTTGCCAGAGTTCTTGTGCTGATTCTTTCTCACGTGAAGGCTGACGTTCCTCTATCCTTTGAAGTTACTGTCTTTGGAGACAGCTTGTTGTTTTTATGTTCTTTACAGCCCTTGAGGGTTTGACTGTGGGGCAAGGTGGCTGTAATCAAATGGCTTCATTTCCAGAGGTGTTCAGAGGGCCAAGCCTCAGCTGCTCACTTCTGGGCAGTGTGCTCTAACCTTGTGGGGCTGAAACTTGGTCTGTGGGTTTGTCCTCTGTCCCCTTGAGGTTGAGAACTGGCTGCACTGGAAGGTGGGAGTGAGGTGCTCCCAGATCACTGGCACCAGCACTCTGTAGAGGCAGCTGAGGTTTGAAAGCACTCTAGCGTGGCGGTACGGTTGGGTGGCTGAGGTGCTCCCAGACCACCAGCAACAGCACTTTGTTGGGTGGTGACCACAAGCATAAGCATTCCAAAGGGGCAGTGTGCAGGGGTGGGGGTCTGCATCAATGCTTTTTAGCTTTGTGGACACTCACCTGTGTTTTTCCCCTCTGGTGAATACCACCCAAGTCTATTCTACTCTTACTACATCTGTGGTCTTCCTGTTTTTACTGTTTGCATGGACATTCCAGTATCTGTATCATGTCTAGAGTAATTAAAACAAAACAAAATGACAAAAAAATCAAATAATATCATCCCCTGCTTATAAACCTCCAATGGCATTTGACTGAACTTAGAATTAAATTCAAAGTCCATACCTGTGTCTCTAAGATGCTACATAGCTAACACCTGAAGGATGTCTCTGACTTTACCTTGGACTATTTTGCCCAGAATTCACTCAGTTCCCTGATCTGCTTTCTCTCTCTCTCTCTCTCTCTCTTTTTTTTTTTTAAAGATGTATTCTCACTCTGTCGCCCAGGCTGGAGTGCAGTGGTACGATCTTGGCTCACTGCAACTTCTGTCGCCCGGGTTCAAGCTATTCTCCTGCCTCAGCCTCCTGAGTAGCTGGGATTATAGCTGCCTCTGCAGCCGGCTAATTTTTGTAGTTTTTAGTAGAGACGGGGTTTCATCATGTTGGCCAGGCTGGTCTTGAACTCCTGACCTCCAGATCCACCTGCCTCAGCCTCCCAAAGTGCTGGGATTACAGGCGTGAGTCACCACGCCCGGCCCTTTCTATCTCTTAAGGATGCCAAGGTTAAGAGCCTTCAGGCCTTTATAGTTTCTTTCCTCTCCTGAAATGCTCTCTATCCAGAGCGTCACATATTTAGTTGTTTATAATTTAGTTCTCATTTCAAATTTCCCCTTCTCACTGCCCTTCCTTGCTATGCTACCTCATATAGCTTCCTGGCCTATCCCATTACCATGCTTTGGTTATTAGTATGGCTCATGACACTCTCTGAAATTCTCATTCATTTGTTTAGTGTCTGATGTCTCTCTCTTCTCATTGGAATGTAACAGCTATGAGAACCAAACCTAATATTGTCCACACTCTGTCCCTTCCACCAAAAATTCCCAGCACACAACAGGGGCTCAAATCATTTTGTTGAATATATGAACTCCCCTGGCCAGAATTAATTTATTCCTTCTTTGCCCTTTGTTCAAAGCACTCTGATGGAGCATATCACAGTTTGTCTTAGCAACTATTAGTATATATCATTCCCACAAGACTATGAGACTGTAGATGGCAGGACCTATAATGTTTTTATCTCTTTTGTGTGCTTCACCTTTATGGCCCCCAGCATGGAACAGTGTTTCTTGCGAATAGTAGGGGCACCACAAATGATTGTTCATTTGTATGCATAAACTGAATCACACATTTTCTTTCTTGTGGCTCTACAGTACTAAAAGACGGATTTCTGGCAAAGGTTCCCATGGCATAACTATTGACACAGGAGTGATTAAACTGTTGCTGTCACACACACTCCAAAAGGCACTCAAGTATCGTGTGTGTGTGTGCGCGCGCGTGTGTGCACGCGTTATCTGCTGTGAATCAGTGGGCAAGGCAACTATATTTCCTGGTGCACAATTTGCTGCTTGCCATGAAGCTAGAGAAAGTGTCAGCATGCTTTTGAGAAGTCCAAGTTCGGTTCCTTCTTCTAAGGCTCTAGAACATGAAATAAAACAATGTCCTGCAGGCAGCTCTTCTTTACTGAGAAGGTTGTGTTGCGTAACACAGAAAAGCTAAACAAAAAACCTGTCATGGGGCAATAAATTAAAAATAGGTCTGTGCTCCTGAAAGATAAATCAGCAACTTTAATACTCCTCCCCTGAGCTGGGCATCTTCAAGGAACATAGGACAGGTGTCTCCAAGCTGAAGTATTGGTTAAAAAGCTGTCCTTTAAATTACATTTGGGCTATTTCTTTCCCAGCTGGCTGTATTTTTTGTGATCTATCTAGAGGCTTAAAAAGACACACAGAGAAATAAATCTCAGTTCCATTCAGCACACACTATGGACTTGCATATTTGTTCTTATCTTTGGCCTCTCTTCCTTTCTATCATCCCCCACCTGCCCCCCTTCCCAACACTATCAAACATCAGCACCAGAAAATGTTTACAATTACTCCAGACGCTGATACTAATCTAATTCCCTGTAATTGCTATTCATCATCATGCAGGCCTCCTTTCTTTCTTATTAAGCTCTTATGCTCACATCCCACATATCCTATAACTTCAGATATAAACTCATGTGTGCTCATTTCTAGAGTCAAAATGGTTGGCAGAGGAAATGGCTCCCATGCACACTGTCAGTCAGAGAACCAGGGTCAGTGGAGACAGCCCAGGGGGGCAGTGCCATAGGTCTAGATTAGATTAGCATCAGTTAATGCACTTGCCTTTGTTTTAAATCAGACACAGGCCCCTGCTGAGATGAATCAATATTTAATAATTGTGAGATACAGTTATGTGTATATGCAGGGGTCTCCATCCCACCCTCATGAGGAACTGTTTGCAACAACATTGCACATACAGCATATCATGATGCCTGGTGCTGGTTCCTCTGGGAATTCCTATTTTTATCTGCAGTAACATCCACCTCTAAAATGCATAATAAAGGTAATAAGCTAACCCCCAGAAGAGATATGCCTAGACTAAAGTGTTTAGAGACCGGCGTGAGTTCATTAAGGCAGGCAGTGGAATTTTCCTTTCAGAAGATGTGAGCTGGAAAGGGTACCCTAGCGTCTGGGAGGAGAAGGAACCTCTTCATTTCTGAAGGTACTTTTCAGGACAGCATTCAGAAGCAAGCCCGGCATGGCCTGGAGCGAGACAACACACAGGTTTCTGGCCCCTTAGCCAGGCATTTTTCTCAAGTCTTCAGCTTTGTCTCCTATAAAAGGAGGCGTTTGGGTTAGTCAGGGTTCCTCAACCTCAGCACTACTGACATTTGGGGCTGGATGATTCTTCGTTGTGGGGTTGTCCTGTGCATTGCAGGATGTTTTGCAGAATCTCTGGTCTATACCCACTACATGCCAGTAGCATCTTCGTGCTAATTTCTTCCCTGACACACGCGCGCACGCGCACACACACACACACACACACACACACACGCACAGAGTTGTGACAAACTAGGATGTCTCCAGACATTGCCAAACGTTCCCTGGAGGGTGAAGTTCTAGTCTGTAGAGCTGCTGGGCTGGCTCATCATTAGGAGGCTTTCTCGCTTTCTGTGATGCTGTCTCATTTCCCATTTTGGAAGCCTCCACGTAGGCATGTTAGTCAGAGAGACAGATTGCAATGCTTTGGAAGTTTCTCCTACGTATCACTCTCTTTTTAGTTACCCAATCCATGTTCACTTTCAAAGTGGAGCTGTACATTGTCTTGCTCTGAACCTCACTTCTTAGGCTTAGAAGGTACAGAGGCGCCACGTACCCCATCACGCTCCTGTCACAGCTCCAGAGGCAGATGTGGTCTCAGAAGCACCTTCTTGCTCTTACAATGGCTCCCCAAAGCCCAGAGATGCTTCAAATCGCTCCCCTCTTTTGTACTCCACCTGTGTCTGCTCAGCTCCATCTCACAGCCCTTTCTGGAGGTCGCCAGCAGCCCAGGGTAGCTAGCTGCTGAATGGCTCATTACCCAGGGCAAATCTGTCAGAGGAGCCTCAGCCTGAGCACTGTAATGAATTGGCTAGGAATGAATGCATTAATCTGGGGCTATTAGAGCCTTTTATCAGGCTGCCTAAAATATACTGCCTTTCCCAAGCACACTGAGCAGGCGTTTCACCCTAAAGGGATACGTGGGTGTGGAGCACTATATTGGTGCTAACTAAAACAGAACAGCTCAGAAAAACATGAAGGGGAGTACAGAGAAGCCAGATATGGTGTTGCTGAACATACTTCCAGAGTCTCATCTTGTTTTTTCAGGGCATTCAATCCTTAAAACACACCACACACACACACACACACACACACACACACCCCATCTGAGCAACTTCCTTTCCACTGAAAATGAAGAAAAGAGAAGCAAGGCTCTGAAGACATCCTCAAAGTAGCATATTTCCCCAAGGAATTGAACAGTGAGATTAGAAAGGGCATGGGTAGCCAGTCTGGCCCTGCTTCTCTGATGTATTCAGTGGAGTCTATTCAATTGAACAGATGTGGATCCTGGCATTCAGATGTAGACAATGTTCTCCTAGACACGGAGTCAAGAGAATGGACATATTCATAGACTTATGGCTGCCACAAAACCCCCTCTGAAAGTGTGAGCACGGGGGCACTCCACAGGGAGACATCTAGTGTTGGAGGAAATCACAGGGATGACCACAGCGGGCTCTGAAGCAGTAATGGGATGAGAACTGGACGAAGGGCAAATCTGCAAAAGTCCTATCCCTGGTGCATTTTAGGGCCACTGGTTTGACGTCTTATGGTTTATTTCCTCCATTTATAAAATGGAAATTATTATAACTGCCTTGTCTTACAGTGTCCTTCTGAGAACCAAATAGGACAACCTCCATGAAAGTATTTACATATCATTAAAGAAAAAGATAAAAGGAATGGCTGCAATGCCATGAGCTGAAAGCCTCAACATTTCAAAACAAAACAAAACATTACGAAATAAAATTGTAAAAAGCAGGCTGTCTAAAGCAGTGGCCACATGGACGATAAGACGGAGTCTCTATCTGCTGCTGTCATCATGAATTTCAAGTGGCCTGCAGGTTCCTCATGGGGCTGGGATACCAGTCAAACTAAAAAGAGAAGGCTGCATTAGAGATCCAAGACTGGCTAGGATTTCCTCCAAGGAGATTTGGGCTGCTGGAAAGAAACAAGCTAGTGTATTCATACGGTCTGGCCATCCACTGCCTGCTTCCCTTGGTGGCTGTGTCTCCCAACCATTTTGTCGTCCCCTCATTGTGACTTACACTCCTCATGGGGAGAGTACCATAATGAAGTGGAATCAAGTAAAACTTAGGCTCCTGCTGGGAAGTCCCGGTGATGAGACAGCCACTGCAGTGGCTCAGTGGTGGAGTTCTGGTCACCAGAGGCTCCTGCTGGAGTTCTTCCTTTCTTTCTGTCTTTAGTAAATTTGGAATCAAGAGGGCTTCCCGAAAGCCTGGGATTTATTGATTTCAATCATCCTCTTAACTATCTAAGGCAGAACTCTTTAGATTTGACTTCATTCTTCCCCTAATCCCCCATTTCTAGGGTGGGAAAGCGATGAATAGGCAAGGGCGGCAGTTATTTTTGATTAGGATGAATCAAGTCCAGAGCAGCTGTCTGCTTTGAAGTGCCTTGACCCATTATTTGCCTGAGCACAAAGCAGGGTCAACATTACAGAATCCAAGCCCAAAAATAAAGTGAAAGTAATGGATGCCACCCAGCCCTGCAGCCTCCTTCCTATTCCATCCTGGGCTCTCTCCCAGCTTTCATGAAAGCTATGCTCTTGAGAAGTAACTTCCAACCCTCCTACATGCCAAAGATCTGCAGGCTATTTTTGTGACTCTGACCAACATATTCTTAAATATAATTATTTTAAAATTATTATTAACTGACCAGACACTCTTTTTCCTTATTAATGGAGAGATTTGAGTTATATGCAGCAAAGTTAGCAATACTGAGCTATTTGTTTTGGAGTGGATTACCACGACCCATTTATGTAGCTGTTGGAGAAGGAAGAAAATAACTATTTGTGGTATAACAAAATCATGTGCAATAGGATAATTGGAAGGCATCAAGCTCTAATTTTGGGCATCGCTTCTCATTAGACAAGTACTGGAAAAAGTCTTTGTGTGCATTATAAATGCAGGGTTTATCTCAGAGTGATATTCTGATGGAAGAAAATTTCCTCCCTTAAGAAAGAAAAGTGAGAGAAGAGGCACACATTATGGGGAACAAAAAAGCCGTGACATCTCAAGAAAATGTGTGCATAAATGTCTGTTTGGATATTCGCCTGTGTGTATACACACAGGCATACGCATTCACACGTATGTACACGTGCACACATATCGGGGGAGTAGAGTGACAGTGATAGAAAGCAAGACGCAGAAAGAGATGTTTCAGTGTGAAATGTCTTCCCGCAGTGAGGTTTTTGTTTCGTTTTTCACTTTTAAAGTTCTGTTTCTACAGCACTGAGCCTAGATATGACAATTTAGAGAAAGTGGGATATTAACAGATCAAATAGCCTTATGAGGATGCCACTCCATATAAACAATCTCAGCAAAATAATCCAGTGTGCTGTGGCAGAGTACAGTATTAATCTAAATCAAGATAAATTAGGACAACAAAAAAAGGGTAAGCTGAAAGCAGAAGGCCCAGCCACACAGTTTCTGAATTGGCCCCTCTGACACCATGAAGCCGTAGCACAGGTTCACAATGACATGGTGCGTTCATGATGCTGTGTGGATCTGACTGAAGGTCAACTGCCTAGAAATGAACATCATTTTTCCCAAAAAACTTCGTGTATCTCATTCTTCATCAAATTCACCTGGCGTAATTACAAATAATCTAAATTTACATTTAGAAGAAAAAATGAAGCTTTGAGGCTTTATGGCTCAAATCCTAATCGTTCTCTGGTCTTTCCTTCCAGGTCAGAACCATTGAGGGAAGAGCCAGGCTTCAGGTGAATCAGAGGGTTCCACCACCTTTAACTACCAGGACCGGATGACTGGAGTGTGGGGGTCTGCAGGGAACAATTTCCTGTGTCCTGCCTCAAGAAAAAAGCAGCAGCTCTCCACCTTAAGCCAATCGGATCCATTTATACAGTAGCCAATCGGATCCATTTATACAGTAGCCAATCAGATCCATTTATACAGTAGTCAGCAGAAAAGTCTTAAAAGAAGCAGCAGCACCCACCTGAGTATGAGATGTAGGAACTGGGGCAGTGCACTGCCCCCAACAGCTGTGCCAAGGAAGCACAAGGAGGATGAGCTGAGAGAGGAATCTGCTTGGGAGGCGGCCAGTGACTGTCTGGATCAACTGGATCCCTAGTCTCAGCCCAGGAGAGCAGAGCAAAGGAGCAGTGGAAAAAGAGGACCTCTTTTTTCTGCCTTGGTGAGGAGGCAGAAGTGTCAGGGAAAGTTCCCTCTTCTGTGGGTAAACACAGGATATGGAATAGGAAGATCTACGGACACCCCCGTAAACTCACTCCTTTCAAAAGAGGCTCTCAAAAAAGGCAGTAAAATGTTTGAAATACAAAATCTTCAGCTCCACTTTCATCATTTCCAGTTTGTGCTTGGCACCAGCCACCACAGAGAAACTCTAACACGATACTGGGAAGACACGGTCGGTCCTTTTTTCTGAAGGAATTTTCATGCCACCAGAAACTCTAGATTAGCAGGCATCATACTTACGAGACTCTGGAGCCAAATTTGCAATCACCATTAAGACAAAGAGCCAAAGGACTGTGCATGTCCCAGCAAGGTATTCTAAAACAGAAATCACTACTGCCTTTAACAACACAGGTGTCATTTGAAAAATCTAACAATGGCCTAAATTTTTATTGAATATTAAGTTCCAGAAACAGGAATGGAAGCACTTTCCACTTTAATTTTTTGGAGGTGGTGAGTCTACAGTTTCTATGGCCACGTAGATCTAGAGAAGATATACTTGTCTGGTGCTTTCAAAGAACATGGAGATTTTTCAGACGACACTTGTGTTGTTAAAGGCAGTAGCGATTTCTGTTTTAGAATACCTTGCTGGGACATGCACAGTCCTTTGGCTCTTTGTCTTAATGGCGATTGCAAATTTGGCTCCAGAGTCTCATAACTATGATGTCTGCTAATTTAGAGTTTCTGGTGGCATGAAAATTCCTTCAGAAAAAAAATGACTGACTGTCTTCCTTGTATCGTGCTAAAGTTTCTCCATGGTGCCTGGTGCCAAGCACAAACTGGAAAGGATGAAAGCGGAGCTCAAGAGTCCAGGCCCTCAAATGCTGAGCCTGTTAGGTCACTGCCAAATGTGGCCAGTGGGGCATGGTTAACGAATCTGGGACAAGTTGGTTGGCATGCCTCTGCAGGTTTCTGGGTCCTTGAGGAGTCATTACAAATGTGTTGATTATTGCAGTCATAGAATAACCATCCCCTGAGCAACTACTATGTGCTGGTCTTATGTCACAGAGATGGTAGTGGGTAAGATAGGAGCATTAAGTTCAAGGGTGTGCCAGCAGGTGTAGAAGTTGACAATATATGCAACGAGGACTGTACAGCACCATGTGAGATGAAAATATAGAGTGTGACAGGAACACAAAGAGGGTATCAGGGAGGAAAATGCAAAGAAAGGCACCACATGTTTGGGCCTTACAGAAAATGTGAGTTCCAAGGCAGCAAAGGAGACTGTTCTAGGAAGAAGAAAGCATATGTGAAACCTGTAAGTAACATCTTTAAAATGTTGGAAAATGAGTTGGTCTGTGTTCCTCTACTATAAGGTGGGTGGTAGAATTTGATGGTAAAAAGATTATTTGGGGCTCCATTTTAGAGAAGTTTATATGCTTTGTTAAAGAGTTTGGATTTTATTCCATAGGCAATGGGGACCCATCCAAGGATTCTAAGCAGATTTGCTTGGAAAGATAATGCTGGCAGCAGTGCAGACTGCATACTCAAGAGAGTACTGATTAGAGATAGCTACCAGATTACTACTGCCATCATTGCTATTTTCACCAACTCACCCCCCACTATTACTTTCCAGTTTTAGGGTCACCTTACTATTATTGTGTGCACATTGCTTGTGGGCATACACAATGCTTTACACCTACAGCCTCAATTTGTTCTTGCAGAGACCCTGTGTGGCAGGCATTATTATTATTCCCCTGATCTTACACATGACACACAGAGAGATTAAATAACATGCCCAGGGTCGCACAATGAGTGAGCGTGATCTGTGGTTTGATACAAATGCAGGTAATCAGACACTGGAGCATGCATCCTTAGCTACTACATCACTGTTTAAAAATATAAAAGTCCTCTCTAGTCATGACCCAGGGCTTCTCTAAGAGTGGAAAGAGCAGAATGGAAAAAAAGGGAAAGGAATATTTGGTAAATAGAACTGCTAGAGTAGGAACTTAAATAAACACCACTAACAAAACAGGTGTGTTAAAAAGAAGTGAAAGAAAAACTAGCAAATGATGGAGTTTTCTAGCTTGGCTGATATGATGTGTTGGCGGCATTAGTTAACACGGGAAATAATGGTTGAAGATAAGATTTCCTCATGAAATATGGAGTGGGTATTTGCCATTTCTTCAAGCTACTGCCCAGAATATGAACTCCCTTCCTCGATTTAAAAAAAAAAACAAAAAACAACAAAAAAAAAACTAGATAGTGTGACTCCATTTTGAAATCTGATAAGACTTCAGACTTGCCTTATAGTATCCTAATAGGTGCAGCATAGGAATGTCACATGGTTTCTGTCTACTGGGTGCTCTTGTCAAGGAATTTGCAAACATAGTTAAAAATGCAAAGATATAGAGACAGTTGTAATTCACTCCTGTTGGGATGTCCAGCATTCAGAGGTCTCAGAAGGAACAGAAGAGGCATCAAATGCCAGGGTTTCAATGATGCCAACATCAGTGCCACTATTAAGCTGTAGTGGATGCAATGCCCTGGCAGGACTTCCTGCACTGTAATTTTTCTATGTATTGACCCCCTTCCCATTTTTGAATCAACCCTCTGTCAATTCCATGAGTTATACAACATATTTTCAGTCAACTCCTTGTTTCTGTTAAGTTAACCTGAATCAATCCCCATTGATTGAAACAAAAAACCTAGTTAGGTACCAAGGATAATAAAAACAGTTTGGAATACACTGAGCTCAAGTTGTCTGCAGGACATAAAAGCTAAGAATCTCAATAGACAACTTGTAACCCTTTGGGAATTCAGAAAAGCAATGAGGCAGAGCACAACAGGATGACTGCCTAAAGCATAATCTTCATGCTGATGCCATCACGGAGTAGCATCACCTGGAAAAACACAAAAGGAAGATTCAGGCGTGGAACCCAGGGGAAAGCCAACATGTGTAACTCATGAGAAGGAGGAAGGTGGATGAAGAAAAGAAACTGAGATGGAGTGGGGAGAGTTGAGTGAAAGTCAGGAGGGAGTAGTTTCACAAAAAGTTGGTAAAGAAAGAGTATCATCAGTAAGGAGAGTGGTAGCAACTGCATCAATTATGATGAATGAGTACTGAAAAAAATGCCATGAGATTTGGCAACAGGCAATTGCTTGTGTCCTTAGCACAATCACTTGTCTTACTTGTATAACTTATTCTGAGATCCTTAAGTTAAATAAATAGCCTAAATTTATTGACTTTACGTACACGATGATGAACTCAATTGATCACTTCTTTCCTCTTTAATCTTCCCCCACCCTTCATTTCTTTTTTTCCTGAAGCTTCTTCCAGGAAGGGGTCCATGTTGGCCTGGGGCTGGTAGTAGCAGAATACAGTGGGAAAAAACCTGATGGGAGAGCCTCACCAGGTTTTAGTTTTTCATTTTCTAAGGCTGAGTGGAGTGGAGGTGGTGAGCTGAACTACCAACTCTGTTGGTAATCTTATTAGATTTATAGTGTTTGGAAATTCAGGTCCTTAGACTGATGGAATTGAAACCCAGCTGCCCAGGACCCAAATTATAGAAAAGTCTGAGAGCTTAAGAGGGTTTGTGGGCTTTTTGTTTGTTTGTTAGGTTGGTTGGTTGGTTTTGTTTTGTGTTTTTAGTTTTCTAGACTTGAAAACCTGTGAGTTTGCAGTTCTAGAACTGAGAGAAGACCAGAGCTACTTGTTTATGGGAAGCCAGTCAGTTGCCTAAAAATTTCTATCATTTGTCCTTTTCTTTTACGGATTGAAGTGCCTGCTTCCCCCATTTTCCTTGTTCCTTTGAAGTTGGCTGCTTTACTTCTTGGCTAATCTCTGCCTTTAATAATAATCCATCACTGTTTAGTAGCTTCTTTAAAAGTCATGTTAGACTTAACATGACTGTCAGTTTCTCTCTGCCTTCTGAATGTCTTCACTAATCATCTCCAACATCTCTCTATTGGATTATTTCATCCTCTCTGAGGATGTTCTTATTCTCTTTCATCTTTTCAAAAATTATGTAATAATTTATTAGACCGTGAATACACAATACAAAGTGAAATGCAAAGTCCCATATTGAATGAATTGCTTTTCTCTCTACAGACAATCAATCCCTTTTGTATATTTCAAGAGCTTTCAAATGGGGTTCCCATAGGTCTTTAAAGAGATTTAAGAAAGGGTGATGATTTTCCAATAATTTTCTGAAAATGTATGAAAAATAACATTACTATTGATAGTGCTACACTATTTTCAAATAAAGAAATCGAGATGTTAAGAAACATGCCAGGATCAAACAGCGAGGTTTTAGAAGAGGCAGTCTGCTCCCAATGTCCACATGCTAAACTGCTATGCTATGCTACCCTTCAGTCAAGGAAATTCCTCATTCTTCTTCAAGTTTTCTTCTTCCCATACCAATCGTGAAGCCCCATGGGTCCCTGCTGGTGAAGATGTATTCCACTCAGTATCTCCTGCATCACCAAGGCTAATTATCTACATTTAGGCCATCCACACTGTTTCCCTGAATTACTGTAATAGAGTAGGTCAGCTTCATCCCTCTTCAAACCATCTTCCAAAATGACTTGGAAGGATCTTTGTGGAAATGCAAATCTCATCTGATTATAACATTTTGAAGTACTCTCTTTCATTTCACAGGATGTAAACTCCTTAACTGGAGGTGTAAAGCAAGGCCCTTCTGGACTGCCCCATTTTATAGCTCTCCCATCTTATCTTTTACCATAATGCACCCGAACTTTCTCTCTGTCTCTGTCTCTCTCTCCACACACACGTACACCAGAGCCTTTGCCTATCCACTTCCATCTTGTAACCATTATTCACTGTAAACTAGATTAGGATCTGTGTCCTGCCCCTCTCTCCCTAGGATTTTCTCTTGTGCATCCATTCAGGTTCTTTGGATTGGCAGACTCTCAATCTTTACATAACCAATTTTTCTTAGCCTTTTAAATCTAGACTCATTCCTAGGAGCCTTCCTTAAAGCTCCACTCCACCTTGATTGGGTTTGGTTTTGATCCTCTTTTTTGTTTCTTCAGCATCTTGCAGCAGTTCATTGTATTATATTTTAGCAGAGGGTGGAGCTTCCTGAAAACTCTTTGAGAAGAGCAATTCTCTTTTATCTCTGAATATCCCGACAGTACAGAGTGCCTGAAACCATAGCAGGTACTCAGTAAATGAATGCAAAAATAAATAAAACCAGAAATAAAAAGTAAATCCCGCTTACTTAATTAATGTAATTGTTTGAACTGGATAACTGAAACACCCAAGTTTTTCTTTGCTTTGAATTCATTAATCCAATTGACAAGTTAAATGCTAAATTATATTAACCTACATTTTCATTTAATATTTTACAAACATTTTTGTTCTGAATAAAAATACTTCCTCTCTTACATAACCTATATCTATACTAATAAAATTCTTATTCTTTTTCACTTCATTTTTAATTACCTTCATCACACATTCTTGGGAGACAAATGATGAACATTCTTCCTCCACCCCCAATTTTTAAGATGAGCAAATGATTCACAACCAAGTTGATCCACAAAAGATACACAAGACGTCAATTGTCCAGGTCATATTTTATACAGTATTACATTACATTTGAAAAGGCTGTGCATCAAACTAATCATAATTATTTATATTTCACCATTTCCCCAATAAATTTGAGGAATCTTATAATGAAAACACAAAACAAAAGGGTAAACACATAAAATAAAATCCAAGGAAAAAGAAAATACCTCTTATGGAAACCATAAATGTCAACATAAATTTTTAGGTTAGGCTGGAAATTTCTTTTTAAGCCTCCTGACAGAAAGGCAAAGTGGGAATTATGTTTACTTATATGGCATTTTGTTGAGTAAGAATGAAGCCTTGTAGTTTTTCTGAATAAAAAAGGAAACAAAATAATTTACATATTATTAAAGTTTATCCTTCCTTCTCTTCTTTGTTGTTCAATCAAGCAATAAGCCCCTCTCAACCAAGTGTTTATGTCTGTGACCTAAGGCAAGAGATGAGATCCTGCAGAGCCAGCTTCCCTATCTGTAAGGAGACAGGCTGGACTTCATGTTATCTAAGACATCTATCAACTTGTGTTCTATAAATATTTTTAATTTGGGCATCAATGTGGCTATGTATTTTATAATCCAATTTAATGTGAGCGATTCAGCAAAACTCCTGAATTACTCCGTTATAATTTTCCATTTATTTTGTCATGTGAGTGAGGAGAAATAAAATTGTGTTGGAACATTTATAATCAACAGTGAGTAAGGAAGCAAACAGTACTCTGGATTAAGACTGTGTCTCTGTATTTTAAAAGTTTTGATCCATTGCCTGAAGCAATTGGGAATTAACTAGAGGTTTACCCAGTCAGGATGAATGCATTAGTCATAGTCTTATGACAGATGAAGATCCTGATCCTTCCAGTATTTTACCCATGCCCCACTGGGGTTTCATTGCTTTCAACAACAAGATTTTTATTACCTTTAGGCATTTCATTAGTCTTTTTGGTTCAGTGATCAGGTGTGGAATCACTGAACTCAATTATGGCTTCTTGTTTAGTGTTTTGAAGTCTAGCATTACCAAGAAGTTGCTTGTTAGGAAAAAATCAGTCATCTTCTAAAATATTATGTGTTTCATCTGATTTGTTATGAATTAGTATCTTTATTTTTAGCAAGGTGAAGGTAATAATAATGCATTATAAAGTCATCCACTTGTATCCCATATTCCACTTTGTGGCAAAATAAGTGCAAAACAATGTATTAACATTCCAGTACCCATCAGTTGGAATGTTAAAGCTATTAAATTGGATCCTGCTGTGGCCAGTGGATTGGAGTGCCACTGCTGAGCTGTAATATTTACTTGTGTAAGGCCAACTGAATCTGAATGAAAGAGAGTTTCTGTCCGTGGTGCTGAAAGCAAATAGTCTCCCACAGGATTTGGTACTGAACAAGTTCAAAGGAATCTCTTATGTGAATCATGCATGTATTGTAATGTTTTTAATAAATCAATTACTTTTTGGCAGCAAAATGTCACAGCATTTAAAATTCTGATAATCACCTTCACTTTGCTGAGATTTAGACTGTTATAATCCACGCAATCTAGCATTCTCCTGTAATATGTCAAGGAGAAGTTTGAGTAACAAAGTAACAACAAAAACTTTAGGCATGTCAGGTGGCATGGCTCACGCCTGTAACCCCAGCACTTTGGCACTTTGGGAGTCCGAGGTGGGTGGATCACCTGAGGTCAGGAGTTCGAGACCAGCCTGGCCAACACCGTGAAACCCCGTCTCTACTAAAAATACAAAAATTAGCCAGATGTGGTAATGGGCCCCTGTAATCCCAGCTACTTGGAAGGCTGAGGCAAGAGAATTGAACCAAGGAGGCAGAGGTTGCAGTGAGCTGAGATCGTGCCACTGCACTCCAGACTGGGCGACAAGAGTGAGACTCTGTCTAAAAAACAAACAAACAAACAACAACAACAACAACAAAACCAAACCAAAACAAAAACTTCATGCATGTATACTCAACTAGGATTCACAGAGGCTAAAATCCTTCCTCATCCCCAGAATACTAAGAAATACATGAATATAATAACACATGTCAAGCATAATCCGGGAGGATATCTACACTTGGTGTCCTACTTAGAAATGTACAGAAAATAATCCCTCAAATATTTAATTTTTTGTTGAACACCAGCATATGCCTGATATCTTTTGTTACATGTATAACCTAACTTATACTTTTCAAATGACAAGATGTGACAATATCTTCTACTTGCTATGTTGCAAAAAGGAAATAAACTGCCTTCAACTTATAAGTGCTTCATCTCCTATTGAGATGAAAAATCTTTCTGAAACAGGTTTTCTTTTCTTTTTTTCCTAGAAAGTTGCTTCTATATCCATAACTGACCAAATCCATCTTTTAGAAATGCCTACTTTTTACCACCTGGCTTTGCGCAAGTAGCCCCACCTGAGGAACTGTACCTGACTACTTGTTCCTCTGGAATTAGGAGCTGTGTGTATTTCCAAAGGACAGATGAATCAGCATGTCCCTTGCACACAACACTGCTTCTCTTCCACATGCAGTCACACTTAACTAACAGGAAAATCGAAATGTGACTTGATCAAACAGAATTATTCCATGGATTAATTCAATGAACTTTTCTTTAGTGTCAAGCATATGTTGGAACCACACTAGATGGTGGTGATTAAGAAATAAAAAACAAACAAACAAACAAAAAATCTAGCTCCAGTCTTCAAGGGATACAGTGAGAGTAAAGAGAACAGACATAAGATGGAGAATTACAAAAGAATGTAAAGAATGTTGCAGCCATGATACAAATAAGGAGCTCTGGAAGTTCAATGGGGAACCCGAGAATTTTCCTGAGATGGAATGAGGTGGGGGTGGGGAACTTCTAAGGGTGGCTGCTCAAGAAGTTGAATAATTTCAGTCTTAAAGAATGAGGTGGAACTTAACAGCCAGGCATGGTATTAAGCACCTGTAGTCCCAGCTACTCGGGAGGCTGAGGCAGGAGAATGATGTGAACCCGGGAGGCGGAACTTGCAGTGAGTGGAGATTGCACCACTGCACTCCAGCCTGTGTGACAGAGCGAGACTCAGTCTTACAAAAAAAAAAAAAAAAAAAAAAAAAAGAGAGAGATAGGATTTTTTAGTCTGAGAATAAAAATGCACAGAATGGCAGAATCTGAATTAAAAGTTCTCAGTTATAGCCTCCCCAACAACTCAGAATCTTCATTTCTGGAAACCTAGAGGAGTTATTCTTCATTTGCCATATAGACTAGGTTCTAGTATATTACAAATTTACACAAACTTGTTTGGATTTACCAAATTTGGGGTGCTAATGCTTATGGAGCTGGTGCAGGGTGCAGAGCAGGAGCCAGGGTGTGGACACACATGAGTGATAATGTTGTGGGTGGACCATGAGGTGACAGAGAGACAAGGGTTGGAAAGGATGGGACGACCACTGCAGAACTGAGAGAAGATCGCAGCTCAAGTGGAGACAACACGCTCTCTCCACCCACACCATCGCTGAGAACCAAGTGCACCCCAAACCTTTAATTAAAAATCCTACATGTACACATTCTGCACTAAATCATTCTCTAGTACCAGTGCTGGGCACTTTTATTACCCACTTTATTTGCAAAGCAGCAGCCTCCCACATTCCAAGACCGAATGCTGCTAAACTCCCTCCAGCAGGCTGCAGGGGAAAAGTGAAGGTCCTTGGTCCCCTGGTTCAGAACAGCCATGCCAGATAAATGTGAAGTCTTGTTACCCAGAAATATTCATCCAAGAAGAGAAGAGGATGTGATTATCGTGAATTCTGCTCCACACTCCTCTTCCTGCCTGACAGTAACCTCCCTCTCCAGAGCAACAATAATCTGAACACAAACAGACGTGAAGCATTTCAAAAAGTAATGAACTCTGAGGCGTTGGAGCCAAGGCGACCGTGGTTTAAATGCACGACTCCAGCAACCCTGAGAGGCCATCAATTATACAGCACAGCCGTCGAGGAGGCAAAAATAATATTTCAAAGAGCCATTGCCAGAAAGAGAAAGAAAAAGGAGAAAATGCTACAAAAATCACACCATTCAGAGAAAGCAGTTCCAAGAGAATGGCTGCACAAAGAGCAGCAGCTCCACCCTGCTGAAGGCAGCCCCCTCCACAAGAGGGATAAAGAGGTGACACAGCGATGCCCGTCGTGGTCTGCTCCTCATCCAGCATACCTGAGTCCACCAAGTCACTGCACTAGCATCGATTCTGTTACCGTGGGGGCATGTAAAAAAGTACATTCTTTTTTTTTTTTTTTTTTTTTTGAGACGGACCCTCGCTCTGTCACCCAGGCTGGAGTGCAGTGGTGGATCTCAGCTCACTGCAAGCTCCGCCTCCCGGGTTCCCGCCATTCTCCTGCCTCAGCCTCCTGAGTAGCTGGAACTACAGGCGCCCGCCACCTCGCCCGGGTAATTTTTTGTATTTTTTAGCAGAGACGGGGTTTCACTGTGTTAGCCAGGATGGTCTCGATCTCCTGACTTCGTGATCCACCCATCTCGGCCTCCCAAAGTGCTGGGATTACAGGCTTGAGCCACCGTGCCCGGCCACAAAGTACATTCTTAATTTGCTGATACGTTTACAATTTTTTTTAGAGCCTAAAATAATGCATCACATAAGTACAGGGGTTCATTAGTTTATAGAAGCAGTTCACTTCCATGGTTTAATTTTATTCTTAAAATAACTCTTTGCAGTAGGGAAAAAGGCATTCATAGATCTATTTTGCAGATGACAGAATTGAGGCCCAGGAAAGTTAAGTGTCCTGTACAAGTTTGGCCAACTATTCAGTGCCCAGTGAAGGCCTAGAATGCAGGATGCCATCACCAAACATTTTTTTGCTAATAAACAGTGTTGAGACTAAATCATGAAGTATCATTAAGAAATGCATTTCGTCTTTTAGCAGTCAGTTAAGGGCTTTTTCCACTGCTTCCCTCTGTTGAAGGCAGCCTATCAGGGGCCAGATAGGACCAAACAGGGGTATAAGACATGGTCCAAACCTGAAGAGAGTAGGACACACTCTTCGGCTAAAGTGTTCTGAACCGGTTTGTGTTTGTTTTTCACATTTTTAAGAAAGTAGGAGGCTGGAGACAGTCCAATGTTTAAGAACAAAGTTAATTCCATTTAGGCTATGATATCTTCCAAAACAACTTCTGTTTGTTATAGATGAACAAGACAGTGGAAAGAACAGAAGTTCTGCAGCTGGGAGGCCTGACTTCTCATCCTAGCTCCACTCTCCATTCTTGAACACAAGTCACAATCTGTGAACTTCACTCTCTTCACTTAGAACATGAAATGAGTAATACTTGCCCTACTTCCTCCACAAGCTGCTTTTCATAATAGATGGGGAAACTGCTTGATCAAGTAGGATGCATACAAATATTACAGATGTAATCACATGACTAACTGTCCCCCTAGAACCCTAGCGTCCCTTTGCGGAGAAGAGGAAATACTTAGTTTACTACACATCTGGCAGTATTAGTAAACTAATAAGAACAGTGGCAGCAATGATAATGCTTATTCCTGTTGGCATGTAGCATTGTGGTTTAAAAACACAAAGACAGTAAATAGAGATGGTTAAAAGCATGACATTCAGAGCCAGTCAGAACAGAGTTCCAGAGACCCACTTCACTGCACACTCATGGACAATCACAGATTATTGAACCCTTCTGGGTTTGATTTATTAGTCATAAAATAGAATTGATAAAGAGATTTAATTTCTCTTGAAGTTAAAATTAGAAATGTGTATAGAGGACATAGCCAGCCCCTGGAAAATATATGGAGTGACTATAATAATTATTTGTATGATTAAATGTTGTCTCACTTTTTGCGGATTCTCTGCATAAAGACAGTTGGATTGACATGCTGTTATTTCCCGCTCTTCTAGACATCTAGTATCAAACATTACCTGAACTCACTGCGCACTGTGAGGTTTAACTAACGAATTATGGCCAAGAATCCATGTGATGTTCAGACACTGAGAGCTATAGGATGACAGGTGAGTCGCATGACTTTTTATACTAGTCCTTTGGTATTACAATTGATCCCGCCTGGTTTCCTCCTACATTGATCTGTTCAGAATGCTCCCTACACAAATGCAATTTTCTGTGGCCAGCAATCAAATTCACCAATCACACATGGCAAAAGTGATCGAAACAAGGGGCAGAAGTTGTGCTGTTTCCAGCACAGATGATCATGTCCAGCGTTTCTGACAGCCTCAAAAGGGAAAATCAAAATAACTTGAGACAGAAATAGCCTGCAGACCCTGGGTCCTCAACCCATTTTCAATATTACTATGTGACCTGGAGCCCTCCACTATACACAAATGGGAAATTAAATATCTTGTGAGGCTACGTGCTGGGGAGAATTGGGAGTCGGCAAGAATCATGGTGAGCCTTTTCAATAACTGTTTTGGCTTTTAGTTATTGACATTTCAGTAGATTGTAACAGTCTCCTTCTTTCATAGGCCAAAGCATTTCAAGTGAGGGTGATTTCCAGCCACTGAACACGTTTCCCCCAAGTCCTGTCCTTTGAAGAGAAGGCTTCTAGGCCCTGAACACATTTTCAGACCATTTCTTGGGCAGAGGCATCTCCTTGGCAATGGATATATCCAGAAAACGAGGGAGGTAGATGAGAAGAACCAGACAGGATACAGAGAAGGTTCAAGCAGACCATCATTGGTTTTGACTATGTGGACATTATCAAACATCTCTGTATGAGATCTGTCAATTGGTAATAATGTATTTTTACCAAATTTCTGAATTTGCAGAACCTGAATAGACATAAATAGCATCATTTATCATATGATCTCTATGCTCACCTCAACAGTAGCTGTTTGGACCAAGAGTGATCCAAACTTAACTCACTTAACTCAATTTGGTCACTTAACTCGAAGACAGTCTGCCTTGCTGTTCTGCTATGTGGAACTTAAGGCACCAATGTGGAATCAGTTGACTGTGATCTATCAAGCTGTCTGAATGAGCACCAACGTAGGCCAAGGCCACATGGGAAATGAAGTTAGTGGGGATTAGAGAAAGCCTAAGTAAGAGATTGAAAAGACCACCATAGGAGATTTGCAGAAAGAAGCATGAATAAGGAGACTACACAGCCCCAACAAGAGAGGGGACAGAGAGGAGTGGTCAGAGGTATCCCCTGCAGACACGGCTCATCTGTTTTTCCTGCATTTGTTTCCATAAATTATGATCTATCTGTTCAATACATCTTCTGAACTACTGTAATGAATTCCTGCAATTCAGATGAGTTTTTAATCATAACAAAAATTGAATATGCAGAAATAGTGAAGAATCAAAGAGAAGACAGAGGCATTCCAAGTGTGTGGAAGGACAAAGCAACGGAATGAATGTTAATGTCTTTCCAAAAGTCATGTATCAACATCCTAACCTCCAAGACGATGGTCTTCGGGGACAGAGCCTTTGCGAGGTGATTAGGTTATGAGGGCAAAGCTTCGATGAATGGGATTAGAGTCCTTATAAAAAAAGGCTAGAAAGAGACCCCTCACCACCCTCACCATGTGAGAACACAACAAAAAGGTGTCGTCATCGATAAGTGAGCCCGTACCAGGCACCAAGTCTGCCAGAACGTTGATCTCGGACTTGTTAGCTTCCCAGATTGTAAGAAATAAATTTCGGTTCTTAATAAGCCACCCAGTCTATGGTATTTTGTTATAGCAGCTTGGGCAGATGAAGGCAGGAGATACAGGATCAGTAGCAGGACATGCGGAGGTGACTGAATGGAAGTCAGCATGCTCACGCTTGTTTGACCTCTGTGAGCTTGTGCTGCCCTGGGGAAAAGTCAGCTAACATCTGAAGAGATAAGTGAAGACACTCGAATCTTTCACACAAGGAAAGACGAAGAACTATAAACATATCCAACAACCAGAATTTATTAAGAAAAATCTGTGACATTTAGTGAATGATTCTTGCACCCCAAAATGTATATATTTTGGGCGAAGAGATAATTACAATTCAATGAGCTGAGTACAAAGACAAATGTAGGTGATACTTGCTCTATTTAGTTACTGGAAGAAGAGAAGACTTAAGGGCTGAAATGGGCATCTTCAAATACTGCAATCCCCATCATGAGGTCAAGGACCATTTATCACTCATTTTCCTATTCCCAACACTTGCCACAGTGCCTGACACAGAATAAGAGTTTAGCAAATATTTGTTAAATTGATAAATTGAATTTTTTTTAAAAAAATCAAATGCTTTCCAATGCTAGGTATTTTGCCTAATTTCAATTCCCACTCACTCACAATAAACTAATGAGTGGTTATATTCAAGCTCTTGTAAATGAGAAAGCTGGAGCTCTGAGAGATTAAATATTAGATTGAAACATATGCAAGTGCCAATATTCAGCCATTTTGACCTATAACTTGTAGACATTTACATAGACAGTAAGATTCAAAATTCATAGCTCTTAATTAAATGCCAAGGACTTTTTTATCACTACAAAAGATTCAGCTTATCCTATGTGATATACAGAAGTATATCCTATGTGTATACAGAAGTAACCAAGAGGTGGACGTTAGAGGGAGACAGGTGTATATGTGCATCTAATAGAGCTTTTCTAAAGGAAGTAAAACCTAGATTAATACGTAGGTAGTTGCTCATCACTGACAGTGTTCAAATAAATGGTAGATACTCCCTAGCCATATACCTATTATAGAGGGAATTCAGGCTTTGGAAATGGAATTGGAGGAAGATCTATGATCTGGAATCCCCACGACCTTAAAGAGAACAGCTCTTATTCTTTAGAGGCCTATGGGTATTGGTGACATGAACAGTATTGGTGAAAATGAAGGACACAGATTTTTCCACTTTGATGTTCACATTGTTTCTGTCAAATATTTCCCAAGAATCATTTTCAACAGCACCTGATGTGGCTGTCCAGGCTCAGTCAGCACTTGGCCCACAGCATCTGAAGGTTGGCAGCTGCTGGTTTCTGTGGCCCCATGAGCTACCTGTCTCCCTCTCCATCCCAGAGTAAAGAGCTAATCAAAGTCACTCTTTTCCTAAACAGAGTCTCTGCTAGGTCCTGGAATAACTTCCTAAGATTTCTGGAGATGCAGGACCTAATAGGCAAAGATGGGAAAACTGAGGAGAAAGAAAGATGGGATGAACTGAATAGAAAGATGGGATGAACGGAAGTCAGATAGGAAGATAGGCACGGCTCTCTGCAAACATTCATGTAGACAGCAACATACCACAGTCCTGCCAGAGAAACTCGACACGTGTCGACTTGCATTTCTTTTCTCATGCTTGTCTGTCACTATTCTGCTTCTCATCTTTAAAGTCACCAACCCTAGCCTCAGCCAATGATAGTGCCAGTGTAAGAAGCTATTCAAAAAGTAAAAACTTGGCCAGGCACAGTGGTTCACGCCTGTAATCCCAGCACCTTGGGAGGCCAAGGAGGGTGGATCACGAGCTCAGGGATCGAGACCATCCTGGCTAACACAGTGAAATTCCGTCTCTACTAAAAACAAAAACTCAGCCAGGCATGGAGGTGGGCGCCTGTAGTCCCAGCTACACAGGAGGCTGAGGCAGGAAAATTGCTTGAGGTTGCAGTAAGCTGAGATCCCGCCACTGCACTCCGGCCTGGGTGACACAGTGAGACTCCATCTCAAAAAAAATAAAAATTAAAATTAAAAAGTAAAATAATTAAACCTAGATATCACTGTGGCTAATATGACTGTTTGGGAATGCCTGGATCTCTCAGAAAGACTTTCATAAAGTGTGTGATGCTCCATCCTACAATGGATGGCAACAGCTGATTACTCAACCATTGGCCCTTAGAGAGAAGAGGAGTAAGAGAAAGAAAGAATGGACCAGAGGCCCAAAGTAAGTGGAAATCCAAATGCCTGTGTGATTATAACCTCTGACTCAAATCCTAGGAATATTAGACACAAAAAGAAGGAGGAGGGGGTGGATGGATAATGAGTTTGATAATATCTGGAGAGCTCTGTGATGTCTGACTCTAAAATCAGTTCTGCATACCATCTGCCTACTCAATAGTTTTGGTGGTGGGAATGCAAAAGTCCTTCCTTGCACTATAACCTGAATCCCAGGGAGCATAAGCCTCTGTGTCTAAGACAAGTGTAAAGTGAAGATCTGCTTGACAGAGGCGCAGCCTTATTTATAGTGCACGGGCAAGGCAAGCTCCTTCTCAACTCCGGGCTCCTCCCTTTCCTACAGGCAGGTTTGTCTCTGGCCCTAAGTTGACTTAAAGATTCCCCAGGAGAGCTGGCCTGAAAATCAGTTCTAAAAGCCAAAAAAAATGAGAAGAGCCAGATTAAAGTATCAGCCCAGAATTTATGCTCTGGACTTAAGGTTTAATAATGCAACAGAAAATCAATATTTAATAAAGCAAATGATGGAGAAAAACACTGCCCGGGAGATGAGGCTGCTGCACTGTTTTCAAACGTCTCAGTCCCAGAGGAGGCTGAGTTGGCAGGATGGATTGGAGGCCAGGCTGACGGGAGAATCTGGCATGCAGACAATTCCAGGTCTCATTGATTCCTATTCTGTTATCTTGTGGGCTTGCTGGCCATTTTTATTAAAGGGCTAACACCGAATTACAATGAAAGTGATATGAGATACCTAATAGAGTAGAGGCAAATGGACCAAGTCAACCTTCAACCAGCAATCCAGGATTGTCCTTATCCAGGCAAGAAGGCCATCTAGGTTCACAAGCTATTTGGAGAAATGAGAGGAAAAGAATGGGCCTAGGATTTGCCCTCTTTAGATGTATTTCTAAAAGGTAGCATCTGATGAGTTGTATGGGCCTCACCCATCATCAAATGAAGTGTGGTTCGATAGACATATTTAGCACAAGCAGTGTCTTGCACAGTGGCTTCCACTTAGTAGGAATGCTAATTGTCACCGACTGATTAACGTATCTTGTGCATACTAGGTCCAGGAATGCAAAATTACTTGGGTCCCCTGATTACTACGTGGATCACAAAGCATTTTTGACCTGCAGGAAAACAGAATTTCATTAGATAGTTCTCTACGCTGCACTCTCTACAGCAATTTGAAGTATTTCCAGTTAGTCGCTTTTCACTGGAAGTTATTCTTCCCTTTGTGGGCAAAACAGGCTTCGTCCTATCTGTTTCTTTCTGGTCTGGATATCTGGGTCATAGTTTGTTTCAGATTCGTATTTGCCTAAGGGGAAGAATAGTTGTTAGACATCTAACAACCTCTGCGGGGCCCAGAGAGAGGGTTACACATGTCCACCTTGAACAAGCTCACTGTGTTTCCTGTCTGGCCCAGAGAGAGGGTTACACATGTCCACCTTGAACAAGCTCACTGTGTTTCCTGTCTGGCCCAGAGAGAGGGTTACACATGTCCACCTTGAACAAGCTCACTGTGTTTCCTGTCTGGCCCAGAGAGAGGGTTACACATGTCCACCTTGAACAAGCTCACTGTGTTTCCTGTCTGGCCTAGAGAGAGGGTTTTACACATGTCCACCTTGAACAAGCTCACTGTGTTTCCTGTCTGGCCCAGAGAGAGGGTTACACATATCCACCTTGAACAAGCTCATTGTGTTTCCTGTCATTGGAACTATGCATGACTACTATCTATAATACAATAAATTATTTTGAGTCATTGTGCCTTTCCTTTGTCTAAGGCTCTCGGTGCAGCTAGGAAAAAGTACAGACAACTGAAGCCAATATGTTGCTCATAACACAAGAAGCCTCAGGCAAGATACGTGACAGCCATCGCTTGAATGGGAATGAACTCATTTGTAATGGACAGATTGGCTACTCCCATTTGTTTGCTAAAAAAACACAAAATGGAGACAGCACAGTGTATTGTTTCTGGTTAATGAGGAAACTTCTTTAGAAATCCTTAATACAACTACAGATTACAAAGAGAGTAGAATTTTGAGAGGGAGGCAAGTCAAGATGAGAGGAACAGAAAACTTGGCATGGTGACTCACACCTGCAGTCCCAGCACCTCAGGAAGCTGAGACAGGAAAATCACTTGAGGAGTTGAAGACCAGCCTAACAAGATCCCACCTCTACAAACAAATAAAAAATATTTAAAAACAAAAAGAAGAGAAGAACTCAAACTCCAAAAAATAAAGAACAATGTCAATGTTGCCCATCATTGTACATGCCGGTCATATAACTGGCATACAGCAAGTGCTAAGTTCATTTTTATTGAATGAATGAATAAGATAGAATAGAGTAAAACAGGATAGAATAAAGTACATTTTTTAAAGTAGAATTAAAAAACATGCCACGATGGAAGTGAGAGAAGCAAGGTCAGATATAACTGCATGAGTGGGAGATGTCCAGGGAGAAATCTTAGCTTGGCCATTGGTTTATCCTCTGAATTCTTCAACATGCCTCTAAAAACACTAAATAGACAGCAACGGTCCTCTCACATCTCTTGCTAGTGATGTGCCATGAGATTGTGAGGCAGGCAGGATCCAGAAAGTAGCCATAATGCTAGGAATGATGGTCAATGCCACATTTAGGTGTATTCCTGAGAGGTGGAACCTTATGATACGTGCCAGACTCACTCATCATGAAAGGAGGAACTGCGGAGGAATGGGCCAATTTAGCACAAGCAGCATATTGAACAGTGGCTTGCACTTAGTAGGAATGCAAATTGCCACTGACTGATGAATGCATCTTGAGAATACTGGGTCCAGGAGTGCAAAATTACTTCAGTTCTCTCTAATTACCATGTGGATTGCGTAGCATTCTGAGCTGCAGGAAAACTGAATTTCATTAGACAGATCTCCACACTGCACTCTCTAATCCACTCACCCCACTCCATGTGCTGGGGCTTCACTTCCTTTCAAGATTTTGACAAACATTTTGTCTGCATAAGCCTTGTAGTTTGGAATCCTGAAATCCTGGGTGCCAACTAGTGTTGTGATTAATTCATACCCATCTCCAGATTATCGTGGGTGAGGTTTCTGCAACAGACTAGTAGATAATGAGGTCTCACTAATAGAGACCATGAGGTGGGCAAGGAGGGCTGATTCATTGCAAAACTGACATAATAGGTCTAGTAAATGACACCTGGAACTAAGTGATTCAAAAAGGTTGAGAAAACTAGGTCATGTTCTCTAGAATACATTATATGGCACTTTTGCGGAGCTGCTGTCTGTTCACTTCTGATGGGGATAGTAAAGAAAAGTGCTACAAGATTGTGTCAAAACTACAACAAGCAGGATACAGCATTAAAAGCCAAGGAAAACTTGGGCCATAAAGGGCTTTAGGTGAAAATTTTCAACACTGAGAGGAATTGATATATCTACTAAATAGCTCAGGGGCTGCCATCAGAGCAAGCTGTAATAATTATTTTATTTATAAAACTCTCGCTTCCTCTCAGGTGCTCAAGGCACTGTACAATAGCACCAAATAAATTAAATTAAAGCATGAAATATTAGGAAAATGCAATGAAATCAACATTTCCAAGGAAACAGGAGAGCCCAAAAAGAAATAAAAGAAGAAGGCCTCTGCAAGAAGCAGCACTTAGCAGAGGGATGCTTTTGAGAAAGGAGAGAGAGCTCAGCCTCTTAGAGAGGGAACAGCTCCACAGTCAGGCTTCATTCAATAGCAGATAAGGGTTCAAGCCCCATCTTTTATTTGGATGATCTTCAGCAAGACTTAAACCCCCCTAAGCCTCAGTTTCCTCACTAAAAGGGTTCATATCACACTCATATCTACTACCTATGATTGTTGGGAGATTTAAATGAGATTCTGTAAGTTAAGCCTAGTACCTGTCACATTATGTACCATTATGTACCAATAAATGTTTGCTTTTATTTTAGTGTGACCATGTGACACAGGATGCACAGTGGAGGACAGAGACTGTAGGAAGGCAATGAGTTAGGTAAATGGGATAAATGGCTGAAGCAAGGCCATGACAGCAAAGATGGGGAATCATGAGTGACGGGCATGTATAGCAGCAAATGACTGAATGAGGAGTACTATGGAAAGGGACAAATCAAGGATGACCTCTAGTTCTCTGTCTTGAGAATTGGGTTTTACCACTCCAAGGTTGCTGATACAGAAGCAAGAGGAATTTGGGGTGGTAAGGGAGGTGGGGCAAGACGATTTGTTTAATTTTGAATACACTGTGCCACTTTTGAGAGGAGATTCCATTAGTTTCCTACAAACGTAGCTTTGTTCGTGTTGGAAATAAAGATATAGCTATCATGGGTAAAAGCACTGCAGGTGAAGTCCTGGGCCTGGGTGGGTCACTGGACAGCACGTAGCCTAAGAGAATAACAGAAGACTATGTGTAGGCCAACAGGGGAGGGGGAGCTGAGAATAAAACAGCCATTTGGACAGAGTCCAAGGAGACAAGGGGAAACTCGGGAAGAGTAGCATTTGCATGCGCTGAGGGACAATATCCTTAGACCGTAAGCTCCAGTCTCCATGGCATCGTTGTTGGATGGTATTGAAACCAGTGATGGAGACAATAACGTCTCCTGATGTAAATCACCCCACAGAGAACAGGCCTTGGGAGTTCACAGGGTCAGAGCTGTGCCTGTGATCGGCATTGGGAAGGTCTTCACATCGGCCTTAGTGATGAGATTGAGAAGAACTTGCGGAAGAACATCAAGTGTCCCCATTTGTGACAACAAGTTAGAGGAACAACATGACAACAGTAGATTTAGATGCTGGTTCTACCTTAGCCAAACCAATGGCCAGACATTCCATCAGCAATCATCGCTGAGTTTGCTGATGTCACCACGTGCAGAGTGCATTTACATAGCACACATCATCCTCAATGAGTTCATGGTCTAAGAAAGACATGTATTCTTTACTTGTGTACTACTTTTGAAAATCCAAAGTTGGTATTACTGATGATTGCTATCTGAGCCCATGAGATTGCCCAGTGAGGCTGATGTTTAATGGATGGTTCTTTCCCCACAGCAAAAACAATTACCATATGCTGGGCTAGATTATGGCACTTTTTTATGGTATCATCTCATGTTATCACCTTACAAGAATTCCACCAGACAGGATTTATTATATCCTCATTTTACAGATGGAAAAAAAACAAAGCCAGAGAACACATAAAACCCAAGATTACACAGCGATTTTTCCAACGCAGTTGGTGTCTCAGTCCAAATTCTTACCCACCATATTGTATTTTGTTTCCTCACACACATAAGAAAAGATTTGTCTTTCACCACGGGCAAGAGAAGGAGCCCTAGAGGAGAGGTGGGAGAGCTGGGATTAGTCCTTGCTACTGCACTTAACCAGCAGCATGGCCTTGGATAAGCCAGTTAACCACTTCAGTTTCATGTTTTCCCATGTGTAAAATTAGGACAGTAGTTCTCAACATGGGTAAACAACAGAAACATCCAGGAGTTAAAAAAAAAAAAAGGACGCCATGGCCTTCCCCCCAGTAAATTGAGTCAGAATGTCTGAGGAGGACCTCAACGTTGGTATTGCCTAACAATACCCCAACTATCTGCAATGCGTAGTACAGCTGAGAATCACCAGCTAGGTGGCCTCCAGGGAGGCTTCTACCTCTAAAACAACTTGAGCCCATGCATGTGCTTGCTATTGGGATACAGTCCTTTGAGTCCAGTTAACCTGATCCTTTGCTTATAAGGGGAAGCGTAGTGTTTGAGGTGGGCTGTGAATTTCTGAATTCAAACTCTGGCTCTGCCACTTACTAATGTGCAACCTTACTTGGGTTAGTTAGTCTCCTCGTTTCTAAAGGAAGGGAAGTGACAGCATCTATCGCACAGGGCTGTTTGACCATTAAATGAGATAGTATGAATAATGAGCTTCGTCCAGTTCCTGGCTGCCACGTAATCAGTGTTCAATAAGCTATAGATATAAATAGCATTATCATTGCATGATGAAATCTGCCTGCTACTGCGTTCCTACTGTTGTCTCTAAAAGTTCGGCAACATGAGAAGCTGTGTTTACAATCTCCCATGGCTAGACCAGTTAGGGGCACCCGAGTCATTGCGCCCTAGGAAAGGACCCCAGCCTGGAGCAGAAGAGGCCTCTGGGCCTAGAGGGGCCAGAGCAGACCCTTGGGACTCAACCCACAATTCTGTCATGTAGCTGCTGCACTCTTCCAGAAAATCTCCTTTTCCTGAGATGCTTGCCTCTGGCTGGGCCAGAACAAATCGCAGGTAGGGCGTCTCTGCAGACGCTCCTTCCACTGGGCTCCAGGTGGCTGGTGGAGTGGCCATCACACTTCTGGTGACTGGTACTTTCACAGCTGATGCTTCTCTTGGGGTGGACCAGGGGAGAGTTAGGTAAATCATCAGCCCCTTTGACTAGCTACTCTTCCCTTTTCCCTCTGTGGTCTTCACATTCACTCTGGCTAAGTGTCACATGTCCATTACACCTATTGCTCACAGACAGAAACCTCCTCCCCAACACACACTCACACATACTCCACACACACACACACAAGATCACATACACACTCCCAACACAAACACACACTCACATACACACTCCCTACACAAAACACACACACAGGCCCCACAAACACACATGCCCCACACAAACACATACACACACACATGCTCCACAAACACACACACACACATGCTCCACAAACACACACACACACGATCACATCCACTCTCCTCACACACAGAAGCACTCATATACATACTCCCCGCACAAACACACTCACACATCCACACTCCCCCCACCCACACTTCCCAAACATATACAAGCACTCACATACACGCTCTTGACAAAAACACACATGTCCCACAAATACACACACGCCCCACACAAACACATACACACACAGTCCTCCCCACATACCCCCCCAACACACAATCACATCAACACTCAACACAAACACATGCACACTCTTCACACATACACAAGCACTTACATACACACTCCCCACACAAACACAAACACACTCACATACACACTCCCCATAAACATACAAACACATACACATTTTCCCCCACATACACTCTCACGTACCCACTCCCCCAAAACCACAAATACACACCTATACACATTACAGAAGGGACAGAGTATGCACACTTACACACTCCCCTCACACACACTCCCAGACCCACGCAGTTTCCATTGGGACGCAACATGTTTGGATCTCAAGAAACCTGAAACCTAGCGTCTTCCTTCCCTGCACTGTGCACAGAGAGAATTTCAGCTGGGGTTGGATGTGGGCTCCCCAAGGGAAATGATACATTAGGAGTGAAACTGCAGCTCAATTTCAAGATGTGCTTATTAAGTGAAATGAAAAATAAATAACTAAAAAGGTGCATCTGATTATCTTATCCTCTCTACAACGGCCATGTGGGCTCTGAGTGTTGGAGGCGAAACCCACGGGGCCCTTCGGTGGAGAAGCAGCGCAGCAGGAAGCGTCGGGGACGGCGGCTGCGCGAGGAGGGAGTGGCCATCTGGGCGCACAGGGCTGCGCACGGGGAGAAAGCGGACACTGGGTAAGACACAGGGATGGCGACCGGCAAGGGGGCGCCAGGGCAAGAGGAGAGGAAGCAAAGGACGTTGGGGGAAGAAGACTGTGGCAAATGTGAAACTGGAGGGCGCACGAGCACTGGTGCACAGTGCCCAGAACCGAAGGTCAACATGAAGAATGGGGCTGGCGAAGCGTGAGAGAATGGGAGGGTCTGATAGGAGCGCGCCTGAGAGTAAAATAGCACACCATGAAAAAGAACAGAAAGAACGGATGAAAAACGGTGAATAGGCAGAAGATGACAAAAAGAGCATTTTATGGGGGGGGGGGGGGGGGAAAGGCTGCTGGAAAGACCAGATGAGAAACAGCCTCCAAGAACTAGGCGGAAAATGGCAGAGAAGAGCACTGTGTGTGGAAAGGAAGAACGGTGTCCATCCATGCTCTTCCGATGCTGCGGATCTTCTAAACAGGGGGCTGCACTCACTCCAGTGGGGGGAATCCGTCCACAACTGAAGCCTCACTGGAGGAGCAGCGATGGTATGAAAACAGGAGCTCAGCTCCTCCTCACCTCCGCTGGGCAGCCCTGGGCGGGCAGGCAGGCAGGCAGGGAGGATCCCACAACGCTGTGAACGACGGAGGTCCTTTGGTTTCGGCATTGCTCCAAGATACCCTCTTTTCAAAACAGAAACCGAGGGAGGAATTCTCCTGAATTGGGTCTGCTCTCCCCTAACTTGGCTCCTTCTGCCCTTAAGAAATATCCCTTGGACACAGGAAGGGGAACATCACACACCGAGTCCTATTGTGGGGAGGGGGTAGGGGGAGGGATAGCATTAGGAGATATACCTAATGTAAATGACGAGTTAATGGGTGCAGCGCACCAACATGGCACATGAGTACATATGTAACAAACCTGCACGTTGTGCACATGTACCCTAGAACTTAAAGTATAATTTAAAAAAAAAAAAAAAAAAAGAAATATCCCAAAGTCACTGGCAGGGCTTTCCAGGCCCTGGGCCATCTGCTGCGGCTCCCCTCCCGGGTCTCTCCTCTCACTCTCCTCCTCCTCTCACTGCCCACGGGGGATGCCTTTTCCCTTTCTACACGGACCCTGCCCTCATCGGTGCCCCATCCCCATACTTGTCAGTTTTTGTACAGAAGGTTTCACCTTCCCCATGCCACCCAGCTAATCCTCCTCAGCTCTCAGCCAGGCAATGCTTCATTTCCAAAGTCCCTGGGCTTCTTTAGGGGCCTCCCCTGGGTGCTGACACAGCCCCTGGTACTCAGTCCAGCTCTCTCCCTATGTTATAAGAAGCTACTGACTTCTCCAGTCACCTGCCCACGTATTATTTCTTCGGGGGTAAGTAGGGCATTTGTGTTCTACCCTGAGTGTAGCATGATGCCTGGCTCGTAGTAGAGATTCACGGAATAGTTGATGGCTGAAGGAAGGAAGAAAAGATTATTGCTACACATGCATCTTTCTTCAAGCAGGTCCTGGGCTGAAAGGTGAGGCAGGCGTTTGATGTGTTGGTGGGAGAGGGGTGAAGGCCTTGCTTCAGCTCCCCTTCCCTGCCAGGCCATGAGCTTCATGAACCACTGTGGCCAAGACTGGCCCTCGAGGACACTTCCTGGTGCATTAGCTATCACCTGTGCAACCAGACTGACCAGGCTGACTCAATCACAGGAAGCTTTTCCACACGAAAAATTCATTTGCCAAATGAACCCCGGAAAAAGGTAAAACGAATTTCTTGACTATTTTATTGCCAGTCCCAAATGGGCCGCATGCTGCCCTGTCCAAAGAGGGCAAAGGAATGGCTGCCACATCTCAGTGAGTATCAGTGAGGGACCAAAGCCAGGTAACTCTTTAGAAAAACAAGGTGGGAGAAGGTGGAATAAGCCTGCGCTGACCCACTTAGGGGAGAAGCTCCTCTTCATGTCTGTGTCCCATTTTTCGTTTGAACAACAGTGCAGCAACAAGCTCCGGGAGATGAAAGCCACACTGTAATTAGAAGCCGGGAACACGCCCGCTCACCTATTTGACACAGTTCCTACTCATCAGCATGAACCTCATTTAGGATTTGATGTAAGAAATGTTCCCAATTTGACCTTCAGCTGCCTCTGGCCTTAACTCTCTGGGCTCCAGCCTGTGATTCCCAATCTTACCCCCACCAAGTTCCCCACCCACGCCTGCACCTGGGCTCTTCAGGTTCGGTGGGGCTGTGGAGTGGTCTCCACTCTTCTTTTTTTTCTGGAAAGTTCCTCCAGAGATTCCAAGGCAGGCAGCCGGAATGAGTGGTCTGACAAACATTCTGTGATATCTCCGGTTTTGGTATCCTCTGAACCTGTTCTCCTTTCTGCTTTTAAATAGCTTCTCCTATTTAAAAGGCTCTCTTGGTTCTTTATCCTGTCTTATCCTGTCTTATTTCAAGCTTTACCCTTTGTTCACACAAACCTTATCTCCTGTTGGTGACATAATTTCATGTCCATAATCCAAAGGCCATATTCCCAGAATTCCAAACAGAAACAAAGCCTGGCACATTTTTTCCCTTATTTGTAAACGTACAAACTTGAAACTTTTACAAAGGTGTAAACTTTAAATTTCATCGAATTACTCCCTTAGCAACCGCACATGGAGAATAAATGTGTCCCTTAGGAACAGGATCATCCAGGAAAACGGGAACCATGTGGCCACGGGACCCTCCTGCTCTTCCTGTGTGTGCGCCCTCTGGCCACGGATCGGCTGCTCTAAAGCACTGTTTGTCCAGCCCCTCAAGGTGGCAGGGGGGTCTCCCGGTCAGGAACACAGGATAATACAGTCTCAGCCTTGTGTGCATTCTCTCTCAGTCTCTCTGAAGCAAAACTCCCCTCCAATCCATCCTTCATTCTGATGCCGGACATCTATCTGAAATACAACTCATTTAATTTCCCTGTTCAACCATTCCTATACTTCCCCATCCCCTCCACAGTGAAATCCACACCTTGGGGGTGGCAGAGATCTGGCCCCCTCCTGCTGTCCAGGCTGTGGTGTGGCCCCATCATTCCTGTTTTCTGTCCAGCCCACAGCCTGGAGGGACCCATCTTTGGTCTCTCGGAGTCCTTCCTGCTGTGTGTGTTGTTCCTTCAGCCTACTTCAATTCTTTATCTTGCTAAGAAAATGCATTCTGCAAAACTCAGCTGAATGTCACCTGGTCTGAGACTAGAGGGACCAAAACTTTGATAGAAGTAACAGAGAAGTTCAAGCTCTCATGCCTGAGCAAAGAGAGAGCAGACGCTGAGAAAAAATGATCGAGTCCACTTAATGACGGGCCTTTGTTTTCATTCATTTATTTATTTGACAGATACCTACAGAGTACCCACTGTGCACCAGACCCTTTTCTAGGCACTTGGAACACAACAATGAACACTCCAGACCAAGCCCCACCCTCATGGCACACATATTCTGGAGGGGTGAAACAGGCTACCACTCTCCAACACGGAAATATCCATTAAGCCAATAGGTGACTTATTTTATAAAGAACAAACAAGGCAAGAAAGGTGCTAGGGTGTGATGATGTGGGGTTGGAAGCTCTATTTTATGCAGGTGATGAAGAAGGCCTCTGCCCTAACGTGACCTTGAACAGAGACCTAAGAAGGAGAGCCCCAAGGACACCTGGCATGGGGCACCAGCAGAGGGAGCTTCAGGGCCCGGAAGCCAGGAGGCTGCCTCGGTGTATTACAGGCATATCAAGAAGTAGTGAAGACAGGGTAAGAAAAAGGGAGTGTGTGCGGAGGGGAGACCAGGGAGACACTGGCGGCCGGACCAAGGAGGACCTTTTAGGCCACAGTAGGCATGTTAGGACCTGAGGTGAGCCGGGAAGTCACTAAATCAGGAACAACAAAGCCTGTACAGAAATGCTTTCACTGAACATGGAGAACAGACGATAGGGAATAAGAATGAAAAAAGCAGGCCAGTTAGGTAGAAAGCTGTGGAACACTCCAGACAAAGGTAACAGCAGCTTGGGAGAGGGCAGAAGAGGCAGGACTGGATACAACTCCAAATTCAGAAAATCTAGCAGGACATGCTGAGGATTGAGGAAGAGTACGGGAAAAGGACAACAGGGAAGATGGACTGCAGCTTTCACATGAGCCACTGGAAGAATGCAGTTGCCATTTACCAGACGGCAAGAGTCCAGGAGGAGCAGGTAGGTGTAGGGTTGGAGTCAGAGGACGGTCGGGAAAGCAGGCTAGAAAATTCAAGAGATCTATGTCGTACATTTTCAGTTTGAGATGCCTACGAGACACAGAGTGGAGATAAAACACAAATACGAGGCCCCTCTCCCAGTTAACAAGAGAATGTTTAGCAATTTTAATCTTCAACTCTGGTCCCACATTCACAAACCAAATGTCACAGCCTAATGTTAGGCAGCATCAATGGTTTCCTCTCATTAAAACCCTATTTGGCAGAGGTGTCCTTCCTCCCCTGCTTCCATACCCTAGGGCCCCTGGGACAGAAATTTTCAACATCAAAAAGTGTCATCTTAGTTTTGAAATGTGGATGACTCCATCTGCTCCTGTAGATACCCCAAGGACAAAAAGCTGATGCCTCATTGCATTTACATGACAAGAGTGCATCTCCAAAGAGATTCTTTTTAAAAAGAAATAATGAAAAAGATGAGTGTTACTTCGTCTCTCACAGTGACAAAGACTACATTTAGGGCAGATTTCAAATATCAATTTTTGGTTTTCCTATTTCCAGCCATTAAGGATTCAAAACATTGAAGGCCAGTGTATTTGTTTCCTTTTGCTATAACACATTTCTATAAATTTAGTGGCTTAACAAACAAGAGACATTGATTCTTTGATGGTTCTGGAGGCTAGATGTCCAACAAGAACTCTCACCACACTGAAACCAGGGTACCAGGAAGGCTGTGATTCCTACAGAGGCTCTCGAGAGAGTCTGCTCCTTGGTGCTCTCGGCTTCTGCCGGCTGCGGTCATTCTTTGGCTCGTGGCCACATCACTGCAACCCTGAGGGTCAGCATCTTCACAGCCCTCTGCTCCCGTCTTCACACTGCCTTCTCCTCTGTGTGTGTTCCAATCACATCTCCCTCTGCCTCCCTTTTGTAAAGATTTATGTGATTGCATTTAGGGCCCAGAACAATTTCCCTATCTCAAATCTCTAAACTAATCCCATCTGTAAAGACTCTACCATGCAAAGTATAGTTTTGGGTTCCAGGGATTAGAATCTGATATCTTTGTTTTGCCATGATTCAGCCTACTACAACTAGTAATGAAAAAAAAGGAATCATTTTGTTTAATAACTATAATATAATAAAAAAAGAAACTTTACTTATCGATTATCCAACAAATGGTCCCTGAGCTCTATTAAATTACAGGCACTGGGGTCAGAATGCACAAGCATACAGGCCTCCTGACCTCAGGAAAACTGACATAATCAACCAATCACACAGAAAAATGCCACATTTTAACTGTGGCAAGAACCAGGAAGAAGGGCAAGGCTCTAGCTCCTGGCAGAGGTAGGGGTGGCAGTGGTTAGCAGGTCTGGGAAAGTTCTCTATGGAAATGGCATTTGAGTCAAAGCCGGAAGGATAAATAGGACTGACTGGGTGAAAAGCAAAAGAGAATTCCAGGAAGAGTGAAGCGAATGTTCAAAGGGCCTGTGACCAGAAATAACAAGAAAAAATACACTAGACTGAAAATAGTGAGGCAGGGCATAGTATGAACCAGTAGCAGAGGTCCCCTGGAGCCCGGCCTCCAGGATTATCAATTCCTTCATAAGGAATTGGCTCTCTTGGCTAAAGAGAAGTCCTGAGGAACCACCAGATTTGGATTTGAAAAGATCACTCAGGCCACAAGTGCAGAAATGAGGGGTGAGGGGAGCAAAGTGGGTGTGGCAGAATCGCTATTTTCATTCTAAGAGTCGGGAGCTGAAACACCACACTACTCAATTTCAAAAGGCTTTTCTACTTTCCTGGCCTTCTGGGACAGCAAAGCCTGGCTCCCAAGCTTGCAGGCATCACTCTCAGCCCAGGGACTCGCCAGTGGCTGTGAGAGCTGCTGCCTTCCCACATCCCACCTGCACGCCACCCCGTTTGCACGTCCCCATTGTAGGGACCCCTCTCATCCATCTTTGTACCCATTCCAACCTCAATTTCAGGACTTGACACATGATGGTTTCTGTGTGAAAGGGAAAATAATAAAAATTTCTCATCTTTCTTTCTCAGAGTAGGAAGAAATGGCTTGGCCAGCCTAGCCCTCAGAATGAGGAACAGTGTTAGCACACAGGTCCCCTCTGTGAAATCCAGGTTTTAGGATGATAAGAACACCATAAAACATGTCCAAACAAAACTGTGAGAACACAGGAGATGGTGGCAAGAGAGCTGAGGAACAGCACCAAGTCAGAAGGCCGGAAAGCCAGGAGCAATAGAGCTCTGTGGAGGTGGCTGAGGCTGGAGAAACATGATGCGATCCAGACAGGTTTCTGGGAACAGGGACCCACATCAGCGGCAGGACACGTGTGCATTCCCTGTCTAGAGGATTGTGTCCATAGAAAGAAGACAGAAAAAGACAAATGGATGTAAGCACCTGGAAGCCTTTAGGGCTGGTAGGTGATCACAACAATGAGGGGTGCCCTTCTGCTTCCCTGCACCTACTTGGCACCTTTGTCCAGATCAAATTAGGGGACACAAAAACACTTCTATAAAAGGTATCTGATTGGGAATATCTAGTCTGGAATAACTAAAATAAGGAGATCATTTTTCCAGGTAATTATCAAAATTCAGACTATAACCCAAAACTCTTAAATCCTGAAATTTACTTCTTTCTACTAAGCTATTAAATCCCCAATGGAGCCAACACCGGGTTCATTGTGCAGACTCCCAATTAATCACAGTAGAAAGCACTACTTGCCAAGTGAAAATCCTCTATTTTGAATTCTTAATCCCCCCACCAGCTGAGTTTACCACAAAGACATGAATATATAATTGAGACATAAAGAAAACATGCCACCAAATTAAACTGCCCTGATTTTGCATCAATAAATTCTTTCTCAAATAACATGAAATGAAGATCTCTCAAAAGCGAATGTGGTGCTCCAAAAACTCCAGGAGTGAATTCCTCTGCTGAGCCAAGCTCTAGCGGAAGCCAATTAGATTTCATACCAACGTTAGACATTTATTTACCACGGGCGACATTCAACAGGAATATGTCTCAACATATACTCCAAGTGGTGACACCTCAAAGTCTAAATTAGCCTGGAGACATCAGAAACAGGGAGTCTTCTCATTTGTATGTGGACTCTCAGGTAGGAGGCTGCTGAGGACCTGAGGGCTGGGGACTGCTTCCTGAAACTGTCATGCATCCTCGGCAGCATCCTCACCCTCTCTGCCATGATCATCACCATGACAGCACAAAATCCAGTACCACACCCTCTATTTGCTAGGACACAAAGAGATGCACCTTAACTATACTATGGAAGAAGAATCATTATTACAAATTCAGATGTAAGACATACATTGTAGTGCTTTTGAAAATTGACTTGTTGATAGAAAAGTCTTTTGCAATCTTTCCCCTTTGCATCTTAACCATGCAAGGGACATAGAACCAGTTGGGATTGGATATGTTCTTTCCTTCCAGTATATCTCTTTTCTACCCAAGATTTGTTGACCTAAGTGTCTGTCATATTCTTTTCCACTGACAATCTTTTGAGTATTTGTCCATTGTCAAAACAATGTAACATGCACTTCCTTGAGAAAGAGAAGTAGCATTCTAGCAGGACAACAAGAAAAAACAAGCCTATTGGAAGCCATCTGGTTTCACCTGAAACTGAGATGCAGCCTACCTTTCTAGCCATATAGTGAGTGATTTCACCCCAGGAACTCTGCCCTGTGACCACATTAGCTTCCTCACTTTTCCTCCAACACACCATACACATTCACCCTTCCAAGATTTGGACACTCGATTGCTCCTGTTTGGGATGCCAGATCCCCTAAAAGAAAACCAAAAACTCCACTGTCCATTCAAGACCCTCATGAAACATAACTTTGTAGTTTTGTCTAATCTTGCAGGTAAATTCAATTACTCTATTTCAGTGTAGTCATAGCATTTATATGCTCAAACATCCGAATCCCTGTTACCTTATAAGACAGGTATTTGTTAGTATAGTGGTCTCCTCTGCCGGACAGGGCAGGAGCTCTGTATGAATCTTTGTGTCCCCAGGACCTGGCTTCAAAACACTGTTAAATGGAATTCAACAGGGTCAGTAGAGTGTCTTTGACCTGACAACAGATGGATGGAAACCTTCCTCATCAACTACTCCCCATGCCCTAAGAAGCTATGCACTTTAATTTTATTAAGAAGAGAGGAATGACCAGAATCTTTGGGTCTTTTGAGTGTCTAAGAATCTTCTCCTAACAGTCATGGCATCCAAGTCAGCTGCTCTTGATATTGCTGTATATACACTCTGTATGGGGGACCTTCTGAAATTAGGAATACAGTAATGAGGAAAATTTTGGATATATTATAGGATTAGCCAGATCCTTAGTGGTGGGTCATGAGACCATAAAGAGACCTCATCCAACCCTTAATTAAGATCTTCTTCAAGTGCAGCTTGAATAAATCAGCACTCTGATATGGGAATGGGAGTCTAAGGGGATATATCTTGAAAAAGCTGATTATTCAGGATCTGGTGTTTGTCCTTTCCCCAAAATAAATGACATTTCTCACTTGGAAGCTGCAGAAAGAATCAAGATCCAGAAGGAATCAGAGCCATGTTTCTCAATCCTACGGTGTTAGAATCTGAGGCCGCTCAGAGGCAGCCCAGACTCCCTGGGGAAAAGCACCTAAGGGGTAAGAACTCAGGGGCTGCTTACAGACTTCTCCATGGGAGCCCGAACTGCTTACCTGGAGAGATGCTGCCTGACTTCTGTAAGTGCTTGCTGTAAAGCAATAAGGGTCATCTAAACTTTCTGCTCCATTCTCTATGAATGGGTGTGAAAAGCTAGAACAGGGGACCCTATTTTTATCTACTCTTCCGCAAAAGATGCCAAGTTTTCCAAACTCTGTAGGGAACATGAGGACCCCTTCCTAGCCATACCAAAAGGAAAAGAAAATGCCATTATTAAACGAATATGACTTTTACTCTGGCATTTTGCTGAGATTACTTTAGACTTTACATTTTGCCCTACTTGGCTTAGCAGACAGATAATGCTTCAGATGGGTTTACTGAAATGTGCTCTAGCCTTTCTGTCAATTTTTGTCCCTCTGTTGTCAGTAACTGCTTCAGGAAATTTTAAAACTCACCAGGTAGAGCAGAGTTGCCTCATCTGCATGCTGTCTAGATAGTATACATCAATTTCAGGTAAAATGTCCTACTTCCTTGTCATTCTCCAGGGTGCTTTGAGGAGAGCTCCAATTTTGTAGTGGAATTTAATTTCCTGACTTTTTCAAAGTTCTATCAAATTTAGATACACAGTCTTATGACCAGACCAAATATACATTTTCATCTATTTCTTGAATGGGACTGGAAAAAGAGAGGTCATTTGCAAGCAGTTTGGGATGATAAGTATGCCCCACTATCCGTCACACAGGGCTACTGACATCTGGAGAACACAGATGTTCTCAGAAGGTGACTTCAGTCTATTTAGAATTGGATCATGATGTTTTCCTCTACCATGGCCTCAGCTTGAATGGCAAGTGTTGGTGCAAAGATCTGCAGAGCTCTCCGGGAGCCTTGTCCTGCCAGAAGGGCATGGTGCCTTCTGGGTGACATGTCTGGAGACACAGAAAGCTTTGCTTTCAAAGTAAGGATTAGGTCACATTATTTCCTTTGATATTTAGTGTTTCAAATTTCCTTCAGTTCAGATTCAGAGTGCGGAGGGGTCTCTGGGGTGTAGGTATCTAGAAATTAAAAGTTATTATTCCTGTTCTCTGAATCATCATAACGAGCTTTGCTTGACAAGGTCAACTAATTATTCAGGATTGGAAAGAAACAAGGTTGTATATATCAGGTGGGTAAGAGAGAGAGTCAGAAACAGGGAGACAATCAAAGGTAAATGAGGGGCTGATGTGGCCATATAGCCATTATTTGCAAGTCGCTGCCTGGGCTGGATATCTCCCTAGTCTAGTCCCCTCCTTTCTGGAATTACATTAACACACAAACTGAACAGAATGTCCTGGCTTCTTTCCCTCATTCCTGCCCTATTCCATAGACATTTGTGTTTCCCTTCTTTACCTGAGCTTTGGAGCTGTTCAACTCCAAAGGCAGGTAATTAACTATCAAACAATAGCAGGGATTTTCAGATTAATTCTGCCCAGCAAGAAATAGGAAAACTCATTTTACCAAACAAAAGGGAGGGGCTGATTAGATACTCCAGTGACAAAAGAGAAACCTAGATAGGGCCTGGAAAAACCGATAAAGAGGCTAAAAGCTTTTTAAACATTTTTTATGACACTAATATCCCTGTTTTTATAAGCACTGTATTCTACTGTTCTCTGTCATGCAAATGTGTCTCTAAGTGAGAGTGAAGTCCTGCAGGTACACCAGTCAAAACTGAGAAGTCAGTTTTCCATGCTTGGATAGGGAGGACCTTTCTTAACACCCTGCGTACAACCATGGCACACTGTTGCTCTACCACCATTCACAGATGGGGCCTTTGAGACGTCTTCTCAAGCTGTCCTTAATTAGGCAAACAATTCATTCCCACTGAGTGTTTTATCCACTCTGTGTTTTCCAAGAGGTAACCTTGTCCAAGGGAACAATGGAGACAGCAGTATGGCTTTCTCAGATGTACAGGGTGCTTGGTTTGGTAGCAGGAGTAAGAGGGTGAGAAGAATAAAATATTCAGCTAGACTCCAGAGAGAATCACTTATTAATTACATTTATTAAACAGAAAACCCTAAGGTCAAAGAGATGGAAATCATTAGACCTAAATGTTAATAAATTTTAGATGAATCTCCCCAACTCTGGACAAAAAGATTATGTTCTGGACATGCAAATCCACTGGTGGTATTTCTCACATTTCACATTTGAAGGGAGTATTCAAGGCATCTCAAAGTCAAGAAGTCCAGGTATCTGAACTCATTCCCCTCTGCTGATGAGTCAGTTTTGCCATGTGATCTTTAGACATGTTAGTATTCATTTCCCCTGAGCTCACAGGTAGAAATCTCGGTGTCCCGGTGGAGTCATCACCCCCATGCTCACATTTAACCAACCCTTGAACTCCGCCTGTTCTCCTACAGGTACATCCTTGGACTCCAGACTCTTCTCTGTCTAAGCTAACCTAGGAACTCCATTACTCCACCTTTTTAAACAATTGAAGCTAACCTGGGAACTCCATTACTCCATCTTTTTCAACAATTCTCTCTTGTTTTTAAAGGAGTATCATCTTTTTAAAAATTTCCATCCTCTTTCAAAAATTTCACTCTCCTTTCTACAATATACCTAGCCCGTCAAGCCATGGAAAGCCATTCTAGTTTTAACACCTGCTGATCCATAATGGTAACCCTTTATAGCACCACCCAATAGAGCTTTTTACAATGGACGTTCACATAAATGTTCTCTCTCTGCACTGTTCAACGCAGGAGTGCAGTAGTTTGGGTGTTTGTTCCTGTAGATCTCATGTTGAAAGTTGATTCCAAAATTGGAGGTGGACGCCTAATGGGAGATGTCTGGCCATGGAGATGGAGTATAAATAGATAAATGCAGGTTAGTGGGGCAAGTGAGTTCTTGCTTTATAAGCTTCCTCGAAAGCTGGGGGTAAAAAGGAGCCTGGCACCGTCCCTGCTCTCTCTGGCTTTTTCTCTCACCATGCTATCTCTGCACATACTGGGTCCCCTTCACCGCATGCCACGAATAGAAGCAGTCTGAGGCCCTCTCCAGATGCAAATGCTGGTGCCAAGCTTCTTGTAAAGGCTGCACAATCATAAGCCAAATAAACCTCTTGTGTGTGTGTGTGTGTGTGTGTGTGTGTGTGTCTGAATTACCAGCCTCAGGCATTCCTTTATAGTAATGCAAAATGAACTAACACAAGGGAACAGCGGTCCTGCTTGACTATGTAAGCACTTCAGTGTGGCTAGTGTGACTGAAGAAGTAAATTTTAAATGTTATTTGGTTGTAGCTAATTTAAATTTAATTTTAAATAGCCACGCTGGCAAGTAGCTACTTAGCTCAGTTCTCTTTTCTCCCTGTTTCTGCTGCCTTCCCCTCCATCTCCCTCCCACACTGGTTCCAGGGTCACCCTCCTCCCCAAGGATGGGCTTCGCTCCTAGCTTGCCCCAGAGACTTGCCCTATGTAGCCGCCTTGGCATGACTGTCTGCGAGAACTAACCATATCGGATCAGGACCACAGGGGAAGAAAATCCAGTACAGAGAACTAGCGGGTAGATGGGATATTTGACAGTAAGGGGAAAGACATACCGCAGACCTGAATCAGCTTGTGCAATGCTGTGAGATGCCGTTACCTTCCTTCTGTGTGGGTTTATTTAGATATGAAGCTGACTTCATATACATAAATACACATACTCACAGGCAGAATATCAATTTCATTCCTTTTTGTTGTTGCTGTTTTTATTTCTTTTTTTAAATGATCATAATACCATTTTGAAAACCTAATATGCCTAACTTTTATTCCAGAAGCATTGCGCTCAGGGCTGAATAGCAACTTCAAATCCAGATAGTCAGCTTCTGCCGGGGGAATTAGGGTTTATGTTCAGTATAATAAACGATCCCAAGATAAATATATTTCTTTCCTTTTTATTTTTTATTTTTTTTTGTAATCCAGGATGGGGGTGCATCCTCTTTCCAATACAGAAACACAAGAGTCTGGCTCTATTTAGTTTGTCTGATTGCTTTGAAGAGGGGGTCAGTTCGGCTCTGAAAAAACTATGGTCCTCTATTCATTAAAGTGTCAATAATACTCAGTCCAGGCATATCGACGGCGGATTAGCTTGGGCTGAGTCTGTGTACAAGACCAATGCCTTTTTTAACCCAGCTTGTTTCCAGATCAATACACCCATCAGCATTCGAAAATTAGCCCAAGATGAGATTCCAATACTTGAGGTGGTGTGTCATGCGAAGAGGGCACCCAGCCAAGTCACAGATGTAAACACCTAGCCGGGGATTAGACATTTTCCATTAGCCTGGACGTGAGTGAAGATTGATGTAGACTCCATCCTCTCACCCCTCCCATCATCTCACCCCCATAAACACCCAGCCGTCTCTCTTGGAGCCCATATAAGATCGTCTGGCTCTAATTCTAGCCATTTGCTTGGATAAGCATTTATTAAATGTTCACTTTGTATAAGGCATTCTGGCAGGTGTTCAGGGCAGGGGTGTGGGGGTGTGCATCAGTGGGGGGACTGAACAAAGAAAATGACAAAAATATGATCCTGTTTTCAAGGAGGCATTAGCACTTTTCACAATTCCTTCCATTTTCCAGTTCCATAAGGCCCTGCTTCCTAAAGCAAATGTCTCTAATAGTTCCTAGTTCCCAGTCTCTCATTGTCAATGCTAGGCATTCTTTTCTCAACACTAAGTGTGCAGGGGTTGGGGCAGGACAGGAGAAGGGCTGAGCAATGGCTTCCAAAGCACCACCTGGTAGAGTATGCAGATGGTGGCACTGGGGCGTTCACCAGCCCTCCCCACAGAATGGAGAATTTTTGGTCTCCCTATCCACAATAAAAAATGTATTTTATATTAAAAAATGTACACAAACTGAAACAAAAATCTCACATGGCAAAACCTACTCCACTCTTTGTAATACACCCTGATACCTTCTATGCAATTCTATTTTCTTTAAAAATGCTGTTTGCATGCATCAGTTCAAAAGTATTCATTTATAGAATCACTTTTTAAAGAGCCATTATAATTTCCTTTGGGTAAGAAAGAGTAAGCAAAATATAATAAAAACTCGGCAGGACCAAACTTGGGCCACAGCGTTAGGGATTCCCACGTCCCCTGGTATACGCTCTGCCCAGAGCCAGGTCCAGTATCGCCTGGTTCTCGCGTGTCCTCCTCTCAGTCCTGCTCACCCTGCCTCACTCAACAATGCTGATCACGTCCCAAGTTCCGCCTTCCCCTACTGTCAAACAGCGGGCCTCCCCTTCCTTCTTCCAGCTTACTTCAGTTCTTCTTTCACAAGCCGCCTTCCTTCCTATTCTGTCTCTAACCAATCATCCCATAGCTCTTTACCCTTTTCTTGAACACACCAACAAGGGGACTGGAGGAAGGAGCCCCTAGGAGAGGAGTGTGTCGCCCTGGAGTTGCACGTCCCTGTGAAGGGGCCTTGGGATCAGCCTGGGAAAGGGCCCCAGCACTGGATCTGGCATGCCACTGCTCAGGGACTACACTGCTGACATCACAAAATAAGATATCTGGCCCACTGGAAAGGTTGCTAAAAAAATATAAAAATTACAAGAGTCCTAAAAAAGAAGAAAAGAAAAGAAAACTCAACAGCTGAAATAGCACCTGTATGTGCCAGGTCCTCTTCTAAGTGTTTTCTATGTCAGTACATGTACCATTCAATCCTCACATTGGCCCCCTTTACAGAAAGAGAACCCTGAGACACAGTAATCACTTAATGTCTCACAGCCAGAAAGTGGCCAAGTGTGATGCCAGCTCTTGCTCACTAACTAGGAATCCTTCAACCAGGTTAAGTGGTGTCTGAATGCCCCAGGACTGGTTCTGCCTGGGAATGGAGGTGAGCTCCATTCCCAGGGTCTGAGAGAGTAGAACCAACACACATATTCTCTCTCTCTCTCTCTCTCTCACACACACACACACACCCACACACATACAAGGCCTCATGAGCCAGGAGCCAGGGGAGGAGAAGAAGGCCAGGAGAGTCGGGATGGAATCAAATCAGGGAGAATCAGACACCAGTATTACAGGGAAGAAATGGCATCTAAAACCCCTGGCTGGGAGATGAGAGAAGGTGCAAGGGAGCCGGAAACAAGCAGGTATTTGTGAAGGATGCAGCTGAAGGCAGTGCCTAGTGCATCCTGGTTGGCTCTGCTTCCTTTCAAGGCTGAAGGGGGGCATAGCATACTTGTACCTTCAAAAGTGCATTAAAAGTCTGGTTTTAAACACAACACAATCTTGGAATTGCATGAAATTTAAAAAAGAAAACCCACTAAAACTTAGGGGAGAAAAAAGTCAAGAAAAGCAATAATTAAAAGATAATTTCCTGAGAAAATATATTATTGTAACAAAAATGAAAAAAAAAAAAACAATTCCTAGTTCAACTCAATGAAAATGACTGGAAAATTTAGCTTCTAACTGCAAAATGACAACCAGAAATGTGCCCTGGACCCTAGATGCATAGAACAAGGAGAACTCATCTCTGTTGAGGATCAGAGAACAAACCCTTACCTGAAGGCTCTCCAGGCTGGCCAGCCAGATCTCCCCGCCAAGCCCCGCCGACCTACCTTGCACAATGAGATGGACCCTAGAGGTCTTTGGGTGGTTGTCTGTCTGCACCGAGCAGGTGTACGGGCCCTCGTCATACACATCCACGTTCTGGATCTCAATGCTGTACTGCGTTTGGGTGTTGCTCAGGAGGACCACGCGCGGATCCAGGCACCACTTGTCATTCCCAGCATAGAGGATGGTGCTGCGGTTCAGCCAGGCCACCCGGGTGACCCGGTTGTCAATAGTGCACCTGAAGGGAAGACCAGACAGGTACGTCAAGGGACTGAGAGATGACAGCAGCCATCAGTGGTGGGTCCTCATGGCAAGGCTAGAATATCTTATCTTTCTCCCTTCCCCCAACATATACATTTCCTTTGATTTGTCAGGGGTGGACTTTTCTGGAACACAGCAAAGGCCTTATGGGATTATAGCCTCAGAATGCTGCTCAGTGCTTCTCAAACCACTTGAGCACAGAACCACTTCAAATACGATCTCAGTTATAACCTAGAGGTATCTTGCATGCCCAGGATGGCTGAATACTTCGAATACTACCAGTTCTCCCTTTGCTCAAGGATTTGGGTGATGATAATCCTTCACATTTATGTCTAGGTGTTTAGGGTGCACTACAGCATTCAATACTTACGATAACCCTATGAAGAATATTTTATTGGAAAAAGCTTAGAAGAGCACAGAAACTAAACTAAACTAGTTGTCCAAGTCACACAATAAATGTGTGTTAGATCAGAGACCCAACTTTTAGCGACTAAACATCATTCCTCTCATCTCAGAATAGCAAATTCCCACAGAAGGCTTCTGCAGTCAAAACTAAATACAGATCACCACTATCGCTATTCATCTTCATTATACCCAGGGGCAGAAATGTTCGGTTACTGCTAGACTAAAGCCACTTTCCAAAATCTCAAAACTGTCTGCACATATAAAAATAGATTTTCTTTCTTTTATTTTTGCATCTGGAGTCCTCGAATTGTGGAAGCTCCCTTCTCTTTTCTACACTTTTAAATTTCCCAGCAACTCTCGCCAAGTCCTCATCATGTCTTTCTGTCTGTATTCATTTCCCTCTCTTACTACAGCAAGTCTGTTCCATGGCCTTAGGCTAAATTTACAAACACAGTGTCCTGATCCTGACTATAATGCTGGAAATAACAGTGCAACGGAGGGTGTATAATGATGCCTCAAATGTATACCTTATTTTGCAGTGTACAAAGCACTTTTACAGCTCAACGTCTCCTTTGATTTTTTGCAACAAATTTCTGAGGTTGACACTGTTACCCATTCTCTGCTTTAAAGATCATGACTCTAGGGTTCTGAATAGCCTGATGACTTGTCCAAGGAATGAGGCTAAAAGTATAGAAGTCAGACCTCTCAGCCAAGTCTTCTAATTCCTGGTCCTGTGTGAGACTCATAAGGTGCAAAGGTGAATTTTTCACTGGGGATAGGTGATGGCTTCTATTGGATTCTCAAAATGGTTTGTGACCATAAAAACTCTAACAACTGCTATTGTACACACCTGCTTCTTCAGGAGACCCCTGTCCCCATGAGAAATCCTGTACTGTGCATCCTTTCTGCTTTGCTTATGTAAATGTCTCAACATTATGGAACGATCACTTAGGTGTAGATGGATAGTTTGCTGAGAGCTCTGGTGGGAAATACTGCCCAAAAAGAAACACTTTGGCATAGGTGTCCAACAAGGTTTTTGCAGCTTATCGCATTTTCTGGCAATGCAGATGAGATGCGGGCTCTCGCTGGCACCATTCTGATACAGCTTGGAAATGAGTGAAGGCCTACCTTGGAGAAGGTCAGGGGACTCTCTCTCAAAGTGCACATGGACTACTTATATTAGAATCACAGGAGAGGTTTATGACAGATTCTTAGTCTCACCCTCATTCTACTGATTCAGAAAATCTGGGAATTTATAACAACATCTCAGTTGGGTCATACACACACTAATGTTTCAAAACCACTAATATGGAGCAGTGTGTCTAGGACAACTTATATCATTTGTGGGGCCCAGTGCAAAATAAGAACACAGGGTATTTTGTTCAAGCATGAAAAAGGATTTCAAGGTGGTGATAACAGATTTCTATGGAAATAAACAAAGTTGTGAAGCCAGCTCCGCATGTTTCTCAAGCTTTACTGTGCACATTAGGCCCCCTGGGGATTTTGCTGAAGTGCAGATGCTGATTCAGTAGGTCTGAGGTAGGGTCTGGGATTCTGCACTTTTAGTAAGCTCCCAGGTGATGCCAGTGCTGATGGCCCCCGGTCATTCCTTAAGTCGCATCTAGAAGTTCATATCTAGACATGAGCTTTATGCACATTAGGGTTTAAGAAGCACTGAGCTAGCACCACACTACACAAAAGTGTGGCTAGCAAACCAGCAACATCGGCATCATTTGGGTGGGAGCTCGTCAGAAATGCAGAATCTCAGGCCTCCTCTCAGAGATAACAAATTTGAATCTGCATTTTAATAAGATGTCCAGGTAACTTGAATGCACATGAAGTTTGAGCTGGTCAAGAGTATGCTCCAAGCCTTTCTTGTGGCTTTGATGAGAATATCCAGAATGGACTCTGAGGGTGAACAAGAAGGAGAAAAGTGCAGTCAATGGAGGGTGCACCTGATGTTGTACCTTCCTTCCCTTATGCTCCTTGCAGACCCCATGACTGTTATCTGGTACTGCCTTGTCTGAAACACGAATTTGGAACGGCATAGGTTTGAAATCTCTCAAGAACAAAAACACACTTTGCAGCTTGCTTTGCTAGTAATGTATCTAGGATAGCTTATATTAATAACCTGAAGGGTGACCACTGCTCTGACCTTCACTTGGGTCCAAGCACAAAACTGGATGAATTCACGTTCACGGTCAATGTTAATTGACTACATGAGCCCATTATATGCACTATTTTATCATCTCACAAACTTGGTTGGGTTCACTTATTGCCAGTTTACAGACAAAATTAGCTGAGGCTGAGAAACATTAACCATATTGACTGAAACCATGCTGATATTAAACTGCAGAACCAGGATTCATGCCAGTTTTTGTTTTGTTTTGTTTTCCAAATTTAGTGTTCTTATAGGGCCTCCCAAAAGAACACCCAAATCAGTTCTTCTCAAATTCACCATGCATCAGTATCGCCTGAAAGATCTGATTAAAAAGAGATTCCTGGGACCTTACTCCATGGGTTTCTGATTCAGTAGGCCCAGGCAGGGCCTGGGAGGCTGCATTTCTGACAAAATTCCAAGTGCTGCTGATGCTGGTCCGAAGAGCTCGCTGAGAACCTCTAACTTAGATGTGTGTTTCCTGGCAAAATGCGAGTTGCAGAGTGAACAGGCACTAGGAAAGCACCCTGGTATGAAACAGTTTTCCAACACTGTACAGGATAGAACTTTCCCATAACCTGTATGTTCTGGGGAACCAGAAGCAAAGTCCTTTTTTTTCCTCCCCAGGAGCTGAAATCTGACAAGTACCAGGTGAGTGGCCACAGTGCAGGAAACGCTGACTGACAAACACTAAACCGCTTGAATAATTATTTTCGATGCCCACAATGGGGATCTCACAACCTCCCAATGAATACAAGAGGACTGTCCTGGGCTTCCTTGTGAGCATCTAATTATTGAAAATTGACAGAAATGGAAGCCATTCCCCAACACTGCACCGCACTACAGGGCCAGAGTGGTTCGTCTGCAGATGCACCACCGCTCAGAACGCAGCCAATTTCCAGCATGGTTTTGCGGCCACTGTGATAGACTACTCTGAGAAGTTGGCACAGTTCCAGCTGCGGTTCTGAGCACATCCAAGGTCATGTTTAGATGTCCAAACTGTCACTGCTGGGTATCAGTCTTGCTGAATCCCCACGGAACGAACGCCGGCTTCTGCAGAGATGGATCACAAAGGTACCTCGGCGGCCAACTCTGTCGCCTCCTCACACCTGCCCCCATCTATCTGTCTCATTTATCCAGTCTCCTCAACAATGCAGAGGACACATTGCTCCTAGGTTAAAAAAAGAAAAGTGAAAATGAGCCTAATTGCTTTCTCAGCCACAGAGAAGGAGCTGGAGGTGGGAAATTCAGACAACAAGTTCTCTCTTTTCAGAGACAGCCCTCGACATAGTCCTTCTACAAAACTGCTCCTGAAACATGCTACGGTACCTCACCTCTCTCAGGATGGTGGTTAACTTTGGTGATTAAGTCAGAGTGAGTAAGGTTTCAAACTCCACTGTCCCTGACTCATCCAGGTGAGCTGAGCTGGAGATGGCCGCTCATCAGATATTGAGGAATAGTCACAAGTCAATGCAATGTAGGCCAACAAGAGGTAGGAGATGGGTGATCAAAAAGGTGGGATGTTCTCAGACCAGACCTGCAAAGCCTCTCCCCTTTTGTCCACAGCCTCCAGATATACCGCCCTCCCACTGCTGGCATCCTCTCTGCCCATCCTGTCACATATATGAAGAATAGAGGAACAAGCTTTGTACCCCTAAGGATTCTGGACTGGGCCCTGCAACTCCAGCTCCCTTATGTCCTCCAGCTTCAATGTTGCCCTCCAGTTGCCCCACCCTGCAGCCGTCTGGCAGTGGTCATTAGCCGTCTGTGTCTCTGTGAATGGTTTTCCCATCAGCATCCCTCCTGCGGCCCTCCCCTCCTGGGTGTGGCCCCTGTGGACAGCCCATGGCCTAGGATACTCAGCATCCTGGAAGAATCCAGACAAAGAGAAATAAAGGCTGGAAAGGGCATTTGTTTTCCATTTCAGTGCTGAGCCACAGTCCCCTTCTTAGTCTGAGTGTGTCTGTCTGTACCATGTTCCTTTTTTGGATAAGTGTCTTTTTTTAGAGAATAGGCCTGTACCATTTGAGCAGGGATTATTGAGGGTGCCTCACCTGTGTCAATATTCAGGATGTATTTGGCCAAAAGAGGATCCAGCCACATGTGCACATGCTCACCCGTGCATGGAACTCAGAGTATGGAGAAAGAACACTGCCATACCTGTAATTTTCTGCAGCTGCACCTATTGTTCCAATGCTCTAAAAATGCAACCCTCTGTGTCCTGAATATCTTTCTGATGAATAGTTGTTTTATTACATATGCTGCATTTATACATAGAGGAAAAGCAAAAATAAATGATTAAGCAAGCCCAAGATGTGCACTGCAGAAATAGAACCATAAAAGTATGGACTCAGGTCCTGAAGCTACTTTTGGATTTAGGATGAGAGAAGAGACAGAGAGAGATGGGGGGGGGGGGGGAGAGAGGGGGGGGGGAGAGAGAGAGAGAGAGAGAGAGAGAGAGAAGAACCTGGGAATTGGAAGAAAAAAAAAAAGCGAGAGTGTCTGCTTGGAAACTTCTAAAGATGAGCAAAGAGAGTGTTGAAATAAGGAGAAAGATTATTGAAGAAAGAGAGAAAAATCCAGGCTTGGCCTTCCTTAAACACACCTGCCTGAAGATCTGAGGGCAATAATGGATCCAGACAGTGTGCGGTCCAACCATTCCTTCTATCAAATGGCCTTTTAACTGCGTCTGAAAGGCAGCACATCTCAAGCAATGCTTGAAAATACAGCAAAATAAGTGCTTCCGCCCTTCGCAGCACCTGGTCACAATTGCCTCTTATCACACAGAAACGCTCCAGCTGCCCCTAAGTTTGGTTCCTCTGAGCATTCTGCTTGTGCCCCGCCCCTCCCCTCAAGCATAACAGGGGAACATCACGACGCAAATGGCTCAGCAATACCCACACATGCTGCCACGGGGTTGGCGTGTGCATCTTCCACATCTGCTCTTGCGAGAAAGTGTTCTCTGGGGGAAACCAAGAAATTAACAAAACAGGATACTTCACCATGAATACACTGAACATTCAGATATCAGCTAGCACCTTACTCCTTTATTGTAAGAGAAAGCTTCACTACTGAGGCTGCTAATTTTGACCCTACTGGATTTCTTTTAGACTGTAAACTTGTGTGGAAGTTTACAAAATTGATTTGGGTCATAGAGAGACAAAAATACTAGACTTAGACTCACATTGCACACTGTTCTTACATCTCCATTTTTGCATTACACAAGCAAACGGAGGTATGCCATGGAATCTTTCCTAGCTATGAAAATAAGAGGACTAATCATGCCTAGGTAGAAGCAGACAGCACACTTACAACACAGGTGAAAGGATTAGGGGGAGGAAAAATGAAACAAAACCAAAAGCAGTGGCACACACTGCACTATGAGTCCCACACCACTAGTAGGTAGTTGTAGCCAGAGAGAGGCTCAGGGAGAGCGAAGAGAATAGGGTCTGAAGTCTGACTGTTACAAGGAATGTCCCACCTCTGTTTCTGACGCCCCTCAGGCCTCAGAGAGGTTATCTCACTCCACTGGGTTTCATCTAAATCACCTGCAGTAGAAATAACCTCTCTTCTTGCACGGGGTTAATGAGAAGATTAAATGGAAACATGCATGTAAATACATTCTTTTGTTTATTGTAAAAATTCAACAGACAAATCTATTGTACTGTCTATTACATGTACTGCTTTCTCATCTTAGGGATGTAACATTGCTGACTTGATTGATTTTAAGTTCTTGAAAAGCAAGGATCATGTCTAATTTTCACTTGTGTCTCTACAGAACATTGTGTAGAGAACAAAGTAAGCACACAATAAATATCTGTCCACTGATTAATTATTTGATTAAAATCTCCCATCTTTCACAAACTCCCGAGAGATAAAAGACCATGAGGCCTGCATCCAATAAAGGTCCAGTTTGTGGGTATAATTACTCTGCATGTCCCCGCCAACCTGCACCCACAAATGCAAATGCACACATCTCCCCCAGTGCCTGGTCATTATGTGTGAGCACGTGCAAGGAGGCAGTCCCCCTCCACTTCTGTAATGTCTTAGGGATAAATCAAGAAGCCTTTGCTCTGTGGACCTCCAGAAAGATTCTCCATAAGCACATCTACCATCTGTCCTTCCTGTCCCTGTCAAATACAGTAGCGTCCTCTCAAAACAAACTCTGTTGAGTTTGGTGGGCCACGACTTTTCCGAAATGAATGGCACAACACTTTGATTTGTACCCAAGACAAAGGCCCCATACTAATTTAAATGCTGAAACAAGAATGGGCTTGCTCAATAGGTCATGTCTTATTTGTAAGTCATAACTTCCACAAGCCGTTTTTTGATTCAATAACTGTTACACACATGTAGTCAAGAACTCTAAATTCTACACTCTAGCAAAAGGTAATCTGGGCAATGTGGGGCATCTTCATCATCTCATGGAACCACACACAGTAGAGCCTTTTGCTCCTAGGTGACCAAAGTTAGGTAACCTGGAAGTTTTTCTTTCCTTTTCTTTCCCTAGCATATTCAAAATAGTCCAAACACACATGAGCGTCTCTGGAATCCTGTCATGGAGACCAGCCTTTCATAAAGGAAAGAGCCCAGAAGTGCCAAGAGAAAGTTCAGTGGGAATTCACGCTGAACTCCATCTGCCATTGGAGCTTGGGCTTCAGTCAGTGATCCCTACAAAGTTCCACCTCACTTTCTGTGATGATTAATTCTCTGTGTCAATTTGACTGAACTATGGGATGCCGGACAGCTGGTAGCACGTTATTTCTGGGTGTGTCTGTGAGGGTGTTTCTAGAAGAGATGGTCAGCAGACTTCGTAAAGAAGAGCCACCCTCCCCAGTGTGGGTGGGCACCATCTAATCCACTGAGGGTCTGGATAGAACGAAAGAGTGGAGGAAGGGCACGTCACTCTTCCAGCTTGAGCTGGGACATTCCTCTCCTGTCCTTGGACATCGGCTCCCTTGTCTCAGACCTTTGGACTGGGACTGAAACTTACACTACAGACATGAGCCAATTCTTATAAGTCTCTCGACAGATTAGAATAGATGACAGATAGATAGATAGATAGATAGATAGATAGATAGATAGATAGATAGACAGACAGACAGACAGACAGACAGATAGATCCTCTTGAAAAGGAAAACCCAGGCTAATACACGCTCCCACCCCACACGGTTTCAAACATGACATTCAGTAGGTTCATCAGAACACTTTTCACTGTTTCCTGTATATTCTGTTCACATTGGGAATTCTGTGACTTCCTGCTTTATTTGGAATGCCCTTCCTTATTGTTTGTTAGACAAATTCCTATGCCACACCAAGGTCAAGTTTAAATATTAATTCATATACTGACAAGCTTTTCTCTGCAAAATTTTGCTGTCCCCCCATGAGTGTTTTCCAGACATACTTTATCTTGGTGTGTACTGGAAGCATTATGTCCATGCTTTATTTTTTTGTCACATGTGGAGCTCTGGGAAGCCAGGAAGTAGATACAATTTTTTTCTCTACTCCAAGAACCCTCACACATGACTTTTGGTTGCTTTCAGGGCAATCTGGATCTTGGTGAGTGTTAAGGCGGCTGCCGAGGTTGGAAAGAGCCTGGTTAACAGCAAGGAGGAGTAAGTTACGGCATGTCCAGCACCAGGAGGAGCATGAGCAAAGCACAAAGGAGCTGAGAAAATACTGGCAAGTTTATTGAAGGATGGAAATGGGGAGCTTATGGAATAGAAGACACGCGTAGAAGAGAAAAGTTAGCAGGGATGAAGCCAGCAAGCTAGCACGCTGCTCTCTGTGTGCCTGCACATCCACCACCCAGTGCAGGCTGACCAGCACGGATCATGTGGACAGGCTCCCTGCCCTCTGGCCTCCTGTTGTTCTGCCACTGGAAAGAAGTGGCAGGAGATGGGGTTGGGGAGGAAGCAGGGTCCATCCACTGGCTGTCTATATCCCCCCATCAAAGATCACCACCCCTGGCTAGTGACCCTCTCCACACAGCCCTCTCCCTGGTGGGAGCCATGACCTCGTCCCCTTATCCCTTCAGGCCTAAAAGTGTTAACAGTGCCTTCCTGTTCATAGTCCCAGGGTCCTAACTGTCCCTTACAGTTTTCCTACACCTTGGCTGCACCTTCGTAAATATCCACTTTATTACACTCTGCTCAAATTATGCAATTTGAGGATGCCATGTTTTCCCTGTAGGACCCCTGACTATTACAGGTACGTTGTGCAACACGCTCTTGTAAAAGAGTTTGTACTTTATCCTGAAGACAAAGAGCAGACGGGGAACCAAACCGAAGAACTCTGCAAAGTCCAGCTCAAAGAATCACTGATGATTATAAATAGTAGCACACTGGAGCTTGTCTCTTTCTTCTCCGGGGGACAGCCCTCCTTGGCAGGGAAGGAGCTTGGAAGAAGAAACAGGATTCCCTGAAACAAATCCATCTGCAGGCTCTCCTCCATCTCTGCTTCATCTCCAGTCCTGCCCTCACTGGCTAGTGTGTGTCACCCCATACGATGGGACTCACTGGATGAAGAAATGGGGCTCCATTCAGTCCTTGGACAAGTTAGGCCAGCCTGGCAGTTGTCCAAATCAGACCTTTTTTTTGCAACTACACTGATTAAACTGATTGTTACACTGATTGTTGTCCAAACCAGACACTTTTTGAAATTACACTGATTAAACCAGGATGTATTCAGGCAAACTGGGAAGAACCGTATAGATTAGCCACATGGAGTCACATTAGAAAAGGGGCTGGAAATACCCTGCTCCTCCCATGTCCAAGGCCTGGTGCGAGTACGAAGGATGCACTGGCCTCTGGGGGAGTCAGCGTGTGCGTCACTCCTGCCTTCACCTCTGGGGCTAGTTCCACTTCCAATTCTTTGTCAAGACACACTTTAACCATCAAACCCCAGAACCCGACCTAGATCCTGCCGCTAGCACACTCCTAGCACCCTAAAGTACCATCCGTACTTAGAACTTGAACATGACTTGAAAGGGGAAAAAAAATCACAGCTTAGGAGACCAAAACCATACCTCAGACCACATGCAGCTGCCATTTCCTTTCCAGTTAGTGTGTGTGAAGCCTGGCACCCATGTGTGTGAACTGGGCAGCATGCAGGCTGCCTGTCCACCTGGTCTTTGCCCCAGGGACTGTGTATGCATATGAGGTACATGTGTGGCCATGTGTGGTGGGAGGGAGCAGCTGGAAAGAAGGAATCTGGTTCGCAACCAAAGAAGAGATCCAGAGAGTCTCTGCTACATCCAAACCCCACAGTTCACAGGAAGAAACGTCCAATACAGCTAGAACTCCAGAGGGACAAAGGGGACATCTGGGTTCGAGGTGGGCCTGGTCTGTTCTCTCACTACGTGATTTTGGCTACACATCCTCTCACCTTTGGTGGTAACATGGTGCCCACACGAACTGCCTGGGGCCTAGGTGAGAGCGAGGCACAGTAGGTGGGTGGACTGGCATCCTCCGAGGAGAGAGGCTACCGGCTTCTGAGCTCTGTTTCTACCATCTACGGAGGTGAGACACAGTCGGGACAGGAGAGCAGGACCACATGCAGATGCACACTCCAGGGGCTGGAGGCTCCTCCTCTGTCCCTGTCCTGTAGAGCCCACAGAAGCCTCTCCTCTCTCTAGTGGCCTGTGACAAGGCTGACAGGAAGGGGTCCCCAGAGTCCGGAAGGACAACACTCACTAAAACAAGAAAATGTGAGCAATTAAGTGCAGAAAAGGTAACTGGACCTCTCCAGATAGTTAGCCCAGGTGACATGGCACCTTGGGGAACAGGATGCATCCCCCAGAAGGATGAAAGCTCCCAGTGGGAGGACACTACCTTTGCTGGGCCTGTTGTCATTCCAGAGCCCTCCCTCACCTCGATGGGGGCCTCACTATTTGCATAGTCACCACACTCTCTCTCTCTCCCTGTGCAGGACAAAGCAGGAAGTCAGACTTCAGCCCAGGCCCCTCGGCCCCTTCCATCATTTCTGTGTGCTCCTGGGTTCTGGGTGCTTCTGCTTCTGACAGCCTAGCCTGAGACTCTGTTGGCACCCCCATCTCCACAGACAGCCACAAGTACCTGGGGTTTGTGTCCCCCAGGGTGGCCCCTAGCAGTAGCCTGGGGGGGAGTTACAAAAGGGCTGGTCACCCTGGTGGGTCTCTGCCTAAAACTGAGCCTCCACTTGACTTCTTGCCCTGTCCTGCCTGGCTTCCCCCACACCTTCCACCTTTTCTCCTAGGCCCACTTCCCTAATAAGTCATGACCACACAAATCCTTATCCCAGAGTCTGCCTCTAGAGAACTGGAACAAAGGCAATCTTACGTGTAAATCTCACAAATGCTTTGTGATCAGAAGGAACTCTTCCGGAGAGGGAGTGTGAGATATTTGGGAGGCTGCAAGGAAAGGAAGGTGCTAGAAAGATGGAGGATGGTCTGCAGTCAGGCACTGGGAGCAGGCAACAGCAGGTGAGCCCTGCCCCTGGGAGAGAGGACACGAGGCAGGGTAGATCCTGCAGCCAGAGCCAGGAGTGGGAGTCCTTCTAGCCCTGGCCTAAGAGACCTTGGAGGGCCAAGAAAATTTCTGTCTCCTGGGACACTGACACAGAGGTGAGGAGACACAATGCAGCCAGGCTTAGGTACTAACAAGGGACATTCTGTGGGGGGTGGGGGAGGATTTGGGGAGTTCAGTGGGTGGCAGGGGCATGTGGACAGCAAACAAAGGATATAATAACATAATAAAAATACAACCACTGTTGGAAAACAGTGTGGAGATTCTTTAAAGAACTAAAAGTAGATGTACCATTCAATCCAGCAGTCCCACTACTGGGTATCTACCTGGAGGAAAAGTCATTATATAATATGAAAAAGATACTTGCACACACATGTTTATAGCAGCACAATTTGTAATTGCAAAAATATGGAACCAGCCCAAATGCTTGTCAATCAATGAATAAAGAAAATGTGATATACGCATATATACACACCATGGAATACTACTCAGCCATAAAAAGGAACAAAATAATGGCATTCGCAGCAACCTGGATGGAACTGGAGACTATTATTCTAAGTGAAGTAACTCGGGAATGAAAAACCAAATGTCGTATGTTCTCCAACTCATATATGGGAGCTAAGCTATGAGGACTCAAAGGCATAAGAATGATACATTGGATTTTGGGGCCTCAGGGAAAAAGGTCAGGGGTGGCAAGGGATAAAAGGCTACACCTTAGGTTCACTGTACACTGCTCGAGTGAAGGGTGTACCAAAATCTGAGAAATCACCACTGAAGAACTTATTCATGTAACCAAATGCCACCTGTTCCCCACTAACCCATTGAAATAAAAAAAAAGTTAAAGGCAACCAACCAAACAAAAGATAAGCTGAATAAATTGAAAAGAGGCGAGAAGGTATTCTCCCCAGGAAGAAAAAGGCATCTAAAGATATGGGTGTGGGACAGGCATGGTGGCTCACGCCTGTAATCCCAACATTTTGAGAGGCTAGGATGGGAGGATGGCTTGAGCCTCGGAGTTCAAGACCAGCCAGGGCAACATGGTGAGACCCTGTTTACAAAAAAAGAAAAAAAAAAAATAGCTAGGCATGGTGGCCTGTGCCTGTAGTCCCACCTACAGAGTGAGACTGTTTAAAATTAATTAATAATTAATTAAACAAACAAAGAATAAAGATTTGGGTATGGCTCTGGGGCAGATTTTTAAAGGTTTGGTCTGATGGTAGCAGAGAGAGAACACCAAGGAAGAAAGACTAGAGACGGCTATAGCTGCCCTCAAATGCCAGGCTGGCGAGTACGCTCCCAACAGCAGCAAAGCGGATGAGCAGAGCCTCGTGGCAGGAGAAAAATCATCTTTGGAAGCAAGAAAGAAGCAAGCCGGGGTGAAGAGAGAATGGGGGCAGGGAAGTCTATCACTGCCAGAAACAGAAGCATGGAAATGTCCCCTTCCTGGGAGTTGCCCTTCCCAAATACATTAGGCCTCGTTCTCACCATCAGACATCTAAACAGATACGCTCTTAAGGTGCTGGAATCCACCTAAACAGGGCTGGCAGGGAGGGCTGTGTGTCAGGGGTCTTGGTGGCCCATTCTTTAGGCCCCCTGGGTAACCATTCAACTCACAGTCATCCCTCGGCCTGTGCTTCTAACTTCAGGTGATTATCTCCAAAGATGTGGATGAATTGAGGTGCATTAGAATAGGATTATATGCCCATTTATTTGACAAATGTTTATTGAGCACCTACTATGTGCCATGCATTGTGTTCAGCTCTTAAGGAATTCAATGCAGAGGCAAACAAGACAGACTCATGCAGAGAGAGGCACAGGAGGACAGGATTATAATGCAGAAGTGTGATGTGTCTTATGGTAGGAAACCATGGGTGTTGTGCAGAAAGTAGATGTGTGTGGAGGAACCCAGCCTAGTCTAATGGGTCAGGGACGGGCTTGTAGAAGTCATGCTTCTGTGGAGAACTTTACAAATGAGTATAAATACGGTGCTGGGAGAGACAAGGGAGATAATCTATCAATAAGGAGCCTACAGAGGTTAAGTCTGTGCAGCTCTTTCTTTCATAAGCCAAAGGCTACTTACTTCAAGAAAGATTTTGGATGACAGTGGGCATCTCCTGATTCTTTGACCCAAAATTAGCAATAGTCTTTTCTGGGGTGAGTGGATTGTAAGATTTTGCAGTGAACATTTTGAAAGCTTGACAATGCACTGGGTGTTACTCAGATTTTAACAAGATTTCTGCCATCTGGAAGCTGCCATGCATTCGTATATTTTATCTGCGATCACCTCAGCTGGCTGGTTCCTATTTGAGAGAGGCAGCAACCATGCCTAGTAGCTTGATTTCCATGGAGTCCAGTGGGGTGCTTCTCTCTTTATCCATTGTGTTGTGACAAGCCGGAGTCCCTAGTCTTTCTGTGACTCAGTTTTCATATGTGTCAATGGGGAAAAATGGTCTACCCCACCCTGTTCTTGTTGTAATGAGGGTCAACGTAAGTATTGAGGGGAAGAGTATTAAAGACTCTGCAGGTTCATGGAGGTGTTAACGTTTACAAACCTTCTGAGTGCAGATGCCATTGTCCCCTCCCTTCCCTATTATTTTCCAGGTGACCAAATACATGGCTACATCACCGTGTTCAACATTACACATTTATTTATCGAGCTTATATGCCTGTGAAGATTCAGTGCTCACTCTTCAGAACAAAACATATTCCTGACTCTATATTTTAGGAGCTTATGATACAAAGAAGATAACAGCTACTTAAATGAAATAAAGCAGGGAACCTGCACAGGCAATTGAATGACAAACACCGGGTGGATACAGAAAGAAACAGACCCAAATTTAACTCTCAAAGTACAATGACCAAGTCTGAACCAAACGAAGGAAGCCTTTAGGAGAGGGTTGTTTTCCTTCGCTCTGTTGGAGTTCCCACCCTGGTGGAAGGAGCAGGCAGGATCCTGACAGGGGTTGGGGGCACAGATGGGGGTGGGGCAGTGGTCACACAGGTATAAAACATCAGGCAGAGGAATCCATCCTCAGACACCTGAGCTGCATCAGTTGTTCATTCCAAAGTAATTTCCTTCAGCCAACACTGGGCAAATAATTATCCAAGTCCTTTACAGAAACTCTTGGTGCCTTTGATGATGTTCTCTATTAACTGGTCTCTGTAGGAAGGGACTCTAGCCTGGTGGTAGAAGAGCTAGTTATTTCCCTGCGTGCATTCTCTCTAATTTTGAACCTCCAACCACAAGCTCAAATCATTTCCTAAACTTAAATGGACCATCTTCTGAACACCAGGCAGTGGGGGCGGGGGCCTCTTCCACCTGGTTTTTTGGTTCCACACACAACCCTCTTCAGTCCAGTCACTCTTTTTGCTGCAGGGACCTTTCTAACATATCTGTTTGAGAATCACTTGTTCAAGAGCCTTCAGTGGTTCCCACTGTCTTCAGGATGAAGCTCAAAGAGTTCAGAAGAACATGCCAGGACCTTGAGGCTGGGATCCTGCAGCTTCCTTACAGTGGCATGCTCTCCCATGCCCCAATCCATTTCCCATGCTGCCCCTCTGTCTCCAGCACCCCTCCCTACTTGCTCCCCCACACATCCCTTCCTTCACAAGGCTCCCTCAACCCAACAAGGCTGTACTTTCATAGAGTTCCATCCTAACCCTTGCCAGCCCATATGGCAATTCTGAAGGCAGGGCCTGTGTATTTTCTTTATCTTTTTTCCTTCAGCCTCTCGCAACCTATTGTGCCTAGTTCATTATCACAGGCAGTGAGTAAATATCAGTTGCTTGACGTGAAGGCACACTGTAGCAGGCATCTGTCCTAAGCCAGGTGTCTCTGAGACAATAGCTGGCCTCACACACAGCCCAACACTGGCACCTCTCCAACTGTTCTCCATGGTTACTCACGCCGGGCTGGCAGAAGCCTGCATCTATAGCACATGTGAGCTACGCCGCTAGAAGTCACAAAGCAACATGTTGTGCTCCATAAAAGCTTGCAAAATGAGAAGGGAGAATGCAGCAGACATTTCATGACAATGTTTTTGATAATTAACCAGAAAAATAATAGCTCAAACTTTCCTGCGTGTGACAGCATGCAAAGCCCTTTCTCATATAATTCACATCTCATGGCATCATCGTAACTAAGTTGGAGGCAGAGACACATCTCAAATCCCAGACCTGAGGCTATGAAATGTGTGATGGTGAGCAAGTCACTTCATCGCCCTGGGCCTCGGTTTCCTCTTCTGTACAGGACAATGGTAATGTCTATGGGGCCTCAGCTGTGCAGTTCTCACCATGAGAAAGCTCTATGGGGGTCCATGAAGAGCCTGCTAGCGGCTCAGGTCAGCTGCTTGCAACTCCATCAAACTTCTCTATTTCTGAGGGGCAGGGCTGTTTGAAACCCTTAGCTGTTCCACATTTGCCAAGGTGAATGGAGAGAAGAAAAGATCCAGGAGGTTAGACTAGAAAGTGGTGTAGAACTGTGAAGGCAGGGATGCCAATTACTAAAATATGATACATGCCAATATGCCTTCACTTCCTATGCAAATTCGTGAGAGAAAGAAGGGTGTAAGTGCAAAGGAGCATGCTGTATTCCACCTCAGCAGAACGCAGAAGAACCAGATAGTATTAATTGGAACTTAAATGCATGAAGTAAAATTAGCAACATGATTGCTCCTCTCATTGTAATTACCACAGGAATTAAAAAAAACAAGGAAGAGAATGGAAAATGTGGTATCTTTCTTTTTTTTTTTTCCACTTGAGAGCCACATTCCATACCTCTTGATCTTGTGAGTTTCTCTTACTGGTGTAGTATCTCCTTGCATCTCCCTAACAAACAAAGCTGAACCAACTCCCACTTTCGAGGCTTTGCTTTCTTGCCCCCATCCCGCTACTCAACTGAATTCTAGATGCAAGTGTTTTCATCTGTCAAGATGATTTCCTATTACTGGTCACCTCTGGGAGTATCAGACTAGGTTCCCTTCTCCTTCTGAGAATATTTACTGTGAAAACAAATCTCCTACTCCCAAAGTCCTAACAGACTCTGGAACTGGATTCTTCTAATTAAGAATCAGATACATTTACATTTCAGCTTCATCCAAACCTGTTAAGAACATTCAATGACCAGCAGAACATCCAGAGAGAAACAGGAAGGCTGTACAATCACTGGCAGGAAATGAGTTTGTTCTCAATAAAAAGCCTGACCAAAACTGCACCAGAAAACTCAAGAAAATGGAGGTAGGTGAAGATGAAAAAGGTGAACAGAACTGAGGAAATAGTGGGAGAAGACATACAGTTTTGGCAAAGCTTAGAACGTTGAGGCTGTATCCATTTGGCACCTCCTGTACTGTCTGCTTTTTTTGGTCTTTCTAATACAGTCCTAGGAGCCCCAATTTGAAATCACTGGTGTTGGAGGACAGATATTCTGTGTGTGCATTGAAGAAAAATAACAACAACAAAAATCAGGTTTTATTTCCTAAGAAGTCTTTCCTTCCATAACTTTGAGGTAGAGCCCAGAGGAAGCTGTAGATTAACCGAAGCTGATCTTAGTTCTAGGTAGGCATGAAAAACCCACCTGAGGTCTGTCTTTAGGAATTCTGTCTTAAGATACATTTTTCTTGTCTTCAAAGCAAGAATGGGAACTGAGAGGGCCTAAGCTACTGGGTCCAGTTACCCAGAGTTGTGATCCATCGGCTCATTGGGAAGAGCAACACCTCAACTCAGGACTCCTGGGATCGATTTTGCTTCCCTTTGTTACTTTACCGAGGATAGGATAGTGCCAGACGCTCTGAATCAATATATGTGTGAGATGCAGGAAAACTATCCCCTAAGTTGTTTCTAAACCATCACTTAGAGATTCAATAGTAACAATGTATACACAACTGTATGCACAACATTGCTGTTCCAGAAATGCAAACAGTTTTGGACACCAAGTCCCTGTACAGCCACCTCCAAATTCCTCTTCTAGAGTCTATGACCAATAGACCCCACCCCATCCAACCTATCAACACACACATATACACACACACACACGCGCGCAATTCTTTGGCAAACCACACTTTCCCAGGGGCACTTTCTAAAGAGAATTCTTCACTCAATAACCTGCTGGGACTAGTGACACCAACTCATCCCGAAGAAAAATTCCCACACTGTCAATAGTGATTTCTGACCTTATCAGCCTCTTGTACCTGTGTGATCCCCTGGCAAGTTAAGTTGGTTGGGTGAACTACACCCACAACTACAACCCACTGGAAGGTTCTTTGAGGCTCCTGTTTCTGCATGAAGGAGATATACATCTGGACAGCCTGGGGCCAGTCCGCAAAGATCTGAGGATGGTCCCTGGAGAGGCAACATCTCATGTCGTGCTCTCTACAGTCCCTGGGCAGCTTCTAAATTCTACAGCTGAGAGACTAAGCAACAGTTGAGATGTAACATTTTGTATGCATATTCAAAAGGCATTCATTATCTGCAGGACATTGTTTAGAAATTGCTCTACTATTTAATTTGTGATAAATGATTAGTAAACATGTTTATCAATGTAAAAAACCACTCGCAGAACAACTTTAATTGGATTCACATACTTTAGTGTCTGGGAAAGCTGAGAAGCAAACCATCCTATACTACTGCCATGTGCTTCTCCTCTCTAGCATCCTCTCCCCAGCCACCTGCCCTCAGACTTCATCTACAACCCCAGATAGCCCTTCTGCCAAATGGAAACTGACGGTCACAGGGAAAAGTAGAGGACATACGGATGAGAGTGCCCAAATATGAGAATATCCTTTGTTGACAAACGCCAGAAGAGTGTAAATATTTCAGAGGGCCAACGCCCAGGCCAGCATCCCACTTGGTTCAGTCCCTTGGATGGGGAAGGGTGGATCTAAGACAAGAGCTTGGCTCTGGGACTCGCAGACTATAAAGTCAGACATCACTAAGTCTGCCGGCATGACATTCTTTCTCCTATTAATAGCAACTTCTTCCATTTGCTCGCCCCAGAAAACAAAATGAATGAGGCTTGGCTGTGAATGTAGGAGAGAATAAAACCCAGGATGGCAATAAATCGGAGTGCAGACTGGCAGACACTGTAATCTGCCGGAATGCCGCTCTGGCTCAAGGAAAAGAACCTCTTTGGGGAAGCAGTGGAGGGAATCAATGCCCATAAAAGCATCCAAGGCAGCAAGCCACAGCAGAAAAGACAGATACTGTTGACCAGCACATGCAGCAGATTGCTAGTTGTAAAACAAAATAGAAAGTCATTAAAAAGGTGGGCAAAGGGCATGATTGTGTGATGCGGATGTCACAGGGGACCTGTGTTATAGAGGGCTCAGGACTCCCCATCCGTCAGAAGGTCAGCATCGCCAAGACTACCTGGAATCCCACACTACAGATCCCTGTCTCTGCGCTCACCGCAGCAAGGTGAGAGATGGGTTAGTATTTATTGCCACTTATGTAATAGGTCTATTTGGAAACACATTCTGACTCGCTTATCAGGATATTAATACATCACAGCGTATTGAGCTGTATTCATTTTGGGTTCGGGTTGCTTTAACCAAAGACTTTCCTGGGAAGCCTGCCAGGGCGTTTTTCTGGAATGAGCTCCCTTTTCCGCCTCATTCACCACCTTTCGATCCACCAGAGGGCAGAGTCAACCCATACGACTCAGGCTCAGGGACTCTGGGGGGCAGTTTGAAATAGAAGGTGTTTTGGGAGAATACACCAGAAAAGCAAAGGCCTGAATAAGTTATTCATCCTGGAAGCTGGAGATGGAAATAGTTTCTGGAACTCTCAGGATAAGAAGACTGACAATAAGGCCCGAAAGAAGCAAGTGAATGTGCCGTGCCTCAGTTTCCCAACATTTGAAAGGAGCAGATGCTTGAATCATTTCCAGCTCACCCTGTAAATTAAACCACGCTTTACAAGTCACAGAAAACATCTCCCACAGCGAAGGAGGAAGGAGGGGCGCTGGCAGAGAAACAGGCTGCAAGGTCGCAGCCAGCACAAATCGGAAAAAGGTACATTCTGGAGGCTCCTTCCCTCCTTCTCGCTTCCCTCTCCCCTTGCCTCCTGGTAGGGTTTTCTCCTTCTGCATTTCCATTCTTGCCCTCTTTCTCCTTTTCTTTCTTGTGCTAGTTTGGCTACCCTCTCCAGCTCCTCTCCTCTTGGGAGAAATAAAAGTAAAACCAAAAGCAACTCCTAGGGGAGAAATGACAGCTGCTGCTTCCTCCCCCTCCTCCTGCCCCCGCCATGGGAGGTGGCCGCGAAGTCCCGGCACACTGCCAGCCATGGTGAGAGCTTTGATTTCCAATCTGATCGCCTCATTTTGTCAGCCTCTGCATAACACAAACAGCTCAGCCCCCATTTATCACAGAAAAGAAGTGGGTGATGGAAGGAAAAAAAGTAGAAGGAACACCTTCCTCTCCCATAATAAATAACTGGCACAGGCATCTCCTGTCACCCTCAGGATTGTCCGTGGTGTGTATCTCCCTACCTTGCCATTAAGAAGTAACTCACCACAGCTGGGCTGGAGAGAAACAATATCTCCCTGCTATTGTTCACAGTGTTCTTGTGCTGACAATTTCAATCCATCAGACTTTCTTCTGCAAAGAATTGATGGACTCAGGATCCTCTGGCTCCCAGCTGTTTGTATTTCTGCGCTCATTCACGCAGCCAGGTGGCGACACCCTTGTGCCCACTCAGCCTCCCACTCCCACACCTCGCAGGGGCGCCTGGGGACCCACGGTGCTTATGGAAAGCGAGGCTGCACCTTTCCTGGGCTGCGCTTCTTCCTCTGCCAACAGCCCACTCATCCCCCTTGCCTGGGACCCCTGTTGATCTCTCTCACACACACACAATACACACACACACAGGCATGCACACACACACCCCACATACCACAGCACACACCCAGCCACACACACACCACACACCGCACATACCACACAGCACACACAGAAACACACCACACACACAACACACGTGCATCATATACCACAACACACAAAAGACACACACCACATACCACACACCACACGTGCACACACACCATACACACATACCACAACACGCTCAACATACGCACCACATACCACAACACAGACCACATACCACACACTACGCATGTACACACACCACACACCCCACATACTATACCACACACCATACACCCCACTACACACATACACACCACTCATACCATACACAACACGCACCCCACATACCACAGCACACACCCAGCCACACACACACCACACACCACACACCACACACACAACACACATGCATCATATACCACAACACAAAAAAGACACACACCACACACCACACAGGCACACACACCATACACACATACAACACGCTCAACATACGCACCACATACCACAACACAGACCACATACCACACACTACGCATGCACACACACCACACACACACCACACACTATACCACACACCATACACCCCACTACACACATACACACCACTCATACCATACACAACACACACCCCACATACCACAGCACACACCCAGCCACACACACACCACACACCACACACCACACACACAACACACATGCATCATATACCACAACACAAAAAAGACACACACCACACACCACACAGGCACACACACCATACACACATACAACACGCTCAACATACGCACCACATACCACAACACAGACCACATACCACACACTACGCATGCACACACACCACACACACACCACACACTATACCACACACCATACACCCCACTACACACATACACACCACTCATACCATACACAACACGCACACCACATACCACACCACAGAGACACACACTCCACATTCCATACCACACACCACATAAACTGACATCACACATAATACACAACATACACACAAATACACCACACACACAACACACACACCATACACCACACCACACAACGCACACCCCACCACACATGCACCACATACCACAACATACAACCCACACCCCACCACACACATCACACACACCACACACACGCACCACGTACTACACAACCCACATACTACAGACACCACAAACACACCACGCACACAACACACACAACACACACCACACGCCCCACCACACATACCACATCACACACCCCACCACACACACCATACTACACATACACCACATATCACACTACACAACACACACAACACATACACCACACAACACACACACATACACCTCATACCACACCACAGACACACATAACAGACACACACCACACACAACGTACCACTACACATACCACATACCCCACAACACAACACACAACACACACTATACACCACATACACACCACATATCACACCATACAACAATATACCACATACCCCACCACACACCACAAACACATTACACACCATACACTACACACCACATTCACACCACCTACCACAACACCACCTACCACACACCACACACACCACACACTACACACCACACACACACCACATACACCACCACACACCACACGCATCACACACCACACACTACACACCACACACACACCACATACACAGCACACACACATCACACACCACACACACATCACACACCACATACACCAGCACACACACATCACACACATATCCCACACCACACACACCACATACCCCACCACACACTCCACATACCCCACCACACAGAAACACACACACACACACACCAGTACATTGTTTTATTTATCTTCTACTTTACACTCTGTGGGAGGGTTCGACTTAGTCTAACACACTCAATATAACCAGAAACATCCTTTCTGGATTCACTCGGTCAGTTGCCCCATCTTTGTTTGCATCCCCACTGTGAGCCCATCCGCTTGCCAGGGACGGAGTGTAGACAGGGACGGAGTGTAGACAGGGACTGAGAGTGTAGACAGGGCTGAGTGTAGACAGGGGCTGAGAGTGTAGACAGGGGCTGAGTGTAGACAGGGATGGAGTGTAGACAGGGACTGAGAGTGTAGACAGGGGCGGAGCGCAGACAGGGGCAGAGCGCAGACAGGGACGGAGTGTAGACAGGGGCGGAGTGTAGACAGGGGCGGAGTGTAGACAGGGGCTGAGAGTGTAGACAGGGACGGAGTGTAGACAGGGACGGAGTGTAGACGGGGGCGGAGTGCAGACGGGGGCGGAGTGTAGACGGGGGCGGAGTGCAGACGGGGGCGGAGTGTAGACGGGGACGGAGTGTAGACGGGGGCGGAGTGTAGACGGGGACTGAGAGTGTAGACAGGGGCGGAGTGTAGACGGGGGCGGAGTGTAGACGGGGACGGAGTGTAGACAGGGACGGAGTGTAGACAGGGACGGAGAGTGTAGACGGGGACGGAGTGTAGACGGGGACGGAGTGTAGACAGGGACTGAGAGTGTAGACAGGGGCGGAGCGCAGACAGGCGCGGAGCGCAGACAGGGACTGAGTGTAGACGGGGACGGAGTGTAGACGGGGACGGAGTGTAGACAGGGACGGAGTGTAGACAGGGACTGAGAGAGTAGACGGGGGCGGAGTGTAGACAGGGACTGAGAGTGTAGACGGGGGCGGAGTGTAGACGGGGGCGGAGTGTAGACGGGGGCGGAGTGTAGACGGGGACGGAGTGTAGACAGGTAATGTGGGCAGTGTGGGAAAGAAAGGGTTTGTTTGGGCAGGTGGTGCTCTACAACTCAAGATGCCAATCTGGCCCACTTGTGGCGCTTGCTTTATTTATTTATTTGGAGATGGATGTCCTGCTGTCACCCAGGCTGAAGTCCGTGCACAATCATCGCCCCGCAGCCTCCAGCCAGTCTCCAGAGTAGCTGAGACAACGGACGCTAGCTAAGTACCTAGGAGTGCATACGCCAGGACCACCAGGACCAGCTAGTTTTTCTTTTTTGTTGTTTTTTTGTTTTTGTAGAGACGGGGTCTTGTTATGTTGCTGAGGCTGACAATTTCAATCTCATGGCCTCAAGCAATCCTCCTCCCTTGGCCTCCCATGCTGGAATTACATGCATGAGACACCACACTCAGCCATTGTGGAGCTTTATATAAATGCCTGTACTTTATAAATTACCCACACACTCCCCCCAACAAACACACAATATTCAAAACAATTTCCACAACTTTTACTGATGTGCAAAGCTGAGAATCATTACTGTGAGCAGTTGCTGGGTAGGATTTGGGTAGAAATGGGGGACCAGATGGGCAACAAACCCGGACGGGTGAAGAGAAGTATTTTCATGAAGGGCCTTTGAAGTTATGCTAAGGAATCTAAGGCGTAGGCACCAAGGGCTTCCAACAGGGCCGCACTGTGCTGGGACCTGTGTTTTGGAGCCTGTCTCTCCCTGCAGAGTGACAGCACTCACAAAACCACTAAATGCCAGCCCAGCCAGGGCTGCTGAAGTCTCAGGGAGGGCAGGGCCCCAGGGGCTGGAAAGGAAGAGATGGAGACAAGAGACACTAGGAAGTAGAACCCATGGCCCGATTGAAGATCCGGGGATGGGAGGGGCAATAGCGGAAAGGAAGGGGCATAGCACAGTAATGACCCAGATTAACATTTATTGATCACTAGCGTGTGCCAGGAACTATGCAAAGCACTTTACTCAAATCATGTTATGTGAGGCACACAGCCACTCTGTGTGGTAGTAAACAAAGATATCTCCACTTTACCTGCAAGGAAACTGAAGCTTAATAAACTGCCTCGGGTCACATAGCTACTAAATTACAGAGCAGGCACTGAATTCTAGTGACCGTCTCCAGGAGACCAATACTCTAAGGCAAGGTACAACTCTGCCTCCTGGCTTCTGTCCTGAGAAAGTGGGATGGGATAGGTGCAGAGTCCTAAGGAATGGAATCTGAGGGAAGGCTGTGCACCCGTAGGAACCTAACTCTTGGTCAGTAACTGACACACACGTGGTTCTCTAATGGACTCTTCTGGGCTGGTCTTTTTTGGTCACCCAGGCTGTTGATGCCTTTAGCACACGGTCCATTCTGCTATGCCTCAGAGGAGCTATTGCCAGCTGGTCTCACGGCAGGTCCTCAGGCACCTGTTGACTGGCTCATCAAACGTGTATATAGCATTGTGTATGGGAAGGACCAGTGGCAGGAGATTTCCCTAGCTCTCGCTGAAAAAAGAATGGCCATAGGCCCATCCACCTCACTACCCTTGGCTTCCTGGTACTCAAAGTTTGGATCAGCTTGCTCTGTCGTTCTATGCAATGGGCCACACAGACATCCCATAACTGACACTGTTATTAATTGTTGGTCTCCCAGTGAGGCTTCCAGAGACAGGGTCAGGTTTAGAAAACACAGTAGATTTGTCTCCATGAATACCTTTCTGTAGAAAATACACAGGTTTACCTCCCCCTTTACCTATGAGACAGCCTCTCTTCTAACTACCCCTTCTCCCCACACTGCCCCCGTGCCCTTCCAGTCCCTTCTCTGTCCTTGCCATGGACAGTGCCTTTTACATGAAGCTGTAAAATTTGATGACAGCTTTCCTTGTCCATGTGGCCCTCATGCTGATCCCTCAGTGATAGACAGTCCTGACCCTCCGGCAGTTGAGCAGCCTCATTGCAGATGAGAGGAAACAGACAGAGAGAAGCAAAGGGGGAGTGAGATGCAGAGAAGCAAGGCTGATGGGGCGATGCACAGAAGACAGGAAAAGTGTGTGAGGAGGAGGCCAGCCAGGGGGAGCATGAGGAAATACATTCAACGTGGGGAGGAAGGAGAACAACTAGAGGTCGTGTTTTCCATCTACCTTGTTCTTTTTGTTTCCAATTAGATGAATGAGAGAGAGAGAGAGAGAGTGAGAGAGAGAGAGAGAGAGAGAGAGAGAGAGAGAGTGTGTGTGTGTGTGTGTGTGTGTGACAAGGCAATAGGAATCTAATTCTGAACAGCACTGTGACAAGCTACAAACCCAGAAAATTTCTAAACTGGGAAAAATTAAGTATCTTTAAAGAAACATTAACTAAGGAGCTCATGCGATTTGGGGGTAAGGGGTGAGTCCCTGGCCGGGAGGTTTCTCAGGTGCAGCTGACTTGGAAACCACTCCCTTTGCTCAGGACACCCCGGGGCTCGGAGGCGCCCCTTCCCTTTCTGAGGTGGCACTGCTGCTTATTCATCCTCAGATGTTCAGAGCAAAGGCACCACTTTTATCAGACAAGCGTCAGCGCATTTACAGAGGGGACCTTCTTTTCCTCCCCGCCAGATAGATGAGGCACATCTTCAGGCGTCCTTAAAAAATTCATGAAGTCTGACAGTAGGCGGAGCCCCAGTTTATGTTACAAATATTTGTTCCCATGAAAACCTCCTGGATTTGACTTGAACAGCCCCAGGGGAGGCTGATTTGCTGACTACAGAGTTGTGGAAATAAAACTAGTTGGAAAAGAATCTTACAGAACACCATGGTGGGTAAATCCACATCTACCCCTCGAGGTGTCCTATCCAGGGGGCACACCCCTCTTTGGCCTCCCTTGTTGCTTATTTATCTCATTTCTGTTCCAGGCTCAGGCAGAGATCACTTTGGCAGGGTCCCAGCACCCCAGCCCTACATCTTCCCAAAGAGAAGGCCTGTCTGTTCTGAGCAGAGGCCCACACCAAGTGCATGGCTCCTAGCACAATGGCGCGCTACAGCTTTTCCTAAACATGCAATTCAGCGCCTAGAGCACTTTGCCCACATTTCAAATTAATAGGCAGTTTAGGTGCTCCCCTTTCAGTTTCATGCATAGAGGTGGAGGCTGCAATGAATGCCAGCCCATGGTGTCTAGGTGATTAGATCTGTCTGCAGAATACAGGTAATTTGTGTTTCTGCTTTGTGCAATTGGCACTAATGCACATGCATAAAATGGAGCCATCTTCCAAAACACTCGTCAAAGAAATATATTTACCAGGCACAAAGGCTAGGAGCAGAAGAATTGAACTCTAATGATAACATGTTTGTAGAAAAGTGATGCACTTAAGTTATTATGCATGAAAACTATTGGCAAAATTGTCAGTCTAGGCTCGTTAGGGAGAGGGGGGATGAACAGAGGGGAGGGTCTGCCCATTGGAATCGAGGGACGCAGAGCTGTGTGAGGACACAGATTACTCATGGGAAAGGAAAATAAAATGAGAATTAAAGGTTCTGAGGTAGAATTTAAGAGAGAAACAGGAGAGGATTTCTTAGGTCAAAGGGAGATTGGCAAGAATAGAGCTGGGAACAGGATCCTATAACGAACCAGCTTTTCACTCATATTTTCTGTACTTCATAGTCTTTTTACTTAAATAAATGGAGCTGGGGCATTTTTCATTTGTCCCTCATCTCCTGCATTTCATCATTCCTCTATTGACCCCAGGAGTCTTATACGAGATTCATTTTTTTTTTTCAGTATTATCTGTTATACTGTGGTAGCTACAGTCACTACAACTTTAAGCATTTTGTTTTATATTTTACTTTTTATACTTAGACCTTGATGTTGGTTTGCATTTTAAGAGTAGGACATTAACACCCTGACCCTGATTTCATATTCAAAGCAAATGAGGTCCAGGGAAGAAGGGCTTATGGAGGTCATTGCCTGAGACAACTTTAGTGATTAAGATGAATTGCATATCCTCAGGCTCCTACGGTGAAACCCTCCCTATCTCTAAAATGGGAATAAAACAGCTGGCCCTTCTACTTTTCTCCTGTGAACACTGCAAACTTTAAGGAGAGTTAAACCAGATGAGCATGTCAAGGTGACCACTTACATATTTTGATAGCAGAAAAAGGCATTACAATGATTAGTTCAAGATACTAGGTCACTGAAAAATTACGAGTGCGCATGCTCTCTCTCTCTCAAACATACACACACACACACACGCACACCCCACAAAATACATTTCCATCCCACCTCTTCCAGCAGAGCTCAGCTTGTAGCAGTGTATTCATACTCTACCAAGAGGCGCCTTGGGGTTTAGACTACAAATAAACTGCGCAGTACATTCCACATCCATGGACAATCTAGAAAAGGACGCTAAGCTGTCTTTTCTTGCTATTGGCATGCCTCTCTCTGGGGACTCCTGTGGATATTGATGCCTACTAATCCTTGCAGAACCCTAAGCAGGGAGGAAAATACTGCTGTATGCCTACTACCAGATGAAGAAAGGAACCAGCAACACAGATGATTCATCCAATGTGATTTACAGATTTGGTCTTCAAAAGTAGCCAGAGGTCCTATTCTTTATATGGAGTGATTCAAAATTTAATCATTGGTGGTAGTCTGATCCCTCTTTTACCCACAGCAAAGACCCTGTTTCTTGCAACCTTGGAGCCATCCCTAGAGTAGGAAATCAAAGCCATTAACTGGGTCTCAAGGGTCTCAGGCCACTGTTTACAGGGAGACCTAAACTCAGTCGGGTAAACTGAGTTTTGTCACCCCTCACTCTCATTCTTTTCCCTTTTCTCTTCTTCAAATTTCTAAGCCCACCAACCCCTGAGAACAGCAGAAACATTCTGGCCTTCTCTCAAAAATCGTGGTCCCATATATTGAGAGACTCCAGAAATACAACATCTGCATTTGAGGGAGCCATTAGCTCTGATCAGTTTTAAAGCCAGAGCTGCTCAACATGTGCAGAAAGGAAACAGCAACATAAACAGGAGGAAACAAAGACAAGAACTTAACAAAAAATCATCAGCCGAGCTGTAGAACCAAGCTGTGACTGGGAGGGAAGGCAAGCGGGGGGCTCAGACTGGGGCCTGATTTGCGTGCAATAGAGAATGCCTCGAATCGCATTCGTCTTAGATTTGTTCATCTCCCTGCTCTCCAGCTCTGACGGGGCTTTTTTCACCAGAGCATATTTCTTTATACAGCGTATTATAAATCTGTATCTCCCCAGGAGCTGATGCACAGGCAGCCATGCCATTCTCATGCTAGCCTTTGATGGGGACTTGGTCTAGACCAGTGGCACTGATCTGCTGTGTGAACCCTAACCCAGTGCTGCCTGTGCATTGCCAGGTGATTGCATTTCATTTAACAGCTCTGCCCTTCTGTAGCCTTGGTGCAGAAGGTCCCCCAAGCCCATCAGATATGGCTCTTTGGCAGAGAGGCGTGATGCCACGGGACCAGAAGACTGCCAGCTCGTTTCCATTGTGACTAAAAATCCCATTTCAGCCTAGGATGGCAAAGGCAAACAATTTAATGCATTAACCTGCACTGACTCCTCACCCAGCTGCTTCCCGTCCTGATTGAAGGGTAAGAAGGTTAATTATTCCCAGGCTCATCTTCAGACTTCACAGACCATATCATCACTGCTGGCAGGGGCGCCTGGTCTGGCTGAACCCAGGCTGTGGAGGCCGGTGGTGGTAATGGAATTGGCGGCTGCTCCTGCTTCTGCTACCCCAGCTCCGCTCTTTGATATCAGAAGGGTCAGTCATGATGTCAAGCGCACATGTCCCCATTTTCAGATACCAGGAGTACAAGGAGTGATGGTTTTTCTTACTGCACAGTGTGCTTTGGAAAATTTGCCCAACTGTAGAGTGCACCCTTCCGCCACTGATGATCTCAGTAGACACCACTTACAGCATGAGCACCTTCTCCTTACAAATCCAGTGTGGAGGGAGACCACAGAGCTACAGCCCTGGGGAGCTACAGCCTCTGGGAATAAGCTCCAGACACAGTAAGAAGTAGAGGAGACCGGCTGATGCCAACGTGGGGCACCGTCTGCCCAGGTCCCAGGGCCCAGAGCATGGGGGACACCCATGGATGAGAGAACACCTTTTCATCCATTGGCAATTGGAGAATGAGACAGAGAAAGAATGTGGCAGGCTGGGGGGAGAGGCGCTTCTACTATACACTATCTATCTCTACTCCTCCCCCTCCCAGCCCCTTCACCCCCTTGAGGACATCATCCTTAAAATATATTTCATTTCACAGCTGCATTATGGTACCACAAAATCCTGGGAATCCAATTTAAGAACAGATTACCTCCTCACTTACTTCATTTGAAGCAATTACATGTTAATTTTCATTGAAACCAGCCTAATGCATACCAATCTGATGCTGCAATCTCATTTGAATACTTAAGGGAACATCCACAGAGTTTGGGGGCTCCAGAGATTTATATTTAAAGGGCCACTTCATCATTCCTTTTGTTGGTGGGCTCTCCTCTATTTCTGGTCCCCTTTCCGTGGCTCTTGAGGACAGAAGTTCTCTCATGGTGAAATAAGAGCAGATCAGATTTCTCCTAAACAGCAGTAGCTGTCCTTGGAGAGGAAGCTCGTGTTTCCGAGGTTTCTTCCTTCTCTCTGCCATTTATGTGCTGTGAGATTGCGAAGACAACACCTCCACCTTGCTTTATCTTCCTTGCAAAGTCAAGATTTATTCTCTGCCGTCTGCACAGGAGAGATGCAATGCCAAGTCCCAGCCTTTTCTCAGCTTCCATCCATGCTCAGCCCTCTCGAATGGTTGATTACCATATATTGTATTCCCAACCATTCACCTAAGAAGGAAATAGCTTTCTAGACAAGCCCTGTGCATTGATTGCAGCCACTGGTAATTAATAATACTCAGGGACTTTGGAATCAGCTGGTCTTTCAGTTTTAGAATAGGGAAGTTAAAAAAAAAAAGCTTATCTGCTCAACTTACGCTTTTAAAATACTAAAGAAATTCATGTTTGAAGCTACCACTTAATTAGATTGTAAGACTGTAAAGGACCCGGAAACTATTGTGAAGATGCGATATAAATGTGTTTTATATTATGTTGCAATTAATCTACGCTGACATGGAGGCGGGCAGATGGGGGTGACAAGATTGATTTGATTCAAGTTAGCTTGGAGTCATTGGTCCCAAAGCAGCCCAAGCTCTTCTTCAGTTTTGAATTAGGTACTTGAGCACAGACAAGGAACTGGACAGATACTGTAACTAACAGCTCAGTGTTGCCCTGAAGTAGGACAGGTGTCTGGGGTACTTTTTATTCTATGCAATGCTCATTTATTCAGCGCCCACTGTGTGCTTGTTCTTAGATTCAGAAACAGAGCAGTATTTTTTTTAAGTGCTAAGCCCCTGTTCTCATGGAACTTACACATACAAAACCCCAAATAAACAAATATATCAGACAGTAAATCCAGTGCAGACCAATAAATTCCTGTGCAGACAACAGGAAGTATGGAGAGGGGTACTATTTTATTTTTGGTGTCTCACATCAGCCCAGCAGATTTGAGCCTGAGAAGAATCAAAGGGCCTGGTTGGTCTACTACTTTAGCATTGATTACATTAATGAAATTAATGCTTTATATATCAGAATATTTCAAAGCCCTTTGTCAAATCACAGCCCTTCACTCCTGAGAGCAATGACTTGTCACTCCTTCCACCAGTAGAAGCTTAGCTTGGAAGAGCCAAAGTGTTGTCCATCACATGGCCAGGAAGTCAAACAAGGTGGGGCACAGACCAGGGAAAGGGGCCCATGCTCAGAGTTTCCAGTCTGAAGACTGACACACTTTTCTAACCTTTTTACAGTCAATCAACCAGAGAAGGAACAAAAAGCAATGCTCCCTTCCCTTATGGAGACATTGGCAAATATTCTCTTTGTCTTCGTGTAGCAAGATTGAATAACATTTGCATTGCTAGAGGGTTAACTAGACTGGTAGAATGTAGTTGCAATACAAAGAGACAGTTATTTTAAATGAACACTCATGATTTCTAATAGAAATTTTCCAATGCAGAATTAGAAACGAATGTGAGTCATTCTGGAACTTTGGACTTCGATGACTTTGGGGGCTGATGAGAGTCTGCCTTGATCAAATGATGCCAGGTAATAGTCTCACCTCTTGAGAAAATATTAGCATAAGAAGCTCCGTGTTGTCCTCAATGGACACTTTCCCTCTTACTCTCCTTCAACCTGGGCTGCTCGCAGCATTGTTCTTTCTTCCCTACACCTATGTTTCATTCATTCATATTGTTTTAATTAACTGCACTAGTTTTCAAGTCTGCAAATGAGGATAGCATCATGGAAAGGGGCTGAGTCATCTGTTAGATGTGGTGAAGAAGGTCTGTAATTATCATCCTCAGCAGAGCTCATGCTTTTGGCTGGATCTTAATAATCATGACTTGCATTTCCATGGCATATCACAATTTCCCAAACCTATGCATGCCTTCCTCCCATATCTCTCAGTGCTAGGGACTATGCTAGGTCCTTGAGGTAGAAGGAACACTCCTGCTCTGAATGACATTAACGATACCTATAGTTACTACTATGAGTGTGGTTAAGTACAGGATGCAGTGAGAGTCCAGAGAAGAGGTGCAGGCACTCATGTATCTGTCCCCTTTTTCAATTCCCAACCTTCTCTGCCTTGCTGTATATCCAGAAACTGCATTCCCTATAATTCTCAGGGTTCCTCGCCCTCTGGCTTCAGCATTGTCTTGGTCAGTGGAAGAGTAGGAGAAAGTATCACCCCCCACTTCTGTTTGGATACTATCTATGGGCAGCGTCTCCCAGTAGCTCCAGCCCCTACATCCATGGTCCCAGCACTTGCTGGATTGGCCTGGCCCCTACTTCAAAGCAGTATTTCACCCTGTGTCTCTCCAGCCCTATGGATGTGTGTGGAAGTGGGAGTAGGGTAGTCAAATCAACCATTGTTTACTCCCTTGGTTGCCTCAACCTCTCCTTGTAGGCTTCTCAGCCCTTGCATCACAGGTGCAACCAAGTCCAACTACTGTTGTATCTAGAGTGGTTTCTGACTAATACAGTGCCTAATCCAAGGAACTGGGAGAAGGGAGAAATGCTCAGAGAGACACAGAGAAGGCCACACCTGAGCTAGGTTTAGAAGAAGCTATAGCAGTCAACCAATAGATGAATGGGGCAAAGATCATTACAAGGAGGAGGATAAGCATGTGTAAAGGCATTTTTAGGTTGTTTTGCTTATTTGCCCCAATAGAGAAAGGATCTTCCCAGGTTGAGAGCTGATGAAAGAGCAGGGCTCACCAGCCCTTGCCACACAGTGTGTGAATGATTTGCATGTAAAGGCTTCTACAAGGTTTGAGTGATAATCAATGAAGGGAGAGGAACGCAACATCACCGTTTTGTAAATTAAGCAAACATTAGAACGACAAGGGCAAGTGGTCACGGAAACACTGAGTCATGGCTTCTTCAATAGCTCCTGGGTCCCTGGTTGAATACCGAGGCTACCATTCTTAGAATGGAGCATCACCGTCCAGATGATGGCTGAGCCTCCTCCTACAGAGTCATCTCCTCTTTCCCAAATGCCTCTGGAAGTTTGTGTGTTCCTGATAGGAAAATGTTACCTATGTCTACCTTTCCTTTGTTTTTGGCCCTAATGTCATTATGTTTCTTTTCTTCAGCTTTCTTGAGGAATAATTGACAAATAAAACCTGTATATATTTAAGTTGTGCAACCTGATGTTTTCCTATTCATATACATTGTGAAATGATCACTGCAACCAGGCTAATTAACATGTCTATCACCTCGCCTCCTCACCATTTTCTTTTTCTTTTCTTTTCTTTGCGGTAAGGATACTTAAGATCCACTCTCAGCATACTTCAAGTATACCATCCAGTACCGTTAACTGCAGTCACCATGCTGTTCATTAGAGCTCCAGAATTACCCTACATAACTGAAACTTTGTACCCCTTAACCAGCATCTCCCCATTCTCTCCCACTCCACCCACCCTAGACAACCACTAGTCTACTCTGCTCTTATGAGTAGGATTTTTTTAGATCAACATATAAGTGAGATCATGCAGATGTTTGTCTTCTCTGTCTGACTTATTTCACTTAGCCTGAAGCCCTCCTCATTCATCCGTGTTGCCGAAAATGTTACTATAGGATCTAGCAATCCCACTTCTGGGTATATATCCAAAGAAAATGAAATCACTATCCCAAAGGATTGTCCTCACACCTGTGTTCATTGCAGCATTAGTCACAATAGCTAAGATACGGAAGCAGCCTAACTGTCCAGCAACAGATGACTGGATAAAGAAAATGCAAGCATTCGCAGAATGTCTATGCCCCTGGAGGCTACCCGTGATACTGTGTGACCTTGAACGAGTCAGGCCACCTTTCCAGATTTAGGTTTCCTCATCTTAAAGAGGCTGAACTTGATGATCTCCAAGATCCTTCCCCCTAGAAACAACCTATTATTCTAGTTCAGAGTTTAAAATGTAAACATCAATTTAACCTACTCTTCTCTGCTCTATAGGATCATGAGTGAGTTATCTGCAAATGCAAAGCCAATGGCCAGGGGTATGGGAAAGGAAGAAAGGCAGGCAGCAAAGGAACAAGGGCAGCAGCGAGTTGGGGAGAGTAGGCTTTTTATGAGACTGACATAATGACTGTCATAGTCTGAGTGGCTTCCCTCTATGAAAATAACTTAACTGCAATCCAACCAATGCGGCCAACCAAGTGCCCTGTATTGCCCTCTCGTGGCTGATCAGAAAGGGACATTTACAGAGGAGGACTTTGGGTTGCAGGGTCCTAACCTGTGAGAGGCCTTCGTAGGGGCAGAAAAGTGTTCAAAGTACCACCCAGCTCTCACCGCAGGAAGTCTACTGCCTTGACACATGCCTTGTACAACACTTGCTCTTTATTTTAAACGCATGTTTAGATGTCATGTCAAAAGCAAGATACGATCTTTTCAATAACATTCCATATTTACACCTCTTTTACTTTTTTAAACAAAAGCTTGCATCTGAATAGAAATACATCTTCAAAAGAAGCCTTTTAACGAATCCATGGGAAAGAGAAAAATTTGTTGATGATGAAATAAATTCAATTGTACAATATTAAAAAAAAAATCCTTCCACAAGACGATGAAGAATGACACGAAAAGAAGCAAAAAGCCCGAGTGAGGTGGAAAGAGCTGCAGCATGGGTAAACTGAGGAATCAGCGTGGAGCAGCCATCAGTGGGGCTGAAAGCTGGGGCTTGATCTTGACTTCTGTGCCCTTTCCTGTCTCTGAGCCCAGCCAGCCCCTTGTCTCTCTAAGTCCTCCCAGGGCTTGGACAATGAGCCTTAGCATTGCATGGAGTCCTTCAAAGCACAAGCGTACTCCGGAAAGAGACTGGTAAGGTGACTTTGCGGGTCTATATTTACTGCCTCTCAATCATTTCCAGATCCAATTGGCTTCATTGACAACCCAAGAAATGATTGTGTTAACTGCCTGGCACTGAGCGCACCATCTGGGAGTGCCTCTCACATCCCAGCCAGTGGTGGAGGCATTGCAATCAGAGCTCATGGGGATCCAAGTTGATGAAGCGGGTGCGGTGCAGAGAATCCAGTGCATGCCAGAGCTGCTGGGGGCTTCCATCCTAATGCAAGCAAACACTTGTTTTGATCAGTAGGGTACACAGATCTGAATGAGACCCAGAGGGACAATGTGTGCGTGGTGCACACAGACTGGCTTTCAGACACAGAGAATTCGAGTCAGGATGTTAAGATAGCTTTCCTCTTTGTGATCTGTGGATGAAAATACTATTTAAATGCAAATCACAGAGGCGTTTATTACAACCGTGGATATGATTCCAACGTTATTTAAGAAGCAAGTCTCTAGCTGAATATCTTACCAACCACCCAGGTGAAGTGCCTCGCTGAGACTGGGCGCAGGCTGCATGGAAGCGCCACAAGACACTCAAGTACAGCCTGCTCCTGTCCTTAACCTGATCAAAGCAATCAGGTAGTGTGCATAATGTATGCATGTATGGAAAACAAACACTTTGAGGGACGGGCTCAGCTATAAACAATACCTAGGAGAGGATGACTTGGGGGAGCTGCTTTCAGAATCTCCCTGGGGTAGATTCCTTCTGTCTAAAAACATAAAAGATGGTCCAATAGGCCCAGCAGGAATTCAGATATCTTCCAGGGCTTTTCTGGAGGTAACAAGATCCCCTCTGGCTGTTTCCCCAACTGTGACCAAGGAAGATTATCTCTGTGATCTTTAAAATAAGAAAACAGAGTTGGCGTTGCTTTCATTCAAAGCTAATCTGAACAGAAGCCCAGGGGTGCATTTTATCAGCAGCCCCTCCTGCTAATCCAGAAGATTTTTGCCATGGAATGTGTGTGTATGTGTGTGTATGTGTGTGTGCACGCACGCAAGTGAGCAGTCCCAGAAAATGTGTGTTAGGCCAAAACAACATTCAGTCCAAGTTTTGCCCTCTGAGAGCCTGGGGACGTCGTGATTAGAGAGCAGGAGGCCTTCTCTAGTGGAAGGCCGCCTCTTGGCTGCCTTCAGTGTTGCCCACATAGTACTTGGCAGTACACACTCTCCCACTGGGAGTCCCGTTTTCTTGCTGTTGACTCCACCAGTCATTCCCATACCAAAGCTGAAACATCATTCTCTATCAAATCAGAGAAACACAAGAGATTCTCTGAGACGTCTCATTATTTACTAAGTGAATGGTTTCTGAAAATGTCTTTCTTCATTTTTTTTCTTTCTTCCTTAGTAATTTTTCCCCTAAGAGTTGAGCTGTACCCTTCTATGAAACATGTGTGCAAGAAGTGAACCGGGCTGCATAAAAGACACTAGTTTCTTTCATTTACCATTCAATGCCTTATAGTGGACAGGACACATGGTGGCAAGACTGATTCAATTGTGGTCTGTTTAAGATGCTCCAATCTGCATAACACTGTCTGAGCCTGAGTCACACACCAACCAGAACTAGAATGCACCACATAAAGAAGGCTATGCATTTTCAGATGAGAAAAGAGAGAAGGGGAAATATAGCTTGGCCTTCATTCAGGACAAATGGGAAAGGAAAAATGAGAGGGAGGGATGACCTTTTGTTGTATGGCAGAGTAGCTATTTGTAGTCTGAGTCATTTCTACCCTCTGTTGAGAAAAGCAAAGTTTCTCTCTTCCTTTGCCAAACGCCTATGTGAGAATCAAACTGGTTTCCTTCTGCCTCAAGCACGAATCGCTGACAACCTCGCCAGAAAATTCAAACTAGTGGTGAAGCATCTTTATTACTAACCAGGATTACGGAGACAGACCCAGCTTCCAGGTGGTGTTGATCGGTTAGAAGAAACATATTCTATTTTACCTATTGTAGAATTTAGATAGGAAGTCATTCGGTGGAATGAATCTGAAGCCTAGTGCTTAGTTTTCTTTAGCTGACTTTGATATCTGAGGACTCTACAACACTTTTCAGGAGGTCAGTTCATAAACTTTCACTGATCTTCCTAAAACAATCCCTATTTTACACAGGGCATACCGTGACACTGAGCAGCCATACCAGCTTGCTTAGGACTGCAGAGGACCGAGCTCCTCGATGCCTGATGCTTACCTTTGTGTCCAAACCTCTGTGTGGCATTAAAGCTGTATTAAGGCTTATTAAAAACAGCTCAGGGTGATAGATCCCTTCTGTTCATTCATCTTGTGCTGAAAATTTTTTGCCTGGAAGGCTTGTTTTGTTTTTGTTTTCTAAAAGTTTTTCAAGAGAGAAAGGATATTAAAAAGTCAAGGAATCAAGAAAAAAAAATACGTACATATATAAAACACATATTTATATATGTGCATATATATAAATACACACACATACAACATGAACGTACATACACACAGGTATGCACATAAATCTCTGGGGACTTCCTGACATATGCATTGCTACCAAGGAGACTAGCTCATTCTGTTTTAAACAGGGATTAAACTTTGGACCACAGTTTTCGTTCTCTTTTTTTTTTTTGAGATAGGGCCTTGCTCTGTCACCCAGGCTTGTGTGCAGTGGCCCAATCACAGCTCATTGTAGCTTTGACCTCCTGGTTTCGATCCTCTTGCCTCAGACTTTAAAGTAGCTGGGACTACAGGTGCACATATCACCATGCCTTTTATTTTTATTTTAAAAATATTTTTAAAAAAATTTTAATTTTGTTGTTAGTAGAGATGAGGTCTCTCTATGGTCTCGAACACCCGAGCTCCAGTGATCCTCCCACCTCAGCCTCACAAAGTATTGGGATTACAGGCATCAGCCACCATGCTCGGCCTAAGTTTTACTTCTCTTGTTACAGAAAGTGAAAATTCATATTCTATGTGAATAGAGAAGTTCAATAAACAACTCTATGTTGACTCATTGAAATATTGAACATATATCTAGAAATAACAGTATGTTTTAATGTCATTTTCAAATAAAAATCTGTATCTCTAAGTTACCTTTTGCCATAAAATTTCAACCAAACATGGATAGGATTGAAAGCGTTTGCAGCGAAGTCCTTTAGACAAAAATGGAAAGGCATTAAGCCCCATGCCACAGGGCAACATGATATTAGGAATATACTCAGTGCATACCTCCAGTCCACTGGATCACACTTCAGCCATATGTCGACAATTCAGCTCTCCGGAGAGACAACTGTTCTTGGCAGAGATAAGACACGCAGAAACTTTGAAGACCATATTATTTCCTAAGTGTTTTGGTGCCAGGAAAACCGAAATTATGGAAAGAGGAGTACATTATTCACTTATGTAATCATTCATTCATTTATTCAGCAAATGCTTTTTGAGCATCAAGTCTGCACCAAACAAAGTTCTAGGCACTGAGGTATAGCCCAGAAAAGACGATGCCCTCCTCTCCTGGAGCCTATGCACTACTCCGAAGAGAGACGGGAAGAAAACAGATGCAAGTTTACTGCAGAGAGCAGTAAGTTCTCTAAAGACAACACACAGGGCATCGGGCTAGAGTTGAGCCCAAGCGAAAGGGGTTACATCTTTAAGGAAGTCCATTGTGAGGAGGTAACATTTGTCCTGAAATCCAAATGGTAAGCAGGAGCCTGTCAAGTGGAGGACTGGGGGCAGAAGAGGGGAGAACTAGGCAAACTGTAACCCAGGAATGGAAACCCAAACATCTTATGTTCTCACTCATAAGTGGGAACTAAGTTGTGAGGATGCCAAAGGCACAAGAATGATACAATGGACTTTGGGATTTGGAAGCAAGAGTGGGAGGGAGGTGAGGGATAAAAGACTACACACTGGGTACAGTACACACTGCTGTGCACACTCAGTGTGCTAAGAGAGGAGAAAATGTGGTGTCCCCGAGCCAAGAGGAGAGGAGTGTGGCTGGCCAAGTGGCCCAGTGGGACACAGTGGACATGGAGGTGAGGGGAAGGTAGGGGCTAAATCTTGTAGATCTTGACACCTTGATAAGTAGACTGGATTTTAAGTATGAAGGGTTTGGCTGAAAGGTTGTAAGCAGGGGAGCAATATAATAGAAGATTCATGTTTTAAAAATATTTCATTTTTTTCCTTATAAACAACAGAAGTTTATTTCTCATTGTCCTGGAGGCCAGGACATCCAAGATCAAGGTGCTGGCAGATTCAGGGTCTGGTTAGGCCGCACTGCCTGGTTTATGGATGGCACATTCTTGCTGTGTCCTCACACGGTAGAAGGGGTGAGGCAGAGGGTGTGGAGAAACAGGAACGCTTTTACACTGGTGGTGGGAGTGTAAATTAGTTCAAGGATTGTGGAAGACAGTGTGGCAATTCCTCAAGGATCTAGAACTAGAAATACCATTTGACCCAGCAATCCCATTACTGGGTATATACCCAAAGGATTATAAATCATTCTACTATAAAGATACATGCACACGTATGTTTATTGTGGCACTGTTCACAATAGCAAAGACTTGGAACCAACTCAAATACCCATCAATGATAGACTGGCTAAGGAAATGTGGCACATATTCACCATGGAATACTATGCAGCCATAAAAAGGATGAGTTCATGTCCTTTGCAGGGACATGGATGAAGCTGGAAACCATCATTCTCAGCAAACTAACACAAGAGCAGAAAACCAAACACTGCATGTTCTCACTCATAAGTGGAAGTTGAACCATGAGAACACATGGACACAGGGAGGGGGGAACATCACACACTGGGGCTTGTCGGGGGCTGGGGAACCGGGGAGGAATGGCATTAGGAAAAATATCTAATGTAGATGGTGGGTTAATGGGTGCAGCAAACCACAATGGCACATGTATACCTACATAACAAACCTGCACATTCTGCATATGTACCCCAGAACTTAAAGTATAATAATAATAAAAATTTAAAAATGTTTTAAATTTTTTATTTCAATAGGTTTTGGGGGGACAGGTGACATTCGGTTTCATGGATACATTCCTTAGTGGTGATTTCTGAGATTTTGGTGCACCCATCACCCAAACAGTGTACACTGCATGCAACGTGTGGTCTTTTGTTCCTCGCCCTCCCCCACCCTTCCCCCCAAGTCCCAGAGTCCATTGTATTATTCTTATGCCTTCATGTCCTCAGAGTTCAGCTCCCACTTATGAGTGAGAACACAAGATGTCTGGTTTTCCGCTCCTGAGTTATTTCACTTAGAATAATGGTCTCCAATTCCATCCAGGTTGCTACAAATGGCACTATTTCATTCTTTAAAAATGTATTTTTGCCTTTCTTTTGGAGAACAGAGTATCAAGGGAAAGTCAAAATAATGAAGAGGTCAGTTAGGAGGCTCATGCAGCTATTGTTTTGATGACAGTGGATTAAACCAAAGGCTGTTGAAATAGAGGTAAAGGTATGAAGTGGGGATATATTTTGGAAGTTCACTCAACCAAATGTGTGAATGGGTTAGAAACAATGGAGATGACGGGATGGGGAGGAAAGATAAAGGAGGGATAAAGTTTATATGCGGCAATTTTGGTGTGAACAACAGCATGGAAGGTGGTGTCCTTTATTGAGAAGGAGGATGCATCATTAACAGGGTTTGAGTAAACAAAAGGATCAGTATATGTTTGTGTGGGACTTTCTATCAGATCACTATCCCTATAAGTCGGGAGCTCAGTGGAGATGTTGGAGCAAAGATATCAATTCATGAAAGAGATTCCAGGTGTGTATGTGCAGACAGGGCACAGAAGACAGAGGGTCAACTCTAGCATGACAACATTCAAGATGGTGCAGTGCACCGTGCAGAGCTCAGAAAAGCAGAACAAAGAAAACTAGGGAGTGACATGCCATGGATATTAAGGACATTAGGAACAACGAGAACATATCATAGATTGTTCCCATGATAAACTGCTGCACAGTAAGCTGCCGTTAACTCATTCAAACAACAGTGAAAGTCAGGCACAGTGCCTCATGCCAGTAATCCGAGCACTTTTGGAGGCCAAGGCAGGAGGATGACTTGACCCCAGGAGTCTGAGACCAGCCTGGGTAACAAAGTGAAATACTGTCTTTACGAAAAATTTTGCAAAATAAAGAAAAAAAAAAAGATTAGCCAGGCATAGTGGTGCACCTGTACTTTCAGCTATTCAGGAAGCTGATGAGGGAGGATCTCTTGAGCCTGGGGAGTTGAGGCTTCTGTGGGCTCTGACCATACCACTGTACTCCAGCCTAGGCAACAGAGTGAAACCCTGTCTCTAAATAAATAAGTAAGTAAGTAAGTAAATAAATAAATAAATAAATAAATCTTTTACTTGAACTACCAACTACCATTCTACATTAACCCATTGCAGGTCACATGAAAACCTCAAGATGTTACAAATCCTTGAGAAAAGTTACTTTTACGTCGTGTGAAACTGACTTGACTGGAAATCAGGAGGACTCTACGTAGGGAGTAGTTGACAGAGCCAATGCCTGTGCCTCCTTCTTTTGGCCAGGGGTAACATCCAGGAGAACAGGTCTCTATTCTAGCCACAAGGGCTAACACAGTGCCCTTGTGTACACAGTGCCCTTGTGTACAGTGTACATACATGTACACTGAATGAAAAAAGGCATGTTTGGGAGTTTTACATGCCTTTTATGGATTTTTTTTAAACAAAAAGATTCTTAGAGTGAAAGGAGAACTCAGCTTATTCTCAAGCTTTCATAAATACCTGCACTCAATTAATCACTGAAACTATCAAGGCACATGCTTCCTAACCTAGTTGTGACTATCTACAGCTAAATGATCACGCTCAGGGAATTAAACAGCGCAGCTCAATGGCAGTACACTTGGGGCTTTTCACAGTGAGGCAACGAAGAGTCATCAAAGACATCAGAGATATTGCTGGAACACTTGGGAAGGGATGCTGTGTATGTCTAAGATGTATCATCACGATCGACTGAGCCCTGGACTTTTAACATTTTAAATAAACTCAGTTCTGCCTGAGTTTGTTTAAACTCTGCAGATAGCGTATAGGTGGGTTGTGGGTACAGACAGATGGGATACCAGAGACAGAGGAAGCTGTGCAAATGCCAAGTAGCCAGACCAGTGACCAACCTGGACACCTCCTGCTGGGTACTTTTGTTTACTAATCTCCTGTTCTTGGCAGCTCCTTTGGTGTGGTCACGTGGCTTCTCCACATGGAGCTGCTTAATTGCTGCCTGCGGAGAGTTTGACCCTTTTAATCCAGATGGCTCAAATCTCCCTGGCACCGACCAAGCTGCCCCTTTCTCGGATAAAGCCCAGTTGTCTCATTACCTCTGAATGGTCCCCCTTTAGACAAACTCTCCAATGACTTCCATCTTGGAAAAGCTAAGTTGAAACATCATACAAAAGGCAAAGGAAACAGAGGGTGGGAAGAGAGGGAGCCGTGTTGGTATCACGCCCCTTTCCCTTTTCATTTCTGGAATATGAATGTGTTCATTTATAACTCAACATTCAAACTAATTGTTAGCTGAAGGCTTTCAAGTAAAAATGTAGGTCAAGCAATATTATGTGGGATAATGGCAATTGTTTCAGCTTCAGGGAACATGTAAGTAATTGAACCTCACTATTTCACTGACTTATTACAGACCAATATCCGCCCTGGTTACCACAGAGCACATGATCCCAGGCCACCCTCAAATTGACTCAGGTTTAAGATTCCCTTGCTGAGCTGGGCCTGGGATTACAGCAGGGACTTGGCAGGCTGGTGGAGGAAGTTACAAGGTTCTCTATCTCCCTCCCACACATGCACAGGTGCTATCTAGAACATCCCCTCTTTCCCGATATGGAAACAATGTTTAGGTTAAAACGGAGAAGATGGTTAGAGTGAAGGTGGACCCCGAGCCAATGTCTGCCAGCATGAAGCAGACAGCTAGGCTGCATGATGACGGAAGCCTGCAGTGTCAGCCAAAAAATCCGAGAAAACTGCCTGGGACCCCCAGCCTGGAGGTCAACTCATGACAACTAAGGACAATTAGTCATGTGGTCTGGCTGCTGCAGTGCCTGAGTCTCATACTGACCCTGGAAACAGGATCCATGCTTCTCCGCTGTCTGCTGGGGTTTTGTCTCTTCCCATTGCTTTCTGCACTCCTCCAGCTTACCATGGTCTTCCTCTGGTTCCTTTCTCCCACCTCTTCTTTCTTTCTCCACTTCCTCACGGGGCCTCTTTACTATGCCCCCCTTCCTTTCTTTTGATTTCTCTTCTCATGTTTCTTTCCCAATCATTGAATTTTAATAGCTCTCTTTTCTACAATAATACACATCGTTTTCTGAGCTAACAGTACTATTATATTAATAAGCAGACACATTTATTTATTCTGAACTTACCAGTGTTCTACACCCTTGGGAATTTTCTGTGTTCTAAGTTTATTCATCTGGAAATAAGGGGCATGATTTCACGAAGTGGCATTCTATCTTAAGCCATGCTCAGACTTCAGGTCTCAACTCGTGCTCCTTCTGCCATGCCTGTTGGAACTTCGGATGAATCCTTCCACCCACTGGGAAGAAGGTGATGGGGATGTGGGTCAGATGGGGTGAGCTGACACAGTGAACCTGACGTCTCCTCATGATGAAAGAAGGAGGACATTGTGAAAGCTCATCAGAGATGGGCTTCCTTGTTTGACTTCAATGTTGCCCTCCTCATTGGTTTCTCATGAAATACTTTATATATATATATATGTGTGTGTGTGTGTGTGTGTGTGTGTATAGAGAGAGAGAGAGAGAATTACAGGGCTACAATCACAGCTTACTGCAGCCTTGACCTCCCAGGCTCAAATGATCTTCCTGACTCAGCCTTCTGAGTAGCTGGAACTACAGGCATGCTCCACTATGCTCAAATAATTTCTTTTTCTTTTCTTTTTGTAGAAATGAGGTCCTGCTATGTTGTCCAGGCTGGTCTCATGCAATCCTCCCTCTTTGTCCTCCTGAGTAGCTGGGACTAAAGACATGCACTACCACACCCACGTATTATTATTATTAATTATTTTTATTTTTGGTAGGGGGGGCTCCCACTATGTTGCCCAGGCTGGTCTCGGAATCCTGGGCTCAGGCAATCCCCCTGCCTTGGCCTCCCAAAGTGCTGGAATTGTAGATGTGAGTCACTGCACCTGGCTGAAATCAATTTTTAAAGAGCTAGAATATTTTTGTACCTTTTACTACTTTATAAGTTATCAATTTTAGGAAAAAAAATAGATGAACAGGAAGGATGCAAAGAGAGAAGATGGGATGGGGAAAATGGAGGGATGGAGGGAGGAAGGGAAGGAAGGAAGGAAGGAAGGAGGGAAAGAAGGAAGGAAGGAGGAAGGAGGAAGGGAAGGAGGGAGGGAAGGAGGGAGGGAGGGAGGGAGGGAGAGAGATCCTATAATCTCATCACTCAGAAATTTCTACTGTAAATATTTTGGTACATAGCCTTATGTGGCAGAGCCCGTTGCATGCACCATGACAGATCCACTTTGACATAAAGGATGCCCCAGCTCTTGAGGCACACAGATTCCCTTCTTAGGATTACTTCTTTCCAGTGCAGCAAACACATCCTAGGTGGCAGGACTGTGCCTGGCATGACTGGGAACAGAACAACAATGAAAACACAGTCCCTGTCTCCATCAGATGTACTCTCTGGGATGACCTTCCTAAACAACACGCATACACGTTGGTGTATACCATATGCATAACTTAAAATGCAGTTCTGCTATTAACAGACTCTTTGAAGTTCAGAGGTGCTGTGACTCTAGGTCTGCTGATGAAGGTCACTTGAAGAGACAGCAAGGGAGAGGACAGGCATTTGCCCACCCTCTGTTATGTGTCAGGCTCCTTGCTCTGCTTTTTTGTCTGCATCACGTCATTTAACCCTCCAGCCTGGGAAGACCTTTAGTGGTGAGGAAATGAGGTCTCGGAAAAATTAAGTGTCTTGACTAAATTCACAGCCACTCAGTGATACAGTCGAGACACGGATCCAGGAGGCAAAACATGCATACTACCTTCCCTTGTAGGGTTAAGTATCTACATGTAGAAACTGCAGAAATCTCAGGAAAGGAAAAAGCACGTGCCACAGGCATCTTCCCTCCTTGGTGTCACCTGCCCCAGTCATACGTAACTGAATTAGCAACAACGTAACAACATAACCTGAAGCTCACTTAATAGTTTTGCACTAAATAATACATTAAAATAAATAAATTATCCAGACAAACTGTGGGAATACAAAAAGGCACTTTCACATGATTGCAAATATCAACGTTCCTAAGCTGGAGACTGTATTTGTAGCGATGTGCTCCACAGCAGCAAAATGCCCAAGATTAGAAATGCCAGCGCAAGAGCAAAGGGGAATTGGCTGAGCTAAGAATCACATTCCTTCTGTACATTTCACTTGGAGCCACCGCGGACCCCAAAGACAGTAGAAGTGCCTGATTCCAATCTGGCAGGGACGAGGTGCCAATTGGTATCAGTCTGTCAAATCTGTCTTGCGTAAGCCTGGGGAGAGGCCGGTGAGGAGGAGGTGCTGCCTGCGCCTGTGTGCATCTAGGGGGTCACCTCCAGAAACATCTGCCGCTGCGGTTCCACAACAGGCGTGGTGGGGATGAAATGAAGGCTGGCCCTGGCATCAGTTGCTTTTCTATGGGGCCAATTTGCAATGTAGATGCCATAGGCTCCCTGAGGCCCCGGGGAACCTGTGGCCTTTCCAGTCCAATTTGGCTCTGTTGTGCTCAGTTCGGAAAAGTTGCACTTGGTTTAATGCCTCAATAAGAGGCACTTGATGTGTGCGAGCACCTGTAACCATTGGGGCAGGCTGCTGTGCCAGGAACAGGGAAGACAGGCTGCATACAGCATGTGGATTGGGAGCAAGGGGGCTGTGTAAGGTCAGTGTGGGCTCATGGGGCACTCCCAGAAATGCATGGCATCTGCTCCCCTCAGGAAACATCCTTCTGAAAAGTTGTGCAAATGGGTGATCTGTCCTACAAAGTGGGGCAGCAGGAAATTCCACTAGGAAGACCAGTGAGAAAACTACTCCAGTGTGCAGATAGCAAAACTCTTCCATACTGTGGAAGATAACCAGTCGACAACACCTGAATTCTTTCAGGTCAGAAAGATACCTTGCCACCTGCTTATAAGAAGAAGGGATATTTTCCTGTCTCTTCTCACCACTCTGAGAATAAGTGAGATCCACCTCGCTCTTGTTTGTGGTACAGTTCTACGGCAGGGCACGTTGTGTGCCCCATGACAGATCCACTTTGACATAATGGATGCCCCAGCTCTTCAGGCACACTGACTCTCTTCTTAGGAATACTTCTTTCCAATGCAAGAAACACATCCTAGGAGCCAGGAGTTGTGCCTTGCTTTGGAAATAGAACAAAAAGGCATGTAACCCCTGCCCCCTCCAGGTTCATTCTCTAGTATGGGATAGAGATGCATAAAAAGTATATGTATATATTCTATCAAAATCTCAGAAGAGAGGAGAAGTCAGAGTTAGGGTACTTTTGGAGCTAAAATAATGCTTTCTGAAAGGGATGCCATCTGAACAAATTCCTGAGGAATGAAAAAGAGCGGTCAAGGAGAAAAAGAATGGGAAGGCTATTACAGGCAAAATACAGAACATAAGCCAAGACTTAGAGGCGTGAAGCAGGCAACGACTGAAGAGATCCATTGCAATTCTACCTTGCAGGAGTGTGACCTGTAGGAATGGTGGGAAATGGGGCTGAGAAGTAGGGAGGAGAGATCAGGTTACAGAAAGTTTTTTGTGCTATGACAAGGAGCTTAGATGTGAAACAGTCAAGGACTATAATAGTTTATATTTTACAAAAACCTGCCTGTCCTCTGTGTAGAAGGTTTGAAGATGCAAGGTTGGAGTTAAGTGAGACAGGACAGGAGGCAGGGAAATTAGATAGTGAATTATGGCAATAGTTAAGGCAAGAGATAGTGAGGTGTACACCTACGTACTGTATACGCCTAGTGATAGAGAGACAGACTGAGAAGAGGACAATATCAAATTGGAAGGGCTTGGTGAGAAATAAGAAGGTCTTAGGTTTCTGGCCTGCATTATATGGAACAGGTTACATCATCGATATTCACATACATTCAAACACACACACACACACACACACACACACACACACACACACGGCAGAGTTCATTGGTCTATCCAAACTCCCTTATTTAGCTTGATGACATTACAGAAGGGATATTCATTAATTCAACAGATATTTACTGACCATGGCTTCTGTGGCTTGTCTTTGTGTAAATTCTACCCAGTGGGGAAGATAGTGTGCCTGGTTACCGTATTGAGGAGTCGAAGGTCACTGGTACCAGGAGGTCAAGTTACAAGGTCAACACAGACGAGGTAGAGTGATGTTACAGGTGGATGCCACCTAGAAATGGCTGCTGCTCAGCCATCTCTCTTCATACTGAGTTTTCTTTTGTCTAAGTGAGCAGCCTCTCTGCGGTGGAACACAACTGGCACGATCAATATTAAAATAAAGGGTGGGGAGGGCAGAAGAGGAAGAAACAGCCACTCGAGTCCATAGAGGTAGGAAAGATTGATCAATGGCCTCAGGAACAATCCATACTAATTATGGTGATAAAAAGCTGTCAGTCAATACCCTGGATATTAAATTTAGTGGATTGGAGACAACAGGTCTGCTTTCATTTCCCTGACCATTTTATTTATTGAAACACTCAGATACAAATGAGCATTCGTTGCTAAGATTACGTTATTGTTTCACCTGCTTTGAACTGCAAATGCTTTGATAACTGAATTGAAAAAGCTGTCAAATTTCCCTCTGTAGTTTCTATGCAGAAGTCTTCCTTCACCATCTGATGAAATTCCATTTTGTAAAGTCTGACAGTGATACTCGCCATTAAATCACAGCTGAGAGCCCACCTCACATATCGAAACACAGCTCAATGTCTGCGTATGTATGCGCCGGGGTGGGGAGCTGGCAGTGAACACTGGAAGGAAAGGAGGGATTCCTTAGCTAGGAGAGAATAAAGCCTTTCTGAAGACAGCAACAGCTGTCAATACCTTGCTGTAGAAAGTTGTGCTTCTGTGAATATGGCCATTCAAGTAAGTTTGTGCCCACATACCCAGGGTCAAAGGAAATGAAGAAATGGATTCAAAATAAGTTAATGGAGATGGGCTGCTTCACCCCACCCCAGTTCTATAGCTGGTAATTCAACTGTCACAGAAGCATGTGCTAGTGGTCAAAACTCAAAGGGGGCTTGCACAATGCAAACTCAATCTGCTGGATACTATTTGGGCCTGTGTCCTCCCAGTATGATGATCTGCCTGCCCATGGCCAGATCATAGTGGTGCTGGCTAACCATCTTCCAAATCAATCCCCAATCTGGGAGAACAACACCCAGTGCATACTTTATCAATGATGCTGATCAATATCACAGAGCGATACTAAACAAACTGTTTTGGTCCCAAGATCGTTCCCAAGAGTGATTGCCATGGGATACATGTGTGTGGTTATCAACCAGACAGCTTTCACTTGGAAAACTTCTTTCAATATGTTAAAAACATGCAAATACAGGCAGAGAAATGTAAAAAGATCTCTCATAGTTTAATAAGTTATTGTTTTTGTTTCTGTTTTAATTTGGAATTATTGTTTCTGTGAGAATGCCTATTTTGTTCATGATTTTAGTCCAGTGTCTCAAAGGAGAAGTTCAAGGGACGGTGAGTAGAAAGAGATCTCAATGGAGCAACGTGGGGGAAGGAAATGAAAGAGAGAAAAGGATGGGGTGGAGCACAGGCTGTTAAGGTTTTAAGGAGACGCACCAAGACAAGACGAGGAGGCATGGCGCCCCTACTGTTTCAGCATGGGAATGCAGTGAGGCGTTCAAAACAACGCTTTTTATGTGAGAGCACCTGACCGTCTCCTCAAGCGTACATTGTGTATTATGTGGGTACTCAGCCTTGGTATCCGGAAAGTAGCAGGGTCCCAAGAAGACCTGTTTCTTAAGCTAAGACTTGTTTTTATTACTGCAGGATTTAGTAGATTTCAGGGAACAGAACCGCTGGGAAGGAGACTGTAGGCCGGGGTTTAAGAACAATACCCTCTGATAACCTACCCAGGGCAAGTCAGTTCACCTCTTTGACCCTCAGTCCTTTAGATTTTAGAAACTAGACTACTTCACTATTTTCCAGTTTTTTTATGTTGTGAATCTGTACTGGGTCATGAAATCAACGGAATGATTCTTATCCATGAGTTTTTAAAATGAAATAAATAAGATAGAATAAAAAATATCAGCATATATTAGACATCAGAAGAATAAGTTGTGTGTCATGAGATAAAAAATATTTGAACACCACTGGATTAGAAGACCTCCAAGACACCTTCCAAATGGAACAATGTATGACTCTCTGATGCTAGTTCTCAGCAGGCTGCCACCAATCAGCCTGGAGCCAACTACCTACAGCTCCAGTGAGAGTTTCCATGCTCCCTTTCCTGGTCAGCAGAGTTCTTTCTCCTTTATCTCTCATTTACAATTTGATGTTACAATGTTGCTACAATTTCAGTTTCGATAACACTGAGTTAATTAAGACATGATCTCTAAGAGGCAGGTGGTTACAAGGAGATAAGCAGCGGCTTCTGCAGGCAGTAAACAGCTGGTGCTCCTGACCAGCTTCTGGGGATTTGCTCCGTTTATAAAGAAGACAAAACTATCGCTCCCGATTAAACAGGAACATAACGTCTGCACAGATACTTGGCAGATTACTCGGACATTGCTCTGGTTGTGATCAAAACAGTCCAGGCTGCAGGGCTGCCATATACAGGTTGTGCAGGTTGTTCACTGCACAAGGGTGCCTGGCCAAGGAAGCATGTGAGGCTGAAGTCCAGGTACTATTTGCTTGTTAAGCTATGAACCCCAGGTTGGGGCTACATCCCCTGATGGAATTTACACAGAGATGCTACAAGTTCACCACACCTTGTACCTGTGGGGCTATATTTGCCCACAGGGTGCAAGTTTCCCACTTCTTAAAAGGCACCCTATGGGCTGGTAGCCAGACTTGCCTGGAGTTGAAATAGAAGACTGAAAAGGCAAAGCTAAAACAATAGCATTAGATTGGGACAGGGACACCATCTGCAGGCAACTGCGGTGCATGGTCTGGAGCGTTAGTCTCATCCTTCAAGCACGTGGGTAGGTGACAGCTGTCACCCATAAAGTGACAATCCAGCTGATCATGCACAGAGGTGGCATTCTTTACAGGAAAAGCACAGACCCTGGAAGTTTCAGAATAGATGAATTCATGGAGATGAATTCAATGGAATTAATGCAATGCCCAAGGCTCTTCACAAAAAGATTCTCTATCGGATTCTTTAAAATACCGGACTACCTTGTTTTCATTTAAGATATTATTAGATTTATCATGAGTCACACTTTTGGGGGGAAGATACTAATTACATCAAGCACAGCATGTTCTTTCATGCACAAAGTTCCCCTGTTTTGGCTCTTATTTGTATGAAGCAGGCATTATCACTTTTAATTTTTGGTAAACTAATGAGGTAACTACTGATATTTTAAGTTACTAAATTTAAATCAGTCAACACCTCATAATTAAAGAATATCCTCGCTGTTTTAACTTTCCACATCATAACACATTTATTTCTAACAGGATCAATGGATATTCATAACAATACCTATTACAGCAAAATACTTGCCACGAATCTTTATTTGCCTTAATTGGGCAAAAGCAGAACTGGTAACATATTTTAGTTTATCCCCCAGGGTAAAGTTTGCCTCAATCGCAAAACAGGCATCGCGGATGAGTCCACTTTTGTGTGATGAGCAGCCTACCGTGCCCAATCGGAGGAACTCAACCAATGCCGGAACCCTTTTCCCTCTGGCTCCTTTATGGAAGAGGCCCTCATCACAATGACCTGCATGAAGCTATCGGATCGAAGTATTTCAGGAGAAGCCCTTTCATCAGGTGTTCACACTTTCCTTTCACGACTGTTCACAAAGTCTCTACTACCTTCCAGGCTCCATGTTCAAGACATTCTCAAATAGAAACCTTTTTCCCAGGCAAGCCTGACCCAGGAGGTCGCATCAGTGTTATTTACTCATTATGATATCTCAATTGTTACGCCAGCACAATAGCAGTTACAACTGACGTATCATACAAGAAACCCATAGACTTCTTTTTACTTGAAATACTAGAAGAGATGGAAGTCGTCTCTCTGAGGCCTGACACAGGATGGGCAAGTGATATTCCCTGATGAGATTTAGAACCGTGAGCCATCAGCACCCAGGAGCATCCTGGCCTCCAGCGCAACACAGACCGAGTGTCCCCAGCATCCTGGCCAACGTGGCACCAACAGCCAAGTGAGGCTAACTCAGGATCAGTGACCTGCTGTGGTTCCAGTGCCACTCAACCTGGTCAATGACATTTCCAAATGTGTATTCCCAGCAGGAAGGACCATCAGCAATAACACAACCACCACACACACAACACTTACACACTCTCTCTAGAGAGCTGAGCTGTTTCTGAACCCGCAGAAGGAAGGGGTACACATGTCTTAAGCAGCCTCTCTATAACCTAAATTCTCAGGAATTCCATTTACGGGAACATTGGCCTTACAGATCTACCTAGAGATTAAGTCCAGAATAACTGCTGGAGCTTCGTGCCACCTGAAACAAATTTACTCAGCTGGATTAGTGACCCTTGGTCACAGTCATATCATGGGAAGCTGCCATTTATTTAGTGCCTACTATGTGCCAGACACTTAGTGTCTGGCAGCACCAGAGAACATCCTCTGAAATCTGTAGACTGTACACTCCCAGGGCCAGCATAGCCTCCTTCTGATGCCTTCTCCTCTCAGACTCTCCACAGGTACCCTTGGTCACCCTGTTCCTCTCATGGTGAGCTGGGCTTTCCAAAAACTGCATGATGATTTATGGCTTGGTAAATGTCGACTCCCCTCCCTGCAGGCCCTAGAACAAGGCAGGCAGGAAGATGAAGAGTGAGGAGACACTACGGGAAGAAATCAGCGCTTCTGCTGGCCGAGCAGAGCCTGATTGCTCCTTGATGGGTCAGTAATTAATTGCTCCAGAGTGGTGGGTCTGAGACTGCAGAATTGTGCCTTGTGAACAGGCCCTAGAGGGCGGGGGGAGTTTCATTGCTTGTAAGGTCATTAAGAGAATATTATAAGTAATACTCCATGACTCCCTCATTAAATACTAAGTGAGTCATTCAATCTTGGGGTTCTATTTCTATTCCCCATTCTAAATGCAACTTTAATGATTTAAAATCCCTTCAACCCAATTACAGCCCTGTATTCTGATTAGGAACTCTCGCCCATTGTGAGCGGGAACCATTATCCTGCAGCCTATAGCAAAATTAGTACCTAGAGATGTTGCACTAGGAAATAAATCTTTCCCTGACATTTCAAGACCAATTCCCGGCCAATTACAACACACTCTGTTACTCTAGTAATGTGAAACTGAGTTGCTTCTTGCAATCAAAGGTCGCTGGTCAGAAAGATAGAGAAAAAAATCATTCAAGAAGGGGAAAAAAAAAGTATGGGGAGAGAAAGTCAATGGAATGGTGTTGAAGGAAAAGAAGAGTGGCCTAGGAGACAGAATCTGTCCCTGAGGCTTGACTGCACTCTGTCAGAGAGGAGTTGTTGCAGATCATGGGGCCTGGGGGCAGTGGGGTTGGGGTAGAAATGGCATCCTACTTCCTCCCACAGTGGGATGCTGCAGCAGTTAGGGCAGTAGTCAGTACGGGAACTAATAAACTCCAAAGTGTCCACAGCTAACACATAAGAAGAGTCTTTTTGGCCCAGGTAGAGTCCAGTGTGGGTGTTCCTGGTCATTAGGCAGGGCTAGGGCCGGAGCAAAATCTGCTCTGGGCACTCTTGAAGCAGCCCAGGTTAATGGAGTTTCCTCCCTTTCTAATACGTGTCTTCCAGGATGACCCTGCATGCTATACACAGCTGGTGGAAAGTCTGGAAGTAGCACATATAACCACGTGGTGACAACCACACCTAGACACAAGGATGGCTGGGGGATGGAGTCCTGAGCTTTTTGGACATGCATGCCCACGACTGAGGAGGGAACTCAGCCTGAAATGGACAGCAGTTGCCTTTGTCCCAGTGTCTTCTTTAGTTCTGGTCTTCTTTGTTCTCCACTAAATAAGAATGAATTCCTCTCAGTTCAGGGCTTTCAAGTCTGTTTCTTTCTGCGCCTTCTGTGGTTAAGACACCACTTAGAGCCTTGTGCTTCCTGAACATCCTGGCCACAAATGATGCGGAAGAGGTAGCCACCAGTCCCTGCAGAGCCTTGGTGGAGACAGCGGGTGAAAGGATTCCTGTGGAAGGGCTCCTGTGACTCTCTTGGTGCTCAAGATATTAACACTCTGGCTGACCATTCTGAGAAGAGCCCTGGGCTGGTTTTTCTTCCCACTCCCAAATTAGGCAAAGACTCAGTAAGGCAGGGAGAAGCAAAAGTGCGAGCAGCAGATGAAGAGCTCGAGGATCCTCAGATCTACAGGCAGCTGCCTTCGATGTGACCATTGCAGCCACAAAGGAGGCACCCAGAATGAGCCCTCTCAGACAAAAACAGGGGAGCGCCGAGCGGGCCGGCAACTCCAGTGTTGAGTTCTGTCTTCTTCTTTGACACTCCTCTGGCTCACATGAGGCATGTCTCCATCTCTGTTCGTCCTCTCCCTGCTATGATGGAGCTGTCACTACAGAGACTCCCTAATTGCTAAAAGCTGAGAGTTGTCTCCTTGCTGAGACCGATTGTAACAAATGCCACGAATAAGCATCACAACTTCTCCTGACCCAGCAGTGTGCTGGAGCAGAATGTGCAGGCAGCGCGCGCGCACACACACACACACACACACACACACGGATGCACACATGGACACACATAGTCTTCTTAAGCATATGGGGGCCGTCTCATCATTCTAACCTCCCTGACATTTTTGTTCTCTCGCTCTGGTTGTTTCCATGGGAACCACAAAAATAATAATCATCACCATAATGAAAGAGGAGGAAAAGCCTGCTGCTCCGCTGCTTAAGGGGCTTCTATTTACCAACACCTGGGGACCAGTGTCCTCAATGCACTACTAAATCTAAATGAATCAGTCAGTTCTTCCTTTCAGTCAGCTCATCCTTCAAATCCATGCCACTCTCATTCATTTTTGGTCTTCCTAAAGAGAAGGACTAAAATCTTTAAGGGTTGAGAGTCTGGCAGGGAAAAGTGAGAGAGAGAGACACCCGAGTAGCCACAGAGAGGAAGTGCTGCACCCACGGAGGACAGCAAGTGCACCCTGAGGGGTATCTGAAGGTCTGTCATAGGAACACATGGTTTCTGAGCCCACAAAAACAAGGTACCCTAGGAAGAGCACAAGATGTGGAACCAGAAATCCAGCTTGCCAACTTATCTCTCCATCTTTCTATCCATCCAGTCAGCTGGCCAGTCAGCAAATCAATACATCGTTAAATAATCAAGTTTAGCCTAAAGCTGCCTCCTTATATATTTTAAGTTCAGCCTAAAGATTTCTCTGTGCATTGTGATCTATCACCTAGATAAAACTGTAAAGAGACTATAGCCTACTCTTGTGCCAATCACTGGGTTTTTGGCCAATTGAAGGTGGCCAACTGTTTAAACCATGCTTAAATAAGGCAAACACTGAACTGTAACCAATCCGGCTGTTTCTATATCTCACTTCCATTTTCTGTTCATCACATTCCTTTTCCTGCTCATAAGCCTTCACCACGTGGCTGTGCTGGAGTCTTGGAGCCTACTGTGGCTCAGGAAACTACCTGATTTAATTGGCTCTTTGCTCAATTAAACTCTGAAATTTAATTCAGCTAAAGTTTTTCTTTTAACAACATAAATACATATATTTTCAGAATCTACAACATTTTAGAGAATCTACCCTAACCCAAGAGTAGTACTAGTTACTGTCACATGCAATTGTGAAACAGTCACTGTCACAGCCCTCAGGAAGCATGCTACCCTGTTGGTGACATAGACAAGTAAACAGTGCCCAACACAACGCCTTCTACAAAGAAAGGCATCCAACACATAGTTGCTGACTGAAAGAAATTGCTGTGATAGAGAATTTCAGGGTACACGGCAATATCAAAAAAGAGAGACTTAGAAGTGTGTATGTGTGTGTGTTAAAGAAAGGTATTCTGGGTAGTTGACGTCTAAAGTACAGCATGAAGACTGGCAGGAGATACCAGGCAAAGTGTGTTTTGGAGGAAGGCAGGAAGAGAAGAGTGCTCAGTCCAATATCTGTTGCATGGAACAATGAATGATAGACAGATGGAAAAATAAGCTGGTAAGCTGAGTCTCTGGTTCCAAATCTTGTGCTCTTTCTAGTGTTTCATCCCCTTGTGGGCTCAGAAAGCATGCATGTCCAATACAGACCAGGTAGAGGAAACAGCATGTGCAAAGGTCTAGAGGCAAGACAGAATATGGAGAGAAACAGGAATGAGTCTGTATTGCCAGAGTTGAATATGGGTTATGAGGAGTATGTGGAGAGGTACAGAGTGAATAGGTGAAGATTTGAGGGTAGAAATGAAACATGTAAGACATCAGATGATGGAAGGCTTAGCGCACCCTAAGCCAAGCTACAAAGGTGAGATTTTATCCCAAATATAATGAGAATGCCAATGGAAACTTCTAAAGAGTGTAAGGATAGAATCATATTTCCATTTCAAAGGCTCTTTCTAGCTGCAGCATGGAGAATGAATTGGATCAGGACCAGCCTGAGGTGGCAAGGCCAGTTAGGGGTTGCCATAATAATCCCAATGAGAGATCAGGCAGCTTGATTTATCCAAGGAGTGATGGGGATGGAAAGAAATGTTTAGTTCTCAGAGAGATCTAGGAAGTCAAAATGGAGGACCTGGGGTGATACCAAGGTCTCTGGTTTCATTCTCTTGGCAAGGGACCACTATTATATGGAAACTGAGCTTGAGGAAAAGATCACACTGGCAGTTTAGGCCCACTGAATTTGAGCTGTCTGTAGATCTTTACATGGAAACACCAAGAAGACAATGAGGGTTAGGAGATACTAAGCTGGAGGTATCAATTAGGGAGCCATCAATATATAGCTGGCACTGGAACCTTGGAGCGTGATGGACTCAACAAGCAACTCCTGGGGGACAACAATACTGCTGTTACTGTCAGAGGAAACAGAATCCCAAAGAACACCATGAAAGACAGGCAGATAAGCCCAGGGAATCCGGGAACTAAGGTTTGCAGAAGCAGGAGATAGGTCCCGAGTGACTTGAGGAGGTCAGGTGGGTCAAGTGTAAAGTTCTGCCTTGGAAGGAACAAGAGCGGAGCCAGTGGTCATCTTGGTGAGATCTCCCATTTTCAGTGGAGTGGCAGGGCAAAGGCCAGGCACATTGAGGAAGGACTAAATGCAGACTGAAAAAGTAGAGACAACAAGTATAAATAATGCCTAGGAATTCTTTATGGCTATCACAGAGAAGAGACAGAAAGACGCTGGACAAGAAATCAATGATTTTAAATATGAAATAGATTTGATCATGTTCAATTGCTGAGGGGAAATAGAAAGTGAGAGACTAAAGGCATGGGAAAGAGAAGAAAAATTATTAAATGGCGTTACTGAGAAGATAGGAGTGAACAAAGTCTATAGCATTGCTAGAAGATCTAGCTTTGGGTGGAATAGCTTTTCTTTAAGAGGATTGAAGGTGGAAGGGAAGTGGGGCTCACAGCTTTGGTAGCAAAAAGTTGTGAGAGCTCTTGTATGATGGCATATTTATGTTTTCTTCATTCATTCATTCATTCATCTGTTTTTTCAACAAATATTTATTGGGCATCTACTAAAATGTGTAGTTGCTGGAGATACAATACATGTTGCCTGACCTCAGGAAACTTACTGATAATGGTAAAGTTAAACAGGTAATAAAAACACATGGGGCTGGGCATGGTGGCTCATGGCTGTAATCCCAGAACTTTGGGAGGCTGAGGCAGGAGGATTGCTTGAACCCAGGAGTACAAGATCAGCCTGGGTAATGTAAGCAGACCACCAAGTCTACAAGCAAATTTAAAAAATAGTCAGGTGTGTGGTGTAGGCCTGTTGTCCCAGATACTCAGGAGGCTGAGGTGGGAGGATTGCTTGAGGCAGGGAGGTCGAGGCTGCAGTGAGCCATGATCACAGCACTGCACTCCAGCCTGGGTGACAGAGTGAGACTTTGTCTCAATAAAATAAATATGTGGTACGTGTTAAAATTGAGAAATACAGTCAACTATGAAAAGATAATTGATTTTTTATTTTATTAATTTATTATTTTTTGAGACAGAGTCCCACTGTCGCCCAGCTGGAGTGTGGTGGCACGGTCTCGGCTCACCACAACCTCCACCTCCCTGGTTCAAATGATTCTCCCGCCTCAGCCTCCGAAGTAGCTGGGATTACAGGCATGTGCCACTATGCCCAGCTAATTTTTTTTTTTTTTTTTTTGTATGTGTAGTAGGGACAGGGTTTTCCATGTTAACCAGGCTGGTTTCGAACTCCTAGGCTCAAGCAATCCTCCTACTTCAACCACCCAAAGTGCTAGGATTATAAGCTAGGGTTTCTCACCATGTCCAGAAGAGAAAATAATTTTTAAGCTGAAACCCAGAAAGAGTTTGCCAAAGGAAAAGGGCCAATAATCCTCTTCAGTAAGAAAGACACAGTAAAGGCTTGTGTGGAACGGAGAAAACTGGAAATAGCCACTATAGAGAATGGGAGAAAAAGAAAAACAGGGACAGAGGATTGTCTTTTTTTTTGGTAGGTGTGGGTGAGGTGAGAGATTATGAATTTGTGAAGGCACCACTGTACAGAAATATATGATTTTCCCCAGCAGCAGTCAGTGTAAACTCTTAGGATGTGAATTTCTTCTGGAGTGTAGTTCTTCCAGGAGAATGTGATAGGAGGACAATGGGGTAAGGAGGTTGAAGAGTCTGACAGTGATAGATGAAGCCATGCATTGCCATATCTAGGCTGGATGGGGAAGGAAGTAAAGAAAGGGTATACCTAAGGGATTGAGGAAAAGTAGAATGTTCAAGGAGCTTTAGGTTCCAATGAGGTCAAAGAAGAGAAATAACTCAAGCTGGACAGGATTGAGTGACTGATTTTCACTAAATTTTCTGATTTAGAGACTGAGGAGCTAGACAGTGGGCATGAGAAAGTTCAGAGGGTAACCATAGGATGACACCCTAAAATGGAGGCGAGATGAAGTTACTGGGCATGAGAAGGTAACACTGAGAGGGCGGGGCACTGGAGGACTCATACCCTGGGTACAGGAGGTCTGAGCAGAAAGGGAGACTATAAAACCTAAGAGAAACTTCCTCTGTATCCTAGCTTTTTCATGGGCCCAACACGCTCTCTGCCATAGGGAAGGTGTGAAGGGCCAAGGAGACAAGGCATGAAAAGGTGAGTTGCAAATGCTTAATTGCCAGGCAGATTTTGATTATTTTCCTACATATAGCCCACGGTTTAAGTGCTCACCTTCTGCTGGAGTCAGAATACCTGGTTTATAGATTCATTCCATCACTTTTTAACTGTCTTTCCTTAGGCAAGTTACTCAATCGCTCCATAGGTCATTTTCTTGTCTGTGAATGGGGATAATAATACCTACCCTCCAAGGATATTGTGAGGATGACATGAGACAATATATACAAAGCATCTGGAAGAGTGACTAGCATCCACTAAGGGCTCCATGAAGGGTAAATACAAGAAGTATTTAAAATGATCATAGAAAATACTTATTATAAAAAACCCTTGAATTTTAATTTTTTGCATCAAAATAAACTCATACTAACTGGTTATAAAACATCTGAATAGGCTCTAGTTTGAGGCACTAAGAACAACAAGACATTTTCAAAAGAACCTTTTTCAGAGCAACACAAATTCTGGTAAAATAGAAGCAAGAACAAACATGAAATTTATGGTGAAGCTTGAGTGGAAAATGGTGAAATCACTGATGCTTTACAAAAAGTTTATGGGAACAATGCCCTAAAGAAATCAGTAGTTTACAAATGAATAACTGAATTTAAGAAGGGAGGAGACAATGTTGAAGACGAAGCCCAGGGCAGGAGATTCACATCAATTTGTAATGAAAAAATTCATCTTTTTTGCATCTTAATTGAAGAGACTGATGATTAACAGCAGAAACAACAGCAAACACCATAGTCATCTCAATTGGTTTAGCTCACCAAATTCTGACTTAAAACATTAATATTGAGCAAGCTTTCCACTCAATGGGTGCCGAACATCTGGCACCCAGATCAGCTACAGACAAAAGCAGAGCTTTCAATGGAAATTTTGAACAAGTGTGAGCAACATCCTGAAGCATTTCTTTGAAGAACTGAAACAAGGCTTTCCCAGTATGATTCCAAAAACAAGGCACAATCAAAGCAATGGCTACCAAGACAAAGTGGAGGTGCTCCAGTGAAAGCCGAGGTCAAGAGCAAGGCTCATGGTAACAGTTTCTTGGGATCCTCAAAACATTTTGCTTGTTGAATTTCTGGAGGACAAAACAATGATATCATCTGCTTATTATGAGAGTGTTTTGAGAAGAGCCAAAGCTTTAGCAGAAAAACACCTGGGAAAGCTTCACCAGAAAGCCTTTCTCTATCGCTACAACACTCCTGCTCATTCCTCTCATCAAACAAGGGAAATTTTGTAAGAGTTTCAGTGGGAAATCATTCAGCATTCCTCTTACAGTCCTGATTTGCATGTTTCTGGCTTCTTTTTGTTTCCGAATCTAAAAAAAAAATCTTTAAAGGGGACCCATTTTTCTTCAGTTAATAACGTAAAAAAGACTGCATTGACAGAGTTAAATTCCTGATAGAGGCAGGAGACAGCCAAATGCCTAGGCAAATAGGGAAGTGTCCCTGGAGAACCTCTGACCCACACAAAGGTTCTGTGTGTAAAGGAAATATAGAAATATAGTTCACTATGAAAAGATAATTTATTTTTTATTTTATTAATTTTTTATTATTTTTTTGAGACAGAGTCCCACTGTCACCCAGGCTGGAGTGCAGTGGCATGATCTCGGCTCACTGCAACCTCCACCTTCCTAGTTCAAATGATTCTCCTGCCTCAGCCTCCCAAGTAGCTGGGATTACAGGCACGTGTCACTATGCCCAGCTAATTTTTTTTTTTTTTTTTGAGACGGAGTCTCGCTCTGTCGCCCAGGCTGGAGTGCAGTGGTGCGATCTCGGCTCACTGCAAGCTCCGCCTCCCGGGTTCACGCCATTCTCCTGCCTCAGCCTCCCGAGTAGCTGGGACTACAGGCACCCGCCACTGCGCCCGGCTAATTTTTTTCTATTTTTTAGTAGAGACGGGGTTTCACCATGGTCTCGATCTCCTGACCTTGTGATCCGCCCGCCTCGGCCTCCCAAAGTGCTGGGATTACAGGCGTGAGCCACCGCGCCCGGCTTTTTTTAGTAGGGACAGGGTTTTGCCATGTTAACCAGGCTGGTTTCGAACTCCTAGGCTCAAGCAATCCTCCTACTTCAACCACCCAAAGCGCTAGGATTATAAGCCAGGGTTTCCCACCATGTCCAGGAAAGAAAATAATTTTTAAGCTGAAACCCAGAAAGAGTTTGCCAAAGGAAAAAAGCTGTTTGCCAAAGGAAAAAACCTCTGCCCTGTAAAGGAAATAAATCAACACGGAGTGGCTCAGACCAAGGGCCCACATGCACACTGGAGGAATCGGGCAGAGCCACCAGGAATGTGTGCCTTATGCTAGGGAAGAGCCTGGCGTCTTCCACTCGTGTGTGGTGGCCTGGTATTCAATGTGTGAGGAGGAAACCTGCATGCAGTACCCCTCTTTTTGTTGGCAGCTTTCTTTTCAGTTAATAAATTCTGCCCTCCTCACTTTTCAGTGTGTCCATGTACCTAATTTTTCCTGGTTGTGAAACAAGAACCTGGATTCAGCTGAACTAAGGAGCAAAAAATCCTACATCATTTTGGTGGCCAGTATGGGCACATGGGGAAGGGTTAGTAAAATGTGAACCCAAAAGTATCTTCCCTTTCATTTCTGAGCTTTCTCATCCTCAGACTTTTTCTGAGAGCAGGGGAAACTGCCCCACCTCCCCCACCCCACTTGCTCTCAGGGGTCGGGAATGCTGGCCTCAATCCAATCCAATATTTTCTATGGTATTTTCCTTCCTTTTATTGGTACTGTCATGGCATTTATCTTTTCTTTTACAATATTAGGGGTGTTCCACCACCACCCCAATGGCCACAGGTGTGTATGTGGGATGTATGGGTGAGTGGTGGCTACCTGCCCCCCTCCCTCCTGGCTGGGGTGCATGGCTGTGTCCACTGCATGTCTGTGGGCATCCAATGGCCACACAAGATGGGAATGAGCCACAGTCGCTGCCTGAGGCCCAAGGGGGCCTCAGGGACCCAGGCCCTATGCAGCCAGCTGGTCAGCATTTCCCACTACGCATCCACATCCACAGAGTCTTCTCCTCCCCTGGCCAATTAATCCAGCTCAATCTGACAGCAATCAAAAGTTTCTCTCCCTGTTGGAGAAACCCATTTGCAAAGGAACAAGAGGTACTTCCCCCAGGAGCCTTCCTGGTCCAGCACTTAAGCTTTTTTTTTTTTTTCCCTTAGCTCCACCTGTCGGGAGTTAACTTTTATGTGAAAGGTTTTTCTCTCTCGAAAGGCATCTTATTAGACCAGGACCCCAATTCACAGGACACCCTTTTCCCCTTCCTTATTTGAGAAGGACCCTATTCCACAGCTATACCTTAGCACTGGGCTTATGATAAGGAGGTAGGAGCCAGTCTGGCGAGGATCACTGGGGAACTGATGAGTCCAGGCACCTCCTTGAGGCAGTTCCTTTGTCCCAAACTCAATTCCAAGCCTTGGGTTCAACCCCTAGGAAAGAAAACTGGATCTGCGGGATCCAGAGGGAGATGACAACAGAAGTTAAAAGGCACAATGTAGGTGAGCATGACTAATTCTTGTTGATTAAGCCAAGCGTCCTGTTTCATGGATAAAGGTCATGCTAGTATCCATGGCATAACAGGTCTAGGAAACTCAAAGGCTACTGACAGCAGAGGGAAGGCAGTGTGTGGGTAAAAGCAGATAATCCTACCCCCTAAACCGATAATCCTTCCCCTTAGCATGGGTGAAAGCCGCACTGACAACCATTGGTGGCACTCTATCAAGGTCACTGGGACTTGGCGATATAAGGACAGAGAAGGAGAAAGGACACTTTTTTTCTTCTCTCCCTAACATATCCTGGGTATTCACTAGGAAGAGAAAGGATCCAGGGATGCAGGGCTCCCCTCTTTCTAGATAAGCAGCCATTCATCTTCAGTCTGCTTTCCTTGTGAATGCATCCTGAACCCCTGAGGCTCCTTTGGAAGAAAGCCTTCTTTTTTACTCCTCTGTCCTCTCTTTACAGATAGGTAATTGTGTCCCTGTACTACAGGACACTGCCCTCAGATGCATCCTCCAGACTGAGAAAAGTTAATTTCCAAAACCAGACACTAGTTGGTTTAGAATTGCGCTCAGAGGAAGAGAACTCAGAAGCCTGACATGCTGGCAAAAGGGTAAAATATTTTTTACTTGTTGGACTTTTGGCCTCTCTCTCCCTGTGCAAACCAGTAAAAGGAATAAGGATCACTGTTTACATTTTCTATAAAGTTTTGATTAATGAAAAGGAATATACGAGACTGGGCTTAAGCTGTAGCTAATCTGGTGTGCTTTTAGTGTCTTGAGGCTTGTTGGTTTTACCTGTGAGGTCATATTTGGTAAAGTTCAAAAGCCAGAAATATTGGACACTTGGTGTGGCTAATATCGGGTAATGAGGGACTTAAAAGGACTTTCTTAAACAGCACTCAGATTAATTAAAAGGGGATATCCAAGTTAGAGGGATATTTAAAAGGCCTTTGTGTTTTTCTCTTCTTGGATCTTGTTTTGCTGGAAAAGAGTTTTTTTTCCTCAACTGACTGAATTACCTTTCTCCACCTTGTCTTGCCATTATTAATGCATGTACGAGAGGCCCTAAGATAACTTCTGATGCCCTCAGACTCCTTGGGAAAAAAACAGAAAAGGCGCCGTGGATTCCATTTTAAAACACACCTCTGCTTTTCTCTTGGAACTCCTGGAAAATAGAGGCAGATAAATCCCTCTTTAAAAAAAAAAAAAAAAAAATCCCTTTTGTCTTCCAGCTGTGCCTGTTTATCAGGGCCTACTAACAGCATGCTTTCCTAACCCTACTCTTAAAGAGGACCACCCAGAGACCAATAATCCAATTAGGAGATTGGCAAATGAAATATAACAACTGAATCTTCTTCTGTCTGTGTAGTTATATACATAACTACATATATATATGTATAATACACATATATAATATGTGTTGTGTGTGATATCTATAAAAAAGAGCTCTAATTAATTGGTCTAAAGAAAAATAAGTGCTTAACTCAAATATTTTTCAAGGAAAAATAAAAGCTTTACTGCCTTTTAGTTTATGTGACTTTAACCTTTGAGAAATAAAAACAGTCTTAAAGATTACTGGTAAAATGCAAATGTTGTTAAAATGTAAATAGGTGGTCTAAATTATATGGGTCAGATACTAGGTTTGCTAAATGTTTTAAGGTTATAAACTGCTTCTTTAGCTGTTGAGAACTGCTCCACTTGCCTGCTTCACAATTGTTAAGGCCTGGGAACATAATTAACCACACCCTTCACTATGCAAGAAGGAGTAGAACTTTATTGGCACCTACTGCATAATTAAAACAATCTACCAGATTTATGTTAAAGTTAAAAATTGCTAAGAAGTACCATTATAACATGTAATTGAGACCACTGAAAATAGATTTAAATGCAAAGTGTATAAGAACAGTAAAATGTGTCTTCAGTAAAAGATTATAAGGCATGAAAATGCACATTTTTGCCTTGGGATAAAACATTGTTTTAAATTAGATAAGATAAAGACAAAGGTTTAAACAAGTTACAGAAGGTTTCTAAAAATTAATCTTGCAAACGAAATTCTGTGTGTGAACATTGACTAAACTCTGTAAATTGAGCACTGAAAGAAAAGCACAAAGGTTTTCTTAAGGCACTAATCCACTCATCAGCAAAATTTGTAAAGGGTTATAAAAGATTTACAAGAATCTCAGCTCATGGTCAAGCTAGTTAAGATTGCATAGAATTTTATATAAGGTTTCATGTAATAAATTGGGGTTGACATCAATAGTAAACTAATGCAAGGGTAAAATTTGACTTTCTCTCCCTGGTACAAGATTTTCATGTAATAGTAAAAGATAATGAAATATTTTTGTTTGCCTCATGGATAGACTACCAAGGAAAAGAAAGAAAGACAGGAGACATTTTTTGGAAAGCTAAGTCTTCCCTCTTAATGAGTAAAGATTTTTGCCTTTCTAAAAAAATTTCTGAGTCATCATTTTGGCAAAATAAATAACTTATGGTAATCTGAAATTTTATTTCACAACATCAAGTGTTTTAATCCTCTACCATATTTAACAGGCTTCCCAAAATCAAATGTCAGCTTCAAGATTGTGTTTCCTGAACCCTACCTTTTGTATGCTACGGAGGGCCCCTGAGGCATCCAGATGAGAGATGAACAGGATTATCTGACATGTTTAGGTACATGGAATTACCAAAATGATGTTTAATCTTCAGGCTATATTTTAGTGAATATTAGTATATGTTGCAAAATTGTATGGGATTTCTAAAATCCTAATGTCTGAGTATATGCTATCAATCATAATTAATGGTGTTAAGTATTATAAACCACAAAGATAACCAAATTTCTTTGTCAATTGTCAATCATGTTTTTGATTGTAGCTACCCTGGACATATTCTTGCTCATAGAGAATTGTCTTGTTTTGATCCCCTTCAAAAGATGGTTTATAATCAGTTATAGGAATTTGACAGGTGCTCTCAAATGCAGTTTTCTGATAATTTTGAAAATTGTGACATTGGAATAAGGGAAAAATGTGCAGGACTTATGAAGAGCTAAAATTTTCACGAATATCAAGCAGAACAAGAGTTAACTGAATGGATGGAACTAATAGAAAACTGAAGTAATCTTTTGTTTAACTGTTGCTTAAAACAATGCTAATTTTTTTTTTCTTTTTTTCTTTTTTTTTTCTGAGTCAAGGACACTTTTATTTTGAACTATTTAAAGCCTTTAATAATTGAGTAAAGTAGACTCCTGTGAAAAAACTTGGAACACACTTGTTTCTCTCTGCCAGGATCCTCTAGAGTTTGAAAACTATCTGTGAGTATTCTTATATGGCAATATGGTTATTTGCATCAGTGCAATAAGAATCCATTTTCTTTTGCAAGAGGATGCAATTGGAGAAACTGGTTGTTTTGCTAAGGGTTTGACTGTAAGGGTATGCTTCCATTTAAGGAATCAAGCTCAACTTGCAGAGCCAATAAAAGCCCCTTGGGGATATTGGCCTCATACCTTGTCTACACAGTCCCCTTACAGGGTTCCTCACCTGTGGTGAGTAAAGACTGTCACTTTCTCACAGGCCCAAGGACTCCGTATTCTTGCGACTTCAAGAAGAGAGGAATTCACCCAACTCATAATTATTTGAGCATAGAAACCCATGGCTAGGCTCAGCTTTAAAAAGTCCTACCTGAGATTCCTTGTGGAACAAAGTTCCATCAAAGCCAATTTTAAAAGCCTATGTAAAAATAATTATTCTTGCTGCACTTGATGCAAATAATCAGCCAGGTATAAGACTGAAGTTTATTTTGCAAACAACTCAGTCCTATTATTATTTGTTTTTAACAAAAATAAGGACTGGAGAGAGAAATTATGTTTCAAAACTAATCATACATTTGTCATTAAATTCTAGACTCATTCACTGTTTTTAAGTTTTTCATCTACACTTTAAACTAATCCTGCTCATTCTTGTGAAGTAAACAGTGATCTCTAGTTGCAGCCCAGAGGAAACAAAAAGGGATGGGCAATATAAAAATCTGAATCAATATTCCAGTTCTGGGCAATTATCCTGCAAATCCTTCCAGGTGATTGGAGTAATAGAGTGTCCATAACCTGGAGATTTCTGTTTTGGGAAAATCAAGACTAAGGGAGCTAACCACAAACTAAGACCCAGGCACCCAAATCTTAGCAGAAATAACTATCGTCATCAGTTATCTGAGCTGCCGGCAGCCTCAGAATTTTTGAGCTGTCCTTACCCTTACTTTTGTTTCATTTTGGTACATGTCTTCTAATAACCCAGTTTGTCCTTTCTTGGCTTCAGGCTATCAAACTCCAAACGGTCATGCAACCAGAGCCTTGAACAATGGCCTCCTTTTACCAGGGACCCTTAGATAGGCCTCTGACTGCAGTTTTCCCCAAATAGTACCCCATGTCAGCAGGATCAGTTAAGATCAGTCTTCACCCTTCTCCTTATTCTAACAGCAGTTATATGTACTTCTTTACATGGGGGAATGATAGAGGGAGGAGACAGCCAAATGCCTAGGCAAACAGGGTGGAGTCTGCAGAGAACCTCTGACCTGCACAAGTCATTGTGCAGAGGGGGCTTGCCTAATCATGCCCATGATAGAAAATTCTGTCCCTTAACACATGCCCAGTAAGGGAAATAAATCAATGTGGAGTATGCATTGATTTTTTAGAAGACTAAGGACCTGCATGCATCCTGGGGGAATGGGGTGGAGCCACCAGGAATTCATGCCTTATGTTGGGAGGAGCCTTGCCTTTCCAACTCATGAATGGTGGCCTGGTATTCAATTGGTGATGGGAAAGCCTGCATGCAGGACTCTCTTTTTGTTGAGAGCTTTCCTTTCACTTAATAAATTCCAATATCGCAAGACTGTGTGTGTGTGTGTGTGTGTGTGTGTACACACACACACACACACACAGTCTTGTGATATTGCCCAGGCTGGATTTGAACTCCTAGGCTCAAGTGATCCTCCTTCCCCATCCCTCCAAGAAGCTGGTTCACACACTACTTTGAAAGCTATTACTTCATACACGTGTTAGTAGACTTAAAGAGCCACTCTGGCTTTTGAAGATGTATTGTCCATCCTCTTGGGATGGGAAAGAAGGTCTTACTATGAGATGCCAATGTACATCACTATTGGAACCAATAATCAGGTACTGTTTAGTTATTAGGGAATTAAAGGAAAGTGAAGTAGTCTTGGGTTATTGTTTATGTAGTGTAATATGTATATGTAGGTATGCATGTGTTTGATTTCCACATGACAAATTCCTAATGACCCATTCTCATTTCCAAGTCTCACTATTTCCTGCATCAGTCTAATTCCTATGCAGCTCCAAGGCCCAGATAAAGTCTTACCTTCTGGGATATTCTCAGTCACTGTGAACTCTTCCTTATTTGAGGGACTGCAGCATTTACAGCTGGAGCCAAATCCTTTAGCATCTATGTGCTTATTCTTTTATATACTTATCTTACTTCCTTTACATGAAACTTCCCCCTTCAACTATGTTATGTAGTCCTCAAAACTGGGTAGAGGATGGGACCTTGCCCTAAACTTTTATATTTTTACTATATCTAGCACTGGACTGGGTACCTATCAGAAACACAGGTGCTGCTGCTTAATCAATTACCTTCATTCCCATTTGCCATCAGCTACCCAACTATTAGATCTCCATGCAGCCTCTCAGAAAAGCATCATATGTAACAAGCACATTTCACAGTTTTGTTAAGATTAAAATCCAAACAAACAACTATTAGCAAGAGAAGACATTCCCTGGAGATGCATTTAACAAGCTCTCAGGTTAAGAAAGAACCTGCAGGGACTGTCCAGCACTCATGCAGAATAGGTCACTGAAGCTTAAAGGGCTTCCCAGAGCCCAAGGGAATACAGAGATGAAATGTAGGTGAGAGATAAAGGGCCAAATGGCTAGAATCACCAGTAGGGCTGACACTCAGTTTCTGTGCCCAGCCATTTTATCATGGTGTCCAGTAGTAGCCAAAGTTGCCTGTTAGTCTGGAGAATGAAGCTGCCTTTGTCAAGCAAAGCTGTCTACCCTTGGCTGCTAGGGATTTTGTGCAAATGCTCAAACCCAGTGATGATCTTTTTGGCATGGAGTTTTGGTACTAAGATAAGCCCTGTCTGCTCTTTGAAAAGCAGCCCAGCTGAGTGGGCCATGTGGGCACAGCTGGTGGATGCCTGCTGCAGTGACTGCACATTTAGTCACTTGGCAAATTAAAAGATGTCCTACACAAGCTGTAAGCTCACTTTCAGTTGCTTACTCAATGGGAGGGCCAAGGGACATTGATTTTTTCTTCAGCATTCTTTCATGATAAAACTTATCTGAGTTTCACAATGACTCTTCAGGATGAGGCTCTGAAGGCTTAAAATTTTAGGGCTATGAATTTAGTTAATATATGAACTGGAACGCAGAAACTCTTCATATTTATCACACCCACATTTAACATCAAAACCTGTACCATGTATATTTTTCTCCATTAAATCCATATTCATTTTTATTAAATTAGAGCCCATGAGAAAATGTCATATTTCCACATTTAAAAAATCAACTACAGAATTACAAGAGATGGAACACTGCCCTATGAACAATACATGAAAAAAAAATCAACTTATATTAGTTGATATTAACTCTAGATGAACAAAAAGGTATGATGTGGCTTCCCAAAAGTTAATGGATTATGCAATCATATCAATAGCATAAAATACAAAACAAAAGACAGCAAGGTCCTACAGTGCTTCATACTGGACAGACCCCATCCAGAACATTGTGCGCAGTTTTAGTGTTGGGAACATGCAACCAGGTTATGCTCACAACTGTCATCAAGAATATGAAGGTCTGCCATGCACAAGAGGAGTTAGCCTAACTCCATTTTAGAACAAATGGGCATAATTTGTAAAACGGGAGATTTTGACACATAAACAGAAAATATGGAAAACTCTAAGTTACCAACAAAAATGGCTGCATCAGGAGATAGGGACTTTTTCCATCACTGGAACAAGGATAGCATCAACATCATCCTTAACAACGATGGTAAAAGGAGCAACTGCAAACGGAAGCATTCTTTGGCGAGCATTAAAGAACTTTCTTCGGACTTTGGGAGGCCGAGACCGGCGGATCATGAGGTCAGGAGATCGAGACCATCCTGCCTAACACGGTGAAACTCCGTCTCTACTAAAAAATACAAAAAACTAGCTGGGCGAGGTGGCAGGCGCCTGTAGTCCCAGCTACTCAGGAGGCTGAGGCAGGAGAACGGCGTGAACCTGGCAGAGGAGCTTGCAGTGAGCCGAGATGGCGCCACTGCACTCCAGCCCAGGCGACAGAGCGAGACTCCGTCTCAAAAAAAAAAAAAAAAAAAAAAAAAAAAAAAACTTTCTCCAGGCACTAGAGTTTATAAGTGTTGATGCTAGGACTCAAACCCAGGTTGCCTGATTCTAAATCTTAAACTCGTGTCCACTAAGTTTTATTAACTCCACATCTACCTCACAGCATTCTGATGAGGATTATGAGAGATGGATGTTGCATACAAAGAGTGTAGAAAAGTAGCTGGAAATACAGGTGGCCTCCATGTGTGTCGGTTACTGATTAGTATCATTATTTTCATGATTATGTGTCACAAATATTACTGGGTGGGAGGATGGGCGAGACAATGTCTAAGTCTAAGGTTTGCTGGTTCTGTAACAGAAGCACAGGCCCTGAACCACACTGCTTGTCTTCCATGGGCTCACGCTCACCAAGCATTTCTCCAGCCACTGGGTCGACCCCAGGACGCTGTTGGTCCTCCTAGGATGCAAGGGTCAAGTTTGCATCTCTGCAAAGTCAGGTCAGATAATCTTGAGGTTCTGCATTTAATCCTAAAGTTGGACTTCTCCTTATTCAAATCCCATTCAGAATTGGCAAAATTCCATTTGCTGATTCAAAAAGGGGAAAGAGGTTTTGAAAAGGCTTATAACAAAGGCTCATAAGCCTTACAGATCAAACAGCTCTTAAAGAACAACATTTTGATGAGTTAAGTGTAAAAGAACCAGAAACATACGGATTAAATTCCCCTTGAAATTTGAATGCATTTAAAAATTAAAGGGAAAAGCACTTGGCAGAATGCAATGGGGTCCTTTGCTGAATCTAAAACATTTAGAAAAATGGCTCAAGACATCTTGCCCAAATGAAGCAGCTCCCAGTTTCTATCTGGCTTACTTTAAGTGCTGCTTTTTTCATGTCTCTTAGGAGACTATTTCAGACTCCCAGTTCCCCTCCGTTTCTTCTCCCTTAACGGCTAATTGCTAATTAGCAAGATATTTGTGTGCTGGAAGAAGCAGTTCATTTTCTGAAAAGGCCACAGCCTACTGCTAGTGTCATCAGTGGCACTCACCCAGGTACCCCAGTGCTAAGTGTGCTGCAGCAGCCTGAGCCACTCCTAGGGAAACTAAGCCCTACTCTAGGCAACATGCTAACCCTGTGCCATTGATTTGCTGAGGGATGAAGCCTCACATCCATGAGTGTGTCAGTTCCAGCAGCTTGCACCAGCCTCATCAGGCCAAGCAGTCCTCATTTGGAATCCTTGAGAAACTAAGCCTATGTAGGCAAGGCTAAACAGAGATTAAACTGACTTTACCACGGAGACCAAATATTGTTAGGCCTGATGTGTCTATTCGGTTTAGTGTCATGGTGTTCAAAGTAGACACTGAGAAGCAAGTGATGATCCCCTCGTGTGGGGCAAGAAAATATGAGTTTTTCCATGTATATTTATTTTTAGTGCATCATTTTATACATTTCTATTTTTCAAGTGTTTGAATGTTTGATAATTTGTTCAATATACATTAATATAATGGTATGAGGATTTAACTTGCCAATAAATATATGTATATTATGACTGATACTCAAAAGATTTTTGTTGGATAGGTGTGGAAGTTCACAACTGTAATCCCAGCACTTTGAGAGGCTAAGGCAAGAGGATTGCTTGAGGTGAGGAGTTTGAGACCAGCATGGGCAACAAAGGAAGATCCTTTCTCTACCAAAAAGTAAAGTTTGTTCTTGTTGCTTGTTTGTTTTATTTTTCATGCTTTGTTTTTCTATTGTTGGCTATAAGCAATCAAAAACATTTTGAGACAACTGTCTGGTAAACACACCATTGGCTATGGATCAGGAAGGTCTGGGCTTGAACTCTGCCTCTGCCCCTTATCAGGCAGACAGCTTTGAGAAGATACTTAGTCTCTCTGAGTCTCCACTTCCTCCTGTGGAAAAGGATAATTTTACTCTTTTGAAGCTTGTGATGGGTGTTAGAGAGTGGGAGTTAAGGAAAAGTTGAATCCAACGCACTTCCCATTCCTGGTTTCCAAGCACTCAGCAAAAGATAGCTGCTGGTATCTTCCCTCTTGCCCTTTCCATTCTATAGGCATGAATTTCTTATGAGGCCCAAACTTTTGTTGAGATCTTCCTCCAGTAAGTGGAAACACAGTAGTAGACATTTCAGACTGTCCTTTTGAATCAAGGAAAGTGTTGAAGATAAGAAGGTTTAATTATCTAAGTTTGTCACTCATTCCTGTTTCCAATAGATGTCTTTATAAGGCTTCTGATATGCAAGACCAAATTGTAAGTCTTTTCACACTCTTCATCTGATGGCATGGACCAGCTTACCCTGTGTCTTCTCATGTGTCACCAACAAGTCCGTAGGGTTGGCTGACGGCAATGACTGATATTCTAGTAGGGTAAGGTAAAGTGTGAATATTAAACACTGATTTCTCAAGTCAGCTTAATGTGAAGAAAGCAGTTTCAACCTGTCAATGACTTAGAGGAATCCTCTTCTAGAGAATATGAAGGGGAAGAATTGCAGTTCACACAATCCTGCTTAAAAATTCTATTATGTTTTGGAAAAAAAGGCTTCCAAGTAAACATGAGACACAATAAAGGGATGGGTAATAAAAATGATGACAAGAGCAATACTGATAAGATATAATACATTTGTAATTGACTTTGCTGTTTTACAGACGACCCTTCATAAAGCTTATCTGATCTTCAATGTAGCCCTATGCAATAAGTATTGATAATAATTATTTTATAAACAGAAAAAATGAGATTGAGAGATTCCTTAGAAAAATGTTGGTGTGGGACTCAAAAACATGAATTCATGTTCAAAATCCCATATTATCCCCTACAAATTACGTTCTCTTAAGTCTTAAGTCGTTTTTTACCAAACCATCTTTTCTTCCCACAGACCTTATTGTCAACTGAAATTATTTTGTTGACTTACTTATGAGATTTGATTTTTTAATTTCCCCACTCTCCACGAGAATGTTAGCTCCAGAAAAGCAGGAAACTCGTCCAGCTTGTCCACCACACTGTTAAACCATGCCTTCTCCAAAGTTGGCCTCACAATGTTGATTTTGCTTTCTTTCTCCAGCCTTGGAACATAACGAGGATCAGCTAATGTAGCCCATGGTCTAAGTCCCACCCACCCGCATATCTGGTAAGTGAATTTTTATTGGGATGCCATGCTTATTCTATTGCACGGCTGAGTTGAGTTGTTGCAGCAGTAATAGTGTGGTACACAGAGTCTACAATATCTACTAATTGTCCCTTGACAGAAAAAGTTTGCGGACCCCTTGTTCACAAGAATCAAGTAGAAGCTATAGATTTAAAAAAGAAGTATTTGGCAAGCAGGCTTCTTGCTAAAAACAGGTTGTAGTTGGAGGACAGCTGTTTCAACAACACATACTCATTAAGTCAGATTAATACAGTTATTTAGCATGAAATGTATGGAATAATCAATACTATTGTGTTTGTTGTTTAAAAAACTAGCCGGGCGAGGTGGCGGGCGCCTGTAGTCCCAGCTACTCGGGAGGCTGAGGCAGGAGAATGGCGTGAACCCGGGAGGTGGAGCTTGCAGTGAGCCGAGATCCGGCCACTGCCCTCCAGCCTGGGCGACAGAGTGAGACTCCGTCTCAAAAAAAAAAAAATAAAAATAAATAAATAAATAAATAAATAAATGATGAAAGTATGCTATTGATTACATACCCACCAAGGCTGTCGACATTTACCTTAGTTCAGGTAAATGCCACCAACAAAAAGGTTACCTATTGCATAAGAAGAATTAGATTTTCAGTCAATTTTCAATAATTCTGAGAGATAGATTAAGACCTTTACTGTACTTTCTTTTCTGCCTTTAGACTGTTTCACATTTTCTTCAGAAATTTAGAGGCCAATGGTGGGGAGAAAAAAGAATTATCCTTTAATCTAAGCACCTGTAAACCTTTCTGGGAAGAGGCTATGTGCTAAAAAAAATTCTTTAGAAAAATGAATAAACAGTTTATTTTTAGATTTCTGTGTAGACTGCAATTATCTATACTCTCCAAGCTAATAATAGCTCAAAAACTCGAGAGCTGTTTGGAAATGACAAGAGCTGCGTATGAACCTGAGATCATCAGAAATTGTCTTGTTTCCTACGTATACATATGTATAGAACAACCAATAAAAGACAAAATGCTTTGCTAACCTTAGAAATGCAAAATCAACCTGGAATCCCATCTTGGAACAGGATTCTAGAGCAAATGTACGTAGGATTTTTAACGATGAGTCACCAAAAATATTGTTGCACCTTAGTTTTACAAAGTATGTTTTCACATTTTAATATTTCTTTATTAAAATTTTATTTTGTAGTCGTAACACTTACCATGAGCTCTACCCTCCTAACCAAATTTTAAGTGTATAATACAGTAACCATGCATACAATGTTGTACAGGAGACTTCCAGAACTTAATACATCTTGTGTAACTGAAACTCCATGCTCATTCTCCTCTCATTCCAGCCCCTGGTGACCATCATTCCACTCTTTCATTCTATGAATTTGCTTATTTTAGATATCTCACATCAGGGGAATCATGTAGTACTTGTCCTTTCTGACTGGTTTATTTCATTCAGCATAATGTCCTCAAGGTCCATCCATGATGTCACATATTGCAGTATTCCCTGTATGCATCTTTACATACTCTTAAAAAATTGACAATAATTGTACATGTTTGTAGGGTACATAGTGATGTTTCAATACATACAACTTACGGTGATCAGATTAGGGTAATTCATAGGTCCATCATCTCAAGCATTTATCATTTCTTTGCATTAGGAACATTCAACATACTCCTCCTAGCTATCTGAAACTACATAATGTGTTATCGTTATAGTCATCCTACAGTGGTACAGAACACTAGAACTTATCCATACTGTGTAGCTGTAAGTTTGTATTCTTTAACAAATTTCTCCATTGTATGTAAATTCCACATTTTCTTTATCCATGTATCCAGCAGTGGACATTTAGTGTTTCCACATCTTGGCTGTTGTGAATAGTGTTGTAATGTTTCTGAAGTAGAAATTTATCTTATAATCTGTGAGTATGTTGAACATGGTGCCCATTTTTCTATTTCTCTTAATCCTAAAAAAAAGCTGTTATTAAATCAACAAACAGCTAACAGTCAATGGTACCTTCAAATCAAGCAAATGTATTTTTCCTGGGAAACTGAGAGTAGGGAAGAATCCATTTTTTAATGAAATATCTTCTCTAAAATTAATCCTTGCTGCTGATATAAAAGGATCCAGATATCAATCCCCATATTTCTTTATAAGCCAAACTTCTGAGGCAGGTTTCCCCACCCATCTGTCTGCTGAGTCCCCACAAGAATGGTGATGAACCCTGAGAAGCGGACTCAGCCAAATCCCTCACAAGCAAGGCCTGGTGTTCCCAGGGTCCAATGGCCTGTGAGTCAGTCAAGAGTTTCCCTCCTATGAACCGTTTTCCTTCAAATAGCCTCCCAAGTTCATTCCAACACAGAAAGGCGTCTGAGAACTGTGTATCGTTTTCCAAACAACCCATTGTCTGGTGGCCTATTGCACAATTAGTTGAGGGACAATCTGTGCTGAGAGATAAATCTTTCTGTGGCATTTCAAGACTCATCCTCAGCCAATTAGAACTGCCGCTGTGAGACCAGCCTGTTAGCACACATTCCAACCATGTCGACCCCAGAAGCTCTGAAAGAAGCCCCTTGGCAGACCCACAGTGTCCTCTGCATTCTGGGAATTGATGGGAAAGCAGGTGCATGTGTCGACTTAGGGTGGAGCAAACCCCAGACAGGTTTGCGGCCAGAAATGAGAGAGGACCGAAGAATCAAAGATTTGAATTGAGAAATTGCTGACATTAAAAAAAGCTATTTCTAGGAGTGGCTCTTTAGCAACCGGGTTTACTCTGACCTCCGAATGCAACCTTGGGTCACACAGGAACCTAGACTCCTTGACAGATGAATTAGGGTGCTTTATTTCAAAATGAAATTGACCATAATGGTTAGTTTGGTGAGTTTCCTAGTGGAGTTCTGGCCTGAGGTTTTAAAAACTGCTCCAGGTCAAGGCACTCTGAACCTCTTTCCATGCTATTTAGCTGGGCCTGTATTCCTCAGTTATCTTTTTGGAAAGAAGGTGGAGCCATGCGTACTTTTAACAATACTCATAGCTTGCCATTTACAAAGGTTACCTTTACCAGAGGAGCTAGGTACTTTGCAAACTTACAACTAACATCATGCACGGCTGGGGACATTGACACCACCAAATCATTACATAAATATTGTTCCATTAAGTCACAGAACATTCCTAAAGATAACTATGCACCTCTGCTCCCATTTTTCTAGTTGGATAAACTGAGGTCCGGAGAAGACAATTCCTGTACTCAAAGTCACCAAAAAAACCCAGTTTATTTTCATTGGATTCCCTTCACAAATAGAAAAGTCCCCATTTTGTCCCCTCATTGTTAATACAGAGGACACTTAATTTGGAAACCCTTAGCCTAGAGAACTGCCAAATTCTGTTTTCTGGCGCCAGTGACACAAAGCCCCAGCAGCCCACAGGACAGAAGGAGCTAGCACATCTCCAAGCTGAGGGACTCCACGGCTGCAGGCTGTGTGCAAATGGACCCAGCTCATAAGCCAGCCTCATTTTTCACAAATGACACCATCTTCGGATCTGCACGCATCTGGCCATAGAGTAACTTTCAGACAGCAATTGGGAAAAGCTTGTTCTCTCAGAAGAGTTCCCAGGAGAAAACCCCTATTCCCCTCAGCAGTCAAATCAAAAGGCCCCTCTCCCTGAAATCCCCACACACAGGCACTACAGTGAGGAGGAATCACAACCGTCAAAGAAGGAGCCAGAGCCCCGCAGACGCCCCTGTGCCTCTCTCCTGGGGAGGTGGCAGGGATGTCTGTGTACATGGCACTATTCAACTGAACTGGGCTTCTGTCTTGCGTAAAACTAAAAATAAGGGTGATAACAAGAAAGATTTATCTGAGACTGAAAGGAAGCTCTGACATTACCATAATGGCATCTCTCCAGAAAATCTGTTCTTTCCCTTCCATTCACATCTCCACTTAGTATTTTTCTGAAAATATAGCTAAAGGCAACTATTCTTTCCCCATGGTTCACAACTATCAGATTGCCCAAGCTTGCACAGACTGCCCCCAAAACATGGTTAGTTAATTACTCACCAACAGAAATACCAAAAGCAACAAATCAGTTGCACACATATGTGTTTGAGAACCCTTATTGTTCTAAGAGACTCCTAATTACACATTTCCTCTGGTATCTACCCCTACCCCTCCCTACTTCCCTACGGGAGTCTGAGTAACACAATCAAAGAAGATTCTAAAGAGACTTGTCATATCCTGGGGTTTACAAGACATGGTATTCAAAAGGCAACGATGTTAATATTGTTTTACAGTATGCTGACTGCTTGGGGGGTTTGCAGCCATCTGTGTGCATTAACCCCTTTCTAAGTCAGGGGAAGGGCTGGGGTTGGCTCATTTACAGAGTTATGCTGCCTGTCTCATCACTCACTTCCTCTATTGAGTCATTGACTTGGGGGCATCAGGCATGATCTATTAGTGGGAAACATACCAGTAGGCTGTGGTACAAGCATCTCCTAATTTTGCCCTTGCCAATTCCTATAAGAACCACTATCTGCATTACCTCTGAGTTCTCCAAGAGCTGATTCCAGAATATCCAGGTAGCTGTGAGTTATAAGCACAGAAGATTTTATTAGATATCCACAGTCAAGGACTCCTAACACAGGCCTATTGCTACTGACAGATGACCTGGTTACCATATATATGAGGTAGTTAAATTTATTATACAACAAACTTTTTTGTGTGAATCTGATAAAAGCTATGAACTCTAATTCCAGGGGAAAAAAAAAGTTCTTTCTCTCTTTCACACAAAAACACACACCTCGTGTAATTCTGGGAGATTCATGGCCCACTGAAGTCCATCTGGGTCCACCAGCCCCAGGTGAAGAGATCTCATTTCATTAGAAGTTTAGCTTCTTCTAAATAGTTAGCATGCCCTTCCCCACATTCCCATTATCATCATGGCTAAATGGATTTTCACAATCTTTAATTTTTCCCAAATTTGAGTCAAACGATCTCCTCACTGATATGAAGGAAACATTCTACTATCATAATATTTCATTTTAACAGATACACAGGCATCAAGGACTTAATACAGGCAAGCATGGTGCTGGCAGATCCCCTGATGGTCAGTTTGATGTGTTCACTTGGCTAGGCTGTGATGCCAGTTAGTCAATCAAATACTAATCTAGTCATTGCTGTGAAGCCATTTTTGTAGATGAGATTAACATTCAAAAATAAAATTGGCTTTAAATAAAAGAGATTATCCTAGATAATCTGGGTGGGTCTCACCCAATCGGTTGAAAGGCCCTAAAGACAGAACTGAGGTTTCCGGAAAGAAATCCTACTTGTGGACAGCAGCTTCATCCTGTGCCAGAAAGTTCCAGCTGCCATTCCTGATGGCCTGCTCTACAGATTTCAGACTTGCCTGGCCAGCACCCACCATCATGTGAGCCAACGCCCTGCAATGCACCCCTTATGATGTCTCCTACTAGTTCTGTGTCTCTAGTTTAACCCTGACTGATGAAGACTTTGCTACAAGGAAGTGAGTTATTACTAGAAGAAATACCTTTAAAAATGTGCAGCTGGCTTTGGAATTGGACAATGGGTAGAGGCTCAAAGAACTCGTTTAAGTGTGTGAAAGAAAAAGCCCAGATTGTCTTTAACAGCTAATCCATAGAAGTCCTTCCGGTGAAGTCTCAGAAAAAAATTAGAAGCATGTTGTTGGAAACTAGAAGAAAAGCAATTTTTGTTATATAGAAGATGAAACTTAGCTGAATTGTTTTACAGTTAGTGTAAAGCAAAACTTATAAGCCATAAATGTGGATATTTAGCTGATGAGATTTCCAAGCAAAGTACTCAAGGTGCAGCCTGGTTTCTTCTTTCTGCTTATAGTAAAATGTGAGCAAAAGTAGAATAACTGATGACAGAAGTGTTATGCAAAAAAGACCCTTGATTTAGAAATTAACAGCTTCTTTAAATTGCAAAATATGCTAAAATTAGAAGAGCCACTGTTAACAAAATGTCCTATGGAGAGAACGCCAAGTATATGACTGAACACCCTGTTGCTAGAACAAAAGAGAGTGGGTATATGACTCTCAGATATGCATGGATATCAGCATAAGTCAGAAAGAAAGATGACATTATCTAAGAAATTCTGTGGAGGACCCTTTTGTCTAATAATATGAATCCCTATGACACATACAGGAGAATCACCAGGTTTTTGAGAATATTACATCAGTAGAAACATGTCCAGCTTAAACTGAAAGGATTGGGGACATGACCAAATGAAAGAAGGTTGTTAGACTCCCAAAATTCCGTAGAAAGAAAATAAGCTCATAAAACTACAAAGTGGCAAACATGTGCTACCCTTCATGAGAAAAGGGAAGATGACTGTGAGGGCTGAGCTTTGGAACCAGAGTCCAGAACTGCAAGGCCTGAAGGCAGAGCTATGGACCCAGAGGGCAGTGATATTAGCCTCAGGGGATTATTCCCAGGCCTCGCATTTCATGGAATTTGCTCTACTGGATTTGGAAGGTGCCTGGGTCTGGGTAACCTTTTCTTCCTTCCATTTTCTCTCCTTTGAAATAGGAGTGTCTACAACTGTTATTCTATGCTTATTCTACCATTAAGTTTTAGAAGCAGATAACCCATCTTCTAGTTTCACAGGTCAACAGGCGAACAGAAATTTTACCTTGGGGTGGACCATATCCACAATACCACCCATACCTGATCTAGATGCTGAGTTTGGGACTTTTGGGGCTGATGACATTTAGGTAAGATTTTGGATGTCAGTTGATGCTGTAACAGGCTGAAATATGATGGTATGTTGGGATGGGGAAAATGTATTTTGCATGTGGGACAGACAAGAATCTTTGGAAGCCAAAGGTTGGGCACACTGTGAGAGGCTAAAAAATATTCCACAAAAGCTGGCTGGGTACAGTGGCTCATGCCTGGTCATCCCAGCACTTTGGGAGCAGGAAGATTGTTTGAGCTCAGGAGTTTAAGATCAGCATGGGCAACATGGTGAAACCCTATAAAATACAAAAATTAGCCAAATTAGCTGAGTGTGGTGGCACATGCCTATGGTTCCAGCTACTTAAGAGGCTGAGGTAGGAGGATCTCTTGAGCCTCGGAGGTCAAGGCTGCAGTGAGCTGTTATTGTACCACTGCACTCCTGCCTGTGAGACAGAGCAAGACCCTGTCTCAAAAAAACAAAAATGTTTCACAAAAGCTGTCTACATCCTAATCCCTGGAATCTGTGGACATGAGCTTATATGGTGTGTGTTTGGTGGGGGAGGTTGGGGTGGGGGCAATTTACAGATGCAATTAAGTTAAGGATCTTACAATGGGGAGATTACTCTGGAGTATCTGAGTGGGTCCTAAATGCAATGCAATTAATTCATATCAGAGCAAGAAAGAAGTAAATTTGAACATATATAGAAGAGAAAGCAATGTGAATACGCATCAGAGAGAAATTTGAAAATGTTGGCCTTGAAGAATGAGATAACGTATCAATCCAAAGAATACCAGAAGCCACCAGAAGAAAGAAGAGATGAGAAATAGATTCTCCCCTACACTCCTGTAGGGACTGTGGCTCTGCCAATGTTTTGATGTGGGGCCAGTGAAATTGAGTTGGACTTCTGGGCTCCAGAACTGTGACAGAATAAACTTCTGGTTGTTTTAAGTCATCCAGTTTGTGGTAATCTGTTACAGCAGCATGGGAAACTACCACAGATCCTACAGAAAACTAAAATGATAAAGTCATCAGTCTCCATCATAAAAATTTATGAATCAACCTAGAGAAGAGTCCAGAAGAATATACAGCTAGCTCTAATACAGGGCTGGCTGACAACAATAAAGATGTAAGCAAAGTGCAAAAGCCTTGGAACAGTTCCTCAGGTGGAGGAGACTGAGAAAGATTCACAGAGAGCAGAGCATGTGGGAGAAGTAGAGGCACAGAAATGACCAGTACGTTCTGAGAAGAAGACACTGTTCAATTGGAGGAACCATGAGATTCATGGTGCTGAAAAGAGATGGAAGGTGGATGATAATGACAAAGATATAAAATTAGAATGTTAGAGTAGGCATCATTTTAGAGGTATTCTAGTGATTTTCAATTTGTGCTTCATGGAGACATGGAGAACTAAAAATATTGAATACAACCGGTCTAGTCTACACTCCCCACAATCCAAATTTACATTGGAGGAAAAAAAAAAAAAAAAAAGACTTACCAAAGATGCACAGGCACACACAAAGAAAGGCTGTATAGCATGGCTATTGGCATCAGATGGATGTGAATTCAAATGAAGCAAGCCCACATGCTCACAGATAAGTTTCTGTACCTTTCTGAGTTTAATGTAAGCAATAAAGATAAGAGCACCTGATTTACCCAATTGTTATGATGAACTAATGTATGCCACATGCCTACACAGTTCTTTATACTTAACCAAGTACCCAATAACAGAAAGTAAGCAAGTAGAAAAAGTCAGGATTAGAACCCATGATTCATCATCTTTCGTTTTTCCACTACCAGGCTAGAAAAGTTAGGCTCCAATCAGAATTTAAGTTCTTGAATGGCATGCCAAGGGTTTCTAACTTTATGATATGAGTTTTAATTCATAGAATAATTATAAAATATGAGATACTGTAACCTAGATCTGTCTTCTAAACCAGATCATTATCTGGTGGTAGAAAGATATGAACAATCATATGAACAAGATATGAAGTGAGAAGAGAGTCAGTGTAGAATCTGGTGCAGGAGATTCTAGTAATGAGATGAGAAAGCCCTGGTTAACCCTGCTATAAGAAGCATATTCTACATGCTGTGCCTTTTTACCCTGAGACGACATCTGAGGAGGCAGAAAACTAGCCAAGCACAAATGACTACTCAACAGCAGGAAAATGTTGCATGTATGTGGTGAGCAGTTGGGGACAGCCTAATTATGCAGGGATGTTCCAGAAAGGACATCTAACTTGGCATCTCTTCTGAGAGAGCTGGTCATGAAATGTCACAATGTTCAATGACTGGGAATGCACGCAATGTTTACTAAGCCTGCTTTCATGATTCCTGGTAATCCAGACAGCCAGCTGTAGGAGTTTCCCCAAGAGTCACATGCCCTGCACTCCTGTGCACAGACAAGCCAGTGGAATGTGCCATTCCCCTAACCTCTTCCTGTGAGAGCAGAGACAAACGTGATCTTTGAACTTTAGTATACACACACATCCTTGTCAGTATGACAATGCATCCATAATATTGCACTGGATTTCACGACCGAACAGAAATGAGGAAACACGGGTAAAATGAATCATGTTCTGGAAAACCAATGAAATGCAGTGGTTGTTTGAAATGTTCATTCATTTAAAATAGTGAGGTATGATGTTCTGACCCATAACCCCAGACCATGGTCACTTACACTGCCTTCCCTATGGAAAGTGAAGTCGTTAGCCTGAAGAACAATTAAATGGACTGGAACCATGGGGTTCAAAGAGTGGAGGTCAGGTAGTCTTCTCTGCCTGCTACTCTGGTTATTTTCAGGTTTGTTTCCTGTACTGTGTGATCTAGGGCTTTAGTGAGGCTCATTTTATATCATTCTCAATCCCATGGCTTCAAATCCCTTCTCTTAAAGAAGTCACTCCATTGTAGGAGGCCTCACTATTAACTCTTCATTGCTGATAGTCACCTTGAATATGTCTTTGCTCAATTCTTTCCCATTATTCACTCTTGTACCATTTTGGATAATGACGGATTGTGTTTGACATATATGCTGTATTTTCATGCATGTAACGTGTACCTAACTTAATGGCAATTTAATAATTATGTACACGTTGACACACAAATACACATATATGTATGTAACTTTGCCAAATTGCAGTTGTTAGTATAGAGAGATAGATAGATAGGTAGACAGATAGATTAGATCTCCTTACCCAAGTCTATATATGGGCTTCTGAACCCCAAATTATTTGCAATGTGTATGTGATCCTATGCATTTTGTTTTCCAGAGAAAGAAAGATATTTTTTATCAGATTCTCAAAGAGAGTGTGCAACCCACAAAAGACTCACTCTTCCCTTTCTAAAAGAAAGGTTTAGAAATAACCTTTCTTCCTTTCCTCCTCCTTCCTTTCTCTCTCACTTCCCCTTCTTATGCTTTTCTGCCTCCTCCTCTCTTCCTCAACATGATCTCCCTCCTCAATTTCCCTTGTTGAGTTAGCTTTTAGAGGGATTGGTGTGGTACCCACATGCCAAAGGACACAGCACCCTGCTCCTTAACTTTGTGTTGCTTTGTGGGTCATGTTAAGTGAGTTTTAACAGATTCCAACTCTCTGGAGAGTTGACTGAAAGCTTAGAGAGGGTGAAGATGGAGAGAGGAGCTGGCTTATCACCTGTTCTATGTCTGCCTCGTTTTGTAGAGGAGATGAAGTGGAGACAGACTCACATACCAGGATTCCTAATTGTGTTCCCTCTCGAGGCAGGGGAAAGAAGGACACGTCTGTCTATTCCCTACTGCTCTTGAGCCAAAGAACAAAGAGAATCTGGACAAAGAGTAATTCCACTTCAGTCCTTCCACCTCAGTATTTAAGTTGTAAAATGACTGAAGTTTAAGTCTGAAATAACTGCACAATTAGGGCACTGGAGGGTGGGGAGACACATGATTCCAGTAGCTCTTCAGGCTCTGCTGGCTCAGTGCATCTCTGAACAGGGGTACCATAAAATTGGAATCCACCACTCTTTTGATTATTCCTTATCTACATTGACCTTGGCCACTCTCTGGCCTTCCACTCTCTCATTAACAGATGGAGAAGTCACACCAGCTGATTTTTCAGGGCCTTCCTATTTCCAGCCTTGTGGGATTATCACACTTCTGGAAGAACCCAGTTTCCAAAATGACCTTCTCCATGACTGTCCCTTAATCCGACTTTGCTATACCTACTGCCAAAGGTTAAATGTTTGTGTCCCCCAAATTCATGCATTGAAATTTAATCCCCAATGCACAGGTATTTGGAGGTGGAGCATTTTTGAGGTAAGTAGATCAGGAGAGCAGAGACTTCATGGAGCCTCCCAAAAGGGAGAGGAGAGTCCCCTTGCCCCTTCTGCCACATGAGGACACAGGGAAAAGACAAGCCGTCTGCAAACCAGGAGGAGGGCCCTCACCAGACACATAAACTGACGGGACCTGGATTTTGAACTTCATAGCTTCCAGAGCTGTGAAAAAGAGATGTCTGTTGTTTTAACCTACCCAGTCTGTGGTATTCTGCTCTAGGAGCCCAAAAAGTCTAAAACACCGACCTTTCTCCCAAGCCCCTGAGCTTTCCTTTTGAAATCCCAACCCATCCTGCCTGGCGTCCACTCCCCCAGATACACAAGAGACTGAGAACCCTGGCCTTACATTTCTTTGTATAATTCACTTTATGGAGTTTTTCCTATTCAATAAAGGACTTCATTTCTATTGACTTGCAAAGACCACACATTTCAAGTGCAGTCAAAACAAATCAATGTCATACGAGCCCAACACATTATTCTAAAGAGCTAATGATTCTGAAGTCTTCTCACTGTCTACATTTTGGTTAGGGCTGGCTACATCCCGTCAGATTACAAGAATATCTACGATACTAAATAGCTATGCATAATGTTTACGGCCCAAAATACTTTTTTTTTAGAGTGAAGCCTTGTTGAAAGATTCCCCTCCTTGTCAATATTCCCAATTTCACTCCTTACTACTCAAATAAAAAAAAGCCTGTCTCTTCAGCCATATTGTTGAGCAACTTGATGCTTAGTCAAAGTTCCTTTCATAAAATCTAAATTAGTTAGACATTCTGAACTGGAACATTAAAGCAGTGCTGTAGAATGAGCTTCAAGAGTTTTCACTTTGCTGTCTGGAACTAGCTGGGTCAGCACCTGCCAAATCTATTCTTGGCTCTGGTTTGCATGATTAGCCCCCTCACTTTCCCAAGCTTGAAAACATAAAAACAAACAGAAATTACTATGTCACACCACTCCTCTTCCATGCTCAGTTGGAATATCTTTGAGGCAGGTTTACTGTTACTGACCTCAGGGTAAATTTTTTGCACCTGGGGTGGTAAATTACTTCCAGGTGAGGCAAAACCAGATGGCCTCAACTTTCCTGGAGTTGATTAGAGTGACTGTACCTGCTTCAGAAGTCTACCAATCACACACCGGAGTTTGATTTACCATGGTAACGTCTCAGCCAGTGGTTTCTGCATGGTTACTGGAAGATGTTGAATCTACCAATTAAAACTAGCAAATGATACCCCCTATCTGGTCCACACACACACACACTCTCACACACACACACTCACACACATCACTTATTCCTAGGTGCCTGCACACAGCCAGCTGCTACTGAACAAAAGAAAATGTTTTAAAAAATCTTTAAAAAATGGAGCTCCTGCTTGGTGACATACAGAATAATAAGGCAGGTTTGTAACCCTTCTGGCACAATTTCCTGCCACACAAATACAGAAGATGCTTGAACTGTATAATTGCCTGAGGTCTCCTGTGACATTCATCTCCATTTGGCAAGGATGCCCAGGAACATAGGAGGAGGGCAATTTTCCCACTCATGAGTTATCAAATATCTCCTAAGTTAGGCGTATAAATTCAGTGTTCTGTTATTATCAGATGCTATTAGATCACCATGCATTATCCCTCTCCGGTTTATCATTCAATACAATTCAATTTATTTCTGTTCAATTCAATTTGATTCAATCTAACTCAATTTAATTCAACACATTCATTAGCCACACACTCTATTAGGTAGAAGCTGGTATGAAAATTAATAGTTAAACACAACCCTTCTTCACAAGAAACCTAAAATAATTTATCAGCCAGGATTTGAGGGATCTTTATAATTGCAATATGAAAGATGCTAAACATCAGTGAGTGTAATACCTAAGGTGTCGATAAAGACATTTAGATGACTTTGATATATTGGCCATTCTATTAGAATGTACACAAAAAGTATGCTAATGCTAAGCAAAATATTATTTATGTATGACACAAAACAGCTGATACTGCTATGAGATGCTTTACTTTTACATTTATTTACTTCTTAGATACTGAACTTATCTTAATGCGTGACTATCTTGATTTTTGAACAAAAATTGCAACTAGAATGGGTATTTTTTGAAGGACAAAGGAAAAGAAGAAATAGAAAAAAAATTGTGCTGCAGTGCTACTATATCTTCAATGCAGCATTAACAGTAAAACAAATAAAAATCTAGCAGCATTTTAGCATGCATTCACAAAATGCCATCTTAAAATCACTTAGATCTTGGTTATTTTTTCAACATAGCAAAAGTGTTTGCTTTTGCAGATGCTCTAACACAAACATCCACATTCTAGACCAATAAAAATAGCAATAGTTTGCAGTTATGACCACTAACACCATTTGTAGACATGTAAAATCAAAAAAGAGTAATCACACTATATGAAGCAGGCAATACACTGATTTCTAAATCATTCTGCAAACTCAGGTCTAGACCCTCATGAAAAGATAACACAAGCAGAGCCTGCAACTGCACAGAGATTGCAAATCCTAAAGAAATTCCATGTAGCAGACTATTTCTGTGACTGGAAGTCAAAGTCTGTGTTTGATTTTCTGTGAGCGGTTTCCACCAACAACATGTGACGGAGTTGAATGTTTTTTGCATGGCTCCATATTTCTGTATTTATTTTGCCTGTTTACCAGCAGCAAAATGTTATCTACAACCTCCTTTCATCAGCGGAGGACAGCAGTTCCAATATTCCAGTTTCTCTCACTGCTGTGTTCCATTAAATATGGACACAACCTCTGTTCATAGCGCAGTAACAATCAAAATTTAGGAAGGCTTTACTTGAGCGCAGACTTGCTTTAAAAAAAAAAAAAAAAAAAAAAGGATTTTGGAGGACAATGTCTCCTTGTCTTCAGCCTGGAACGCACCAGGTAAACAGAGTACCCCTTGCCTATAGCATTTCATTGCCCGTTCCCTGACAGGAAAGAGACTTGTAATAAGACACTTAAGTGTTGAAAGAATCTAGAACAAACTACCCAGGGGCTGGATGTATTGTAACTTTGGGAAGATGTTTAATGCCAAAGTGTGGTCTCTGTGAGAGGCAGCAGCCTGGGTTTTGGCCTGAAGAGGCCGTTCTGCCGCTCAACCTGGGGCCGATGTCTCGTGTGGAGGGAAGATCCCCCTCCTGGGTCCACACTGCTTAAGATATGAGTCTGTCTAGAGTAAGCTGGTGCATCCTGGAGAGCTACAGGTGTCCAGAGGACAGGGGGGTCTCTAATTTGGAAGAAATAGGCACCTCCCTCAAAATGCTGCAGGAGGGGCTCCTGAGGACCCATTGCATCAGGGGAGCCCATGAGGCACGGTGCAGTTTGGTGTGTGGCTGAGGAATGGAGATGGGAATCAGTGGGGAAAGAACTGAATAACAAATTTGGGGATCCTTGACGTAAATACCCTGAAGAAATAAACCAGGCTCTGAGGCTGAGGCAGAGCTCATGGCTGCAGCGTGGGAGAGAGGGGGAGGATTTGAAGGGCTCTGAAGTGGAGTCCATGGAAACCGGTCACAAAGCACCTACCCCCATGCATACTTGGATGTTTGGTTTTGGGTAGACATCAGCTTGGCTTGAGTAGTGAGGTTCCGTTTCTCCATTTACAGGACTGGTAACCTCGGATCTGAATTTGAGTTCAGCCAGTACCACAAACTTGTTGGGAAAGTCACTTGATGCATTTAGGGTCCGTTTCTTCATTTCAAAATACAATGAGTGTGTGAATCGGTAAACAGACAGTCCCTAAGGCCTCACCCTGCTCTCCAGTTCTATGACTTGAGGAAAGGCAAACATCTGAAGCACTGTTCCTTGGAGGCAGCAAATGTGTCTCCACGTTTCATCTGCCTTTGTGGAGGCCAGACTCTCAGAGGCGACCATGAGTGGGGCTGGCCACGAGGAGAAGAGGATCAGAAGGATCTAGGTTGCCGGGCTTCTGAACTACCCGGCCCGTGATTCCTACGTGTCCGACAAGCTCCTCTCTACAAAGAGGCAAGTGTTGGACAAGGGTCAGGGGATAACCCAAAGGGAAGGTGGAGGCCCAGAGGATGCTTCCAGGCTATGAGGAGGAAGGGATGTTCGAGGCAGGAATGGAAGGAGAAAGAAAGCACACGAGTGGGGGTTCTTTTCTGTCTATATTGTTATTTTTTTAAGCTAGAAAGGATAATTTTAAAACTTTTGTGAAAGGAGTTCTTAAACAGAGTTTGCATGCTTGATACCACCAGCACACTGAATTCCCCCTCACTCCTCCTCTACTTCACATTTCCACAATATCTATCACACACATTGCAGGAAACATTGGCTTAATTTCATTTAATATAGAGCAAGTACCCACTGCGCACCCCTGCTTCCTACGTGTGAAATGCACAGGTTGTGCATCTACAACAAGGTTCAAACAAGAGATCCAGGCCCTGTGCTGTGATCCTCGGTTTCCTGATGTTCTGGACGTCAGTATGTCTCAGACTCAGAGAAGAAGGTGACTTCCTGTTCTAGGTGGCTTGCTACAATCTTCTCTTCCTTTCTGAACTCCCTGCCCCAGCCAAACCTACACAAAGTAAGGGAAGAGAAACATACTAAGAATAGGAACTTGAATAATCCCTGAATGATAGCAAGCAGAGAGAAGCAACCAGGGTAAGTGCCCATGCCAAGAGGGGAATGAAAGTCTTGAGATGGTTGGAAGCAACACAGCATTAGTCATCTCATTGCAGTGGGAGAAGTTGGAAAGGCTAAAAAGGACATGGAGTGCAAGGCTTAAGGCGAGGAGGGAGATTGAATCCACTTTGCAGGGCAGAGTTCTCAAGGCCGGTGACATTGGGAGGATCAAGGACTCACCACAGTCAGGACCAGCGCACTGCCCATAGCACATTCCACACCTTCCCCGTTTTTACCGAAATCAGCACACATTCCAGCAACAGTACCTCCCACCCACTTCCTCCATCAGAATGAAAGGACAGGCAATAAGCAGACAAATGCTTGTTCAGTGTTACAGAGATGGGTTCAATCCAGAATCACCGAACATTTCACAAAGAACGCCACCATGAACATCAAATAAAGAAACAAAATAAAAAAGGCTCAACAGACAGGACAACTCAAATCAGAGGAATCAGAGCTAACGGGGCAATGAGAATAGGACTTTATATGTAGGTTTCATGTCCACAGAGAGATAAAAAAAATACTTCAGTCATGAACAAGACTAGGAATTATGAGAGACAAGCACAGAGTTGTGAAAAAAGACCCAAGTAGAGATCTTGGAAATGAGAAGCCATGGGACAATGGTCTTAGGTCAAAATGATCATGAAATGAGGTAGAGGAAGCTGATAAGGCAAAAACAAACCAACAAACAACCAACTGTGCCAGCGAGAGAAGCCTCTGGCTGCAGGATATTTTGAGTAAGGGAAAAAAGATGTTGAGAAAAAAACACACAAAGTGTAGGCCCACTTCAAAATCCAACCAAAATGTTTTTTTAGAGTCTATTATGTTTGTGTGATTACCCTATACGAATTAAGCATATGCAGTGTCCCCTCCAGAGACCATGAAGGAGAAGACAGGATTTAGGAGGAAGCGCAAAGGATGCAGAAGTAGAGAGGAAAGGAAGGGGCACCACAACGCAGAGGAACATGAAGTATTTGGCGAAAGGGGACTCACGGTGGACACTCATGTGGGGAAGAGTACGAAAAATGGCAAGTATTTATTTTCAAAGACGTTTTCTTAAAAACTAGGCAACTGAAAGGACATTACTATAATTTTTGAAAATATAAACACACAGTTGAGTCTATTTGACAAAGTAGGACAAGAAAATCCGGGAAGAGGTTTTTGCATTTTGCACTACCACATCACATTGCTCAAACATGCCTGAGAGTGAAAACAAACTAGATTTATATCTGCATTTCTAGAAACCTAAAAAAAAAAATTCCAAAATACACAACATTTTAGACTTAATCTCTGACAATATTTACTGCATTGTGTCTGTTCTCTTTCTTTTTTTCTTTTCCTTTACAGCTGAGCACACAGTCAGATAGCTCAAGTATGATAAGCACCTGATTGAGGCTAAACATTTGCTCTTTTCTGCACACCAAATCATTTCCATCTTTGCCGCAATTGTGTTAAGTTTATGAAACCTATGTTTCTTATCACTGGTATCAGCACTTTCATTTTTCTGTGGGGGAAGAATGCAGTGAAATATTCAAACAATTGTACTAACACCGCTATAGGACAAAGCAGGCAGCACCCCTGGAACCAAGAAGCTGTCTGGTGGGCAGCACGGCTCGTGATGACTCATTCATCAAGGCGGTACACAAGGCCAGGTTTGGCGTTTGCAAAGTGATTTCCGTGGAGTGCGCTGGGGGATTTGTGGACTGTGCAAGACTTGAACATACAAAGGTTGAGGATCATCTGTGTGGGTGTAAGAATTTGGCTCACAGTGAAATGGGGCAGGCTAAATGAAGAAATAACAGAATTTGACAACGTAACAAACTGTCAGGCAAGGTGGGTTGAGAACAGCAAGAAAAGACAGAAACATAATTTTAATGTTCAAAGATGTAACATTCCCTGAGTCCAAAAGAGTCTGATTCTCCTTGTCTCTCCAATCATTGATGGACTCATTCATTGATTTATTCATTCATGTATTCATTGCCTCATCCTAAATATCAAAGATTACCTCCTATATGCATTATTAATTTCTGCCTTCAGGGAGCTTACATTTTAGTGGGGAAGAAGAAATATCAGGTGATATGGCAGCTGATCTATGCTAGGAGCTATCAAACTATTTTTAGGTATTGGACTCCTCTCTGCCAATGAACTGCTACATTGAAAATTTATCAATGTATACAAGTGGAGCTGCTATTTTGGGGGTGGGAGGTGATGTGTAGGAACTCAGGATGTAGTCTTGTGCTCTTTCTCATAGCCATTCACTCGCTCTCTTCCCTTCACCCTCCTTTTTCTCTCTTCCCTTTTTAAATCATCAAAGATTGGAATACAAGTATACTATAGTCGTGGTTTGGTATTTATTGGATAAAAATAAACACTTTCAATTCTTAATTTTACAATGGGAAGAGTCTGTCATTTCCAATTTGTCTGCCCACTGCAAAAGTCAATGATTTCTCAGCTGAAACCTGCTCATGAGAATTTCCCACTGCCCCATACCTCATACTTTTCTGCCTGAACAGACAACTGCCTTCCTCCTCAGGAACCACGGAAAAGTGGGAGTATTCTAACATAGAACTACAGCGAGGAGTAGCATTTATCCAGCAGCTTCTGAGTGCCTAGTTCTGTGCTAGATGCTTAAAACAGGTCATCTCATATGATCTTCACTGACAAGCCTGCCAAGGACAGATTATAAGAGAATTGTGTGGAGGCAGAAGCAAACTCTCAGAGAGGTAAGGGGCCCAAGGCCACCCAATTCCTGAAAGAGACGGGATTCAAACCCACATCCTCCTAGGTCTTATGTGCACACTACCACTGCCTCCTGTCTTCTGTACTGCTTTGATGGGTCTCTCTCTCTCTCTCATACACACATGCACACACATACACACCTCTTTGCTTGGAAATACCCTCTCCTGATGCTAAGCACTTTGAAAATGCACGTTTACTGTCTCCTCCCCACTGCCTGTTGTCCCAGGCTGCAGCTGCCACTCCTGATGCCACAGTGTTAATGTGCCAAAAAGCTGTTTTTCCTCCACTCCAATAAACATGTTTCTATTCATTTGCAAGTTGGTGTGTTTGTTTATTTGATGGGCTCATACTATTTGAGGATGCCCAGATAATGTGTTAACCCCTCCGACACTAGGGATCTCCAAGTGCCAGCCTCAGCCCTGGGCATGCCGGCCTCACCATGCTCAAAGCTAGTCCCAAGGGAGAGGCGCTGTCTTTGAGAGGTGAAACATGGAGGTGAGTGGGGTGAGGACCATAATTGGAACAGCTGCGTTCATTATCCTAAAACAAATTTAGTGCCAATAAAAGGTGTTCAAGTGAGAAGATTTGAGAATGAAGACTGACAGTCAAAGAAACAGCCGCATATGATCCCACCTCAAGGCCAGCCCCATCCTTTGCAGCCAGCCTCACTCCATTCCAAAGCTTAGCCGGGAACTCAGACACTCTTGGATTTAATCCACTGGTCCTACTAGCTTTTCTTTATCAAACCCTTACATGGTGCTGACTACATCGTTTTAAGAGGTTTACAAATATTACCTCATTTACTCCTCATACCGACCCTATGGGGTACATACTAACATCACCCCCACCCCTTTCACAGATGAAGAAACTGAGGCACAGAGAGCTTAAATGACTAGATCAAAGTTTCACAGTTAGTCAGTGATAGATCCAGGGTATGAAGTCAGGGAGTTAACCACAATGCCATGCTGGCTATTGGCCCAAGGGTACTTCTTTACATATGTCTTGAGACTATAAACTAGGTAATAAAAATTTTAAATTCCTTTCTAAATAAGTTAATGAGGAAAGGCCTGACCTAGCAGCTGAGTGAACACACTCTGCAGTCAGTCACTTTTTTCAGTGTGACTTTGCATTAGTTACTGACTCTCTAAGAGTCTTGCCTTCCTTATCTACAAAATGGTACACTGTGATGGTAAAATGAGGTAATTCGGTTAAGGCCATTGACACAGTGACAACTGTCCTATAATGTACAGTAAGTGTCACCTGTGTTATTGTTGTTGTTGTAAATGGCCATCACTGAGTGTGCAATACTCTTGACAAGACCTTTCAGAGGACTGAGGAAAACCCAACCAAATGAAACAAAAATAAACACGCACAACATACTCATTCAGTGTGGATTCCAGCTATTGAAAACCACTGTTACATCTGCATTGCCAGCAGAAAGCTGAATGCCTACATGTCCACAGCAGTGATGTCCCTGGAAGGTGCACCACCTGACCATGGACAGAGCACCATAAACACCCTGCTACTACCTTCCAGCCCTGTGGGGTCTCTATGGGCCCTGCTTCTTACCCACTCACATCCCGTCACCTCCTACTGCATCCTCGCACCAAGCCCTTGGAATGCCTCACCAGGACCACCGTTGCATCCCTTGACTCCTCCCTTAACCACAGATAATTCATTCTGAGCTCCACTCCAGGCAGGAAGGGTATCTGATCATTTTGCACATCTTCCATCTCAATTCCATCATCTAAGGGAATTGTGTGCCTAGGTTTGCTATAAACTAGATGGATACTTGGGTTCGCTTTTGGAATGCCACCAGTACTCCCTCAAGAGATTCACTTTTTCAATTCAAGATTGATAATGCTTATAAATCTCAAGTTCATTAGTTAGTATATCCCCTGCTGCCCCTCCTTCCTCTCTCTCGGGTCTAGATTGACTGTACTCTATATTTAGAATATGGAATACACTCTATTCCACCAGCTACCAGTATAGTCAAGGAGATGCTGACATTCCTCTAACTCATTGCGAGCTAACTCTGCCTCCATCCATCTGCCTCTACCTAACATGGGAATTTGCTCTGGGCTCTTCAGAAACAGATTTCACATCAAAGTGTATTCACAAAGATTTGGCTATTTTCGCTGAATATGACTACAAATCAGAATCCACTGTGTCCATCCAGGAGGAAGTACAGACAAATGGCATTGTAGCTAAATCTACAGCTTTGTTTAAAGAAGAAACCCCAGTCAAGACTCTAAGGTGCTAATCCTGAGTCTCCTATGGAGTCCACACAGCTTGGCTATACAGCAAATCCCAGGTGGTTTTCAGACAGCAGGCTAAACCTGCACTGTGGAAACTATTTTGATTTACTTTGTTTGTTTGTTTTTCTTCGAGACAGAGTCTCACTGTTTTGCCTAGGCTGGAGTACAGTGGCATAGTCTTAACTCACTGCAACCTCTACCTTTCAGGCTCAAGTGCTTCTCCTGCCTCAGTCTCTGGAGTAGCTGGGAATACAGGCACGTGTCACCACATATTTTGTATTTTTAGTATAGATGAAATTTCACCATGTTGATCAGGCTGGTCTTGAACTCCTGGGCTCAAGTGATCCGCCCGCCCTGGCTTCCCAAAGTGCTGGGATTACAGGTGTGAGCCACTGTGCCCAGCGACTTTTTTATTGGGTAACTGCTATTTCTGCTATTGTAAATAGACCCTAAGATTCAGTGATGCTACTTTAGTGGAGAATTGGCTGCTGATCCTGGAAGGAAATCCACCAACTACGGTAATCAGCACAAAAAAATAAAGAACATACATTAAGTGCCTTCTGCTTTAGAAAACACCTGGATTCATCAAACAACCTGAAACAAATAAGATAAATCCTCTATCTGAGTTTTTGAAGTAAGAATTTACTTAATTTTGCAAGAAATTGATTTCAGAGGTTGGGTGGTAGATGAAGAGAGAGTAATTCATCCTCATTTTTTCATGTTATTTCACCCTGATAAGGTCTGCCTCCTGTCCTCGTTAATCCCTCTACATCCCCAATCCAAGGAAAACACCCATCAGCTTGGTCTAGAATTCCAGAATCCTTTTCCTTTGCATTATGAAAGAGACTAGAGAGTCTCTGTAGCATGAATTTGTTTGGTGAGTATATGCCTTTTTTCCCTAGCCTTGGCAAGGTAAGAAGAGCAGCTGTGAGCATTGACAAGACCAGAGTTCTGTGCCTGGATCCGTTCTTCATCTATGGGTGGCCTCACAAGTCCTCTACCTCATTTCTGCCACCTAAAGAATGACCATTTTCCCTGGTCAGGCCTTGGCATCAGGTAAGCCTCAGATCAAATCTCATATGACTCCATCACGTTTCAGTTGGGTGACCCTGGACACATTACTCAATCTCTCTAAGCCTGTGTCTTCATTGGTAAAGGAGGACAATGACAGCCACCCCCTCATAAGGCCATTGCAAGCATTACGCTGAATCATGCTTGCCTGGGGCTGAGATGCTCATTATTTTTGTTGTGACTGGTATACCACAGCAACTAGTGATATTGGTGAAATGCAAGGAAAACGCAGTGGAAAGCTATCAAACACAGTACAAATAAGATGGGTAGCACTACAAAAGCAGTATTTTGTTGTTGTTGTTCCATTATTGTTATTTTACCTCTTAGTTTATGTCCATTTTAGAGGTGACAAGAGACACCACGAGAAAAAAAATCCACAGATTCCTTCTTTTACTTATATGGAGCTTTGACACAATTGAGAAATACACATTTGTTAAACATTAGTAAAAGTTTAAATGAGGATTTACACACACACACACACACATATACACACTGAGACTGGAAAATACGATTGTGAAGAAAGAATTAATTCTACTATTCCACTTGCCCCCTAGAAAAAAGAAAGGGAAAATGAGGGAGTTCCCAAATCAAATAACATTTCCTTCAAATACAAAACTTGAAGGGAATAAGCAACTGACTTTCCCATTTGGTGCCTTAATTCCTGTCTGTTAGATTTCCTGCTGTTTTTTGCCTGAAAATGTTATTATCTATCACTCTTCTGGAATGAACAGGGTGCAGTACATCTCTCTGAATCTCCCTCTCCCTCTTCCTTGCCCTGCTAAGCATGGCAAAGCTGAGGGCTGCTGACAGGATTCAAATTTTCAACCCATAAAGTACCATTTACACTATGAATGCCAAAGAGAGTGGTGGGTAGTGGTATTCAAACATCACTGTCTAAGGGGGAAAATAGACCAGGACTCCCAAACTTAGAGAGAATGCCGGAATGCCAGTGTCCAAGAACACAAAAAGGAGGAAGCGAAAAGGGAGGGTTCCAATTAGCATTCATGTCAGTTATTCCTGGTGAAATTGTGGGATCACAGCTTTGTAGATTAAGGATTAAGAGCAAATTTGGCTTTGTAAATCTCCCTCCTTGGGATAAATATCTGTTGAGGATTTTCTAAACCAGTCACATATTTCTTTAATACACCAATATTTTTACTTTCCTTTAATAATTAGCTTCTACATAAAAGGCCTGTTTGCTATTTTTTTGCCCTACATTTTAGAGGTAAAATGTCCACTGCCAATTTAATTAGTTCTCTTGCCTCCCACCTGTCTCTGACCTGGCAGATGAGCACTGGGCCAACAGTGCCATCCCTCAGTGAGCTCACTGGTCAGTCTGGGCCCATTATTCTGCCAGCTTCCACAGAACTGGATCCAATCTTCAGGGATCATGGTGCAATAAGCAACCAGCTTTCATGCATTCTCCACAGTCTTTTCTGAAATAGACTCAGCACTTGACAAAGCTCACATATGGCTTTGTTCCTCACATTCCAGATCAGTGCTGTAGACGGAGTAGTCAGATGAGCAGTGAGGAGTGGCCAGGGCTTAGCCAGCATTCTTCTGACACTGCCATCTGAGGTGTCCTCCTGGGGAGGAGGGGGCTCTTGGCATCCTGCGCCAGTCCTGCCAGCAGCTTGTCAGCCTGACCATCATCAAGGGCTGTTTGTCCAGGCATTAGGAGCCTGGGGGCCTGGAGTCACAGGAAAATATTAAGTGATACGCCAAGAAAGATAAGGCTCCCTGTGGACAAAAATCTTACTTCCTTCCCTCCTGGTCACTATAGACACTTGGTATCCCAGCAATTCCAGAAACCACACGGAGTGAAAATATAAACAAAATATAAGTAGTTGAGATTGCAGATTCAAGATTCAGATTGCATCCTTCCGAACCCTGGCTTTAACACACAGTAGCGGTGTCATAATCTCTCAGGGCCTCAGTGTTCTCGTTTATAAAATCGGGATAATAATGGCACCTGCTTCACAGGGTTACTGTAAGGACTGAATGAGCTAGTATCTGTGAAGCAGTTAGAACAGGTATAAAAATATCATTGTCATATGTTACAAATAAATAAAGGTAGGCATTATCTGTATTTTTCCACCAGTGTGACTGGGACTTTGAGAGATAAAGTTACTGGACCAAAGTCACAGGGTTACAATTCAAACTGACATGTATCTGACTCCAGAGGGAAAATCCCTAACCAAGGAGCAAGGCATCCGTCTTGTCCAAGGTCGGCCAACCCACTGGCACCAAGACATCCTTTCCGCCACCCCCGACACGCTGCAAGGCTCAGATTTCATCAAGTCCTCTTTATCAAGTTCCTATTACAAGGCAGGCATAGCTATGCAGAAGAAGAACCAGACAAGACTGGAGGCAATACATATAAGTATGAAAAGAAAACTGCCAGAAGCAGGCAAATAAGGCCAAAAGAGAAGAGACACTGGCCAGCCCTGCAAGCTCCGCCTCTGCCTCTGCTCTTGACATACTGGCCCTGCAGGTGTCTGTGTGCCCCACATCTGGTGGCCTGGGCACCTTTTGCTCACGGGCAGTTCTCTATCTTGCCTTTCTCCCTAGCTGCCTCCTTTTCATCCTCCAGATGCCCCCATCTAGGCTTTGTCCCCCTTACAACCTCTCAGAGTACACACCTCTCCTTGGAAGCAGAGATCTCAATTGGAAGCAATTATTTGCGTAATTGCATGTTTTTGCCTGTCTTCCTACTTCATGGTAAGATCTGTGAAGGCAGGGGCAATTTCTCTCTTGCCCCACGATGAACACAGTGCCTGCTATACAAAAAAAAATCATTTGCCCAGCCCCTTTCCCCCCATTTTTGTTATGAATCATTTCAGGAATTTCCAGAGCAAGAAAATCCTCTCGGGGTGGGCTGGTTCACAGAGCTCTGAGGACCAGCCATGGAAGGTTCTGCTGCTGCAGAACAGACTGTGCTCACAGGCTACTCTCAGGGCCCTGGCTGTGAATTTCTCTAACTTCCCTCTCCAGCTGCTTGCCCCTGGCTGGGTAACTAGGGATTAGCCAGCCAGCTTGCCTTTGAGCAACGCATAGCAATACGAGAAAGAGGAGCTCATCCCTCCCCCACCCCACCCTTCTCCCTTCCCCAGTCCCCGGCCAGCATTTTCTCTCTAAACTCTAAAGTCACCCAACTGTGTCATGCTGTCAGTGGCCTCAGTTAGGTAAATGCCACTGAGCAAATTTCCAACTGCCTTTTGGGATAGCCCAACTCCGAAATTCTGTAAAGGTCAGTGGGAAAGCTGGGAGAGACACACCGCATCTTTCAGAGTCACCTGCTCAGGAGGCTGCAGGTCTTTGTGTATCAAAAACCGTTGGAAGGGTCCCCTCATCCCCACAAAGGAGACTCTCAAAAATGAAGCATCAGTTTTCCCTAGAAAGCGGCTCCTCCTCCAACAGATCAGAGACCTGTCTCACAGGCAAAAACCTTGGCGGCCACTCTCACGACTAAGCTACACGGAAATGTCCCTCCTCGCTTTGTCTTTTCCCCCACCACGTTTTCCCACCCTGCACCCCTGGTTGAACATGGCATTGGTCCTCTTCCCCAGAGGTGTCACATCCCACCAGTCACGCTGCCATCGAGAGAGGCAAAACTGATCCCAGGCGAGGGTGATGGAGCAATGGATATCTCATCTCCAGCCATGCTGATAACTCCCAGGTCACAGCCAAGGGCGCACACCTCTCACTGACAACCCCTCCGAGAGATCCCAGAGCCGATGTGTGTTGGAGGAGCTGATCCTCTGCTCACTAGACGGGTTGCCTCCTGGCTGCTCTTCAGCCTCACAGCCGCATCCCTGCCTCAGCCCAGCCTCGTTTCCAGGGAGGAGGCTGGCATGGATGAAAGGGCATGGCTCCCTCCTAAGGTGTGGTCAGCCCCATAGCATGAAGGGAAAATGTCCCCTTGCCTTTCTCCTTGGAATTGTGCCCTGTAGATGTGAGTCTCACAGTCTCCATGCTGGGGCCACCTGGGGGTGTCTTCCTCCGGGGCTCACTTGGAGGAAGTGTTGTTGTTGTTGTTGTTGTTGTTGCTGCTGTTTTCAGATATACTCTATGCTCTGTCTGTCTCACTTTTGTCAGATGTGTCTGATTTGCTCTTTTGTTTCTTGTCCTTAGGTATGTGAGGTGTGTGGCCTTAAAGTCAGGAGGCTACATCTCCCTCCAATTATATTTCCCTTCAATTACATTTCCTATGACCTGGTCATAGCTGAAAAATCGAAATTCCCTTTTTCTGGGCTCATAATTAACAGAAAAATAAAAACAAAAATCCTGAGCAGCAATGCAGCAGTCCTTCTCTCTCAGGTAAGGCAGCCTTGAATCTCCTACAGGGTAAGGGGCCGACTCTTCAGAAGCCCCTGATCCAGCACCCCGTACAAATAGGTGCAGAAGGAAAGAGTCCACGGTCTTCATGTAGCATCTGCTAAAACAAACAAACAAACAAAACAAACAAACAAACAAACAAAAAAGCTCTGTAGTTCTGGAGTCTCTAGTTTTTGTTAGTTTTGTGTTCTTGCTGTCGATATGGCTGGTTTTTGGTTTAGGGTGTCTGTCTGTTTTGAGGACGTCAGAATAAGAATGCTGAGATCAGGCTGACCTCTGCTGGGATGCTCAACTTCTGGGTCCCTGAGCCACTGTAGTTGTATCTTGACACAAACATCAACCGTGTTCACACTACTTTCTCACACAAAGCTTCAGATAGACTCCAGAATTATGACAAGAAATGCAGAACCCTTTGCACTCTGAAGGGTGAGAAGAATCTGTTCTTTTCCTGTTTCCAGAGGTGAACACAAGAAAAGCTTCAATGGCTGTCATGATCGTCCTGTTAGTCCCCAGGAAGTCCCCTCTATTCTTGGTGCTAAAGAATGACTTAACAATTCCCCACACAGGGACCAGAAATGTATTGATTGTATGGACCCAGAGATCTTTACAAACTACAAAATATAATCTGTCTTCTCTCTTTGCAGGAGGCTCTTGGGCCCTGCTTTGCAGCTGAAGGGAGGGAGGAGGTGGCGGCATGGGGGTCATTGTTGTCCAACAATGCGTTCCTTCACATTTGGCAGCAGAGAGGAACCCCAGGTATCGGTCAGGCAGCAGTGTGATCTGAGGTTCTTCTGTACACCGCTAGATTTTGAGCTCATCCAAAAGACAGATAAAGAAGGAATGGTCTCTTCTTTCTAACAGTTTAAACATAGCTAAGCAGAGCAGGCATGCAAGCATGAGCCCATGTACACATGCAGACATGCTCAGCTATATATCTATATGAAAGTTAATAGGAACTAATTACAAGTGAAATGCTAAATTGGGTAGAAAGTGAGGGCGTTAGGGATTGAAGGGCAATCCAGCTCCACACTGAGGTGTTAAGTGGGTCGTCCACCCGACTTTGACCTCAACAGGAGGTCTCACACAGGTCAAGGATGTAATATGATCCATAAGACAGGAAACTCTGGCTTCCCTAAATGAGGTTCCTACTCTTGATGGAGAAGGCCAGTTTTCTTCTCTCAGACTCAGAAAAGTTACGTGGAAAACCAGGGGGGCCCGAGAGGAAGGAGGCCTGTGGAGGGCGTGTGTCTGCAGCTGAACTTGTAAACGGCCCTGCCTGGTCACTGGGTCAAGAACAGAGCTGTGGCTAGGAGGCTGCTGTCTGCACAGAATGCCAGTGATGACCAGGCTCTAGCTGACTCCCCTGCCTCGCAGACCAGGAATCTTAGTTTCGAAAATGTGGAGCTTTTGCTTCAAAATAAATAAGAGGTGCTGAGATCAACCCTTTGAAGAAAACTGGCATTTGAATTGGAAGCACAGCTGACCAAAGGCTTAGAGACAAAGTATTCACGAGAGATACTTAGGAGTCAGCATCAGGCTGGCCTGGAGCCTTTGCTTGAAATTTGACCTCAACACTGAAAGACTATTTGGTTAATAGGACAAAATATTCGTAAGGGATATTGAGAATTTAGCATCAGGCTGGCCTGGAGACTGTGTGTGAAATTTGACCTCAACATTGAAAGAGCATTTAGTTAAAAGGAGAAACTTCCCTTCTGAGCACTCAAGTGTCAGAATCCTGCTCACTCTTCTTAGCATGAATGATATTCACGTCAGATCCCGCCTGGGGGGCACACAAGACTGGATGGAGGCAAAGAAGGCTAAAGCAAACACTTGGGAAATAGGCAGACCTACATTCCAATTCCAGATCTGTGTTTTAGTCACCACATGACCGTGAACAGGAAATGATCTCTGAGCCCAGGTTTCCATGGGTAAAATGGAGATTAACCTTGAAATTCCTAGGGCTACTATAAGGACTAAATAAGACAGATCTTAGTGTAATTCCCGACACAGAGTAAACATTCAACATGAGAAAATAACTCGGTGATAGACAGATAACAGACAGATTAATGATTTATAAATAGGTGACAGATACATGGTAGATAAACAGCAGATAGATAGACAGACAGACAGATAGATAGGTAGAGTGAGCCAGGGCTCAGCTGTGTTCTCTGTTCCCCACCACAAAGGCCCCTTGCCTTTCCCTAAAGAGTGCCTTGTATCCACTTGTATCCATCCTACCTGCTGCCCAGGAAGACACGAGGCACACAGGGGAGTGTTGCCTGGGAATGATCTATTATCTGTACTCAGCATGTTCCCGGAAACCTGTTGTCCCCAGGAGAACAGGTGAAAGTCTGACACTGTCAAAAAAGTGGGGGAAGCTTGCTGCTTAATTTTTTATTAATGGCATTAAAATTTCTTTGCATAAGCCATTAATCATTAGGTCATATGAAAGGCTTATGTTTATTCAGAAAGTATCATAAGTCACAGCAGTAAAGATGTATGATTTCTCCATCGGCCAGTAGAAGTGCTGTGTTGTTATGTAAAGGGGTGGGTTTTTTTTCTTTTCCTTTTTCCTATTTATTTACTTTTACTTAAAACAGTTCACTTTAACAAACATCTATTGAATGCCTTCAACAAAAAATAAATACAATATGGTTTGTCTTGTGGAAGAGCTCAGGGTGATAGCAATAATGATGAAATACCATGAACTGTCAGCAGTAGCTGTGTACACGCTAGTCCAGTCTCTGTGCCGGGCACTTCACGCATATTATTTTACTTATCTTATTTAATCCTCATTACCATTCTCGGAAGTAAGCCCTATCATTATCCCCACTTTGCAGAAATTGAGGCTTGAATATGTTGAGTAACTCACCCGAGGTCATACCATTTGGATGGTTATAGTCTAAAAGGGGAAGGGATGACAGAAAAATGCACAGATAAAATTCCATTTTGGAGTCTTTATATAAGCAACTCTATTTTTACACATAACCTATGCAGAACGAGAACAGCAGTCTTCACTCATTGTTTACTTTTCCATCCAAAACAACACCGCTCCAGGTCCTCAGACAGAAAGATTTCCAGAGACGGAAGAAGCTCAGAAAGAGCTCAGAGAAAAGGGTCACCAGTTCCAGGGTCTCTAAGAAAGTTAGCTAGGAACACCGACATACACGGCTGCCATGTCCCACGTGCTGTGTCGTGGGAAAAAGAAAAGAGTCCAGAAAGGAAAACCTCAACCCCGCTACTATTGACTGATCCTGAGAAATGGACTTTGAGGAAACCCTGTCTCTGATCTAGCTGCACTCATATTTGGGAGTTAAGTATATCCCGTACCTTTCTGGTTGGATTAAACCTAAGAAAATGGGGGATGAGTCATGAAATAGAATATTAAATTGCCATTCATATCATGTCTGAAAAATAAATACTTGCATAGAAGACCATAATAGTATGTTTGTAAAAGAAGCCAAATATAAGGGAATACACAAAAATAATAACCTCAGATATCTCTACATGTAGAATAATAAATGAGAAAAATGTTATTAATTTTTAAAAAGTACAGACTAATTATCAATACATTTGTAAGGGCAGACTCCTTCACTCCCAGCTCCTCCCCCTCATTCCTCTGACTTCTTCCTTCTCCACTTCACTTCTTTCTCAACATCATCTTCTATTCCACTTCCTTTAAAAAGTGATTGCCTCCCAGAACTGCCAACACTTAACCCTTTAATAAGTACAAGGAGATGTGCAACTGCTTATCACAAGAGCACTGTATCCCAATAATAAACAACGCAACAGACAGCCTGATATGAAACACTAAAGCTGTTACTAAGGATTTTTGCATTGATGTTCATCAAGGATATTGGCCTGACATTTTCTTTTTTTGTTATATCTCTGCCAGATTTTGGTATCAGGCTAATGCTGGCCTCATAAAATGAGTTAGGGAGAAGTCCCCTTCTTTTCAATTTTTTGGAATATTTTCATGAGGAATGGTAGTATCTCTTCTTTGTACCTCTGGTAGAAATCAGCTGTGAATCTGTCTGGTGCTAGGCTTTTTTTGGTTGGTAGACTATTTATTTCTGTCTCAATTTCAGAATTTGTTATTGGTCTATTCAAGGATTCAATTTCTTCCTGGTTCAGTCTTGGGAGGGTGGCTATGTCCAGGAATTTATCCATTTCGTCTAGATTTTCTAGTTCTTCCTTCATCCCACTGTGGTCTCTTCCACTAGGCAGTATCCCAGGGAGTTGTGCTGGGAAAAAGCACTGGGAGCTCAGGGATAAAATGTCACTAGAGGACATACGCTGGCGAGGGTCCCAATGTGGTGGCTGTTTCCTATCACACCCATGATAGCAATGGGGCAGCCTGTTGACTCTTGTTTCCCAGTTTTCTCCTGCATCTTCATCTTCCCTCAGTTGTGGGCCACCTCAGGAACATGGAAATAAGAAAATATATGGACTCATGAGAAGATCCACAAAGAGGTGCGACTGGAGGAGGAAATTCAGAAGAGGTGTCCACCTCTTGAACAGACACATCTACTGAATTCTACAAGTTATTTTTCTTTTTGGCCTCACATTTCCCAACTCTGAAACACAAGGTTTCTCACTGACTCTGATTTCCAGGTATTGCAGGAAAAAGGTAAGCCGTAACTTACAAATGCCTTACATTTGCATGCAAGAGTCACACAGGCAAACTTATTATCACTTGAGCCCTGTTCTTGGCAGAGGTTATTGAGACTGAAGGGCCACAAGTTATAGAATGACCTTGTGGTAGGCAGTGCATAAGGCCCATTTCAAACAATAACACACACACACACACAGAGACACGCACACACATACAATACATACACATGCACACACATACACATACACGCACATACACATACACACACACAAACACATACATGCACATACACACATACACACAAATGCACATACACATATACAGACATACACACATGTATACACACACATACACACACATACATACATACATACACATACCCATACACAGAGATATACACACACACATAGTTGGTGTCTGCCTTCTTATAATGCTGAGATGGCCGTAATGCCATTTATCCCAAGATTGGGCCTTCTTTAACCAGGAGAATGGTTCTCAGGACAAAGTGACATTTTCCAGATGATATATTTCATACTACCGAAACTTTGTATTCTTTGAATGAATTTTCAATATGGCCTCTCTCCTCTCCCTTCCAGACACCACCTGACACTACCCGACAATGGTAAGTCCCCAGACTTCCCATGAACATCGGATGCTATGGCTTGCTTGCCTCTGCCAGCTCATTCTGAAGAGAACACTTGAATCACGTGCTTGAGATGACCCAGAAGCAGAGGCCAAGAGCCATAAAGGGTGACCACTTTCTAATCTTGCAGAAACTATAACTGAACCCAAATCAACAATCTGTAAAACTTGGCTGAGTCAGGGTCTATGGCCCCGAGTAGGGCCACTGTGCACCCAGGTCTCTTGCTTGGCTACACCCTGGACTTCAATAATTGTACAGTGACAGAGGATGCAGGAAGGGGCTTGATGAGCTCTTGACAGTTGGCTGAAAGCACCCTCCCTCCACTGAAATGCACATGGCTCTTATTTGTTAAAGTGTCCTTTGTTAAGGGACAGGCGGTTAGAATTGCTCCTTTTGCTTCTGACAAACTCATTAAACAGAACACATATTGCTTGAAGGAGGAAGAATTAGGTCAAATCTTAAAACCAAGCTCAGGTCCTTAGTGACCATGTAGGAGCTTGCAGAAAGACTAACCAAAGCTAAGGAGTAGCAAGAATGTGAGACTAAACCTAGGATTCCTCCACTACCACCAAAAAGCTGTCTTCCATCCATCCGTTGGCCATTAGAATGATGGACTAGGATTCCTCAACTGCAATTTTATGCTACAACATCATAAGAACTGCCCTTGCCTCTAGAATGTATTCAGTTTAATCAAGGCCTCTTCATACTTCCACTTATGTAACAGAGGCATAAATCAACAGTAATAAGCTCAGAAAATGAAATATGGCTCTAAAATGTTTATTTTGTGCAACAACTATATACCAGATAGAGTCCTACAAACTAGGGATATAAGATGAACAAGAGATACTGTCTTTACGGAGATTTGATGTAATGGATTTGGCAGACATTATATACAATGTCATAACAGATGTTACATAAATAATTGTTTAATTAAAAAAGTAATCTAGCTTTGTGTATCCTATCTATTCTACCCTGCCTTATATGGTCTGTACAATACTTGACTGTGACAGAACACTGTGAACAGGTATTTCTGACCATGATGTCTGTGAGCTTCTGATGGCAGGACCCATCTCATACCCAATTTTGTTCCCAGCTCTAAGCTCAAAGGCTCTTTGTTTAGGGTAAGAGAATCCTTTCTGCTCTTGGAGGCAGACAATGGCAGTGCCCAACAGCGAGAGCCTTTTCACTGAAGGTGTCCAGGGAAATTTCAGCATAACATTAAAAGCACTCATTGAAAAGAGGGATGCTGTGGAAAATCCCAGCATCTGGGACATTGAAAAGGTTGGGCTCACATCAGCTTTTTGTTTTGTTTTGTTTTTGTTTGGTCAAATTGTTCCTCTTCGGCAACACATCTGGAGCCCATACAAATATCTGATTGACCAGCAGGAAGTGTAAACCTCCCTTGGGCATTTCCAGCCCCAGCAGCCATAGCTGCTCTAGAAATGGGGCCATTCTTCTACTGATACACGGGCCTGGCAGGAAAGAGGGATTGCTATTCAGCATCTATGATCAAAGCAAAACACCTCCTCTAGGTTCTGACCCAAATGCATTCCTCATTTGGGGTCTAGAGGAAAATGTGTAGACACATACCTGCGATTTGGAGTGTAAAAGGGAGACTACATTGTGCCAACCTACTGCTTACTCATTTTAAAACAATACACAGCCATAAATTTAACAAGTTCAATAGAACGCCAGGCCTTCATAATAATTAGCTTACAATCCTGGCACTCAATCCTCAGGTTGGAAATCTAAGTGATAACTCAAGACCACTAACAACATATAACAATAGTTATTGATTCACAGCTCATTAATATACTGATACATGACACTTATTTGATCTTCTCAACATGACAGGTATTCTCCCCATTTTACCTATGAGGAAACTAAGCCTCAGCGTGGTTCAGTGACTTGCTGAAAGTCTCACTGCTAGTAAATGTGAGAGCCAGAAGCGAGCCTCAAGTCTTACGCATCCAAAGGCCACAGTCGTTCCACTACCACTCAGGACTGCCCAGCAGCTCAGCAGTAGTGGGGGCTGTTTGACCCAGATGCTGTCATCAGCCATGATCCTTCCTCTGCTCCCATTTACCACGGAGAGAGAAGCAAGACTCCTAAATCTTGGATTTTCTAATGATTGCACGTTCATACCCACTGAGAGACAGAAATATATCTTGGGGAATTATAGTTTAATAATCCCACAAGTCAGCACATTAATGCCCAGAGACAAAAATAAAATGTATGACTGACTAAATATGCTTAAGGTTTTTCTGAATACATTTGAGGGAATCTGATGAACAAAAGTCCTTTGCTATCACAATGTTAGAGTGAGTCTCATAAGCATTCTTCGCTTCCACATTCTTGTCTTCAGATACACTTGGCTTCTCCTCTGGTTTTTTTCCCATCTCCTTCCTTACAAATGTAAAAAACAAGAACAAAATGGAACGAAAAGGATATCCCCCAAACAAACCACTTCTCACTTGCGCTCTCTCTCTCTCTCTCTCACACACACACACACACACACACACACACACACACACACACACACAACAAAAAGACAGAGCAAAAATAACAGAAAGGTACAGGTGATATGTGTGCTTCACACAAAGTTTCCAATCCAGAAAAATGTAACTGCAAGACTTCTTTTTAAATGTTGGGTACTGAAGACTCCAGCGTGCTTATTTTATGAACAAAGGGCAAAACTAACATTTGCTGGATGTCTACTAGATGCCAGGAATTGTCTTAGGTACTTCCGTACATATTAACTAATTTAATCTTCATAACACCATGGAACTAGCTATGACCCCCTTTTTTAAACCAATAAGGACATTGAGTGTCAGGCAATTTGGTCATGGTCACATAGCTAGCCAGTGGTGAACTGATGTTCAGAATCCTAATCTGAAACCAAAGCACACGCACAGATAAAAATCCTTCAGACTTGAACAGGTTAATTAGGTCACCTATTGACAGAAGTTATGATTCAGCGAAGAGGTTAGAAAAGAGGAGAGCAGAGCGGGCTTTGCTCTCACATTTTAATGGCTACAAGTGTTATAACAGACTGTCCACAACTCCCTAAGCCTGGGGATGGGAGTGGGAACAAGGCCCCTTAGCACAAGGAGAAGGATCACAGGGGGACCTCGGAGAAAGCAGGTAGCACCTGGGATCAATTACTTGTTCATATCAACATCGCCAACTTTTTTTGGGGGGGCTGTTCCTCATCTTAGGTTAATGAAATAAGAAATGCCTTCACGTGCGCTGAGGAAAGTGCAAGCTCTTCTTAAAAGTGTCACCAAACTGCCCCATTCCTGGGAGCATGCAACTTTCATGGTGTCTTAGAACCCTTCAGAAATATCCATCCGACTTCCCACTGGACCTCCATCCTAGTGAATGGAGACCCATTGCTATGGTCCATTTCCCAGACTAGTAAACTGAGATACAAACAGAAATAATAATAAGCAACTATAATATTTAAAGTGGCTCATGTCTGTAGTCCTACCACTTTGGGAGGCAGAGGTGGGTGGATTGCCTGAGCTCAGGAGTTCGAGACCAGCCTGGGCAACACAGTGAAACCCCATCTCTACTAAAAACACAAAAAATTAGCTGGGCATGGTAGCATGCATCTATAGTCCCTCAGCTACTCCGGAGGCTGAGGCAGGAGAATTGCTTGAACCGGGAAGCCAAGACTGCAGTGAGCCGAGATCACGAGATCACACCACTGCATTCCAGCCTGGGCAACAGCGAGACTCCATCTCAAAAAAAAAAAAAAAAAAAAAAAAAAGAGTAATATCTGGTTTGGGAATGACTTTCAGGTGGTTATCTTAGCTGACCCTCAATTAGGTGAATACGGTAGATTTCATGGTGATTTACTGGTGAGGAAACTGAGCCACAGAGAGAGAAAGTAAATTACTTGGTCACATCTGCAACATGAGCATGGGGGTGACTTGCACATTCCTCCTGCTGCTGTCTTATTCCCACACCCCTGCCTTGGTGCCTGCCTCTGTTTCCTCCAGTTCAGGCCCCCTTTGGGCCCCTTTGTCCATTAAGCTCCCAGCCTCATCTGGTCCCTGAGTTGCTTGACCTCTGACCGCCTCTGCAAAGTTTTCTCCGCTTGTCTTCCTGACCCTCAGGTCCTTCTCTTTGAAGTCTGTTGGCTTCTGAGAGTGAAAGCAAAAGAAAACAGACAGGAAACAGATTAACAATTACGGCAATCACTTGAGCCTAAGAGTTCAAGGCCAGCCTGAGCATCAGTGTAAGAACCTTTCTAAAAAAAAATATATATATATATATTTATGGGGGACCTAGCATAGACTGAGATCTTTGACAAACATTAATGAACAAAAGGCCCTGCTTTCAAGGAACTTACAAGCAATCAGGGAGTAACAGGCAGTAACAGGCAGTAAGCAATACGTAAGTCAAGTGCACAAAATATTAGAAGGTGAGGGTGGCTATGAAACAAAGGAAATACAGGACGAGGAAAGAAGAATGGAGAGTGGGAGTGGGGCCAACTGCAGTCCAATTGAATGAGAGGCAGTGCTGCTGGAGAAGGCAAGGCTGGAGCACAGACCTGAAAGCCCAAAGGGCCGGGCCTCACACATCTCCCTGGGCAGAGTGTTCTGGGCAGAGGGATTACCTGGTACAAACACCCCATGGACACCAGCGTGGCTGCTGTACCCGACTGGTGCCCTCACTCAAATAACCGCTCAGACACAGAGCAAGACTTGAGAGAATAAGCCTGGGGAGAGGAAGGTTCACACACAAGAAGCATGTCGGGAAATGGAAGAGCAGAGGTCTAAGTAGAGCGTGGTGGAGGTAGAGTCCATAGGCTCCACGCTTAAGGAGAGGGAGACGCTGAGTGCAGCGGGGAAACAGGGACTTGAGGAAGGCAGACAGGCGAGACATCCTTTGGGGCCCACCTGGCCTGATTAAAACGGGCTTTCTTCTTTGAGGCTGACCTCCTCACCTGAAATATCCATGCAAGCAGTCAGCACACTGTTGCCAGGGCCCACAGGGAAGTGTGCTGGTCTGCCAGGGGTGACAATACCAGTAAATGCAACAACAGTAGCAAGGGACTGACCACTGATTTAATTCCAGGCAATGTGCTAAATGCTACACACGCATGCTTGCTCACTTAATCCTCTAAACAGCCCCAGGAGGAAACTCCAATCTCACCCCCTCTTTACAGGCAGGGAAACTGAGGCTTAGAAAGGATATGTGACTTGCCCAAGATGGAACCAGATTTCAGATAGCCCTGCTAGACTCAAAGGATCATGCACTCCTGGGGGCACTAACAATTGCAAGTTGAGGAACCAAACTGTCCTCAGTCACACCCATGAGCTTCTCTACAATGAGAACATCTTCACTCCACGTACAACACACAGCTGGGGCCAGCTGTCTTGGAAATATCGTTGGTCAAAGAATGCATGAGGGCAGCGAGCACCGTCAAGAAAGGTGGATTGATCAAGATAACCCTTTACCCCTAGTGAAAACAAATTCAGGTTGCCTTCAGTCACCTGTGTTGGAACAGAATCACTCAGACTTACTAATACTGGAGAGGAGCTCAGTGGGACCAAGAGGTCCACAAGGCAACACAAGCCCCAGTCCTGTGACATCTTTCCAGCAGGTGGAAAACCACTTCCTCTCTGCCCCATGTGTGTGCACACATGCACAGTCTAATATTTTGTTTGCAGATCTACCTATTTACATAGTTAATTTGGGATCTGTTTGCAAACATAAATTAGTTTGGTGCAATTACTTTGTGCACGGACACGGAGTTATCTGCTTCAGCAGTTTAACAGCAATGAGAGTGGCTGCATAGTAGCATATGGCTGTCTATATATAATCACAATATTACCTGCGCATATTAGTTACATAGCAGTTACATTATAATTAGTGCCATTTTCAAAGACATTCAAAAGAAGAAAAAAAAATGTATTTTAATTAAATCAGCAAGGTGTTTTCATTGGAGGGAAGTAGGAGAGTGTGTTAATGACTCACAGCATTCCATCAACTGAAATGCAGAGTGCATGCAAGCACCTTTCTGGCTCCCAGTGGGAAGAAGCTTCTCTGATAACAGCAATGAATATCCTCATCCCACGACCTCTGTTTTTCCGCCTTAATGATACTATAGTACTTTCTGACTCCTCTGCAGGCCAACTTAAATCACGGAGTCACAGACGACGGTCAGCTGGAAAGAACCTCAGCAACTGTCAGGCCTATCTGACTATTGTCCAGTGTCTCAGTCCATTTAGTGTTGCTATAAAAGAATACCAAAGACTGGGTGGTTTATAACAAAAAAAGGTTTATTTGGCTCTTGGTACTGCAGGCAGCACAAGAAGCGTGGCAGTGAGGGCCTCAGGCTGCTTCCCCTCATGGCTGAGGTGAAGGGAGCCGGCATGTGCAGAGATCACAGGGAGAGAGGCAGCAAGAGAGAGAAGGACTCCCTCTCTCCCTTGCCAGGCTCTTTCCCACAAGCAGATCTCATAGCAACTAACAGACCAAGAGCTCACTCACCCCCAAGGGGGAGCATTAATCTATTCATGAGGGATCCATCCCTGTGGTTCAAACACCTTCTTTTAGGCCCCACCTCCAACATCAGGGATCAAACTTCAGCAGAGGTTTGCAGAGATCAAACATCCAAACTATAGCATCTGGAGAAGGAAACGGATTCCCAAGCAGGCAGAGGAGCAGACTCTGAATCACACAACTTAGCGGAAAAACTGAGACAGGACTCAGGTCTCCTGACTTGCATCCAGTGCTGACCCCAGGATACCACCCACACCACCATATGGATGCCACACTTTCTAATAGCAAGACACATGGCCCTTCAGTCCATTTTCCCCAGGATTAGGAATCCACCTGTATTAGACATCTTCAGAATGTGTGATGGTATCACACACATCAATTCTTAATAAAAACAAAGAGTTAAGAAAGGAGCTTATCCCAGGTCATTCAAGCAAATATGAGGAAATATTCAGATTTCTCCACATGGTTTCCAGTACTTGTGCTATTAAGAGTGTGTTGCCTCCTAATGACAGGAATTCATTGAAATGAGTTAAGGTGGAAGGGGCCGAGCTCCGTCATTTGTGTTCCAGATACACCATTTGCTTGGTGACACTGGGCAGGTTACCGAACCTTCTCATCATTTCTCCCTGATACTGAATTACATACTTAAATGATTTCCTCTCCTTTTTCATTATAAAAAGGAATTTTTCTTCCAACAGCCACTGCATTAACATGAGCTTCAAATTACAAGAGGCAGTGACATAATCTTGGGGTTGATATTGTCATCTCCTCACTGAGTGGAACGGGTCAGAATATTCCTTACACCCAATTTCCCCCATGCTGCCAAGTACAATATTGTCTCCAGCCTCTCTTATGAAGAAAATGTGAACTTGGAGCCTAGGGGAGGAAAGCCACAGCACGCTGTTATTATCACCAGGCCAATTGAGGAGAACAAATAGCATCGCAGCATAATCAACATCTTATCCCAAATCGTTTCTGTCCTTCCTCCCTGGTACACCATTTAACACTCCATGCAGAAGAAACTAAATATCCTTAGTAGCATAAGACAAGAAACAGACCACAGTAGAACAGGATAAGAGATCGCTGGTGTCCATCAGGAACAAATGACCATGTAATAACTCCGTAATTACATGGTAACTAGAACTGATTGAGCCTGTAAATTATATCCTTGTCACCCCCGGGTAATGATGCAGCTCTATCTCCCATCTACAGAGAGCAGCAGCACATGGTCCACACTCACGGAGAGATAAGGGAATTCTTAGCTGTTAAAGCAGATTTGCTGCTGATGAGAGGTGGCAGAGAGACAGGCTGAAATCTGGGATTTAATGATTTTCCAGTTGAAGCATTACTGCCTTGCCAGCTAGAGCAAGACATCCATTACCCAGCCAGCATCCTCCTTCCTCAATCAGAGGGACTGACAAAGGGCTCCAAAATTCAAGATGAAAGGAACGGGGCTCATGCACACAGGAACATTACACATGTGTGTGGGCACACACACATACAAACACACACCCACTCAGCCCCACACACATACACACACGCCAATAGCCCAATAGCCAATTTACATTCCCTGAAACATTTAATCTGGCAGACCTTTGAAACATCACTAGTGTGGCATTTCACCGAATATTTTAATACTGGGAAGAATATTGTCTCTTTTTATGCAACATTCTCTCTGGGACCATTATGCAGAGGCATTAAGAAATTCTGTGTGGTGGATCATTCAGCAAATATTGTTTGACAGCCGACTATGCATATAGCATTCTGCTCAGTGTTAGAGAGGAAACAAAGAAGCATGACACTCAATTCTCTCCCTCAAGGATCCGAGTCCACTTACATCGATGATATAAAGACACACAAAGTGAAATTATCATGCCACGAGGCAGTATATAATTAACTGCCAATGACTGGTACAGACAACAAGAACTATGGAAGTAGAGAAAAGAGGGGACTCACTCTGGTATGACAGAATCATAAACACAGCTTTCTTATAGATTAAAATGAACATCTAGGAGAGCCTGAATATCAAGTTCACGTAAGGTTTGTTAGAAAGGGACATTTTAAATTTTGCTCAGTCCACAGTCTTCTCAGTTACTCAAAGCAAACAACAGCAAAACAGATTCTTTTTGTTAATGAAAACCATGTGAAGGAAAACATCAGAAATATGAGCATAAACAAGTTTAAAACTGAATAGTCAAGACACTAGGAGACCAGAAATATGCTCCTATTGGCACTATCCCTTTGTTACGCACTTATAACATGAATGTACATCATCTGCCCACAGTAGTGCGAACATTTCTGATCAGCACAGGGATTCAACAACTAGGTCAAGATCTGGAGAACTGTGCTCACCAACTGAAGAAACAAGGAAAGCCTTTGGCAAAGCATCCAGTCTCAGTACAAGTAAAGCGGGGCACAGTTCATTGGGGGAGCAGGGCGGTCATTTCTCTGAGACTCTGAGCAGAGAAAAAGAAACTCTACTCCTCTCTCCAGGTTCCTTTGTTCCTAAACTCCCAGCCTTCTGATGGCAAAACTAAGTGTCAAAGGCAGAGAAACACAACAGAGTTACCGTCCACCCATTGCTGAGGGTTAACCCAAATGCCCTCTGGGATTTCATCTGGATTGAATGTAAACCCATCTGCCATTATCCAGTTGCCCACTTGAGCTAGCTTCTGACCTGCAAATGCCCTTCACTATGAGGTGCACAGATGCACTTAATATACATCCTGAAGTTTGTCACACTGAAGTCCAGGATGCCCCTGAGACGGGTGAAGCAAATCGCGGTGAGGCAATCCAGGACTGGCAGTGCCGACTAGCAGGTGATCTCTGGGCAGGGAGGAAAGAGATGAGAGCACCAGATAGTCTACATTTATCCACAGAAGGAATATAAATTGTGTGCTCTAGCCTGTGAAACAAGAGAGAGTTCGAATTCTCAGACCTTGAAGCATTTGCAAGGTCCCTGGGAAGATTTTTCTCATTCTGAAATAAGTGCTATCCCAAAGAAAACAGCTTTGCATTAACGCAGGATCCTAGTAAGGTTAAAAAGAGTCATGTATTTTGATAATGCCTCAAAAACATATCCAAGTTAACTATGAGACCTTGTACATGTTGTCTATCTTAAGGTCATTGTCTCCTTCATGAAAAATAAAAGAAGTAGATGAGATGATCTTCAAGGTCTTTCTAAGACTGACTATTCTATGAAGTCGACAGGTTGTAATGACCAGTTTGTCAAAACCTAATGAAGACTAATCACATCATCAATCTCAAATTGTATATAAAGAATATGAGATTCCTGTTTCAATCAACCATTAAGTCTATAAAACAAATCCAGTAATCCAGGCTCCTGATTTATCTCTGACTCATAAAAACATTTTTCTTAAAGAACCAAGCGAGATCCCAGGGACCATACTACAGCCAATTATGGCTAATCTGCAGAGGTCTTTGATTTTGCATTCAGGAATTGTGTTGGTAATATGCTTCTCATGCTGCATCTGGTTCATATGATACATTCCTACAGGAAAGTGACAGCATTAGGGGGAGCAACAAGCAGTTCCTAAACAGGTGTGTTTCATTTGCCTTCAGGAGGCAGTTCCTTCTGCTAGTCAGATCTCAATGGTGGTGACAGGACTGGACTTCTGTCTACACCGGCAACTCTCATTTTATTTACAGTGGCCACAGGATCAATATCTCCTCCCCTGGAAATAAAGCTTTGTACTTTGCATTGGAATTTATCTTCAATAGCTGCTGGAAATCATTATCACACAATAATGCTCTATTCACCACTCATGTTATCTCTTCAGCTAGGCAGATTGCCAGGCATTTGACTGCCTGACACCAGGTCCATTTGGTGCACGACAAAAATAAAACCTTACGTTGCCTGAAAATAACACGAGACACACCCATCATCTAGCTGGGGATGATTGGGCTACTTTCTCTTTCCGAGGAGTTGTCAGAACTCATGTCAGTCATGCAGTGCTACTTGCCCGCAGCCATAAGCACACTCTCACTATCTGTGTATAGCGGGCACAAAGAAAAAGCTTTTGCATGGATCAACATTATTATGAATCCCAGAGGTAAAGCTATGAGGTTTAGAAGACCAGGCATATATGGCTGTATCTGAGCCTTACTTACCTTTGGTTGGGTTCATTAATCCAAATTAATCCTTTCTGTTAAGTTCAAAAATGTTTACTAAAATCTTACTAAATGTTAGACACTGATCTAGGTACTTGAGATGATAAATAAAGCATTCTGTCCTGGAGAAGTTTAATTTAGGATCTTAGGGAAAAATATATACACATAACGTCAACATAATATGATGAGATGTGAATAAAATGTTGGCAGAATACCAAGGAAGAATGCTGTATCCTAGTTACAAATCCAGAAGAGCCTTCTTAGAGGAGATACCAATTGAATCAGATGTCTTAAAGTATGACTAAATGGAAACTTGAAGGGGTGACTTGGAGGACATCCCACTCTAGAGCATTACAAGACAATTCAGAGCTGAACAGACGTTGGAGTAGGGATTGGTGAGTATGACACCTACAAGCAGGTCCTAGGCACTAGGACATAGAGGAAGAGTCATGGCTCTTACCTCCTCAATCACCAGAGGATGTTTCATTTTGGATATGTTGAAATTGAAGTATCTATTGAACATTGACTTGCATATATCCTACATGTAGTTGGAAATACTTTCACTACATTCAAGGGAGGGGCCAGGGTCAGAGACAGTGAAGTGTGCAGCTCCTATACCCAAACAGCAGTGAAAATCCAAGGAATGGATGAGACTTCCCACAGAGACGGCTAAGAGCTTTGAGTCAAGGACACAACCAACATGTAAGGGGTTAGCACAGGAGAGAAAGCACGCACAAGTAGACAAAGCCAGAGCATCACAGAACAGAAGGAAGAAAACAAGACCAGGAGAGCAGAGTTGCAGAAGCCAAAGTAGGAGAGGGCTTCAGAAGGGGCAGGCAGTGGAATGGCTTGAACACAGCGGTGGCCACATGGTCAGTGGTGGAGTGATGGAGTGGTGGAGTCGGCAGCGTAGAGTCCACTTGCGATGTGTGCAGAGTGCGAGAACTTTGGTCAGAACAGTTTTAATAACCTCAGCAGTCATAATATAGACTTCAGTTGATCAATAAATTAATAGAAATAAAGACAGACTAGTCTTCAAAAATGCCAATTAAAAATGAAAGAGATATATAAGGAGAAAAATTAATGAGTGGGAGGGGCTTTGAGCATGTTATTTTGGAGGGAAAACGATGACAACAAGAAGATTTAAAGATTTAAAGTCTATATAAACCATGCTCTCTCACTCTGAGTAAAATACTATTTTCAACATCCAAGACATGTCTAAATCTATTATCAACTTTCATTCAACCCTGTCTCCAGCCTGCACCTATCTCCTGAGCTCTAGATTCATATACACAACTGACTCCTTGGTATCTGTACAGGAAAGCCTAAGAGGTATCTCAAGCCTTAATGATGAAAGTAGAGCTCCAGATTCCCTGCCCTCAACCTTCAAACTTGAACTTCATGCAGTCTTCCCTACTCATCATTCTACCCAAAAACCTTGAAGACCTCCTTGACCCATCTCTTTATCTCATACCAACATCCAATCTACCAACCAATTCTCAAAACTCTACCTGCAAAACAAATCCAGAAGATGACTATTTCATACCATCCCCATTCCTACACCATGGTCAAAGCCATGATCCCCTCTCATCTGGAATATGGCAACAGTCTCATTACTGGTCTTCTTGCCTCCAACTTGACCCTTGGAGTCTATTCTCCTCATGGCCCCAGAGTTACTCTTTGAAAATAAAAGAACAAGTCACTTCTTGGATCAATATGACTTAATGGCTTCCTTTTATTAAAAAAAGAGTAAAAGTTAAAGATGTTCACACAAAGAGTAAAAGTCAAAAGCCACACTCTTTCTGGTTTGTGTGGGAGATTGAATAACTGGTCACAGATCTTTTCCCCTCCTGCTGTTGGCAGGGTATACTTTCCCACCACTGTGTTTGGAGCTTGGCTCTGTGCCTCGCTTTGGCCTGCACAATGTTTGTAGACAGGATGTGAGCAGGCTTGAGGCTTGCAATGTGCCTGAGTGGCTAGCTTGTCATTTTGCACCCTGGTGTTCCATCAACCAGGTCTGGGTGAGTAGCTCCCGGCTTCTCAGTCTGGGCCCCAGAATGAGCATATGTGGAAGAAGCCTGAATCCAATTTTCAGTCTATAGTCAGCACAGCCAACCTACAAGTCCAAAGTGAGAAAAAAAATGCTATTTTGTATGCCCATGAGTTTAATGCAGCACTACTGCGGCACTAGCTGACTAATTCAGTGATCTAGCTTCCCACTACCTCTCCGCTCTCATCTCCTGCTGCTTCTCCCTTTCTCACTCTCACTCCTGGTTTTTCTTCCTTTCTCAGAGTCATATCTGCCTCTTAGGTTTCCTGATCCAAAGCATACTCCTGCCACAGGGCTTTGGCATATGTGGTTCCCTCTTCCAACTCCACAATATCCAAATGGCTCCTCTCTTCACTTCCTTCAGATCTCTGCTTAAATATTATCTTAACAAAGAGGCCTTCCATAACCACCTCTATCTCTAGTCCCATTTCAGCCCCTGGCCATGGTTTATTTTTCTCCATAGTACACCACAGTACAAATGACACATTATGCATGTATTTACTTTTTAGCCTATAGGCCAGAAAACTATTTACATGCATAAAGTCTGGTGAGTAATTAAATAATAGGCTCCATTCTCCCTATCCTATAGCACAATGTTTTGGTTTTGGTTTCCTAATTGTCGTATGTACATCACAAAGTGATATGCGAGATAATTTTAGGAGATAATTGGACTAGCTTTGACACAAAATAGTAATTAATACATTTAATTTTATTTTAGGTGGATTAGGTGGGGTAGGGGTTTTAGGAGTGTTTGGGGAGAAGGGTAGCTAAGCTAGGCATTAGGAAGCCAGACAGGCAGTGTGTTTAGGTGCAGATGGCCTCAGTTACCTACTCCACATAATGACAGAGTCACTCAGTGACTAATGTTTTCAATAATGACCTGCGTAACAAAACAAGACAAATGATATTCTCCATGTTTTGCTCAATAAGACAGAATAATATATTTTAGAAAAAGAACTCTATCAAAAAGGATTACAATGTTTTAAGTTCCATTTAAAGGATGATAGCTTAGTTATATGACAAATTCATTCATGTGGAACACTGCTGATGCCTCGTAAATAAGCCTGCCCTATGTAAACATGAGGACGGGTAATGAAGGTCCTGATAATTCTCTCCTCATGAATAACAGGCAGAAATGACTTTATACCCACTCCTCTTCTCTGACCACCTCCTTCACTCCCTCCCTTATATGCTTTTCTTATTTTTCCTTCGGAACAGTCCATTAATAAGAACAAATAGTAGTAACCATAAGCCAATGTTTACTCTATTTCCCACTTTTTCACAACTAAAGGCCCATATGATTATTTTTTGACTGATGGACTATGTGGACTGAATTTGTTAAGTGATAATTATTGGAGCAAACACCTTCCAGCTTCCAGTCCAGCATCTAAACAGGCTGGAGTCATCATCATCATGCTTTTCACGTGAAAAGGCAAAAGCTGACCAAACTGAAAATCAGCAACTCTTAGAATCCTCAGAGATGTCACAGAGCAAAACACTGCCCCTAAATTTGAATAGACAGGTGGATACAGAGAATCACAACTTATAAGAGCAGAAGTCCAGTAGCAAACAAAACAAAACAAAACAAAAAACACAACAACCAACCATAAAACCCTCTACGGGAACCAGTATCAGGATAGAAAAACTAAAATGGAACTGATGAGTTGCTGGAGGCTCAGTATGCACAAGTCTTAGGGGTCAAAACGTGAGAGCTCCGGACTTTGGGAGACTCCACACTTCAACAGGAGCCCTAGGAGGTTCAAGAGCCCTAGGAGGTTCTCACAGTAAGGATCAAAGAAAAATCCCCTCATGCCTCCAGCAGGGGGAGAGCAAAGGCAGCCATTTTGAAATACGATACATGCATCCTGTTCTTATGAAGGCCTGCCCTCAGTAGAAATTATATTACCAGAGCCTAATGATGCAGGGAAGGGAAAATACCCAACTGCAGCCCCTTCTACACTTCCTGTCTCACCTGAGCAGGGGAAGAAAAGCAACCCCGAGACACTCTTGTGAAGCTCACAGTGCAGGGGCACAGGCTTAGTAAAATACTGAGGCCTACTCATGGCTCTATAGAATATTTCCCTCCCCGCACACCCATGGTCACATCCATAGGAGTAGCTCATCATAACAAGAGGGGAATGGAAATGAAAGAATTCTGTATCTTAGATGGTATTTGAAAATAAATTTCTAGGGACAACAGGGAAATCAAAAACAAGAACACCAGAGGAAACTTCAATCTCTGACACTTACAGTTACAACAAGCAATAAGTATAGTTTAATCCCTAGCCAGAAACATAAAACTTTAAACTAAAAATCTATTTACCCCAGTTTCTTTTACCCCAACATATCATGTCTGACTTTAAAGAAAAAAGTACCACCAGCATACTATAAGACAACAAAATAAAAAAAATAAAATAAAAAAAACACAGAGTAAGCATTAGAACAGGCTCAGATACAGCAGAGATGTTGGAATTATCAGATTGAGGATTTAAAGTAATTATGATTAATATGCTAAGGGTTCTAATGGAAAAAGCAGACAACATGCAAGGACAAATGAGGAATGTAAGCAGAAGACGAAAACTGTAAAAAAAAAATCCAAAAAAGATGGTAGGAATAAAAAAAAATCAGAACAGAAACGAAGAATGCCATGGATCAATAGACTGGATATGGCCAAGGAGAAACCAGTGAACCTGAAGAAATATCAATAGAAACTTCCACAACTGAAATTTGAAGAGAAAAAAAACTGAAAAAAATGGAACAGAATATCCAACTACAAAAGGAAATGTATATATGTGCAATGGGATTACTAGATGTAGATGGAAGAAAGAAGCAGAAAAAATGTTTGAAGCAATAATGACTGAGAATTTCCAAAAATTAATGACAGAAACCAAACAACAGATTCAGGATGCTCAGAGAACACTAATCAAAATACCAAAAAATCTACACCTAGGCATATCTTATTCAAACTGCAGAAAAATCAAAGACAGGCAAACTTGAGAAACTGAGGGTGGGGGAAGAGGGCTTACCAACAGAGAAGCGAGGATAAGAATTACATTGGACTTCTCTTCAGAAACCATACATACAAGAAGAGGAGTGTCTAGTGAAATATTTAAAGTATTAAAACCAAAGAACCACTAATCTAGAATTCTGTATTCTTCAAACATGAAAGAGAAATAAAGACTTTCTCAGACAATCAAAAATTGAGGGAATTTGTTGCCGGGATACTTGCCTTGCAATAAATGTTAAAATATGTTCTTCAGAGAAAATGAAAATGATACAGTTAAGAAATTCTGATCTACATAAATTGATCGTTATTTTGTTTTCCCATTTTTATTTATCAGGGATTTCTCTATCAATCAGATCAGCATAAGACAATCAGCACAAATTCATCAGTTGTTGTAGTTCCAGCCCAAGGGAAAGAAACTTGAAATTTCGTATATCATGTGGGGCCACAAAAGGGGAAAAGGAAAAGGATCATCAGGGCTTTTGAAATGGAGATAAGAGTTGGACCGTCGGGGATCTATAGTATGGACAGTCAGTAAACTCTGTTTTTTGTTTGTTTTTCAAGCCTTGTACTAAATTGGGATAATTCTCAGGATGAGATTCTTTTGTAAGTTTCATTCCCAATTTGCTATGAATAATTCAGGAAGCAGTAGCGTAGACAAGGTCTACAAGATACAGAGGTCCACATCTAGTAACCAGGAAATGGGTGTCAGAAGGACAGAAGGAACATGAGGATAGAAACAATGGTCTTGTAACTGCTGACTGCATCCTGAAGTCATCTATCTGCTCTCTGTATTTCTAGCCTGCTTTGTTCAAACCAGTCCCACAATCCTCAATACTATTCCCTTCTTGCAAAGTGAAAAGAGAGAAACAATTGCCTTTCCCCAACACTTCTCCTCCAATCAAAACCCAAGCTAAAACTGAACAAACAAAACCACAGCAAAAATAATTGTCTTGTTCTCAACACCAATTGCTGCAGATAATATCTGTGAATTGTCAGCATTGGAACCTAGTAACACTCACCAACACACACTAGAATTTTCTTCAGCACATTTAGCACCATATGAAAGCAGATGACAAAGCTATTGTAGATAAAAAACCAGTAGAAGGAAAAAAAATACCTCTGATGAAAACACAAGAAAAAACAGATGACTTCTACATTCTGGGCACTTCTGGAATCTAAAGAAGAGCTTCTTTAACATGAGCTGGCAGTGACCTAACAGCCAAGGATATCTCATATAAGTGGACCCCAGGATGGTTTACATATGTGACTATTTGTACTCCTGATGAATGACACTTTTCTGAAAGGTGGAGAGCAAAGGGCATTTAACAGCTGCTTAGCAAGACTTCCTGATCATGTGGGGCAAGATGTTAACCCAAAGAATACACTAAGCTCTTACCGCAAGGAAAATACATTAGCAGTAGGAATATTATCGGTATTAGCAATAATTATAATAATTATGAGCATATACACAGCACTTTTGTATCTGCAAAATGCACCGCATTCATCATAATGATTAGCATTTGTACAGTACTTTGTATTTCCCAAACACTCTGTGCTCATTAATTAGATAATGCTGGCAACATCTGTGGGCAAGTGTTACTACTCCCGTTTTACAGACACACGACACAGAGAAATTAATTGGCTTACTCAGGGCCACGTGATGAGTCAGTGAGAGAATCAGGATTCCACGTCTAAGTTCCCAAATCTCTATTTTGTCTGTACTTTATGCAAAGCTGGGAGGTTGCTTCCAATTGAAAGAGAAGGGAAGTGCTTAGGACATGAAAATCAATTGCTTCCACGGCCTTTGAGTGATTAGTAAGTGCCACTGGAGCCATATGAAATCTGTTTTCATGGAGAACTTCGGGATAAAAGCTATTCCTCAATAATCATTCTAGGGCAACGCTTCTCATCTTCAGCTCAGCCCACACCCCCAGGCCAATTCAGTCTGAATCTGTGGCTGTGGACCCAGCTATCAGAACATTCTAAAGCTCCCCAGGCAATCCCAGTGGGTAGGCACAGTGGAGTGAGAACTGCTGGTCTAGGACAGTGGCTCTCAAACTTTAGGGAGCATCAGAGGGCTTATTGAAGTGGATTCCTTGACTCAACCCTAAGAATTTCTCATACAATGGGTTAGAAATGGGGCCCGAGTATGTGCATTTCTAACTAGTTCCCAAGTGATGCTCACTGCCAAGTCCCAGGACCACACTTTGAGAAGCACTGGTCTAAGGTGTTTTAGGTGCGGATAGAAGAATTACAAAATTGCTTCCAAAGATCCCTTCAAGCCCAGGCATTAAGATTTCAATAATTGGGTAGACTGTTAAAATGTAGAAGATACCGACCACCTGCTCACCAAATTCTGGGCACGCAGGATGACAGGCCTCTTTCTCCAATTTCCCTTACAGTGAGTCCCACAGCATGTGAATGACTACATGACAATGGACGATGAAGAGAAAGGCCAGTTCTAGGTCTGGCCATGAAACATCTTGCTCAATCTTCCCTGCTACCCCACTGCTCAGCCTTCTAGCCTCTCTCCTCTCTGTGGCTCAGTCCCATGACTCCAAGGTGCTGGTGCCACACGAGGGAAGAAACTCAGACACAGGAGTCTCCGGTCAGTGGAGAGACATTCTGTGGGTCTGTGCAACCTACTCCAGGCAATAAAGAGACAAAGAATTCACTTTATCACATGAAGCCACTAGGATCTCAGGGCGTGTTTGTTTCCGCAGCATAGTCTAGTCCATCCTGACAATCCTGACACTCGGTGCCTGTGGCCTGTGTGTGCTCCTAACCTCTGTAGAGATCAACTAAATCTGACAGACAGATGAGTAAGAGGACTAAGGCTAACATGCAAGTGAAAGTGAGAGCTACCTGCTCAGAGGTCAAGAATGTGACTGAGTCAGAAGTTGACAACTTCAGGGAAAGTCCAGAATATACCTATCCCAGCATAAGTGCAGCCAGACCATATCTGCACCTCTGAGGTGTACATTTCTCTCTCTCTTTAGAGAGGAAACAGTCCCACATTTGCCCTATACGATAGGCCCTCCTTATTCACGACTTCCAAATGCATAGATTCAACCAACTGAGGATCAAAACTATTCAAAAACAAAACCAACAAAAAAATCCAAAACAATACAGTAAAGCTTGATATAGCATTTGCACTGTATTAGCTAGTATAAGCAATCTATAGTTGACTAAAAGTATACAGGAGGATATGCATAGATTTTCTACAGATATTTTCGATTTTAGGTAAGGGCTTTGAGCATCTGCAGATTTGAATATTGGAGGGAAATCCTGGAACCAACGCCCCTCAGATACTGAAGGCCAGGACAACTGCACAAGCCTTTTAAGTCCGTAGGTCAGGAGCACAGTGGCAGACACTGACCAAAGGAACAGGCTGACAGTGAAGGCACAGCCTGGATGTCTTTGGGGAAATGCAGAGAGCAAACAATTTTAAAAACACAAAAACAATATACCCTATCCTCCTTCCCTCTCTGTAGGAAGTTTATTACATTTAAAAATCAAACAACCAACAACAACAACAACAAAAAGGCCGGGCGCAGTGGCTCATGCCTGTAATCCCAGCACTTTGGGAGCCCGAGGCAGGCAGATCACGAGGTCAGGAGATCGAGACCATCCTGGCTAACACGGTGAAACCCCATCTCTACCAAAAATACAGAAAACTAGCTGGACATGGTGGCACGCACCTCTAGTCCCAGCTACTCGGGAGGCTGAGGCAGGAGAATTGCTTTGGAGGTTGCAGTGAGCCGAGATCGTGCCTCTGCACTCCAGCCTGGGCGACAAAGCGAGACTCCGTCTCAATCACAACCACAACCACAACAACAAAGCATATCTTCCTTCTATCCCCTCAATGCTAGTGCTTGCAATAATGCTGTTCACTTTGAGAAGAACCCGAAATAATCCTATAGGACAGAGGAGTGCTCTTGGTGAGAAGGAGTCTGGAAATGCAAAGAGAGCCAGACACTGGAGTGGGGGCAAACTCCAAAACAACCAGGAGAGCAAGCCACTCTGGCTGCCCACCGTAGCCCCGCCAGCCCTGCAGCCAGGGGCAACACCTTTGCCAGGGTGTCTGGCCTTCTCACAGGCCCAGCTGTGACCAGAAGGCTCAATTTCACAGCTGTTCAGCTTCACATTGTACTTGTGCTTCCCAGCTGTAGTGCATTATTACTTGTGTTTGTTTGCCATCAGCTTTAATTAAGAGAGGTTTAATTTTCCAACATTATTTTGGCTCCTCTCTGCCCCAACACCCACATGGAGAGCTGCTGTTGTTTTCTCCCCAGGCTCCACAATGGCATGTGCCCAGTAACAATGGAGATAATGTCCCACAGTCCCCCATGAGATATGACACGCACAGGCGGCAGCACGTGACTAAGGTCTATGGTAAATGTGTCTTCCCCACGCTGCAGAGCCTCCTAATCAAAGCAAAATTTTCCCTCTGCAATCCCAGGTCCTCCTTGTATTCTCTATAGTATTTTTTTAACATCTTCCCACGAGTTTCACATGGAACCAGCCTGAGGAACTCAAACTTGATTCCAATCTGATTATCCAACATGGCCCTATCAGCTGAGACAGCAACATTTATCACATTAATAGGAAGGATAGAAGAAAACTGGGATCCCATCCAACAGGAGCATTTTTATCACATGTTGCGCTGTCTTACAAATCCAATTATCACCAGCTGAAGGTCTTAACAGCCTTTGAATTGCACCTTTCAAATCTTAAAGGACCACAATGCACATTTTCTTAGATTCCTCCAGCTGTACTTGATTCCATGCAGTTACAGGGATCCAGTCTACACGACAACTTCAGAGAGAAAGCTGTCTGTGGAACGTTTCCCCTGAGTTTAACCAGGGAATTCAAGAGAAGCGTGGATTAGGAACTGTCACTTGACATTATTCTACTCAACAAACATGAACTTGTAATTTACTTCACAGTCAGAGGTAGGATCTAGGAACCTAAGTGTTAGAGGGCTCTTAAGCTCAAGGCAACTCACAAAGAGCGGGTAGTGTCCTTTGCAGGGCCACGTGGGACTAAGAGTGTACTTACAAATTTAGAGCTGTGGTAACGAATATCATGTGGACTCTGAAGAAACATCACCCAAAGCTACAATTATAAATGTCTGAGAACAGTGCTAAATAAAGACCAGTGACTTCTGTTATGGCAAAGAAAGAAGACTGTCAAATATTCTGTCCAAGAAAACAGAGCATAAAGTTGAGCAAAATTGACAAAATCAACCATTCCAGTGGAGTGGTAATTGAACGAAATCTTAACAATCTGAGAAGCATATGTTCATGTAAAACTTCTGAACTTCGGTTAAGAACTGTGGGGCTCTGTGGTATTCTGACTACGGCCCCAGCTCAGTCATGGAGGTTCCTCCAGGGTACAGTAATACCTGAGGACCAGTGGCATCTCTGCCCTGGTTCAGGTGCTTACTTACTTGGAATGGCGAGTGACACCCAAAGCCAGTGGCGCTGTTGGTAGAACTGATTCTCTCAAAGGCTAGAGGGGAGGGTCAATAACTACTCCAGGTTCTGCTCAGGGTTAGGCAAGTATAAATCTACATGCACACACACAATAGCCTGGAGAGGGCTCAAGTCAGTCCTATATTCTTAGTTGACACTGAAGCTGGAAACATGAGCAGAAAGGACATGACAGGACTCAGTAGGAAGCAAATATCAGGAGACATTGGAAATGCTCTGCATTTTGAAGTTGCTTCCCTACCCATACACAAATCTATCAGAAGGGGACTAACTGGCTCAAGATGTTTGAGCACAACTTCTGTTTAAACCTTGGATGTCAACTCAATCCTGGGGCAACCTATGGGAAGAGAGACTTAAAAATTAAAACAGGACATAAAATTTTAAAAATTTAAAAACAACAAAAAATCCCTAAGACATAGTGACTTTGTCATGCATAGCAAAGAAGACAGATTCCACAGATTGGCCTAGCCAATTTGCTAAACAAAGAAAGGCATAAACAGAAAAAAACAGCAAAATACAACCTTTGCAGGAAAAGTGAGGCTAGCAATATTTGCTAAAATATATTTTCTAAAATGTGCACTTAAAAAAAATGATGAGATATGCAAGGAAACAGGAAATTGTGACCCACACAAAACAAAGTAGGCAATAGAAACTCTCTGATTGTCCCCAGATGTGGAATTTACCAGTCAAAATTTCAAAGCCATTCTTATAAATATGTTTAAAGAACCAAAGAAAACCATGTTTTTAAAATTAAAGGAATATATGACAACAAAACAATCCATACATAGAGAGTCTAACAAAGAAAACAAAACTATAAAGAGAACCAAATGCAAATTATGGAGACAAAAAGTCCAATGAGAAAATTAAAATCTCACTGGAGGACACAACAGCAGATTTGAGATGACAGAAGAAAGAATCCATGAATGTAGAAATAGATCAATATAAATTACCCAATTGGAAAAAGAGGGGAAAAAAGATAGAAGAAAAATAAACAAAGCCTCAGAGTGCCAGCATATATAATAATGGGAATCCCATAAGGAGAGCAAAGAGGAAGCAGAAAATATACTCAGTGAATAATCCAGTGAAAACTTTCCAAATTTGATTAGAAACACTAATCTAGATATCTAAAAAATTCTACAAATCCAAAGTAGGATAACTAGAAAAAGAGCCACACCTTGACACATAATCGTCCAACTTTTGGAACCAAAGAAAAACATAAAACAACCGTATAGGAAAGATTGATAGCCATACAAAAAAAAATTACAGGGCAACACTGCTAAGGTTAAGATGGCTGACCTCACATGTGAAATAATGAAGGCCAAGGCAATGGGATAACATATATTCAAGTACCAAAAGGAAAATAAAATACCATTAACCAAAAATTTTGTTTTCAGAAAAACCTCTTTTTTTTCAAATATGAGGGATAAATTCAGACATTTTCTACATTTTACCAGAATTCAGTTAGTATCAATCTAAAGTAGATTGTGATAAGCAAAATGTGTAGCATACTCATTAGAGTTACCACTAAAAATTAACTCAAATAGACAAAATGTTAATAGAATAATTAAAATGGTACACTATAATATTTATTTAATACAAAATAAGACAATGTAGAAGAAACAGAGGAACTTAAAAAGAGAAATCACACAGAAATCAAATAGCAAAATGTCAAATGTAAATCCAATCATAAAAATAAGTACCAGTAAATATGAATAATATAAATATCACAATGAAAAGGAAGATATTAGTATTATCCACAATGGTAAAGACATAGCATCAACCCAGGTTCCCATTAATGGTGGACTTGATAAAGAAAATGTGGTAAATATATACCACGGAATACTACACAGCCATAAAAAAGGAAGGCAGTCATATCCTTTGCAGCAACATAGATGCAGTTGGAAGCCATTGTCCTAAGTGAACTAACACAAAAACAGAAAATCAAATATTGCCTGTTCTCACTTATCAGCAGGAGTTAAACACTAGGTAAATATGGACATAAAGATGGGAATAATAGACATGGGAGAATATAAGGTGGGGAGGGTTACAGGATTGAAGAACTACCTATCAGGTACTACACTCACTAGGCGGGTGACAGATTCATTCATATTCCAAACCTCAGTGTCATGCAAGATCCCTTTGTAACAAACCTGCACATGTACCCACTGAAAAAAAATAAGCAAATAAATAAAAAATAAAATAAAATAAACAAAAGGCAAAGATTGTCAGATTGGATAAAAAAGTAAGATCCAGTTTATTATAATCTATCTAAAAATCTAAAATATTTAATAATCTCAGGTTTCTATACTTGAGATTCAAAGCTAAAAAGAAGTTAAAAGTAACAAGATGAAAATATGTACCATGCAAACAGTAACCATAAGAAAGAAGGCATGTAAATTGGAAAGGAAAATTTTTTAATACCAGAAAAAAAAAAAACTTTAAGACTAGAACTATTTCAAAGACAAGCTGGGATATTTCAGGATGATCAAAGAGTTCATATATCAGGAGGATGTAATACTTATACAGGTATGCATACCTAAAAGCACAATCTCAAAATACAGCAAGCAAACCTGACAAAACCGAAAGAAAAAATAGACTAGTCACCATTTAAAGTTGGAGATTTCAGTACCCCACTGTCAAGAAACAACAGAACCAGAAGTCTTGAGCAACACTATCAACCAACTTGACATATTCAAAATTTATGGGATGCAGTTAGATCAGTGCTTAAAGGACATTACACCTGTAAACATCTATGTTAAAAAGGCAAAACATCTCAACCAATAACCTAAGCTTACATCTAAACAACTGGAGTAGAAAACTAAATTCAAATCAAACAGAAAAAGTGATATAATAACGATAAGAGAAACAATGAAAAGAAAAACAAAAAAATTAGAGAAAGTCAATGAAACAAGAAGTAAGCTCTGATAAAACTGATAAATTTTTAATTGGACTAACCAGGAAAAAGAAAGAAGAAAAATATTATCTACGTTGGATAAAACATGGAAACATGCCCTTAAAGATTCTACATTTTCAGACTATGAACAGATTAGAAGACCATACTATTAACCACTTTATGCCAAGAAATTAGATAATTTATATGAAATGTGAAAATTCCTAGAAAGACACACATTTCCAAAAATGACTCAAGAAGAAGTAGAAAATCTGAAGAAAACTAAATCAAGCATTTAAATTAGCAATGAAAAATCTTCGGCAAAGAAAAGCCAGGCTTCTGTGACTTTAGAAGTGAATTCTACCAAATATTTAAAAACAAAACATGCCAATACTTCACAAACTCTTCCAAAATATAGAAAAAGTTGAAAAATTTCTCAACTTATTTCATGAGTCTACGGTCATCCAATATTAAAGCCCAAAAACATAAGGAATAAAAATACAGATTACTATATCTCATAAACATAGATGGAAAACTCTTTTTTTTGAGACGAAGTCTCGCTCTGTCGCCCAGGCTAGAGTGCAATGGCACCATCTCGGCTCACTGCAAGCTCTGCCTCCCGGGTTCACGCCATTCTCCTACCTCAGCCTCCCGCGTAGCTGGGACTACAGGCACCCACCACCACGTCCAGCTAATTTTGTTGTTGTATTTTTAGTAGAGACGGGGTTTCACCTTGTTAGCCAGGATGGTCTCGATCTCCTGACCTTGTGATTCGCCAGCCTCGGCTTCCCAAAGTACTGGGATTACAGGCGTGAGTCACCGTGCCCGGCGATGCAAAACTCTTTAATAAAATATTAGTAAGCTGACTCCAATAGTATTTAAAGAAGATCATACACCCATGCTAAGTGGAACTTATTGCAAAAATGATAGCTTGATTTAGTATCTGAAAATCAATTAATGAAATATACCAATAAATTTTTTAAAGCCACATGGTCATCTCAAAAGATAAAGAAAAACATTTTTAAAAATTTACCACACATTCATGATTTAAAATGAACAACAACAAAAATTTCTCAACCAAGAGGACTATACTCAATCCTATAAAAGGTAGCTAAGAAAAATCCACAACTAACACCATACAACAATGATGAAAGACTAAATGTTTTCCCCCATGATCAGGAAAGAGGCATGAATGTCTAATTTTGACACTTCTTTTCGACACTGTATTAGAGGTTCTACCCATGCAATATGGGAGAAAAGGAAGAAAGAGAGAGGGAGGCAGTGAAGGAGGGAGGGAGAAAGGATAGGAAAGAAGGGAGGGAGAGAGAAAATGAGAGAGAGAGGAAAAGAGAGACAGAGAGAGAAAGAGGGAGAGAGGGAGAAAGAAGGAAAAGGATTAAAAAAAGAAATAAAATTATCCTTATTCTCAGGTGATACAACTGGGATATGGAAAATTCTAAAGAGTGCACAAAAAACTATTAGAACTAGTAAACAAATTAGCAAGGTTTCAGCAAAGAGCATTGGCATACAAAAGTCTATTGTATTTCTTTATACTGACAATAAACAAGCCTAACATGGAATGAAGATAATTCCATTCACAGTGGCATCGAGAAAAATTAAACAGTAATAAATGCCTACACTGAAAACTACATAATACTGTGTAGTGAAATTAAAACAGATCTAAATAAAGGAAAAAGCATTCCATGTTCATGGATTTAAAGACTCAATATATCATGATGGCAATTCTCTCCAAATTGATCTATAAACGGAATGCATTCCCTATTAAAATCTCAGCAGGCTGATACAAATTGACAGTCTGTTTCCAAACTATATACAGATATGCAAAAGATATAGAAAAAACTAAAACAAAAGACGACCAAAGTTGTAGGACTTATACTACCCAATTTCAAACTTACTATAAAATTACAGTAATCAAGAATGTGTGGTATTGATGCAAAGTTAAAAATTTAGATCAATAACATAAAATTGAGATTCCAAAATTAAATCCCATTCACAGGAGGAAATGAAGAGTCATGAATCCCATTTATGGTCAACTGAATTTTGTCAAAAGTGTTAAGACAAGTCAATGAGGAAAAAGACTGTTTTTAACACATGGATCTGGAAACACTGAACATCCATGTGAATAAAATGAGCATAGACCCTTTCCTCATGTCAAACACAAAGCCCAAAATCCACAGCAGATCGACATGTATGAACTAACATTGTGATATTTCTAGGAGAAAATATACAAGAAGAATCTTCATAACTTTGGATTGCAAAATTCTCAGATATCAAAGTAAAAAAATATTTGTAAAAGAAAAAAATGATAAACTGGACTTCATCAAAATTAAAATTTTGTGATTCAAAAAAAAAAAAAAAAACATTTAAAAAATGAAAGCAAAAGCCAGAGACCGGGAAAATATATTTGCAAACCATACAGCTAATAAAGGATTTGTGTCCAGAATATATACAAATTCTTACAACATAAGAAGATAAGCAACTCAATTAAGCAATGATCAAAATATTTGAATAGACATCTCACACAAGAAGATACATGAGTGGTAATAAGCATGTGAAAAGATTCTCAAAGTCATTAGTCATTAACAGAATGTGAATTAAAACCACTAGAAGATAACATTATACATCCACTAGAATGATTATAATAAAAAAATAAAGACAATAACAAGTGTTGGTAAGGATTTAGAGAAGACAGAAAACTCATAAAGTATTGGTGGAAATGTAAAATATTACAACAACTTTGGAAAACCAGTTGGCAGTTTCTATCAAAGTTAAAATAAACTTAACATATGACCCAGCAATTCCACTCCTAGGGATCATCACAATATAAATGAAAACATACATTCACATAAAGACATGTAGGTGAATGTTCATAACAACATTATTCATAATAACCCAAATCTGAAAACTATTTAAATGTCTAGCAACTAGTGAATTAATAAACAAAATGTGTTACGCTTTTATAATATAATATTATTAGACAATAAGAAGGAACATCAAAAACATGAAAGAAGCCAGATGCAAAAACTACATATTGCATGACTCCATTTATATAAGTGTCCAGAAAAGGATTATAGATAAAGAAATTATATCAGTGGTTGTCTAAGGCTGGCGTTAGAAATGGAGGTTAACTGTGGGTAGCCACAAGGGAACTTTCTGGAGTGATGAACGTATTCCCATGCTGGGTTGTGGTGATGCTTACACAACTCTATACATTCACTTTAAAAAATCATTGATGGTTCAACATATGATATCAACAAATGCAACAGATCACATCAACAAAATGAACAAAAGCCATACGATCATTTCATTAAATGCAGGAAAAGCATTTGATAAAATTCAACACCCCTGCATAAAAAAAAAAAAAAAAACTCAGCAACAGACAGAGAAGAAACATACCTCAACATAACGAAGATCATATATGACAAACCCGCATCTAACATCATACTGAATGAGAAAAGCTGATAGCCTTTCGTCTCAGAACTGGAACAGGACTAGGATATCCACTTTCACTACTCCTATTCAACATAGTGCTGGAAGTCCTAGCCAGAGCAATCAAGCAAGAGAAAGAAATAAAAGGCATCTAAATTGGAAAAGGGGAAAGTCAAATTGTCCCTCTTTGCAAATAATATGATCTTGTATTTAGAAAAACCTAAAGACTCCACCAAAAAACCTATTAGATCTGATACAAAATTCAGTAAAGTTGCATAATACAAAATCAACATACAAAAATCAGTAGCATTTCTATACACCAAGAATGCACTAGCTGAAAATGAAATCAAGAAAACAATCCCACTTATGATAGCTGCATAAAATAAAATATCTATGAATAAATTTTACTTCAGAGGTAAAAGACGTCTACAAGGAAAACTACAAAACACTGACCAAAAAAAGTTAAAGAAGTCAGAAACAAATGGAAAGGTATCCCGTGCCTATGAATTGGATGAGTTAAAACAACCATACTACCCATAGCACTCTACAGATTCAATGCAATCCCTGCGAAAAACACCAATGGCATTTTTCACAGAAATAGAAAAAAAAAATCCTAAAATTTATATGAAACTTTAAAAAAGCGCTCGAATAGCCAAGGCAATCCTGAGCAAAAAGAACAAAGCACAGGCATTACACTACTGGACTCAAAATATATTAAAAGGCTATAGTAACCAAAACAGCATGGTGTTGGCATAAAATCAGACACATAATTTAATGGAGCATTATACAGAACCCAGAAATAAATCCACCTATTTATGGCCAACTGATTTTTGACAAAGACACCATGAGCATACATTGGAGAAAGACCACACTATTCAATAAATGGTGCTGAAGAAAACTGGATATTCCTGTGCAGCAGAATGAAACTAGACCCCATCTCTCATCATATCAAAAAGACATCTCAAAATGGATTAAAGACTGAAATGGAAGAACTAAAACTATCAAACTACTAGAAGAAAACATGGGGGAAACACTCCAGGACTGTGGTCTAGACAAGGATTATATGGCTAAGACCTCAAAAGCACAGACAACAAAAACAAAAATACACAAATGGGACCATATTAAGCCAAAAAGCTCTGCACAGCCAAAGAAACAATCAACAGAGTGAAAAGACAACCTGTGGAATGGGAGAAAATATTTGCAAACTATTTATCCAATAAGGAAATAATCTAGAATACACAAGGAACTTAAATAACAGCAAAAACAAGACAAAACAAAAAACCAAGTAATTCTCTTAAAAAGTGGGTAAATGATCTGAATAGACATTTCTTGAAAGAACACATCCAAATGATCAGAGGTATATGAAAAAAATTGTCAACATCACTAATCATCTGAGAAATGCAAATCAAAACCACAAGAAGATATCATCTTACCCAGGTTAGAATGGTTATTATCAAAAAGACAAAAAATAATACAGAAAGCAGAGAAAAGGGAACTCTTACAGACTGGTGGTGGGAATGTAAATTAGTACAACCACTATGGAAACAATATAAAGATTTATCAAAAAATAAAAGTAGAACTATCATATGATCCAGCAATCCCACTACTGGGTATCTATTCAAAGGAAAGAAAGCCAGTATACCAAAGGGATAGCTGTGCACCCACATTTACTGCAGCACTGTTCACAACAGCAAAGATATGGAATCCACTTAACTGTCCATCAACTGATGAATGGATAAAGAAAATGTGGCATCTACACAAAATGGAATATATAGAATATCATTCAGCTATTACAACAAATGAAATCATGTCTTGCCATTTGCAGTAATTGGATAAAATGAGGTCATTATGTTCAGTGAAGTAAGTCAGGCACAGAAAGACAAATATCACATGTTCTCACACATATGTGGGAGCCAAAAAATATCTCATGGAGGTAGACAGTAGAATGATTATTACCAAATGATGTGAGGGGTGTGAAGGGGTAGAGAGGAGAGGTATGAAGAAAAGTTAGCTGATGGTATAGGAATAAAAAATAAGGACATAGGATATAGGAATAAGTCCTAATATTCAATAGCAGAGTATGGTAAATATAGTTAACAACAATGTACTGTATATTTCCAAATGGCTAGAAGATATCACTTGAAATGTTCTCAACACACAGAAATGATAAATACCCAAGTGATGGCTATCCTAAAGCCCCCAACGTGATCACTACACAGTCTATGCATGTAGCAAAATATCGTATGTACCCCATGAACATGAACAAATATTATGTATCAACAAAAAGCACAAAAATTATTGAATTATAATCTTAAAGTGGATACATTTTATGGTCCATAAAATATGCCTAAACAAAGCTATTACAAATGAAATAGTGAGCTGGACTCTTCATCAGATCTATCTTGAAGTCATAAACATTCAGGACTATGCCACTCTTCTCTCAGAACAGGAGATGGTGCTGTCCCTGTTCAAGACTGATCTTACCACCACTTTTCTAGATCCTGTTTACTCCCAAATCTCCTTGTTTCTCCCAAGTTCTCCACTAGCTATCTCTTTTAACTGCTACGTTTCTTTAAAGAATGGTCTATGATAGACACAGCCACTTTCTCACTTCTTACTTCACAACCAGCTCCAGTCAGGCTTCCATTCCACTAGGACGATAAGCTGCCAGCATCAGTGACCCTCTAAGCGCAACATCGAATGGCTTCTTTTCAGTTCTTATTTAATAGATCCCCTCTTTAAAATCTTTTCTTTTAGGTTTCTTGACACCAATCTCTTCAAGAGGTTCTTGGACTTCTTTGGATATCACTTCTCAAAACAATTTCTTACACTTCTTCTGAATCTTACCTTCAATCTTCGTGGTACCCTTCCTTGTTCTATTCTCTATTGACTTCACATGCTGCCCTTTGTGAAAATCTTCCTTTACCACATGTCAGTGATTCGAAAATTAGTTATCTTCAAGTAACCCTCACTTCTGAGCATCAGATCTGTATGTGAACTGCTCCATGAACAATTCCAATTAGATATCTCATAAGCATCCCAAACATAATAAGTCCAAAATTAACTCCATATTCTTCCTCACAAATCTCTCTATCCCTCTATGTTCCCTAATCTTCTCCAAAGAGTCATCTAAGAAAGAAACTTGAGGCTACTCAGCAGTGCTTCCTCTTCCTGATGTGTATTCTGAATGGCTCCCAAATCCTCTCCTACCACTTCTAGATCCTTCTTCTAGCCCCTTCTTCCCACCCACTCTGTGATGGGCTGCAGCAGCTTCACTACTGTGTATGGATTTAGCTTGTTCTAAATAGCCTTTTTAGATCCTCTTTTTTACAAAATGAATTAATGAGTCATTAAATTAATCAAGAGAAGAGGAATTAAGAAAGAATTCAAAGTTTTAAGCAAATGTGCTATAATTTTTGGCAAATAAGGTCCTATATGTGCTTTAACAATTAAGGATGCCCTTATTAGTACTATTAAAGAGGAAAAAATGATTAGAAATTTCTTACATGTCTTCTTTATCACCATATGCTTTCATCTTTAGACTTCTGTCTAACCAAGGGGTGGCAATAACCTCATTATTTCAGGCTGTTCTAATTTAAAATTCTCAATAATCTGGAGATGGGCTGGGCTTAAGTCCACTTTTTCATTTCTGCCAAAAGCATTGATTAATTACTGTGGGAATGACAAGACAGCTACTTGACAACATTTTGTTAGCCATTAATTAACTTTATGTTCTTGAAAGTAATAAAATTGCATTTCTTTTAAAGGAATTTATAATTAGTCTGAACCACACAATTTAACACTTAATTATATACTGTCTTCTATTGTTCTTTGATTCCTTCCTCTCTTCCTTTTCCCTCTTTCTCCTTTCTTCCCCGACCCTATCCACCACAAAGGTTTACAAGGTGACGACACTGTTCTAGTCCATCTTGAAGAATACAAAATGAATCAAAGGGCATCGCTTCTGCCCTCAAGGAGCTTCCTGTGTGGGAAGGAAGATGTGGTACATAAAGGTACACATGACTATATTATATGGATGAAAACAATTACATTAAAGAGTTTGAGATAAAAATCTAAGTGCTTTGAGAATTCTCAAGAAGAGAACAACTACTTCCAAACTGAGAGAGAACAGGATTGGGAATAAAGAAGGATATTTTTGAGATAAGGAATATGGAAAAGGTAGTATAAGCTTAGGAATGAGCATGCACAGATTCCAAGAAGCAGGAAAATGTAGAGCACATGTAGAAATCACTTGAGGTACTAGAGAGAACCTAAATTTTGGAATCAGAAGGGATTGGGTTGGAATAATTGCTCTACAGCTCACTTAGCTGTGTGACCTAGGCCAACTTACTTACACCCTTAGTTTTCTCAACTTTAAAATGTGCATTATAACTCTAAGTCATAGAACTGTTCCAAGAATTAATTTGGATAATGCTTGTAAAGGTCAGGTACATAGTAAGTAAGAAAATTGTAAATCGAAAATGCAAGTATCCTTTTCTTTTAAGAAAAAAAGAACACATTAGACATAAACAGTCTGCTGAAGAAACTACGTAACAAATGTTTAGGGACCGCTCACCCAGTTCAAGATGAGGCACTGACTTTATTGACTCCGCTGCCGTTATCTGTTTTGCATTTCTTAACAGAGATGCATGAACCCTTTCATTCCAGAACACAGCTAGCATTCAGTTAACTTCAAAGAGAGGTTGATTTGCTAAAATCCATTTATTTATACTTCAAGTTAAATGTTAGAAACAGTGCAGTGAACTGTTGCCAAGGAGTTCCCCTCTCGGTTTATTATTTTTCAAATCGCAGTATCACCATCAAGTAGAGTTTTCACTAGGGGTGATTTTATTCAGTTCTTCAATCACATATTTAATGGAAAAAATTTTACAAGTCACAGACCTAATTGTCATGAAGGATATTAATCATATAAGAAATGGTTCCATGCTTGCTGGTGTTTATAATTAAACATGTATGAAAACAACTCAATGCCACAGAGCATACATTGTGATAATGCCCATATGAGATTGACATGTAAATAGCAGGTCACTGTCATTTATGGGATTAAGATGCAAGGTGCTTAGTGGTTATACATAGACAAGTAACTGAGACTAAGGGGAATCTAAGAGCCTTGTCCAAGAACTGCGAATGTAACCTCAGTCACTTGGCACCAATAAGTGATACATCCATCAGGGAATTCTTAAGAGAAATAGCACACAGCTCTGCCTTGAGGAAACTGTACAATTGTGATAGGCAAAAATGCAGGGTGGAAACACTTTACAGGGAGACAGAAAGATACTTAACCAAGTCCGCAGACTGGGAAAAGTACAAGAGGTCCTTCTGTGATAGCATTCAGTTGCCATAAAGAGTTCATATGAGAGCCTAGCAGAAGAGAATTAAAAAAAACAAAAAAAAAAAGTAGAAATGATTAAAAAAAAAAAAGACAGTAGAAATGGTCACTTAATAAATAGCTTCAAATGCCAAGATAAGACAGGACTGGCCATTGGAGGGAAAATTCATTTAGGTTTGCTCAAGGAGAGGAGAGACGTGATCAAATCACTCTTCTAGCACAAAGAAGTATAGCAGAGGTCAGAGCAGACTGGAGACTAGAGGCTGGGAATGAAGAAACCACTTAGGAGGCCATCCCAGCAGGATAGGTATGAGGCAGAGCGCCTCTGGGAAGAGCAGCCAGGGACTGACCTTTAGACTGTATCTATCATCCTATAATTTCATCAGTCTAGCCTCAGAGAAAAGGAATCCTTATCCTTGTCTTCTCTATCACCTGAGTTAAAAGCTGGAACTATAGCTTTGTCACACATAAGTTGAGTTTCAAGAACTCAATTCTGTGTTCAATATGTTTTATAGGAGGGAGAAGTCATTTCTGAAACATTTAGATCCAAATAGAGAGTACGCTGAAAGCTTATATGAAGCAAGAAGCTGCTGACGTATTATGTGAACAGCCATGGTGAGGATAAGTGTTTGGATTTTCTAAAAATTCCAAATTTATCTGTATTGACCTCTACAGTCTAGTCACTGGCTTAAGAAATTGGTCTGCCCATTTTCTTCACTCACACTGTGCAGAATTAATATAATGTGTATTCGGTCAGCTCAGTGACCTTCTACGGCCATTTGAGCCACACGGTCAGCAGTGAACTCAGAAAAAAAGGGGCAACCTTCTCTGAGGGGCAAGTTCCTTAAACCACAAAATATGGTCTCTCTTCTTCATCCTTGTGTTCCTCTGAGAACCGGCATCACAATCACCTTCCTACAAAATTGAAAAGGCAAAACACACCGATGACGGATTTTTTTAATCACAAATGTAATAACCCATCACGTCTCTGACAAAGAAAGAGGTCAACAGAGAGGCAATTTGGTCTAGGAGTTTAATAAAAGCGTGCTTTCCTCGGAAGCAGTCTCAAAACGCCATCTTCCAAGTGTGGCGTGCAAAACAGAGCGCACGAAAGCAGTGCACCAAAATTAGGGCTCTAAAGACATCCCTGGGGGCTTGTGTTCCATTCTCAGGACTGTCAGAAGGCACCGGAGCTGCCTGGATGGCACAGCCAGGGCACTGGACCAGGCACAGTGTCAGTGCCAGAAACGACATCCCTTTCCACATCACTGTCTGCAGTAGGATTTTATTCTCTTTCTTCTGCTCACACTCTTTCTCTTAGCCTCAATCTGGCTTTACATCGGCACATACATACCCATCTGACAGGCTCTTCCATGAAATTTGCTGTTCCAATCTCAAACTGGTCCCCAGCTTAGAGACAGCCAGGTACACAATGAGGAGTAGGTCAGTAAAAGTCAGGGAAAATTAGGACACTTCCCTGGGTGGCAGGAATTAACTTACAGGACTCTTGCAGGCACAGGCGTATTTCAGGGGAGCACACTGTGTGTTTAAAAATGCTTTAGAAAAGCAGGCTTCCAATTGTAGCTTTTCCTAACAAAAGACAGGGAGACTTCTGCCAGAGGTAAAGCTTCCAGGCTGATGGCAGAGGGAGGGCTGGGCCATCAGTCAGCGGGAAGCAGAGCGCGTGCAGGACACATTCCCCACAGTGCTGATCTGGTGTCTGCCTGCCTTTCTTTCAGGATGTGGATTTCTGCCTTGGTGTCCTGCTGGTGAATTCTCTCCAGTTATAAAACATTTTGTTACCTTCATTCGCTCTTAATTAAAAAGGGAAAAGAAACTCCTAGGGCTCTGACAACAGGAAAAAAAAAACAAGGAAAGAAAGAAAAGGAAAGGAAAAAAGGAAAGAAAGGGAAAAAATGAAGAGCTCTTTGAGTTGCTGAAATCAAATGGTCAGATAACCTGATGTGGCAAGACAGAAAGGACAAAAAAAAAAAAAAAAAAAAAAAAAACCACGGAGTCATTGAAAATGATTTTCATCTTTGTGAGCAACGTGGATTCTGTGAAACAGACACGTTTTCAGGGGGAAATGGGGAGCATTTGTGATGCCAGGGAGGAAAGATTCACAGATAGAGGCTCCATACCCCTCAGCACTCACATCCAGTGTTCACTCGCCATGCTTCTTGGGCTACCAGATGGTTCATTCTTTCCACAGGTATCTAGAAAACACTGTCATAGACTCCACACTATACTAACACTTTGACATTTAGAATCTTAGAAAAAAAATAAATATATAGTCAGCAGTATTGATAGTTTTAATTTCCTGAGTCCTATCTGAATATTAGGTACTTGACATTCATGGTCTCTTGATCCTCACACAAGTCCTGCCAGGAGGGACAAAGACCTCAAGCGTATGGATTGAAAACCAAGACTCAGAAAGATTAAAGTCAGGGCAATAGAATTTTACAAATGTAAACATTGCCGAAAGAGATGCATCCCATAAGTGACGAGTGGTAAAGTGAGCGTTTGATCTCCCATCTGTCTTAGACAATGGTCTACCACGCGATGATCCCCACACAGTGGAGTCAGGAGCCAACCCCAATTCCATGTTCAGTCACACTCAGTATATAGGATGTACCCTCTCTTGCCTTGCTTCATTTGGGGCCTGAACTAGATGTATTTTCCCAAATTCTTTGTTACAATATAAGGCCTACTCTAAAATCGAAGCGAGTCCCACTTAACATTTTCCTTTCTAGTCCTCATAGCCTTTCCCTTCTTTGACCTCCCTTATATCAACTCTTAACTCCATCCAGGGTTTATTCTCACCACGTACCTTGTACCTCCATTCTCAAGCTGCAGAGATTTCTAGGCAAAACATTCATCTTCAGTTGGCCCCTCACTCTGTCCCCATGACAAAGGCAAGCTTTGGGTTTTAGCTGACCTGAGATGAAAATTCAGCTCTGTTAGACTCTATGTTTGATGCTATGAATTATCATGTGCCCCAAACTCATCAAACCAGATACACAAACAAAATTTACCAAGCAAATGCAAATCAGGTAGATGATTATTCCTTCACAAAAGGATCCACCATAGATTTCTTTAAATAGTGAGCTTCTCTGATGCACTTATGATATGACTTGATTTTTCCCCCAGGGATATACTCTTTGCATAAATAAAGCAAAGCAGGCTGCAACAAAAGAGAGCATCAGAAAGATTTGCCTGGAGACTTCACATTTCAGGGCTGTTTACTGAGTTCAGAGCTGTTACCAGGCCCCAAATCACTCGTTGCTATGCTTCGTAACGTTCAGCAGGAGTTATGCCCTTCTGACTCTCCTAGTGACCTAGTGTCCTGCTGTGCAGCCTGGCATCCGTTGGCGGTCTTACTTGTGCTCCTAAGTGATCCTGGGATGAATGAGCACCATTCCCTTATTGCCACTTACCCAAACTATCCTGTAGAATGTTCACCTTCAAAAATAAAGGGCCACTGAATAAAAGCCTTCAATTCCTGGCTAGGTTTTACATTAGGATTAGACTCTGTAACAGTCAGGATAAGTAGGTTATGCTGAAATAGCCAACAACATGAAAGTCTCAGTGACTTAAAGCAGCCAAAGTGTATTCTCATTCACAATAGACATCTGTCACAGGTGTGACAGGGAGGAGCTTTTTTCATCCATTCACTCAGGGACCCCCGATGGGGCAGTCACAGTCTTGAAAGTCACTGGTTGTCATGATAGAGGAAAGAGAGTGCCCAGGAGGGTCTCGCACTGGAAGTAAAAAGTTTAGCCCACCCACCCACACATGTCATTTGTAGCTGCCTCTCATTGGCCAGCACTAGTCAATGTTCTTCTCCACAAAGAAGGAAGTACAATCCTACCACAGGAAGTGCTCGGGATGCAATATATTCAGTAAAAGGCACCCATGACCACCATAGGCCCACAGTGGTGCCCCAGGCTATTCTATAACCACAGAGGACAAGGGCTTGAGATCCCGGGACTGTAGAGGACAAAAGCATCACAATAGTTCTGTTTGACCTGGTCTACACTCATTCTTTGGAGGAGATCTCTAGTTATATCCCTGATTACACCAGCCCCATAAGCCTCACCCCCAAAGGAAATGACTGCAGGGCTCTCCCGAATTTAGAACAGGTGCCTAAGCACACACTGCTTTGTGGAGTGCCTCTTCCAGGGCTATCTCTAAGTCTGAGAACGAGGTTTTATGTGCTTTGCTGAAGTTCCCAGAGTCCTGCAGAGGCAACTTTGTCCTGTGATGTTCTTGCAATAAAGCCTTTAATCTATTTCAAAAGGAGGCTGCCTTCTCCTATTCTCTTGGCTCTTCTCGTTGTTGGGTTATTATTTTTCTCTTTTTTAGGGATATTGAAACATTTTCTGCTTCCCAAATTTTCCCTCCTTCTGCTAGCTTTTTCACAAGGAAGAGAGGAAAAAAAAAAAAACAAAAAACCACAAACAAATAAAACTGTTTCTGTTAAATCAATGGCCATCCCTCTCCCCTCAAGCTTTCTCGCCATTTTGAGTTGAGAGATGCAGGTGCTAGGTCTCCCTGGGTGAAGTGGTTTATTTTCAAGCCGTGGAAAGATTACAAGGTAGATTTCTGTCAACTCCTACATATCCTTGAATGCAAACACCAAGCACTCTTATTAAAGGAGTTGTCAAGATGCATTAGCCAAATGGGATGAGGCTTCCAAAAGAGGAGAATGCCTAATCAGATGAGGGGAAGGGAAAGGGGCTGTATTTCTGACAAGATAATAATGCAGAGATGTCTCTTATCCACATGAATGGGCCACAGGGAAAACACTAATAATTGAAACACACAAATGTGGTTAAAATCTTTACTTGTTATTTCTTCAAAACCTAGGTGATTGTTGTTTTAAAATTTTCTAACAAAAAAGAAGCATTTTCTTTAGGGAAACAGGAAGGATTTGAGTTAGTAAGGTAGTTTGTTAAGTCTAGGTGAGCTAATAATATATGCTAAGGAAACTGCTGTGGGTAGATGCAAGTGAAATAGAAAATAGGAGGAATAAGGACTGAGTACCTCTTTCCTCTTTCAAAAAGAGAAAAGGAAGACATAGAAATATGAAAACAACACCACACAATGAGCATGCTGGATGGTAGGATATGAAAATGGAAAAGGGAGATGGAAACTTCTTAGAATCTCCACTCTCTGTCAGGTGTAATACATAAAATTACCTCATTTAATACACACAACAAATTGATGAGATATCATTCATATATTCCTTCCTTCCAACATTCATTCATTCATCTTTCACTCACTCAATCATTTATTCCAAACCATTTAACTAGGGTCCTACTATCTATCTGTCTGCCGCAATGCAAGTAGCTGATGACAAAGATAAAACAGAGCTCCTGCCTTCAAGTTGTCTATCATCCAGTAAAGACAATGTCCACAGAATGAGGAAACTGAGACTCAGAAAATGTGTCTTACCTAAGGTTTTGTAGATATTCATCACCCAAGAGAATATTTATTCTCCAGTCTTTCTGACACCATCTAAACCCAAACCACTCAATTCTCGCCAACTATTATACTCAACTGATGGAATTCCATACCCAGAGGTTCGGAATGAGAATCTCCATGCATGAGACCTGGAGAGTGATATTTTCTTAAACTCCCTTACTAGACTTAATCTAATGACCAGTTGTTTCAATACTATGATTTCATAGTGCCATCTTCTGCCCCTTTACCATCCCTGCACTGATCCTGAGCCATAAACTATAACGTTTTCACATCAGATGCAGAAGAACACGGAAGTCCGCTTAGTCCTAGCATCCCATTGTCATTCTGTGTGGTAAGGTAAAGAAGTAGCTATTTTTGCAAATATCATCCATTCTAAATGCAACTATTAAAACTGTCAGCATTTCAGATTTCAAACATTTCTCCATGCTGCTCAAAGGACTACCAATAATGTCATTATTTAAAATCCCCAAGGAGAGCAGTCCTTTTAATCTTACCATCCACAGCTACTTGAAAGCTGAATCAATCCCCTAGGTACCATGAACTTCAGAAGCTCTGAATCATTGTGATCCTACCACAGATACGCCGATGTTCCAGCTGATACAATGCACCTGTGTATGTGTCTGTGTGTGTATGAGAGAGAGAGAGAGAGAGAGAGACTTCTTTGGAACCATATAAGATTTCTGTTAACTTATTACAGAGGACACTAATAAAGGGAAATGAGGTTTCCAAGTGGACAATAAAGCAGCACAAAGATACACGATATCAATGGTCATTGAGGAAGTTAACCAGACAAGGGAAGAGAGATCTTTCCAAGATGAACCACAGGAAAACACATTTGCACAGGGATCAGGCCATGAGAAAGAAAGAGGTGCTGGAAACCAGCTTCTACTTTTTACTTAGTAAATGAGACATATTTTGACAGATGTAATGAGATTAAAGGAAGGAGAGGATTTAAAACAATTCAAAATGGTATCTGTATTTTGAATATATATAATTCACATTTTCTTATTGGGAATAGCCTAGAAAAGAGTTGTGGTAAAAAGTGGCAATCTAAGTTACCTTTTGCCACCATCTTTACTCTCCCAGTGCCCCCCTCATCCCCCTGACACACACAAATATTCTCTTTCCTTGCTTCCCTTTCCTCCCCTACAATTTCCTTTGGTATAAACATTCTAAATTATTTACATCTAGGTGGAAGGCAGCCTGTAGTCTGACTGGGACCAGAGCAATCAAAATATAATTGTGCTATGATATGCTAATACATTATGCTAATGTTTGATTAAGGAGACGATGAAAACTGAACAATGAGGATAGGGGCTTTGGGCCATCCAGTGGCTAAAGAATGTTCAAAAAGAAGTTTACATGAGAATCTTGACCTTTTAGAGAATCTGTGTGGCTAGGTGAGAAATCAATTTTCAACAACTTCTCAATGAAGCTGGTTCTGTAAGTGGTAGATCCAGAAAAAGTAAAGCTCGGGGATTTCTCTGTGTGGATTCCCAGGAAGCAATTAAGAAGGGTTTTGTACCATGGGAAAGAGTGGGCTCCATGTGGGACATGCGACTGAGCTAGAGACAGACCTACCAGGAAACGTCTTTTCTTCTTGAGTGAACAACAGAGCTGAAAGCACATTCTCAAAGTGTGGTCCCCAGACCACAAGGATCAGTTTTACCCAGGAACTTGTAAAAAATGCAATTCATGGGCCAGGCACAGTGGCTAATGCTTATAATCCCAGCACTTTCGAGGTCTGAGCCAGAAGCATCGCTTGAGCTCAGGAACTCAAGAGCAGCCTGGGCAACATAAGGAGAGTCTGTCTCTACATAAAATTTTAAAATTAGCCGGACATGGTGGTGCATACCTGTGGTCCCAGCCACTAGGGAGGCTGAGGTGGGAGGATCATTTGAGCCAAGGAGGTCAAGGCTGCAGTAAGCTGTGATTGCATCACTGCACTCCAACCTGGGCAACAAATAACCCGTGTAAAAAAAAAAAAAAAAAAAAAAACAACTCTAAGGGCATGGGTGAAGGAATCTGGATTCAACAGGCCTCCGGGTGTTTCTGATATGCACCACTGGCAGAGAGAAATAACTCTGGCTCAGAACAGGGTTAGCATTAGGGGGAAGTAGGAAATAGAAGCAGAATTGACTATAAAAGTCAATTACATATACAACTGTGGCAGGGTATTTTATTGTTTAGTGCTCTCACTAGTTACTTTCCTAACCCTATCTTCTAAGCCAGAAACCTGCTGCTGCTCAGGAACTTTGACAGCTGGACAGTAAAAGCTTCTTGAAGACAAAAGTTTTTCCTGTTTCCTCTTTTTAAATAGCAATTTATGTTATTAACAGTAAACAGTAATAACGGCTGCTACCATTGGCTACGAGCTTGCTGTGTGCAGGCTTTAGTCTAGGACTTTACATGTATAAAACTCAATCTTCAACTTTAAGAAATCGTTACTACGATTTTCTCCACTTTTCCCAATGAGTTTATTAATAAAGAGACAGAGCAAGGAAGTGGCAGAACTTGAATTCAAAACCTGGCATTGTGTTGCCATAAAATTTAGTAGATTGACATTCCTGGGGAGAAGAATGATTCAGGAGAAGCATGGATACTAAGAGAAAAAGAAAAAAACAAACAAAACATAAGTTTGTGGATACTAGAGGCACAAAGTTATTCGAGGAATGGCCAAAGTCTCCAATTTGGAGGACAGACACCAACACATCATTTCATTCTTCTACATAGTATTTGCAGAGTATTAACTGTATTTGCTTATGATGAATTGAGATGCAGGGTTAATTGTTGATCATTGACACTCAAAATTCTCATTCTTAACCTCTTCTACCAAAATTTCCCCTTTTGCTATCTTCCCAATTCAGTTGCTTATCAGAAAACTCCCATTCCTGAATTCCTATTAAAATATATTATACACCAGCATATTAACGTTCCAAATAACTAATTATTAAATTTTATGGCTTTTACACAGTAAAGTTGCCACAAATAACTCACAAGTCCAGCCGACACCAAGTCACTTCCCTACTCAAAACCTTCAGTGACTCTCTGTTGCCAATGGAGAAAAGTCCAGTACCCTTAATCAGACATTTGAAGAGCCTCCACCCTCTTCAGGCAGCATAACCTCCAGCCCTGGTTACCAGGGACACCATCAACTCTCCGCCTCTGTGAGCCTAATGCGTTAACTGATTCTGATTACTCTGTGGCTGTCCCTGCCATTGCTCTTTTATTCAAGTCTTTCTACACATGAGGCTTCACCTCTCCATACCTTACCCATTCTCCTTATCCACTCATTCACCTCCTCTCTGCAGCTTTCCTTGGCCATCCATGCCTATGTAATTACACCCTCCTCTACATCCATCATTGTTTGTCCTTAATATCATTTGGCAATTGCTCATGTATGGTTTTGTCATCTCATTTTACATTGTTGACTGATTGTATGTGTGTGTGTGTGCCTGCCTGTGTGTATATGCATGATATGGTTTGAATATATGTCCCTGCCAAATCTTAAGCTGAATTACAATCCCCAGTGTTTAGCATAGGGCCTGGTGGGAGATATTTGGGTCGTAGGGGGAGATACCTCAGAGTTTCGGGCTGTCCTCATGAGATCTGTTTGTTGGGGTATGGTACCTCCTCCCTACTCTCTTTCCTGCTTCCTCTCTCGCCACGTGGAGACACCAGCTCCCCCTTTACCTTCTGCCATGGTTGAAAGCTTCCCGAGGCCTCCCCAGAAGCCAAGCAGATGCCGGTGCCACGCTTTGCTTCCTGTACAGCCTGAAGAAACAGGAGCCAATTAAACTTATTTTCTTTATACATTATCCAGTCTCAGTTATATCTTTATAGTAATGCCAGAATGGCCTAACACAACAGCTTACTATAAATCAGCCTTTATACATGTTTATGCTCTATCTCTACAAGAAAACTTCTGATCCTTAAAAAGTGGTACTAAGATACATCTTTGCCTCATCTCTGTATTTCTTCTACACCCAGTATACTCTTGTACACAGCAGGCATTCAGTATTTGCTAAACTTAAAGGGACCACGATGCCCTACTTTGATACGGTATCATACAATGCCACTTTTTTTCTTTAGTAATCTCAAACCCATGTTTTGCATCCTGCAATACAAACACTCCTCACAATATGCTTCCTGGATTCCTCTTCAGCTTCTTTTCTGCTCAAGACCTTTCCCACCTATTCTTCTTTGTCAGATGACTATGAATGCTACACACATACCACGCTGTTCTATGTTTCTGGGAATTTCCTACTTTGCTTTATCTCCCTGGAATGCCCTTTCCTTATTCTTTCCTCCTGAGAAAAATCCAGGTAAGATAAACACCACTAAAAAGTCATTTCCTACCCTTACTTCCTCCTGATAGATCATTGCATATTCCACAATGTTTAGTAAGTAACTGATTACATTTTTTCCTGTTCTATTTGTTTATGAATTCGAAGATGACAGAGACTATTTCTTATTTATATTTATCTCCATGTCCTCTGGTACCAGCATAGTACTCAGCACATAGTCTATGCTTTGTGTGTTGAGGGAGTGAATAAATAAATGCAAGATGAAATATAGAGGAAAGATCAAAGCAGACTTTTCTAAATGTCTGAAGGAGTCTGTCATTAGTCCAGAGCAGAATGAGATAAAATCATGACACACAATGGGATAGAGGGGCACATAATATGAAAAATGTACTTGTACACATTCACCCCAAATGCTTTGCACATTGAAGTCACATCCTCCGTAATTCATTTGCATGGCCAAAATCCCCTTGGGAACACGCTTATGGTAAATAAACTGAAACAACCTCCTCAGGAAGAACAGCATGAGGATAATGAAATAAGGAGTAGCAAAAACCACATTGGATGATGAGCATTTGCAAAGAGACAAGGAGTTGAATATATGGAAATCTTTTGCTGGCCACAGAACTCCCTCAAGGATTGACAAAGGGGTGTCGGATATGTGCCTATCTTTGAGAGGGGGCTATTGAAACAGGGCAGTAAGCTCAGCCTAGAAATCAGAGTCCCTGAGAAAGACAATGGGGAAGGCAGGGACTGTCTGGGAGTGTGTGCAGTGGAGGCCTTGCCTGGCTTCCAGGTGGGCTGAGGGCTGCTCTGAGGCAGGAAGTCAGCCTGTGCTCACCTGAATGTACCGATATAACTCCCAGAGTTGCTTTGGTTCATGGTTCCCTTGATGTCTTAAGAGAGATTTGATTAGGCTAGGTGGAAGGGGGAAAAAGAAAAAGAAAAGAAAAAAGTCATGTTAGAAATCACTAGGACGCAAGAAGGGGAGGAGGAGAGGAAGAAGAGTGAAATCAACCATGAAAAAGAAAAAGGGAAATATAGCCAGAGATGTCTAAAGCCTGTCAAATCTCTCCAAACTGTAACAAAAGCATGGGAGAGATAGTTTCTCTTTAATGAATGCTTTGATCAGCCACAGTTGATATAATAATTATATAAAACTAGAGCAAGACAGAAATAAGATGTGTTTTGCTCTCACATACCCCGTAACCTTTGTGATTGGTCCATTTATTTAAGAAAAGAACAAGGCTCTTCAAAACAGAGGCATATGTCAGAAGAGAGCCTATTTTCTCCACTGACTTACGCAGGAACTTTGCAGCAAAGCCTGCATCCCTTTCCCCCCTGCTCTGGAAGGAAGGGAGCATCTGCCAGCCATGACTCTGAAAGTGAACTAATGGTGGTGGAGTCTTCCTCACACGTGTCTCAGGCTAATGCCTTCTCCTAACCCACAGCTTGACAGTACCTGCTTTTCTTCCTTTCTACCCCAAACTGTTCTCCCTACTTCAGTTGGCTCTCCTACCAACTGACATTAGTCGGGCATTGCTCAAGTAATAAGATACCTCGTGCTGCTTGAAGTATTGACTTGGCTAAAATCCAGAAAGGGAGGAGTAAGCATCATTTCTTTCAGAATGGTACTCCCACAAGCACACGTGCTTTTTAGAAATAGCAAGGGAGAGAGGTGGTTGCCATGGGAACAGAGGTGGACACACAAACAGGAGTAGCACATTGCAGGGACCCCTCCTTGCTTCTGCACCCTCAGAGCCTCTCCTGAAAGCTTTCTCCACCTGCAAAGGAAGAGCACACACTATGGTGATGGTTAAACTTCCACATCACAGATGAAGAGTATGTTTGATCCTCAGGTTGTCAGCATGGCAGTTCAGCTGGGGCTGCGTGATTCTGGATCTGGAAAGAAGGGAAGAGAAAACAATGTCTGCTTCTCCAATCAGTGTCTTGGGAATCCCCTAGACTGGTGATATATTTGAGCCACAGGCTCCTAAAACGTTGAAATAGCACAAAACACAGCAGTCTCTCATAATACCCACGCTGGTATGGTTCTCTGCCAGGCATAACCAGACTGAAATTGGGATGGGTCCCGAGAATGGCATCCCCACTGATCATTCTTGCCCTGCACTGGCCCATTGTAGGGGTATGACAGATACACCAAAGCCACAGGAGAAAGAAGGTGAAGACAAGAAGGTCATGTATAGGGAGGTGGGATGCGGGGACCAGTGGGGAGAAAGCAGGCTGGACTCTGTAGTACCTCTGACCAGGGTGACCTACAAAGTATGAGATTGTGTCTCTCTAAAAATTGAATTGAAAAATTAGTCAATCTAGTTTCAAAAATCAGGTTTTTGGAAATTAAAAACAAAAGTCAACCAGCTATGAGGTAAAATGCATAAAAACAGCTGGTTAAGTAGTATCCCCTTTGCGAAGAATGGCTTCAGGGAATGGTGGCGGGCTGGCCGGGGTGGCCCCAAGCAGCGCCTTGCCTATATGGCAAGACAAGGGGGAGCCCAGGATGCAGCAGAGCTAGAAGCCTCCCCCCTGCCACATGCTGGATGCTGATTTATTGGGACTGGAACAATTTGTCTAAAGCTGTAATTTTAACTACCTCCGTGCTGAGCAGCCAATCAGTGGGCTCACTCCACGCAGCTTTTACGAGTCCCCATAAAAGCAGCAAAATGAAAACTCAGGGGCCCTTAAAATATACTCCAAGGGTTTCTGCAGTGCAATTGGAGGCTTTTATGACTCCTGTCAGGACTTTTATGACCCCGTAAAACCAGGCAGCAGCCTGGCCTGAGATGAAAAGTGGCCCCACTGTCTTAAAGTCTAAATGGTCTGTACATTTACAAGGCCTCCAGGAACGACGAAGGGAACACCACGGATTGGGAGGGGTTGCCTTGAGCAAAGGTGGGTCCTGGGGTGGAAGAACCAGGGAGTGAGGGGAGGGGAGGAAAGGAAGCAAGGGCAGGTGGGAGAGAGGGAGGAGAGGTGCATACAAGCCTGGCTTTAGGGTTCTCCAGCAGTTCAAAGCACTGAAATGCCAACACCCCAGTACTATTCACCATACACAATGGGAGTTGAAGGTTCTACAGGCAGTCTCATAACTAACATGGTCTGGGCAAAAGCCACCTTCATTGGAAAGATGAAAAATGAAGCTGCCAGGGAATCACAGGCTCAAGAGCACTTTTTCAAGGGCATCTTCCAATTATTGTGACACCTGCATTCCAGGAAGAAAAAAGAGAGAGCGCGAAAAGACAAAAAGGGAAAAAAAATGGAGAGAAACACAGCTCAGATCATTGTAAGTGTTCCACACAGTTCAGAAAGAAATTTGTCAATGACGGTGTGAACACTTTTTATCCAGCCACAAACCCACTGCCTGCATCCTCACCACCTCCATGCCAGTTCTTAGCTGAGGCCCATCGAGGCTCCTTTCAAGTCACTATGACTGAGACAATCTGATCCTGTGCCTTTATCTGGAGTCTTAAATCTTCTAAACTTCTTAGCCTGGCCCAGTGTTCCACACGTACCCAGAAAAAGCCAGAGTCATCCTGCAGAAGTCACAAACAGAGGAACAGGAATGATGCAGTGTGGCCATTCCTAGCAGAAGCACATTGAGAGGTGATCTGCCCTCCAGGCAGGGCAAGAGGCTGGGTGGGCCAGGGGCATGAATTTCTGCAAAGCCACTCTGGCTGTCAAGCCCCTACATACAGAACCCAAACAAGCAGGAGAAATGATGTACGCTGACTTTAGATCTCAGAGAATATCAAAGAAACAGAGGTGACAGTGTTTTAAAATGCCCAGGGTGGAGTCCAGCTGCAACTGTTAGGCCAGCCTAGCAGTCAACCCAGGAGAGCCCACGGTGAAGCTGACCATGTTCATAAAGTGATTGATTGTGGAGGCTATGGGCTGTCCAGGCTGGGAAGGAGAGAAAGATAGGAAGCCAGTGATGTGTTTGGATGAATTATTGTGTGAACTCCCATTTACAGCAGTGTTTCCCTCCATCTAGAGGGGTGGGGGTGTGGCAGAGCAAGGAAGGAGATGCTTCAGCATGCAGGCTGGGGAGAGTCCTGGCAGAGTATAAACACACTCCCAGGAAGCCAGGTGTGCCTCAAGGGGGGCTGCAGCAATGACACTGAACTGGCAATGATTCCTCCTTAATCACTCATGCTTCCAGGAACCTTGAAGAGTGGTGGGTAAAGCGAGTATGAAGACAACAAGACCCAGCTGTAAATCCAAGACACCACTACGTGTCACTGGGCAAGTCCTTAATCTTTCTGAGCCACTTCCTCATCTGTAAAGTGGAGATAAAACATTTGCCTCATATGGCCGCTCTAAGGATTGGAGAAGATAAGGTGTGTAAGTGGGATTTGAGTAGCATCTTAATGAATGGACAGGAGTTTTCCAGCACCTAGAGAGAAAAGCTGCAATTTCAGGTAGAGGGAAGTGCACAGTGGCAGGCAATATAAAAGAACAACCCACATTTCAGATACAGACATCTGTTATGCCTAGCACATCCATCTCTTGTAGTGGATATGTACATACTAATTTACTCTACATGTGTGTCAGGCACTGTGCTGGGTATGGCAGGTGCAAGGGAGGGAGTCAGGGGAACAGCAGAGTGACTGCTTTTCCTTCCTTAACTTTTGGACTCATCCAATCCATTCTTCTCACAACCCTTAGCATCCTGTACTTAAAACACAGATTGATCATGTCCCTAATGAAAACTCCTCAGATATGTGATGCAACCCATAAGAGAAAGTCCAAATTCCCTAGGACAGTCCCCCTGAAACCGGTCCCATTTCCCTATAGAATTTATGTTTATGTATTTTTTAATCAACATGGAAATTAATGCTCCCAGTCTTAAAGCTTGAAACTGACATTTGTTTTATCTGAGTTCCTTTCTCAGGAAACTGACACTCAGGCCTCCCAGATAATGTCAAGGAACTGAAACTCACCAGATCACCACATGCAGACAATGACAGGCCAGACCCCTCATTCAGCAGGACTGCTGCCTTACTTGTTCTTAATTCCTATTTTCCTGCATGTAGCTACATTCATTTCCCACTGTAGAAACCCCCAATTTTAGTCGGTTAGGGAAAGATGAATTTAAGACTGATCTGTCTCCTTGGCTGATGACACTTGAATAAAGCCTTCTTTGTTGGCTTCATTCATTGTCTTGGTGGTTGGCTTTCTGTGCAGTAAGCAATGGGACCTAGACCAAATGCCTGGCATTTCAGTAACACGCCCAAGCCCACATGATCTGGCCCCTGCTGAGCACCAGGCTCCTCTCTCAGCCTCGGTCCCTCTTCCCCAACTCATGCTCTCTTCCACTCGAGATCTTGGCACATGCCCTGCTCCCCTACAACTGCCTGGCTGACTCCTCCTCATTCTTGATGCCTCAGTCTCAGCACAGCTTCCTTTGAGAAGCCTCAACGATACCACTAAAGCACCCAGACTAAACCAGATGCACAGTTACACAGTCTCATCCCTCCAGACCCTTCTTTCAGACACTCACTAGATCCTCAACCTTCCATTCCGTTGTTGTATTCTGCAGTAGAATGGCAGTCCCATCACAGCAAGGGTGCTTTCATCCTAGCACCTAGCCCACTGTGTGGCACATAGAATGAAAAATTTAGATTCTGTTAAATATTGCTGAATAGGCCTAGACTGAACACAGGCAAAGAAGGTGTTTCATGACCTGCTAAATGCTTACATGGTAACCCATCCTTACCATGGAGCATCCACAACTGAAGCAGCATCCACAACTGAAGCAGGACTTGGGCTTAAAGGAGATAGAAAGGTGAGATTGGGCATGCTGTGGAGGGTGCACTAGAGGGCACGGGTCTCTAAGGCAGGCAGTCTGGCTCATTTCAATAATGCAAGTAAGAGGGAACAACAGTCTGAACTACCACAGTGGCAGCATAAATGCACATGGCAGATAAGAGACATTACAAATAAACTGCAAACAATGAGGAATAAGAGATGGGAAGGAATCTAGGACAGCTCTTAGGTATCTAGTGAATAGGTACATAATGAGTTTAGGAGTAGAAATTCAGAATATGAAGTTGGATACAGAGTCCAGTTTGGGCCTTGTTAATATGAGGTATGTGTGAGATATATGCGGGAAATATCCAAACAGCAGCTGGAGAAATAGATCTGATGTCCAGGAAAGGCCAGAAACATAAATTGGGGAGTTAGTGGCCCAAAAGCTAAAATTACTGAAGTGGGATGAAATAGTCCTAGGTGTCTGTGTAGAGCCACAGGAGGCTAGTGTGCTTATGATGAGACCCTGAAAAATACGAGCATATTAAAAAAAGACAAGAAGTTCCTTCCCTCAACAAAATCTCACCAATATACCTGCTCACATTAAATGCTCCTGTTTCTGTGCACCTTCTAATGATACCACTTGTTTTTGCCCCAGCATGTATTTTGTGCTAATAAACTTTTATTGAGTGCTTACTTGGTCGAGAGTTAGATATCCCTCTTGAGGGCTCCCTTAATATTGTTTAGACTTCCATCAGCAACCCTCACTTTCTCCTATCATCTTTTTACTTGTCTTTCCATTAAATTATGAGCTCCTTGAATCAGAAATTACATATTTCAGAGCACCTTTCCCACTCCTCAGAATGTTTACTCATTGACTGCAAAAGAAGTTTACCATTAGGTAGGGAAGACAGATATGTATGTAAATAACAATAAGGAATACAACTGTTCTTCTCAAGGTAATCATTGACTTGTCACTAGCCAAATCCAGTGAACATATTTGCAACAAGTGTTTCATATGATTGGCTAATACTGTCTCCCTTTTTTTTTTTTTTTTTGAGACGGAGTCTCACTCTGTCGCCCAGGCTGCTGGAGTGCAGTGGCACGGTAATGTCTTTCTCCACCTTTAGAGACATGAGCTCCCTTGACTTCTATTATGCTGCTGTTTGTGTCATTTTTTTCTTCTTCTTCTTTTCGTTTTTTAAGATAGAGTTTCGATCTTGTGGCCTAGGCTGGAGTGCAATGGCATGATCTCAGCTCACTGCAACCTCCACCTTCCAGATTCAAGCAATTCTCCTGCCTCTGCCTCCTGAGTAGCTGGGATTACAGGCACACACCACTGCACCCAGCTAATTTTTTGTATTTTTAGTAGAGATGGGGTTTCTACCATGTTGGCCAGGCTGGTCTCAAACTCCTGACCTCAGGTGATCCACCCTCCACAGCCTCCCAAAGTACTGATTACAGGCGTGAGTCACCACACTCGGCCTGTCTCTTCTACATGGCTGCTTTATTCCACTCTTCTCAATCCCCTTTAATTTTTGTATGTCTCTGAAATTCATAGACTTATTTTCTTTGTTCTTAATTATATCCACCCTAGGAAATCTGCACACACTGTCTTCATCCATCATTTGCAAACAATGATTACAAAAGCATTATCTTTAGCTCAGAATCCCTATATATACAACTGCTTCCTGGACTTGCACAATTGGAGGCCCTGTAGGCATTTCAAACACAAGATGTCAAAACCCAGCTTGTCATCCTCTACTACCAGTCCCATTTCTCCTCCTCCATCACTTAATTACCTCATTACCCAAGCCAAAAATATGGGACTTGTTCTAGATGCATTCCTTGTCCTTCAGATACAACTGATGACAACGAACTGCCTACTCCACTTTCCCAATAGCCTGCCTCTCTATTTGCATGGCTCCTGCCTAGGTAAGATCTTTCTTCCCTCCTGGATGACTGTAATGCATTCCTAAGAAGTTGCTTCACCTGCAGCCTCTCTCTCCCGAACTATTTTCCAGTGGGTGTACTATGATGCAAATCGATCCCAGGAGGATTTTGTTTTCCTCTTAAGGTTTCCTCTCTTCTAAATTTCTTACAACGTTTCCCAATCTATCTAGGCATTAGAATAACTTACTGAACTTTTAAAATCAGGTTCTCAGACCCCACCCTAGATCCACCAAACCAGAGGTACTGGGTATGTTTCCCAAACTCCTAGAAGTTAGTATGAGGCACCCTCTCTGTGGATTGGCATTTGGGGCCATTTACATAATGGGTATCTTTTGTAAAATTTCCAGTGTCTTTCTCTGGGTATTTCCAATGCAACCATTCCTCTCCAGTCTCAGGAAAAATGCTCTTATGACACAACTCACACCCTGGCCACAGTCACACCAGTGCAAGCGTAGGCACCAGAGCCAACCTAACCAAACAGACTTCCTTTCAAAGTGAATTTGTAAGAGGAACATAGAAAAGTATTCAATCTTTTCAGGCAATTGTGTGTGTAAGATACAATCTTAGATGCTCTTACTTCTGTGTTCCATCAAGTAGATTAGAGAAGTAGAGTAAGCAGTTCTGCATAAAGAGGAGAATGAAAAAGCCCTGAGAAAACAGCAGAATTGAGGTCCCTGATGCGATTCCTGCCCTTGGTGACTATTTTTGAAGTAAAGTTGTAGTCTTATGTTTATACACCAAGAGCTCATTCTACAGCTGAACTTTGAACAATGTGGGGATAAGGAGTGTGGACCCCCAGGCACTTGAAAATCAAGGTATGACTTTGACTCCTCCAAAACTAAATTATTATAGCTGACTGTTGACCAGAAGCCTTACCAGTAACACAGTCAATCAGCACATATTTTGCATGTTATATGTATTGTGTTATTTATCATATTTGTATAATAAAGCAACAAAAGAGAAAATGTTAAGAAAATCATATAAGAAAAAGTAGATTTACTATCAATTCAGTAAGTGAAAGTTAATCATCAAAAAAGTCTTCATCCTCATAGTTATCACATTGAGTAGGTTGAGGAGGTGGAGGAAGAGGAGGGACTGGTCTTGCTGTCTCAAGGTGACAGAGGTGGAAGAAAATCTGTTCATAAGTGGATCCATGCAGTTAAAACCCATGCTGTTCAAGAATCAACTGTGTATTTTTGATCAAGTTTTCCTTTCTTTCCCAAGTTAGATTGAGTAGGTTTCCATATATACATCCAAAATCATGCACATTAATAAACACGGACTATAAGCACTTCATGAAAATAAGACTTCTGTCTTTACCTGTCCACTATCATCTCCAACCTTTCTCCTCCTCCCAAATTTCCCGTATTTCCACCATGCTTAACTACTTGTCCTGCATGCCTGGACCTGCTGTTTCTGGCCTGCCTTTGGGAATGCAATGGCAGGTACATGTCCAGAATGCATTCCCCCTTTCTTTATCTGGGTAATTAGCCTTATCATCCATGAAGACTTATTTCTAGCACCACTTCATTTAGAAATCCTTACCAGGCCCTTTAAGTGCAGAAAAGTCATTCTTTCTCTGTGTCCTAAAACAGCTATATTTTACATAAAATGTTTATACCTGACATGGCTTTGGTCATGTGGCATCAACATTGATACTTGTCTGTTTCCCTCATTTGACTTAAAATGAAGGATACGAGCTATGCTTATATCCTGGGCTCTCTATTATTTGGCACAGTGTTGGACACATAGAATGTCCTCAACAATGTTTATTACAGGAAAGACTAAAGTAATCATTTAATCAATCACCTATTAATTACTAATTAATCAGAAGATGTCAAAGGGAGAAAAGGATGGAAATGTGGACTACAGTAACTCAATCTCTAAGTCTCAAACAAGACTCTCTTATTGTGAAACTGCTGTTCTCAACTATGCAACGCAAGAGATGCATGGTTATTTCTTTTGTTTTCCCATTGAAGAGACAAGAATGAAGGTAAAAAACAAACAAAACAAAAGAAACAAACAAACAAAAATCAACAACAAAAAAAAAAACACCTCTTTTAAGTTCTGTTCCCAGGGTATCTATCAAAGATTAGATAACTCATCTTTTCAATAAAAGCTCCTCAGTAGTTAGAACGCATTGCATCTACTCCATGGTACATACTACAGTGCTTTAATGTATAGTAAACATTAATCGAACTGAATGAGTTGTTGAGCCCATTTATTGCGCAGTATTGGTTTTTCTTGTACCTGACATCAATGTTCTTGTTCAGGTTAGACAGTATGTATATCACACATATAGAAAGTAATTTATCAGGTAACTGGGTTCAGAGCCTACTCACTATAAAAACAGACTAAGAGTCAAAATGAGATACTATTTTTAATATAACATATATGTGGAAAATAGTTTACAGAGCTCAGTCCCTGCCTTGCAGGAGATGAAAATGTGATCCTTTGCTAGCTCAGACAAAATCCACCATGCTACATTAGGCTTGATAGCAAATTTTATACTTGCAAGCTTTTATAAAAACTGTATATCTGAAATCTTAATAATGCAGGAAGGTGGATCATGTTTTTCTTCTCTGTTCAGGTTTACATCAACAGAATCAGAACTAACTCTGATTGGAAAGTCAGCAGTTCTAGTAGGATCTATATGAACATTTTGTTAAGGTTTTGTATAAGACTGAAGGAACCTGAATTTATAGACACACACACACATTATAGACATACACACACATGCAAACACACACAGACCCACACAAATGCCAAAATGAGAATCTTAATGCTGAAAATCATGATGATACCCATGTACAGCGAGAACTACCTTGAATGTTCAATATTGGTCACCTAAAAGAATATGAAATACTTAAGTGAAAATTTAAAAACAAATTCTCTAGTGTCCTCTATCTGAAACATTTTCATTTTTCATTTTAGTTGCTGACATCATCCACACACTTACATATGCAGCATGGCTACATTATGAAGAGTATCGGATTTCGATTGAGGTTAGGAAGAAAGTCAGATTTAGATTTCTGTTCAAATCTAGAATTTCCCATTTATCAGCTATGAGAGTTGAAAACGTTTAAAAATAATTACAGCCTTAGGTTTTCTTCTCCATAAAATGTAGTGAATAAAATTTATTCTGCCAAATTTACTGGTTGCTTTTGGGGATCAAAATCAATAAGACTGATTCCTCTACCCCAGCCTCAACATTCCAGCTACATATAATAACAGTATGGGATGGATATCTTTATTGTTCCAAATATTTACAACTTCTTGCATGAAAGAATTCTATTGTCATCCCCACTGACATCAGTTTTGGCCATTTGACTTGCTTTAGTCAATGAAAAAGGAATAGTTTGTCCGTGTGTGTGCATGTATCTAAATATGCATGTGTATATAACTCACCTTTGTTGTAAGCTACTGAAACATTGGGAGCATTTGTTATTGCAGCATAATTTAGCCAATCTGACTGACGCACATTAGAACCTCTTAACTACTTTTCACTTCGATATCTCGCCAGATTAACTGATGTCATTTCCTCTAAATAACATACCAAAAGCCCATAGTTATGCGGCTAACATTGGCATTTTTCTGATCCCACGAGTTAAGTGAATAATTACTAAGAGTTAGTTTCTTTTATGCCATGTATAACTATTACTGCAATATCATACTGTAATTTAATTCTGCAATGCATAAGTCAAATATGATTACACACATTGATAAGAACAAACCACTAAATAAATTACTGTTGATTTTTTAAAAATGATGAAATGTATATGAAAGTGTTTTATAAATTAAAAATTGCTGTTTTGAAATATCAGTTGATACTAATCTGTTAATTAGTATGTTTTTGAGCAGCTACTTTTTGGAAGACATCATGCAAGGGATAACATGAGACATAATAATATAGAACTATCCTCAAAGGACTTTCAGTCCAGTTGTATTTTGAAAGGGAATCAGCAATAGCATATTTAACGACGTATCTCAGTGATCAAACACAGTACCAACAAATTCTATTGTATCGATTAAAACAAATCAAAACAAAACAAAGAAAAACTGGTGCAGAAGGTTATGGACCCACTATAGCTGGATTCACAGAATCAGGAAGATGATATATCTATTTTACTCAGTTTTTACGTATTTTAATTTCTCTGTTTATCCATTCCAAAATAATACGAGCTCACTACTACAGGCTTAAAATAAAGAAATATAACTGTTTTCGGTACTATGTTTTCATCACGTAAAGCCTATTTTAATGGGGGCTCTTGTTAGAAGCCTTCTAGGCAGAGGTCTTTTTGTATAAGCTCAGCTGCCTACCTAACTGTCTCTGCTGGCAATCAATTCATCAGACCCAGAAAACTGTCAAATGAAGGTACTGCCTATGGAACCACACATATCAATTTCTCTAGCGAATCTCTGATTTAAATAGAGGTGGCAATGTTCATTTTCCTGACTTGGAGGAAAAAACCTGAACTCAGGTAAAAGAAGCAATGACAAAACCCATCAACCTACCTCACCATGTCTATAACCATCATTCCCATGGAACATCCACCACTGCCAGTCACTATGTCACCAGGCCACAAAGGATAGCTCCATTTTAACTTACAAATCCTATATCATGATGGAAGAAAGGAGAGAGAGCCATGCAGTGGCCCCAGGATGCCTGGCATATAGCCAGGTCAGATCACCAATTCCTCTGACAGTGCAGTGGAGCTGGATACCCGTTGTGCAAAGGTTCCTTAACAAATCAACTCAGGGAAAGGTTAATATCTTATTAGGCAATAACCTTCAATGCTACAGTCTGAATGGTTTTTGCCTCCCCCAAAGTTCTGTGTTGAAACTTAATCACCACGGTACTGGTATTTGGAAGCAGGGCTTTTGGGGAATGATTAGGTAATGTGCGTGGAACCCCCATAAGTGGGATTAGTGTCCTTACAAAAGAGCCCTCAGCGAGCTTGCTTGCCCCTTCTACCATGTGAGGACACCACAAGAGGACACAGCAAGATGGTTCCTCACACTATCTGAGGAAATGGGCTCTCACCAACACCAAATCAGATGGTGCCTTGATTTTGGACTTCCCAGCCTCCAGACTGTGAGAAATAAATGTTTGTTGTTTATAAACCACCCAGTCTGGTGTTTTGTTATAGCAACCAGATTGGACTAAGGCAACAAACATATGTTCCTTACAGGTAGACAGTACGCATGAGTCATCCCTGTGTTTCCAGCACTCAGCCCATTGCCTGGCATATAGCACATGCTCAATATTTACTTCCTAAGCAAATGATTGCTAATCTTTGACTGAGTGGCTGACTGTTCAAATAAAGAAAGCCACACATTTGAGTATTTTGACTTCCCTTCAGCCTCATCATAAAATACAGAGCACTTGGATTATTTGATAGAAGTCTAAGTGAAGTAATATTGCTTGAAATGATGAAAGTTTTATTAAGATTTTCTGTATACTCAATCCATTATGCAAGGCCTACCTCAAATGTTATCTCCACAATAAAATATTCCCTAGTCCTCATTTTGTAGTCTAAATCTTCAGTTCTTTTCCTCACCAGGTAATGTGCCAAACAGCAAAGATCTTCAAAGTCTGTGTTGCAATACATTTGTTTCATTGCAGAAACAGCTTAATGGGTCAAATTTTAAAAGATAAAAGCGATGAGACGGGCTGAAATGAAAATAATAGACTAGAAAAGAACAGAACAGAATAACACGTTTTGCAAATAGCAAAATCTTAAATAATTTCAATCTGTGTGGGAGTGTGCATGTGTGTACTTGTCTGGAGTGTGTTCCAGTTAAAATACGCTTATTTCTTTTTTTTTTTTTTTTAAATTTATTTATTATTATTAAACTTCAAGTTGTAGGGTACATGTGCACAACGTGCAGGTTTGCTACATATGTATACTTGTGCCATGTTGGTGTGCTGCACCCATCAACTCGTCATTTACATCAGGTATAACTCCCAATGCAGTCCCTCCCCCCTCCCCCCTCCCCATGATAGGCCCCGGTGTGTGATGTTCCCCTTCCCGAGTCCAAGTGATCTCATTGTTCAGTTCCCGCCTATGAGTGAGAACATGCGGTGTTTGGTTTTCTGTTCTTGTGATAGTTTGCTGAGAATGATGGTTTCCAGCTGCATCCATGTCCCTACAAAGGACACAAACTCATCCTTTTTTATGGCTGCATAGTATTCCATGGTGTATATGTGCCACATTTTCTTAATCCAATCTGTCACTGATGGACATTTGGGTTGATTCCAAGTCTTTGCTATTGTGAATAGTGCTGCAATAAACATACGTGTGCATGTGTCTTTATAGCAGCATAATTTATAATCCTTTGGGTATATACCTAGTAATGGGATGGCTGGGTCATATGGTACATCTAGTTCTAGATCCTTGAGGAATCGCCATACTGTTTTCCATAACGGTTGAACTAGTTTACAATCCCACCAACAGTGTAAAAGTGTTCCTATTTCTCCACATCCTCTCCAGCACCTGTTGTTTCCATTTCTAAGGGTGGATATGAACAAGTTTGCAAATAATTAGTATAGATAATAAAACCGGACAGACCTGATGAATACTTTTTTCCCACCACTTGCTAGTTATACAGCTTTAGACAAATAACTGCCTTTTAGAGCATCAGTTTCCTCATTAGTCATATGGGATATTTACCACCTGTTTTTAGAATTACTACATTGGTTAAAATAAATGAAATAACGTAAGCAAAATTTGCTTGGAACAAAAGATCCTCAACAACAACCATTCCTCTCTTCTTTCCCCTTTTTTCTCTTGGTTAACACTGACACATCATCAAATAACCAATAGAATCTTCTTTGCCTAATAATTATGTTGGAGTTGTGTTGGAACTATAATTATGTTGGAATGTGTCAGATTTCCCCCATAAGAATTAAGTTCTTTAAGACTAAGGAATAAGAATCATTTTTTCACTCAGTTAATACTTACTGAACCCCTTTTATAGTCAGGCACTCTTCTAGGCAGTAGCGATAGATACATAAATGAAAACCGTAAAAATCCCTGGTCCTCATGGAGGTTATATTCCTAACAAGGAAGGCAAATACAAACCAAATAAATGAGTCACATGCCAGCAGCTGAAGTGTTAAGGAAAACGTTAAAATAGGAGTATGAGATACAAAGTTCTGGACAGAAGGAGCTGCGATTTTAGACAGGATGGTTACAGCAAGTTTCACTCCAGTGAGTTGTGGATAATGTGACCCACATATTCCATGACATGATACATGTTTAATTCATTAATTAACTGGAACAATAAAATGAATGTCAGATAGAAGAAGCAAAAGTGATAGTCAAGTATAGAAAAGGAATGGAACTAAAACAGTCCTTTCGTAATTTTTTTCTGTAGTCTGCAAAGTGGTTTAAAACCTAGGGAAGGGAAAATTAAGCTTTTGTGCAAAGGATGTTTAAAAGCAGATGTGTTTAAAGAAGATGCAAAATCCAGAACAGCGGATGACTCTCATCCAATCTCCACTATGCTATTTCATGTGAATAACCAGCAGAGCCAGGTCCCTGGGGGCTGCATCTTTAGCGGCCAAAGGACCTGTCAGGGTTGATGTTTCAACTTTGAAACTGTTTCCAATAGGCCAGATGGGGTTCTTTGAAAGATAGTCTAGGTTTCCTAAGAGATGTTTCTAATTCAAAGAAAAATCAGACCCAAAGAGATCCAGCATAGTTCAATCCAAAACAGGGTCAGATTTCAAAGCTCTCCAATTCAGAGGGGAAATAACTACGAACACTGATTCATTTATGCTGTGTTTATTAAGTGCTTGTTGGGTACTTCGGAGCTGTCTAGAGGGCGGAGGGAGGTGAACAGAGCAAACACTCGTGGAACACTCACTATGTGTTGTGTCCTGATGACAGACCCTTTACAGGCCTATTTCAGTCCTTACAACAATTATATGTGAGAGGTATTGTAAGAGAGATTGGTTGCTGCTCACCAAAACTTGTTTTCTCTTCTTCTTGGGAACCCTACTCAACACCATTTTCCCACCTTTTACAATTACGTGACACCGTGACTGAATTCTACCCAGTGGAATGAGCGTAGGCGTAACACGCACGACTGCCTAATGCTGGGCCCTTCATAACTTTTGCCTATGATGCCGCGCGCTCTCCCCTTCCCCCAGGAAGATGTTGAGACCCGTGGCGATCTTGGAAGTCACAAACTAAGTGCAGGAAACCCCTCCTGATGCACCATTCCCGGATGTCGCTTGAGGCCAGGCCTGACACCCGTGGTTGCCAGCAGCATGGTATTGCACTGTGGCATGGGCAAGGGATGGAGAGCTATTGCTACACCACAGAGACTTGCAGGTTTATTTATTATAACAACTAGTGTGCCCCTAGCTAACTTTGAAATTGGTACCAAGAGTAGGATTCCGGCATGATTAAATCAAAAATGTGTTCATAGATTGCACTTGGGCAATGGTTGTCAATAAAACAGAATGGGATAGAAGTTTGTAGACCCTTGTTGTGAAATAGCAAAATATCTGGTAAAACTGTCCCTTGTGGTAACTTCTATGGCAAACCAGGTGCCTACTGGACCTGCAACTCTAGAAGAAATGGATAGAAAGAGCCAAAGCATTTCTGGGGTTGATTACTCCTCTTTGTTTACACTGATGATCACAAGAGACGAACTCAGAAGAAATGCTCTTATTTTCAAGCGAAAGAAGCGGGAGGGAATGAGAGACTGATTTCAGAAATGCTTGGAAACACCAAGATCCATCAGTCTGGATCTCAAATGTCAGGAAGAAGATTAAAAAAATAGTTCTAAGCAGCAAAGGCTCAATAATACTTACTGATTGGACGAAAGGCCTCACCTTTGTGGCAATTATCAAATCAAGGCTTTTACCTTCCTTACCAAGCCCCTTCTTTCAGACGATCCCAATGTATCCACATTAAGAGAAGAAAAAGGGCACAGTAACACAAAAAGAAAGCAATAATGTAGGTCTTTGAGTTATATCTATTTATATTTTTTATTTTTTTCATGTGGCAAATGGATATGCCTGAAAATAAATAGAGAAGAAGCTTATGACACTTTTGACAGTTTTTGTGTAGCTGAAAAACTATGATTTTCCTTTGAAAGAGCCTGGAACTGTAAACCAACTGCCAAACACCCCAACACGCACTCACAGAAAATGGGCTAGATAATTCATTCAGCCCCCAAGGAGGGTGTACTCCACAATGACCACTTCAGATGTGGCCATGGAGGATACTGAACAAAGAAGAACTATCCGGTGTGTGATGCCAGGGGGCCACCACTAACAATAGATAAGAAATCTCCCCCTGGAGAACAGAATCAGAGTACAAATAAGAAGTTGCTCCACTGTCAGGCCAAAAATATCACCCATGAACCAGTAACTGCTGTGTATCTTTAATGCTTCCATTTTCCAAATAAGGTGTTTTACTGTGATAATCCCATCCTGCTACCCCATTTAAAAGGACTGTGGAATAAGGGGTGGCAATCTTTTCAGTTATAGGTCAGTGATCCATAAACAGCCATGGCTGATCATGAAAAAAAAGGAATAAATACCACCAAGTGAACTCAGACTTTGAGCTGAATGCAATAATTGAATCGGATTTTGAGTAGTTTACCTTGGGGCTGTGTATTCTGAGTATCTGCAGAAGGGTATAAATGGATATTTCCTGGAATGCCTACTGTAGCTATGACTGATACCTGTACACCAAAATCTGTGCCTATTTTTTCTTGGCATTAATTAGGTTAGATTCCTTCTCTTTGGCTCTGCAGGCAGGTAGATCAAGTGATTTCACTCTAGCCAAAAGAAAGTGAGAAAAAGTGATATATACCAAATGACACTTAACAATCTCCCTTATGTATTCTTCTATATTCTGTCCTCTTTCTTTGGCCGGTAGCCAATGCTCAGGGAACTTTAGGTGTCATGTGTTCAAGATGGCAGAGCCTTGGTTAGCCTGGATCCCTGAGTGACTACATGGAGCAGAACCTCTCTCCTCAACAACAATCAGAAACATTCATTGTAGACTGTTGAGTGAGCAAGTCACAAATTTATATTGAGTCAACTCAGTGAATTTTATTTATGTAATAGAAGATACAATATTATAGCCGGGCATGGTGGCTCATGCCTGTAATCCCAGCACTTTAGAAGGCCAAGGCGGGTGGATCACCTGAGGTCAGGAGTTCGAGACTAGACCGGCCAACATGGTAAAACCCCATCTCTCCTAAAAATACAAAAATTAGCTGGGTGTGGTAGCACATGCCTGGAATCCCAGCTACTTGGGAGGCTGATGTAGGAGAATCACTTGACCCCAGGAGGCAGAGGTTGCAGTGAGCCGAGATTGCACCACTGCACTCTAGCCTGGGAGACAGAGCGAGACTCCATCTCAAAAAAAAAAAAAAAAAAAAAAAGATACAATTTTATACTCTCCATTTTAGAGAGGTAAAAAATGAGGCTTGCCATGTTTTTAAATTTATTACGTTTAATAATTTACATAAATTTAGAGAGGTTGGACTCAACCCTGTGTCTCCCCAACTCCAGCATCTCTTTCTATGTCACAAATGCCACATTATCATTTGAGGATTGAAGGTACAATGCGGGTTATTGAAAATGGGATCTATTGAGGTCAAGATAAACTAACCTTTTCCCACTTTCAGATATTAGGCAGATTTGCTTTTGCCCCTTCTTTAGGTAATGGGTGTTCTTCCGTGTAGTGTGACTAAAAGAAAATCAGTTTCCTTTGAGCACTAAGGAAGCAGCCAGTACTGTGTGAAGAAACTGAATCTGGGTATGCCCTGCAAGCTAATGAAATGACCCCCTCCCCTCCCCAACTGCTGATTCCCCTGGGATTCTTTAGGTAAATGAAAATCATAAGCCATTTGATCCTGAAAGTTTTTCTGCAGAAAGGCAAGATCAGGTCCTTTCTTTGTGTTAAATCTTGCCTTGATTAAATTGGCTTTTTTTCTTATCGAGTTTCCAAAGCTCTGAGTTACTAACAAGAAAAGGTTTTAATAGGGTCCTAGATTTTAAAGCCAATGGGCAACACAGCCTGGGTCCTTTCTGATGTGTAATGAATAAAAGAACCTAAATCACTGCTTTCTAAAGTCATCTGTTTAAGAATTACAATAATTTTCCCCTTTATTCCACCCTGCCCCTCTTTCATTTTATGTGTCCCCAGTGCCACTTGCTTTAAAGGGCACATGCATGGCACAGACCCAGAAATTCTGCTTTCCATAGGGGAGCACCCCAGCTGGAAGAAGCCAGAAGCCTCTCTCCCAGCTGCTCCTGCACTTTCAGGAGCAGCTATTTCTGTTCCATGACCCTCCCTGTTTCCTCATCCCACCTCTCTTGTCTCTCCATTTCTGCCATCGCTGTCCCTGTCCATTCTCCATCTCCTTTCATCCTTGTTCTTGCCCCTTCTTTCTCTTTACATTCTTGCACTCCCTATGCCTTCTCTCGATCTTCGTAACAAAAAACCCCACACTGGGGAGAGTTGCAAACTCTTCTCCAATCAGGGCAAGTTCCTGTGCACAAAACAAACAAAAAAGAGTCTCCTTTTCCATGAGAACAGTGTGTTGCTGCCTCCAAGCCCTCCCTCCCTCTACTCCAGTATGTTTCTCACAGACTTTTCCCCTTGGGCAGATGGGCAACCTAGGACATAATTTCAAACTGCACGGTTTCTTTTTTTTTCCTTCTAGTGTTTTTTGTTTTGTTGTTTTCTGTGGGATTGTTTGTTTGTTTTCTCTCCTTTTCTTTTTTATTTTTGAGATGGAGTCTCGCTCTGTTGCCCAGACTGGAGTGCAGTGGTGTAATCTTGGCTCACTGCAACCTCCGCCTCCCAGGTTCAAGTAATTCTCCTGCCTCAGCATCCCAAGTAGCTGGGATTACAGGCACCCACCACCAAGTCCAGCTAATGTTTGCACTTTTTAGTAGAGATGGGGTTTCGCCATGTTGGCCAGGCTGGTCTTGAACTCCTGACCTCAGGTGATCCACCTGCCTCAGCTTCCCAATGTACTGGGATTACAGGTATAAGCCACCATGCCAGGCCTGTTTTCTCTCCTTTCAAGGGCCCAAGAGCACATGCAAGGTTATCTGAATTGAACTACAATTTTCAAATTCTGCCCTAGCACAGAAATATTGGATATTGTAACAAGAGAGAAAATGACAAGACAATGTGTGTCCCCTACAGTCCTCTCCTGCCACAGATCCACGACAGAGGTGCCTGGGAACACAGGGTAAGCAGAACATTTCCATAAAAGTGTTTTATTTTAATCGCTTAACAGCTTCATGCCAATGAATCATCCCTCAGTTGACGACGAAGTGCCTGCAGAGATTCATCAAGACTGCTCCAGTTTGTGATTGGAAAGGGAGAGAGAGAAAGAAGTGCTGGGACATCCAGCTGTCACATAGTTAACCGCAAAGCCACGTGGTCAAACAGAGGCACACTGGGGCTCTTAGGTGGAAAAACGGGTGCCTACTTTAAACCTACACAATCTGGAACACCGTGTCAGGACACTTTAATTCTTTCTCCTCCTGTCCTCATCTGGTAGCCTTATGCAATTCAGAGGAAAACCAATGCGGAGCATTCCTAAAGGGCCTACATTGTTTGGGATTTGTCCACCTTGACTCTTCAGGCTGCAGTTGCATTTGCTGAATACCTGTTATGTGCCAAATCTCATCTCCCTTCCATCAAAACAAACAAATCCCAATAGGGATTAGTGAGGTTGTAAAAGGATTACCTTATTTAAACTTATTATAAATACACATACACACACCCCACAGGTCCAAACTGCAGAACTATGAAATCAACTTGAAGTAATGACAAGTAGATAGGCAGGTGGAACAAAGTACTTCCCATAAACATAGAGTCGGATTTGAACCCCTATTACACAGCCAGGCAGGTGCTACTCGCAAAGTTAACTCTCATTCCTCTTTGCCCTCATTACTCCCCATAACTTGTCCATCTTTCTGTTGCAGAATTGGTCACTCTGGGTTGTACTCACTTGTTTAACTTCCTTTCTATCACCACACTGAGTATCTTAAGGGCCACATCAAAGCTTTCTCTATCAGTACATCCAGAGCTCAGCACAGCATTGGCACACTGTATGTGCTCAATAAATGCTTGTGAATGAAATAATATACGAATTAGTGGGGTAGACTCTCACTTGTTTTTGAAAGTGTGGTGAAAACTCATTCTATTTCTATATACAACACTGTAAAATTCAGATAATTGCTCATTTATGTTAGAATTCCTTAAGAAAATTCAATAAGTAAGTCATAATGAAACAATCTGGGGAATTTAAGAAATCAATGGAGACCATTAAATTCAGTTTCCTGTCTTTAATCAAATTTTCCATTTTCAAGTGGGTGTTTGGCAAATACACATGGGTTTTATCTAGCAGGACCAATGGGATAATAACAACCAGGTTGAATTCTATTGGGCAATAAAAATTCAGCATCAATGGTGCTCTGTGGGGAGAAAATAAATCGGCCTTATTCTGAATATACCAGACATCATTTTGCTGAAAGCTGACTTAATTTTTCATATCTGGCTACCAATCCGGGAAAAATGACCAACTCCTGTTCCAGAAACATGGGTAGAAGTAAATCAGGAATTCAAATAGTAGTAATACCTTGATTTTTCTTTTGATATCCATTCCCTTCACTTCCCCACAGTTCTCATTCCTCTTTAATTACTTTTTAAAATTGTAATCAATTTAGTTTCAAAACAGCAAAGAATTGTTATGCATCTATAAGGTACAGTTGGAACCTGACTCAGTTTACTCAGCAGCAATGTTATAAAGCCACCTTTCTATCACCTACCTGCCTATCTATATTAATTAATATGTGCAAAGAGCAAGGAGCTCCCTATAGAGAATGGCCCTACATATTCACAAAGGGCTATTATCATTAATTGCCAGTGAGTAATTAGATGTCACCCGTTCCATTACCATATCCATAGACTTGTAAATGCTTAAGCCATAATATTGCCATTTCAAGTGTTGTCAAATGTGTAAGTCAAATGTCTTTCAATGTCATGTCCTCTTTGGGGCAGGAAGAATAGCATCCTAGTACTGCCTTCTGGGCAATTGTGAGTTAATAATGAGGCAAGTGGCTCTCAAACAGCTTCAAACAATAACCCCTTATTGGATTACCAGACAATGAATTAATGGCCACTAAGAGGCTGACAGATCATATCTTAATTAAGCCCAAGCAGTTGAGAAGGCTCTGTGACTCCTTTTAATTGCATTTCCATAGCTCATATGGGCTGTACTTCACCTTGGCCAGAGGTTTGCCCAATTTTTGAATGCCAACATAGCCAAACATCTTAAATCATCACTAAATGTTGTGAATGAAAGCTAGTTTCTCTAAACCTCAAGAAATTACTATGCCAATTGTTAATAATGCTACCACACACTTCTTTTAGTTTAAATATCAGTCTAAGATCTAAAAATTGGACAGCCTTATCCTCTTCCATTCAGCAAGGAGATGGATTTTTTTTTTTTTTTTTTTTTAAGCACCAAGCAAGCCAACCAGGGCACTAAAGGAAGGATTATACTAGAGTTTGACTGAGTAACCTTGACTTTCTGTGTTTCAGCGTATAGCATCAAAAGAATAGAACATGACTGCTCCCTGCCCACAGATACGTGGAAATATTAAAGAGAATATGTTTGAAAATCCCCTTAGTTTCAGCGATTCAAGAATCCTACGTCTGGTTCCTAACTTTGCTTCCAAGTGTGTACCCCAGAGTGAGTGATTTACATGCTCTCGGAGGCTCTGTACCCTCATTTTAAAAATGAGGGAGTTAGACCGGAACCCAGACAAGAGTTTTGTTTTCTAAACTGCATCCTAGGGGACTTATTTGCCACAGAATGTTAATAGATGTTTCTGATCAAACGGTTTCCTGGTCAGGTACGTTCAAGTAGGCAGGTGAAAAACCAGATTAAACATATGTTAATGCATTTCAAAACTGAAGTATTACTCTCACAGCCTTCAATGTGCTAATGTAATTCTCCAAACTCTGGGTTATGCAAGCAATATTTAACAAACGTATTAAACTAAGGAAACATATTTTAGTACAGTATGCATGGTCCTAGGGTGGGAACTAATATTAGGAATCATTAAGTTCTGATAGTGTTCCATAGAGCCCTAGGTTACCGCTGTGGGAGCCTCGGGAACAGTCATAGGCAATGGGGAAGAGACTCCAGCCTCATCAGTCCCTTAACCAGAGCAGGTCTACTGTTTTTTTTCTTCTGACTTTGTTTGCTTTAATTTCTTAATAATGAGTAAGATTTGTTCAAAAGAATAGGTGCTCTGACCAAAATAATTTGAAACCCACCAGACTAGGTGTTCTAAAATCCCCTCCACTGCAAACATCCCTGAGTCTATTACTGTTTTAAAGAAAAATATGTAATAAAATATGCATATAATTAGCTTTCTTAAGTTCTCTAGATTCAATTTGTGATGGTTTTATTCCAGGCTTTCTAGCTGATGCTATTGTTCCCTCCACTGTCAATTTGCACTTCATATTCAAGGGTATGAAATATACCCTAATTTTGAAGCAGCCTTTTTATCTCACTGAATAGATGATATGCGCTCTCATTCTCAGCATTCCAGAAGGTACAGCTCAGCTCATCTGACTTCATGTGGCTCCCTTCTCTCTTGACCACAGAGCCTTCTTCTGACCATGAAGAGCTTTTGCAGAAGGGCCTCCCCCTTGGACATAACTCCAGGTGCTCACACTGCCATTCTTCCTGACTTGGTAATTATTCCGGGAAACTTTCCTTTTCTCTTCAGCTCATGATTGATTTTCTCCATAAATTATTTTGGGCTGTTCTTGCATATCAAAGGCCACATAAAGAGTCATTGTACTGCACTGTTAATGGGTGCCTGAGAATGGAGACTTGTTTCCCTTTTTTTTTTTCTTCAGGAAACTCGCATTGCATTGGGTTAAAAAGGTTTCTGCTTCAGATCTTAATTGGACATCAGAATTTACAGTATCTAGTCAAAAAGAACAAAATCACCTGTTTCTGACTTTAATCTACAATCCTAGCCCTTACTGGGTATATTTACGTAAGCCTTTAACCATGTCACACAAACGAAATGTTCAAGTGGCTGTATACATTCAGGATTAGGAGTAAATTAGTCAATGAGCTGGCAAGACCTTAAGACCAAAATCCTTTTTCCTTTTATGTGAGGAAAGCAATTGCTCATGAATGCTGTGACTTCCATTGCCTAGGGCTGTGGAAGAGGTATGCACCTGAGTGATTGGTGGAGCCCAGTGTGAGGACAGTTAAAACATACAGAGCTATTTGGCATGTGTAGAATAGCCTTGCATGACATACACCCGCTCATTGTTTTCACAATAGGAAGAGCAGACGCTCTTGGGAAATTTGGCAGAACAACACGTGGGGTGACAGCACACAGCACTGAAGGCATATAATGTAAAAACTGTTAGGCGTAGTCGCTTTTTGTTTTCCTTCCATTAAAAACAAAGCAAACTATCCTACCATTCCCCAACTTTACCAAATGGCACTGGTGAGTGGGGGTAGCAGAGATCAATCCACGCATTTCTGAAGGGATGGGTTCCTCAGTGTGTGATAAGCCAAATATATTTGATTTCCAATATGCATGTATGCATAGAAAGCTTCCAATGGATGGTGCTGACATTTATCTACAGCATCTAGGACTGGTGGGGCTGGTCACCCCTGTGCTCATGAGTGAAAGTAAATGTCAGGCAAGATTAGTGGTCGTGTACTACCCACACACACCGATATTTTTCATTCTCTGTGTATTCCTCATGCTGCTTTTCATTTAGGGAACAGTTGTGAGAAATTAAATGTACCTGTGCTCCGGAGGGAGCAGAATTATGGAAATGAGGGCTGTGTTATCATGTAGCACTTGCGCTGAGATGTTTTTCAATGCAAAATACTACTCACCAGCTTGTTTTCTTCTGCAAATTAGAAACAGAAGCCTGAAGAAGACTTTGTATTCTTGAGTCTGCCCGTGACCTATGGATCTTGGAACTGCAGAGAGCATCTTGGACATTTTATTTATACTATTAATTGGATCCATTCATTTGTGATTGCAGTTACAACTGAACTGGGGTGAAAGAGGGTGGAGAGGAAGAACTGACACTGAAACATTCTTCTAAATTATCTCTGCGTTGAACAGTGTGCCCATCTCCTATAGTTAAAAAAGACAAAAGGAAGGAAGAAAGCAAGAATGAAAGAAAACATGAATACAGTCAACAATTCCTTAGGATCGAAAGTGGGACGAGAACATTGAAAATTCATCCAAGGTAAAAGGCAACTGAGAAGAAGAGTCAAGTGATGGCAGTCCATAAACCATACTGTCCCCGACCTGGCCAACTGGTGGCCAAAGTAAACCAGGAGCAAGAATAATCAGAACAACCCATCTCCTGTACTCACCCATGCTCAGGTCTAAGCTTCCCCATGGTTCTCTTATCATGTCTCTCTTTTCATCATTTCAACTTCATCCCATTAAACTTATTGAAAGCTGAGTTAAACCAAAGAAGGAAAGAAGGAAGGAAGGAAGGAAGGAAGGAAGGAAGGAAGGAAGGAAGGAAGGAAGGAAGGAGGGAGGGAGGGAGGGAGGGAGGGAGGGAGGGAGGGAGGGAAGGAAGGAAGGAGGGAAGGAGGGAAGGAGGGAGGGAGGGAAGGAGGGAAGGAGGGAAGGAGGGAGGGAGGGAGGGAAGGAGGGAAGGAGGGAGGGTGGGAGGGAGGGAGGGAGGGAAGGAGGGAGGGTGGGAGGGAGGGAGGGAAGGAAGGAGGGAGGGAGAGAGGGAAGGAGGGAGGGAGGGAAGGAGGGAAGGAGGGAGGGAGGGGCAATCAAACTGCACCAATCACAGATTTAAAATGCATTCAAAGGCCACTGGGTTCTTTTTGAGCAGGTAACAAGACCCCAGGGAGGGCAGATCAGGCCTAAGGACATCTCTCTTCTGATGCCCGAGCTGCTTGGTTCTGCCAACAGACTCCAGAGTTGAGTTAATCACATCTCGGATCCTGCACAGAGCACAACACGAAGCTCTCCAGAATAAATGACAGGAAATCCTGGGCAGAATGTTTTCCCTTTCCTGATGACCACAGAGATTGAAATTCCACTCCAGAAATCCTCTCCTCTCATGACCCTCTTCCTTTCAAGTGGAAGAGCGGTAAGCTGAGGACTCTCGAATCCAACCCATCTATGTCATCACAAGAAGGAAACTGTGGATAAAAGACATTCACACCAACTCAGGCAGAAAAGGCACAAAATAAACACACCATTAAATAGGGCGGCAAGCAACCCAGACACATTTGATGACAAATTCATTCATGTAGGGCCTTTTTTAAGCTTTTAAGGCTTATAAATCTAGAAGACTAGGCTTTCATAGAAGGCAAGATTTGGCCGGGTACTGTGGCTCACACGTGTAATCCCAGCACTTTGGGAGGCCAAGGCTGGCGGATCATGAGGTCAAGAGATAGAGACCAGCCTGGTCAACATGGTGAAACCCCGTCTCCACTAAAAATACAAAAATTAGCTAGGCATGGTGGTGTGCACCAGTAGTCCCAGCTACTCGGGAGGCTGAGGCAGGAGAATCTCTTGAACCCAGGAGGCAAAGGTGCAGTGAGCTGAGATTGCGCCACTGCACTCCAGACTGGTGACAGAGCAAGACTCTGTCTCAAAAAAAAAGAAGGCAAGATTCTTATTTTGGTCCCATTTGTTACCTGAAAAGGCAAAAAAAAAAAAAAGAAGAAGAAGAAGAAGAGGAAGAGGAGGAAGAGGAAGAGGAAGAGGAGGAGGAGGAGGAGGGGGAGGGGGAGGAGGAGGAGGAGGAGGAGGAGGAGGAGGAGGAAGAAGAAGAAGAAGAAGAAGAAGAAGAAGAAGAAGAAGAAGAAGAAGAAGAAGAAGAAGAAGAAGAAGAAGAAGAGGAGGAAGAAGAAGAAGAAGCAGCAGCAGCAGCAGCAGCAGGAAAGAAAGAAAGAAAGAAAGAAAAACAAGGAAACTAGACAGTTATATTACTCTGCCTGAATATTTTTTAAGGCACAAGATAGGTCGGATTGCATTGTCTGAAGAACATCCACTAAGAAAAGAAAACTCATCTGTCAATACAGGGAGATCTTTGAAGGTTTTCGCAAACTATTACTAAATGGAGTGGAGGCTCAGAAAAGGACACAATATAGGCATACATAATTTAGGACATTTGTGACATATTTTAGCCTTTTCCAAAGTTTAGACTATTCCAGTCTCTGTCTTATTTCCCCCTCTAGATTTGAAAATTTTGTAGGTCAGACTGTAAAAACACTAGGACCTAGTAATTATGCAGTGCTAAGTATGTGCCAAGCCTTGCACATATGTTATCTTACTGAATTTTCACAATAACTCTACGAGAAAAAAAAATATTTTTCAAATGAAAAGAGTAAGGCAAAGAGCATTTTAGTGACTTACCCAAGGTCATGGTTTTACAAATGCCAGGGTCAAAACTTGAACCCAGGCAGTCAGACCCAAGAGCCCACGCTTACATCTTCTAATCTGTTTTCACATTACACGTAACTTTTGTGCACCTCTCAGACGTTATACTATGCTCACGGAAGATGCTAACTCACTATGTGTTGAACTCGTTAACATGAGAGCAAAGAGGTATGAGTCCACATGTAGATTATAAATATGCAAATGCTCATCACTGTTCAAATAGTCTATAGGACAAATATTCTGAGGTGCTAAGGAAAATGCAAAAGGACTCCTATCTTATAAAGAGCTAGACTAAATGTATTTTGGGTAAAGAATAAGTTATCACAGACACAATTTTATCACAATTCATTCATTCATTCATTCAAACACAGATGTTCCTTGAACAACTCGGGGATTAGGGTTCCAAGCCCCATATAGTTGAAAATCTGGATATAACTTTTGACACCCCACAAAATTAATGACTAACAGCCTGCTATTGAACAGATGCCTTACTGATAACACAATTAACACATATTTTGTATGTTATATGTATTATATACTGTATCATTAAAATAAAGTAAGCTAGAGAAAAGAAAATGTTATTAAGAAAATAAGAAAGAAAAAATAGATTTACTACTCATGAAGTGGAAGTGAATCATCATAAAGGTCTTCGTCCTACCTTCTTCAGTTTGAGTAGGCTGAGGAGTTGGTCTTCCAGCCTCAGGGGTGGCAGAGGCAGAAGAAAATGTGTGTATGAGTGAACCACACAGTCCAAGCCCATGTTGTGCATATTAAATGCCTATGCTGTGCCAGTTACTCTTCTTTTTTTGTTGTTGTTTTTTTCAGCCTGAGTCTCACTCTGTTGCCCAGGGTAGAGTGCAGTGGTGCAATCTCGGCTCACTGCAACCTCTGCCTCCCGGGTTCAAGAGATTCTCCTGCCTTGGCCTCCTGAGTAGCTGGGATTATAGGTGTGCACCACCACGTCTGGTTAATTTTTGTATGTTTAGTAGAGACGGGGTTTCAACATGTTGGCCAAGCTGGTCTTGAACTCCTGACCTCAGGTGATCTGCCCATCTCAGTCCCCCACGGTGCTGTGATTACCAGCATGAGCCACAGCGCCTGGCCTGTGCCAGTTACTCTTCTAAAAACAAGATGAGAAGAACAAAGCACACCCCTCCTGCCCTTAGGGATTCACAGTGGAGTGGAGGAACAAGTATGGATGCTTCACATGGGGTTCACCAGTCTTGCCTTGGATGGTGAGGAGCTGAACTATTCCACATGCTGTAAAGTCAGAGCTAAGTGACAGGCCTCACATTTAGAATTCTAGGCTTTGAAATTCCCAAAAGTCCTGAGTTACCATTGCAAAATCTTGTGCTCAACTTCCCCCTCTGTATCCTACCGGAAGAACTGGATGCACCAAAAGGATTAGAGGTGATATGACATCTGATTGTGTTTTTTTACACTTCTCTTTTGTGCACTCATCCCTGGTGACATGACTATAGATGGGAGCAGAGGAAAAATGCAGCCCTGATTGGTAGAATACTCTTTAGGGAAAGTGGAGTCATTCTAATACATTTAGAGTTCTTCACAGATCTTAAAGAATGAATCTTTCTTTTACGTAAGTAAACTGTTAAGCATGTGTTGTTTATTTTGTTTTTGTTGGTCTGCTTATTTGTTTATCTGTCTGGTCATTGTTGAATTGTTTCTACTTAGTAAGATGGCACAACGTGATTTAGACATCTCTGAATGAGACACGTTCAAAATGAGAATGCTGACACAATTCACTCAACAGTGTCCCAAAATCACAGGCTTTCTTTCATTTAAAATTATACATGAGATTGTAAGTGGTGCTCTTTTTTATCTTTAAAAACATGTTTATTAACCGCCCTGACACTGTCTCTGTTCCAGGGTAGTTATTGAGAGCATTATGGAAACCAAGAGAGCCACATTATGCAGGGGTTCCATCAGCACAGATGAACAGAAAAGTGGTATGGAGACCCAAGCAGAAACACAGAAAAAGAAGCATGTATATACAGGAACCCAACACATGAAAACAGTAGCCCCTCAAAGCAATGGGAATGACAGACAGTTTAGTAGATGATACTGGAAAACTGGCTTACAACGTGGGAGGAAACAAGGCTACAGCCCTACCTTTTGTTACATTAAGATTATTTTTTATTATGTAAGATAGACTTCTTCTTAATTACCTAAATGGAAAAGGCAACATTATAAAGCTAAAAAAGAAATTATTATTTGTTTTCTTTGAAAATACATATATAACTTACACGTATACATGTATGTGTATGTATGTGTTTGGCCAGACACTATTATAAGTTATTTACAAATTGTAACTCATTTATTTTTAGTAAATCCCCATGAAGAAGGTAACTTTATTTTTATGTATGTATGTATGTATGTGAGTCAGACTCTCTGTTGCCCAGGCTGAAGTGCAGTGGTGCAATCACAGCTCATTGCAACCTCAAACTCCTAGGCTCAAGGGATCCTCTTGCCTCAGCCTCCCAAGTAGCTAGGACTACAGTTGTGTGCCACCACATCTGGCTAATTTTTTTTTTTCTTTCTTTTTTTTGAGACGGAGTCTTGCTCTGTCACCCAGGCTGGAGTGCAGTGGCATGATCTCAGCTCACTGCAAGCTCCGCCTCCTCGGTTCACACCATTCTCCTGCCTCAGCCTCCAGAGCAGGGACTACAGGCGCCCACCACCACGCCCGGCTAATCTTTTTCCATATTTTTAGTAGAGACGGGGTTTCACCATGTTAGCCAGGATAGTCTCAATCTCCTGACCTTGTGATTCACCTGCCTCGGCCTCCCAAAGTGCTGGGATTACAGGCATAAATCACCGCACCTAGCTAATTTTATTTATTTATTTATTTAGAGATGTGGTCTCAGAATGTTGCTCAAGCTGAGATGGTAACTTTAATATATCAATTTTACATATAGCTAGAAGACTAAGGACCATCACTGAGGCCACATAGCTTAGGGGCAGAGTTAAGATTTGGACCCAGGCAGCTTGGTTCCAGCAGATATGCTTTTAATCACTATACTGTGCTTTTCAATGAAAAGCACCACTGACAAATGGTAACAGATGACAAAGCAAAATAATACATATCTTCAATATCTACAACTGAGAAGTAATTAACATCTTGAACATACCAAGCATTTTTTCCTGACACTCTACAAGAAAAAGGTGGTTCAATCAAAAAATAGGCCAAAGAATCAGTAATACACATAAGAAAAAGCCGAGAAAGCATACAAATTAATGAAGAGCTCACACCAGTAACCAGAGAAACGCAAATGAAAATAACAGTGAGGTGTCATTTTACACCCATGAACATGGTTTTAAAAATGGGAGTCAGAGATTAGAAAAAACTAAGATTTGCTGGAGATGCATGCAGATGGGCACTCTTGCACTCTACTGGCGAGTGTACACTTGTAAATCCATATTGAAAAGCAATATGGCAGCTACTTAGACAGTTAAACCTATGGAATCCCATGACCCAGCAAAATCACTGCTGGCTATGAAACTAGAGAAATTTTTCATTGGTTTGTAAAGGGTTGTTCGTCATGGGCTTGTTTGGGTTACAGTGGAATTGGAAAGACAGCTCTGATAAATCACATAAATGGATAAATCAGTGACATATGCATACAATGCACCATCACATTTTATAAAGACACACACACATTTAATGAAAATTATGAAACGCTTTGGTGTGGGAAGCTGTAGCAGAAAGGGACAAGGCATAGAATCAGAGATGAAGGGAAAAATAGCATAATACTTTTGGGGATCAATGATCCCCTTGTCAGGGATGATGATGTGCTATGAACTGAGGAATGTGATTAACTCAAACCTCAACCACCCTGCATCTGTGGTAAAAAATAATGAAGAATAAGGAGTGGGATCAGGAATAAAGAATGAGGGGAGAGCCCAGGTATAAGATTGGAATGTGTATCATACCTGGTAAAAGCCTGGGTATAAAAATGGTCAGATAAGCAGCAAGGCAGAAGCGCTGCTGAATCCCAGAGGCTAGGACTACAGTTTAACTGTACCTGCTGCCTCTGGCTGCAGGCTCTAGGAATGAATGGGGAGCAGATGTGAACATTCAGCTAGAAATCAGGTGGCCCAACTTGGGAAGGAGAAAGTTTCCAGAAGAGGATTAGTGACATTAGGTCTGACAAACGAGTGACAGCTCAGGCCACCAAATCGGAAGGTCCATGTGGAGTCCCAGTTTACCTGGTGCAGAGTGGCAAGAGGTCCCCACGCCACTGGCAGGTAGAACATGGAAGCCAAACAGAAAACACATAATCAAATCCAAGACTAGCACAAGCTGAGTTCAGGTCAACATAGAGAAATTGGAGCCATGATAAGTGGCTTTTAACACCCTTATTCTTGACCTGGATGCATGAGGACAATTAAGATTTGGTTGTGACAGGCTGCAGGTGAAGTTTCTAATTGCATTGCTTTCATTGCCTTTATATAAGAATTATTGGCTGGGTGCGGTGGCTTAAATCTGTAATCTCAGCACATTGGGAGATCAAGGTAGGAGAATTACTTAAGCCCAGGAGTTCGAGACCAGCATGGTAATAGTGAGACGTCGTGTCCAAAAAAAAAAAAAAAAAAAAAATTAGCCAGGCATGGTGCTGTGCCTTTGTGGTCCCTGCTACTCTAGATCCTGAGGTGGGAGGATCTCTTAAGCCAGGAGGTCAAGGCTGTAGTGAGCCATGTCACCCGCTGCACTCCAGCCTGGGTGACAGAGCAAGACCCTGTCTCAAAAAATAAAAATAAAAAAAATGTATCATCGCTTTCTTTATACTAAAATGAAAACATTGCAAAGGGAAAGGAGGAGCAGCTTGCCTGGGGTTAGAGAGCAGGTTATCATTGTCAAGATGTATAGCTATTCTGTGCAGTACTCAAAATTAACATAATAAGAGAACTTCAAAGAGATAGATCTGCCCAGAGTCTAAAGTGCTTCTATTCACATCATATGCCACAAAACCCCAAACCATGAAACCCTGACATCTATTACGTGGCTAATCCATAGTGAAAGGCTTGGAGGACTCACCCTGCCTCCCCTTGCTCAGTCTCCACAGCCAACAGATTGAAGGAGCCTGCTCTCTGGAACTGATGGGCAAACAGCATACGTCAAGAAGACATAGTTTTGAGTAATTGCAGAAAAACATGAACAAGTACATATGATTCATACAGAGTACAGCTAAAAGAACGGAGTCGATTCTAGCATAGGAAGAGAAAACACCATCAGAGGTTTTAGGAGAATGTGACCTGTCTTCAGTCACCTCCAGCTCTCACGAAGCCCCCACCTGTCATTCACAGAGGCTCACTCAAGGGGAACTGCAGGACGCATGTACCCAGGGAAGTATGCTACCAAGCCTTGAGGAGAAAAGGGACTGAGAAAGACACCTGGGTAAACTTTCTATACTTCTGATTATTCCTGCAATGACTTCAGTCTTTATACTATGATTCCTTAAGCAGCCTACCATCCAAATGAAAAATAGAATTAGTCCTCTTCTGTTTTTAATCTTGAATCGCACGCTAATTGATTGTTAAAAGCCCTGCTGCTGTCTTGTATTTGCCCTGTAATTAACTGTGTTTGATTATGGAAGTTTCAGGTATAGAGGTAGCATCCCCTTGCCTACTGACAAATGAATCCATAAGGTGGTGCTTAAACACCACTGGCCTTCAGTTGGCCCAAAGTGCAGTGAGAGAAAAAGCCAGTGGGGAAATAGTTGAAATAAGGATCAGGAGAATTAAGGGGGTGGAAGGCTCTTTGTGTTTGGTCGCCTAAAAGCTCTATACGAAATGCATTTCGGGGGAGGATATGTGTGAATTACAAAAGTGAAAAAGGAATTATCACCCCCGTGCCTGTTAGATATAAAATATCCCAGCAATAACCCCACAGCTTGAAACCCTACTACACTTTTACTACAGCGCATGGGGGCCGTCCAGAAAGAGTCAGAAGCAAAGCACACAGTCAGGAAGACAGAGACGCTCATCAGGTAAGATGAGTAATTTCTGGATAAGAGACACAGAAATGGGCAGTCCTTTGTATCCCCAGATGTGAGCCCTTGAGCTTACTTTTGCTGGGTACGATTTGAAGGGGGGCCGCCATCTGCCGCTCTTTAACCTTAATATGTTTAAGAAACAGTTGCTGGGGAGGACGCCAAGTTTAGAGGATCATGAACTGTTCAATGGTAAATTATGGGCCTTGGATACACTAGACACCAGGGTCCAGTGTATTCAGTGGCATGGTCCCTCTGTCTCCAGAGAGCAACCACCGTGGAGCAGCAGACCTCAGCTCACAGATTGGTTTGATTCTTGGTTCTGTTTCTCTCTGACATGAGCAGGTCACTTAGCCTGCTTATATCTTAGTTTTTTGTTTCTCAGTTTTCCAGTGAAATATATAGGGGAGGAGATCCTTACTCACTTTACAAGATCATTGTGAGAGTGCATTTTGATAATTGTATAAAGGTGATTTTAAATTGTACCCATTCTTGTTGGTAAAACACTAGCTAGCACGTGTAGGCACATGGTTTGGTATTTTATATATGTTATTTCTAAACGATTCCTATATACTGTTGGCATAATGGCAATTATTTAAAAGGTCAAGGGACTTTGGGGAGGAGAAACATTTCCATCTATCTGAAGGCATTCAGTTCTGTTTGTCTCAAAAATTCCCTCCCAGATTCTGAACATGCTGACCAGTTAATGAGAAGAGCAGGCTCCTTACCCTACACAGTTCAGATAGAAACCAGATTTCTAAAATACTGAAAACCCTGTCTCTATTTCCTTCCCCGTTGTTGTCAGCTATGCCCCCAGGAAGCAAAGCATTATCAACCATAGCCATGCCTCAAGCAGCAAAATGGAGACAGAGAAGAAAACACAAAAACCTTCTTTTCAGGCTTAAATTAAGTTTTCTTCTCTATTGATCTGGTGATTGCTGTTTTGAACTGAGTGAAAGGGAAGTTGGTTGGCTTTTCCCTTCTTCCCTTTATCTCCGCCCACTCCTCGCTCCTCCCTGGCCCATTAAAATGGTCCTGGCTTGGTCCTCATCCCGCCTTCATGTGGCTCGGTGCACCAGCCTCCTGTTTGGCCTTCCCAGGGCCAACCTACACATGACCTCAGCGTGGTCTCTGCACAAAACAGGCAAACAAAAAAAAACATCAATGAAACAAGTCCAGTTGAGACTGTGATATGCCTATCCTCAAAAAGTATGTATCAGTTGCCCCCACTGATCATAAATTAAAGTTTCAAACTGTGGGTATGGCATTTGAGACCATCCACGATGCCTGGACCTCTTCTCTTAACCATCTGATGATCTCTTCTATCTCACAATCTTAAATACCATGTGTGTACTGATGACCCCACTCCAGTGTAAATCTCCTACTAGACATCGCTCTTCCGTGCCAGCCTCATTTATATTCACCTGTCCACTTGGCATGTCCGTTTTTATGTCTAACACTCATTTCGTCTTAATGTGGACAACATAACTCCTGATCTTTTCCAGCAAACTTGCTTTGCCCACACCATAGCCCATCTTAGATAGTGGCAACTTGGGCCACAAGCCCTGGAATTGCTCTTGACTCCTCTATTTCCCTCACATCCCACAAGTAACCCATCAGCAACTCTTACTGGCTCTTCCTTCTAAAGGTATTCAGAATCTGACCCTGGGCACCTTCCTCACCACCATCTGTGGGTGATGACAGCAGCAGCTTCCTATCTGACCACTTGCCACCATGTCTGTCCCCACACAGAGGCCAGCATCGCATTTTGGAACATATCCCATTCTACCCCTACCCTGCTCAAAGCCATCCACTGGCTCCTATTTCTCTCATGGTGAGAGGGTCCCTGAGACCTGATCAAGACTGCTGTCACCTCTCCAACTACTTACCTGACACCACACTCTGCGTCCCAGCACCCCTGCCCGTGGGCACTCCAGGTCCACTTCTGTCTTTAGGGTTTTACATAGCCTGTCCCTTCTGCCTGGAATTTATTTCCTAGGAAAATGCGTCAATCATTCCTTCACCTCTTTCACGATATTGCTAAACATCGCCTTCCTAATGGTTTACCCTAAATAAACTATTTGGACTTGCCCCTGTATCTCTTGTTCAACTCTTCTGCTTTTTCCCCTACCCAATAGCACGTGTCACATTTTGCATACTGTAGACATTATTCATGTATTATGTTTATTGTCTGTCTCTCTTCTTTAGAATGTAAGCTCTATGTAAGCAAGTGTATTTCTTGGTTTTGTTCACTGATGTATCCTAGGCTCTTTCAGCAGTGCCTATTCATAGCTGTGCCTTTACTGCAACTCTTATTTTATTCTGCCTCAGTAAATATTTGTTGAATGAATGAATCAGGATCCATTCTGTCTCAGCAAACTCATCTTCCACTATTTTCTTCCATCTAGACTCTGGCTAGGGTGAATTTTTGTCATTCTTTATCACACAAATGCAAACTCTATATTGATTACGCTATTAACTCACCCTCAAGTGTTCTTTATCCTACTACCACCCCCAGAAAAATGCAATTTTTTTTTCTGGATTCAGCACAAATACTATTCCTCCCTTCCCTCTCATGTTTCCTGTCTCCCTTCCTCCCTCCCTCCCTCCCTCTTTTCCTTCCCCCTTCCCTCCCTCCCTCCTTTGCTCCCTACCTACCTACCCAAGCTCCATCTCTTCCTTCTTCCACGTACTGCTTAGTATTCTTATGCAGTATTCACTATGCTAGCCATGGCGGATTTGAAAACTCAGACAAAGTCCTCACCTTCAATTAGCTGATAGTCCACTGAAGTTTTCTCTAATGCCTTTGTAAGAATAAGTCACTCCAATGTTTGCTTTTCTGGGTGGCAGTCTGAGACAGTGACGAGTGTTGGAAGATGCTTCAGAGTCACAAGCATCTTCCAGCTCCACCAGTAATCAGCAAGCTTACTCAAAGCACCAACCTCGTTAAGCTTCTATTCTTCACCTTTAGCATGAGGATAACAATTCCTACCTGAGACTATCGTTTGACAATTAGTCTAAATATTATGTAATAATTATAATACAATATTTAATAATACAATTAATAACAAATGATTAAAATAATGTGCCGATGCCCTTTTAGCATATAGTTGGCATTCAAGCATTAAAGTCCCTTTTATGTGCCTCCAATGCCCAGCAGTGACTGCATTCCTTTCTTACAACCCTTATTTTATTCTGCCTCACTCTATAAGTTATTTCCTTGTCTGCTTCCCAGGAGACGTTGAGTCCCTGGTGACCTCCCTCCACTGTACAGCTTTGCAACCGCAGACTGGAGGAGGGTTACAGACTGGAGCTCGTTTCCTAGCCTGTGCGTCCCTCATTCATCCTCTTGGCTTCTGTATATGATCCTCCCGATACTCTTTCTTCTCTGTTCAACCCTTGTTCTCCATTGCTTTGTCATGCACTTCATCCTTCTCGGAGTTCCTGTCTCCCTCATTCTGTGATGCTCCCCTATTCCACTCCCACCCCTTTCCCCACTCTACTCCATATATCCACACATCCTCCCTCTTCTTCCCCAGGTTCCAGCATAATCCTCCCATCCTCTCCTCTTGATCATCACTCTCTGTCAGGCTCCTGTCCTCACAGACCAGCCAGGGGAAGTTTTATTGATCTCTTGGTAATGCCCGAGTGCCTCTGAAGGTTAAGGTCAACAAGAGTAAAGCATCCTGCTGAACCACAAAACCTAAACTCTCCTTTAGTATGAGGGGCATCAATTATTCAAAGCTGTCAGATCACAGGGCACTCTCAAGCTGGTGATACTGCATAAAAATGTGGAATGAGCATGTGGAAGGTTAGTGTGGGGAAGACCAAGATAGCCAGTCTTTACTCACAACCCACAGAGCTTCACCCAGGCTACTGGGAAGCTGACGATGATGGCCAGATCTAGACATTCACCACAGGGACAACGATGCCTAACAGGGTTCCATAATGAAGAGAGACCATCAAAGTAGCTATTCATACCCAAAAAGTCTTTGAAGTTTTGAATATTTATTTTTTTCTTGCGTCCCATAATCCCATGTGTATCTTGCCTTAATTTCTCTACTTGCTTAATATTAATAATTAGACACCTGAAATCTACAAAAATCAAAATAAATACAAATAATGCTGGGTTTCACTTGTCACTTTGGCTATGCCCAAAACAAAGAGTTGTGAATTAGAAGTCTGGGGGAAATTTCACCAGCTGACTCATTCCAAATAAATGTGTGCCTTACAACAAATGACCCATCTAAGTAGATGTTACCGTCATCTCATGAGGCTCCCAACCGACCCCTGGGCCTCTGCACACACAGTTTCCCTGCTGAGAACTCTCTTCTCCAGCTTCCTTGGTTAACGTCCACTCACCCTTCTCGACTGTTCTTAGATAGCTCTTCTTCTGGGCAGCCCTTTGGTCTGGCTTGGAAACTCCTCCTAGATGGCCCCCATTCATCTTTTATTATAAAATCACTGAATTTATAATCCTGTTTGGTAATTTCACTAGAAGCCATGTAAGACAGAGTTATACTAAGTATAACTAGTGTACTTAGTTATACTAAGACAGGTTAGAAGCGTAAATTCAGAAACTACCTGGGCTTGAATTCTGACTCTATCACTCTCTCTGTGTTTTCTGATCTGTAAATATGAGAATGATAGCCATAGTATCTACCTCAAAGTGTTATGCTGATGATTAAATAAGCAGGTACATATAAATTACTCAGAAAAGGCCTGGTGTGTAGTGAGCACTATATAAGCATAGCTGTCATCATTATTATTGTGCCTGTATAAGCTCTGTCAGGGCAGAAACCATTACTGTGTTATTTATTCACTATCCTGTGCCTATTCCAGAGCCTGCCATGTTCTCCTACATAATGACTGAATCAAGGGATGCTCTCAAGATAGGAGTAGAGCTCCAACAATAACCTGCTCAGTGCCTCTGGCTAGAATCCTTTTAGTAAGGTCACAGGAGATATTCTCCATGGGTGTCTTGCATTTCTGCACATATTACAAGAAGAGGACCTCTCTTTTCATGGATATTCATAGACTGAACAACCTGAAAGACAGAGATAGTATCTCCCTTCTGAGCAGAGGACATGTTTTCTTTAACACTCAGTATAACAAAAATAATATTTCCCTCCCAGGCAAAAGATGAACAGGTTTACTTGCAGTCCATTATAAAAGATTCAGGTTTCCCAAACTCAGAGTTATCCAGCTGTCATGCAAACCCAACCCAAGTGTCTAGCCTCCATTTGGGCTGTTCTGGGTCACATCTGTGGATTTGGGGTGCTTGGGGAGCATGGCAAGCTGGTGTGAACTTGAAGCTCATACCACTGGCTGTGCCAGAGTAATAGAGTCTTTTGTCTAGGAGCCAGGAGTCTTCTGTGGGGTAAAATCTCAGATCCACCACAGTTCCTGACAGGTTTCAGTGATGAGAATGGGATACTGATAGAGATGTAGCTTTCTGGAAAAGGCAGAAGTGGGCATCCCAGGCTGTGTCAGGCACATGAAATGATTCCTTGAGATCCTCTAGCAAATGCTATTTCACACTGGTGGGTGGGGAATGCAGTGAGTACGTATCTTCACTATCTGACCTAGTAATGGATGTTTGGAGGTTGCAGTGAGGAGTAGGAATAGAACGAGGTGCTGAAGGATAGTGTGATCATTGCTTACACTACTTGGGTTGGGAGAAGGGAGGGATGTTTTCATGAAAATGGGGTGGCAACCTGAGCCCCAGCTGACAAGAAGGCTGCAGCTGCTGAGCCCAAGGGTCCACAGCCAGGGTAAATGGCATAAGCAATGAGGATACGGAACTTTGTGTGGATTGAAAACATTAGTGTCTTGGCCAGTCAGGTAATCTGTAATAAACTGCCATAGACAGAGTGGTTCAAACATTTGTTTCTCAGGGTTCTAGAGGCTGGGAAGTTCAAGAGATCCAGGTGCCAGCAGATCTGGAGGGCAAGGTCCCGCCTCCTGGTTTCCTGATGGCTGCCTTCTTGTTGTGTTCTCACAGGGAGGACGGCAGAGAGGGAGGTCTCTTGTGTCTTTTCTTATAAAGGCACTAATCCCATTATGAGGGCTCCAACCTCATGATCCAATCACTTCCAAAGGCCCCCATCTCCAAAAACTATCCCATTGAGGGTTAGGGTTTCAGCATGTGAATTTTGGAAGGACACAAATGTGCAAGTCCATAACAATTAGAAACGTGTTTGGTTGACTGTGCCTTGCTTATTGGCATGAAACTGCTCTCGACCTTCACACCCCTTGATCCTTCCTACCCCCTCTACTCTGACCTCAACTGCTTTAAAGAGAAAGATGATTAGGAGAGAAGTTGGTATTTCTTAGTGCTCCCTCAAGAGGTACTGCATGACATATGCACCCAGGAAAATATGCTAAGGAGCCGTGAGGAGGGAAGGGGCTCAGAATGAAGGGAATCTGATGGGTGTAGGCACCCACAAACCACCCTGGCCACTCACAGAGATGACCACAACAAAGGCCTGTTCCCTCATGAGACCAAGTGAAATAAGGTTGCTGATGGAGCCTTGGTGATACAAGGACACCATTGGTGCATGGATCCATCATCATCCTAGATGTGGCAACATGTCCACCCTCCTAGACTGGGCACACAGTAAGACCCTATGTTTCCAATGCAGGGACTACCACTGCATTTCAGACTTGGTCACTCCCGACAAAAGGTGATCTCTGTCCCAATGGGAAAGGCTGCATGACATGGGGAATTACTCCTATCCACCTCTGGAAGACTCACTCACTCAGTCTGACTTTTGACCCCCTCTCAGGGCTATTGATGCTGCCTCACTGCCAGCCACTCTTGCAGGATACAGTGCTGCTGCTCCAGTGTAATCTGATTCTGCTACCCATGCTAGTGTGGCCTCTGAGACCAACCTGTGTCATGTGCTAGGCTTTCCAGAGTATCTGCAGTCTGGCAATGCCACACCTTTCATCACAAAAATGATTACATAATGGACATGATAGCCAAGGTTATTTGATGGGCTTTAATTCTCCCCATCATGCACAGGTATCTGGTATCACTGAGCTTTGGAAAGCCTCTGAAAAACTGAATCAGAAAGATTTCTGGCTCTATTTCCCTCGTGTCCTCCCACTCCACACACCTTAATAGGGTGCTTTGGTCCCCACAAGTGGCTGATCCAAGAAACGGATCATCTCTTTCCTGCCATTTCCTGCATAATCAACAGGACAAAATAAATGGAGGGAACAATGAAGGTTTTTTTTCAAATTCAGGATTTTTGCTTGACCATTCCTGGAAACATGAGTTATTTTCTTCCCTTAACAGCAACCCCAGGCCAGCATAGTTGGCCCACCCTTTGAGTGGCAACCTGGCTACAAAAGGATCTAGGGGACTCATGCTTAAATCTGGTTAGGCTGCCTGAATTCTCTTGTTGGATTGACATGGTCCTGGATGAAAAAGATGATGGCCACTAGGTTGAGGACACTGTTGTCCAAATCCCCCCATAGTGCCCAAACAGGCCAAAGTAGGAGGCATGATGCATCTCTGTGAATTTCAAAAAGCAATCTTGACCCTCCTGCCCCTGAATCTTCAGGATGAAAAGTCTAGGTATCAGCAGAAAATAATTGGAAAAGGTGAAGTTAGAGCTACTGGATGTAACAGACCAATTTTGCAGCATAGGGACCAAAACCTCAGGCACTTGGAGAGGAACACTGTAGACCCTGGAAGGGGACAGGATGGATCTTTTTGTCATAGAACCACTCCAGAAATCCTCTTCATGAGGAAAATGACCTGATGCAGTTCTCCCAATCTGTTGCAAATACCGTCATTTAACTGACTCCTGGGTCCAGCATCCCCTCCTGACAGTTCTCAACACAATTCAATCACTATTCCCCTTAACCTAACTGAGCAGTTTACCAGGAACATTAGGGGATGGGGCCAGCTCCTGGAACATCATCACAAAACATATGTCAATATCTTCCATTGTCTCCCCCATGCCCTTTCTAGAGTCATTGCTCCATGGTTCCACAGGCCAGATGAATGGCATCCAGCCAGTGACATAGATATACAGGGCAGGAAGTCCCTCAAAAACAGGGGTTAGACTCAAGTATTCTAACGGAACTGAAGCCCTAAGTCCTAATGACCATGTTGGAGACGACCCTGGAGGCAATATCAAGTTGTGATTCCAGATGGACGGAGGTCTTACCTGGGGGAACCCCAACAACCGTAAACAAGACTTTCCATCCAGAGGCACCATGAACACCCTCAAGCTTACACTTCTTGTGTGGAAGCAGGCGTTAGCCTGCCCCTTCTGAACACACTGTGACTTTTACACTATAGAAGTGCTCACAGGGAACCTCAAGTATTTAAGGAGATGACACCCTTGCCCTGGAAGGAATTCAAATCAGCTTCAATGCGCTGGTCAGGATTGTTATAGATAACAGGACTACCCTCCACCATCTCTTTGCAAGCCTACTGAGGTCTGTGCGATCTCTAGTACATGCTGCTATACCTGCATTCATGCCTCAGACAAGTGAGGAAGTTGATATAGAAACCTAAGGAAAACTTTCCCTTTCCTTTCTCACCTGGACCATGGTTGTTTATGGCATTTCTTCATCTGGTTAGGTCTGGGATGTTAGGGAACAAGGTTGAGGTCAATACTTCAATGAAGAACAGCTTCATCCTGCTGCAAAAATCCTGTTGATAGTAGCTTTAATTAAATGCCATATTAGACAAATTGAATGGATTTGGTACCAACCTTGATTAGTCAGAGTGGCTATGAAGTGGTCTACTCATGAGAATATTCACCAGCAGAAAACAAGGTAAAGTATTGTTTTAGACACTCTGTCACCCAGGCTGGAGTGTAGTGGTGTGACCACAATTCACTGCAGCCCAGAACTCTTGGGATCAAGTGATCCTCCCACCACAACCTCCCTAGTAGCTGGGACCACAGGCATGCACCACTACACCTGGTTAATTTTTTTCAATTACTTTATTTTGTAAGGATGGGTTTCCCTATGTTGCCCCGGCTGATCTCAAGCCCCTGGACTCAAGAGATCCTTCCACCTCAGCCTCCCAAAATGCTGGAATTACAGGGGTGAGCAACCATGCCTGGCCATGACTATCTTTTCAAGGATGTTTATATACTGAAGAACTTTAAGACAGAAATAGTGTCTCCCTCCATGGCACAAGGCAAATCTTTATATCCAGTAAAATAAAGAGAACACCTCTCTTCTGAGCAAAGATTGGGCAAATTTGCGGGCAGCCCATTATAAAAGATTTGAGTTTGCTAAATGAGGGGTTACTCAGTGGTGGTGCAAACCACCTCAGCACAGAACATCCACTTGGGCCATACATATCACCCTCTTGAGACTTGGGGGACAAAAAGCACTGACATGAACATGGAGCTCATGCTGCCTGCTGTGCCATGAGTAACAAAGTCTTTTGTCTCTGAACCTGGGGTCTCGTTTCTTCTGCCAGCACTCCTGAAACAGTGGCACACGGACTTGTTTGCCTGAAAGTAGGGTAAAATCCCAAACCCTTGACCATTCTTGAATAGGCCACAGTGATTTCTTAGTAGGTGAAGGCTCCTATTTCTCTTCCAAAAAACTTCTCTTCCCTCATTTCATCACCATAAACCTAATGGAATTCATACATTACAGGGCAAGAACTCGCGAGAGTAGTACAGAATCAGCATAAACAGGTAAGTGATGGGAACTGCTAAATGCCCACTAGTATGCTGAGGCTCATCAGTTTGCTTTGTTTGTGGGAGGCCAAACTTCACATTACAAAACGGAGCTTCACTCATCAACATACACAAAAATTTAATTTATCTTCTTCAAGGCTCTTTTGTTTCAAATACACAAAACAAATTGGGGTGGAGGAAGGAGAGTGCTCGTGTCTCTTTCTTAGATTAAAGCCAGTGATTCCAGGTTGACAGCACGGAAACTGTTAATACAAATAATTTCTTGTTTTCCCTAAACAAGATTTTCTCATCAAAGACTACAGTGATATAGGGGAAGTTCTTGAAGTCAGTGCTAAGTTATGAATTAAGATTTACTAACTGAAGTTTTGGCTTACCTGTGTGGTCTTCTCTGTGGCCGGGTACCTCTTCACTCCATTCTCCCACAACCCCTGAGAGTCTATCAAAGCACTGACGGGCAGGAAATGCCTTACCCCTGCCCCGTGACTCCCCTAGTACTGAGGCACCCAGGACACTTTCTGAGTGCCTTTTATGTTCTATGTCTCTGAGGACTGCTAAATTGGGTCGGATGTGTGGGATTAAGCTCACCTCATAAAATTTGCTTGAGAAAATCTCAGATCCATTAATGCTTCATAAAAATTTTACAAGGTTTCTGCTAAAGGAAGGAAAACAAACAGAGGTGGTGTCGGCATCTAGGCGCTCTTTAAATCAAACATTCTCTCTCTAATGCATTTTTTTTATGGCACCAATCAGAAAAGCAATCAACCATGAAGCCTGCGGCTTCTTCTGCTTCCATTCCTAGAGCCAAATTTCTAGGATCTTTAAGCATTCTGCATGAAGCCGCAAAGGAAGCCTCTCTATTAATATTAATACATATAATACACACACACACACACACACACACACACACACAGAGCCACCTATTCATCCATCTACCTCTACTTTCCTTCAAAAAATTCCCTGACTCTAAACAACTCTCTATTAAGACAAAAACTGTCCATCTTCCAATTTGAGATCAGGAAACGAGGATAAGATGATAAATTAATCTTCTCTATTCTGAAATGTTCTAGGGTAGGAGGGGGATATATAAAAACAGTGGGCATTTAAGACTAGTGAGATGGCAATTAAAATGCTCTTACATTTATTACCTTTATTTTTATGTGTATTGTCTGTGGGAATAAATGACAATAAAATAAATCACAGGTAACAGTGGGGCTCCAGGGTTTAAGAATGCATGAGTCCTGCAATGGTGCAGGGAGAGGTTTCAGAATGATCTTAGCACTAGTGAACATCAAGAAAAATTTTCCCAAGAAGTGGGATGCAAAGTGGGCTGTGTCTGAGGGCCCAGCTCAAAACTGCACCTGCAGGAGAGGGTTGGAGGAGAACTGGTTTTCTGGGATAAACCCAGAGACTGGACCAAGTTGCCTTACTTTCCTTCAAAGCCAGTGCCTTTTGAAACTTGCTTTTTCATAACAGAAAAATTAACTAGAATATAAAAGCAATAATCACATTACCAAACATTGGTTAGTCTTTTTCTTTTATCTTTCATATATGTTAAGTTTATCGGATCCTCAGAACAATTTTGTGAAGTAAGACAGCTGAATATCTTGGAAAGAAAACACGACTTTCACTAAAATAAAAACTGCTGTTTAAATTTGTGCATGGCTACCTCGTAGTTTATGTGACTTTGCAGGTCTGTAAACGTCATTTACTACATATGCATATTAGAAATGATATTCCCCACCCAAACCATGATTAACAGGATTAAATGAGGTGACACACAGGACACAATGTAGACAGCACAAAATAGGTGCTTGAGGAATAAAGCGTGTTTGCTCATCTTTCCAGGCAGTTACAGTACCTGATTAATAGCACCAAGCTGGTTGGTGGAGAGTCTCACCTCCCGTTCTGAACCCTGCACACTTTTTATTACATGACTTGGGCCTTTTGCCTGGCTTCAGGCTGATGCTGTCCCACCAAAACGGAGGCTAACCATAGAGTGAAGAGGAAGGCCATTGGCTCACACCCAGTTTCCCCTGGCAAGCTACCTTGCTAGAAGATAAAGTCAAATTTTATGTGAGCGGAATTGTGGGCAAACACCGGCGCTGGAAGAAAGGGAAGGGCCCATGTAGACAGTTCCTCTCCACTGTGGCTCAACTCCCCAACCCCCAACCCCCCGAGACACCTATGAAGGGAACCCAGGCTCAGCAGTACCCTAGGAGCGCAGGAGATGACCCAGGATTCCTGCATTCTTAAGAGCCTCACTGTTTAACACCTCTGAAAACTCTGGCCAGATACCCAGAGTAATGCTAAAGTATCCTAACCTCCCTGGGAAAGCCTGCTGAAATCACCTCTGCTGAGAAGAAATCAATCCAAACATCAAGCTCATCATCTTTCTCCATATCCCTGCACTCCCAAATGCCTTTTTAATGTGGACAACTCTGATCGTATCTTTAATAAGTAGGACTTTCAAATGCTAGAGGTCACTATTCTGACTCAAACGTGGGGGCACTTGGCTTCTCCCCGCCATTCAGACACGGAAATGAAAAGAAGCAACTGCCCAGAGCAGAGAAGAAATCAGCACCTGGCATTCCCCCCGTCTCTGTGCCTGGCCCTGACCAAGTCTCTACAGTGCGGCTAATGTAAATCTGTGGCATTTGCAGAGAGGTTTGTTCTAAAGAAAATCAATGGCAGACTCCCTGACACCAGGTAGCAGACATTCTCGAGACACTGGCTTCCCTGCCTGGCCCAGGGAGTGCCTGAGCATGTTCCAAAAGGAAGTGCCTCCACTCAGCCTCTGCCCTCACAGGTTCTGTAAATAATTCAGCAAGGCAAGGACGGAGCTATCTTAAGAACAGGCTTCAGGGGCTGCTTTGCCCCAGGAATCTTGGACGTCACAGAGTGCCCCTCTGGTCATTTTCTGCTGTTATTTTTAAAAGCCAAAGTGCGGACATTGTATTTAGGAGAAGGCTATTTTGGCGTCACTGGGCCAGAGCGGTGATGAGTCCCTGGTGGGGGCACTGGCACAAAATCTCACGGTGAAGTCACAGCACAGCACCAGAGGTGGGAGGTCAGGGCACTGGGAGGCTGGGAGGGGGTGGGTCCTTCCAGGCCTTGATGCCACAGGATTCTTACCTTAGGAAAGTAGGCTTCCTAAGACATTTTGTTCTTTTATCCTTTGATGTATCGTTTGATGTTTTACCTTTCCTAAAAACTATGATAATTATCCTCCATTTATAATTTACCTCTCTGGCCATCTACATTTTCCCCTTTACATTTGAAGCTCTTTTAAAAACACACTTGAAGATGCATTATTTTCTTGCTAATTCCTCTCCAAGGAGAAGGAAGGCCTAGCAGTTGCCATAGTGCCACTTCCCAGAGCCCGGCCAGGATCCATGTGTCTAGGTAATTGGGACAAAAGATCAAGTAGCCCTTCAACATCTGGGGAAAATTCCAAACTCATTACTATTCCAGGCAATGCAGTTTAAAACAATGGCCTGGCATTTCCACCTATCAAACAGCAAACCTAAACAAAATGATAATAGGTAGAATGGTGAGTGGTGAGGGGTGACACACGAAAAGCCAAGCAGGCTGAGGCTGAGGCTGAGGCTGAGGCTGGAGGTGCACAGGGCACCTGCCTGAAGGGCAATTTGACAGCAGGTGTCAAAAAGCCTGCTGTTTGCATATTCTCTGCCACAATTCCACTGGAAGAATATATCCTAAGGAGGTAATCATGCTTGTGAATAAAGACAATGAGGATGTTCATCTGAACAGTATTTACAATAGCAAAACCACTGGAAACAATCTAACTCTCTCACCACTGAGGATTACTACTTAAATGATGGTCCATTTAGAAAACAGAATATTGTGTAGCAATAAAATATAGCATAAAATATTCAATGAAACAGAAAGATGTGTATATACATAAGTTATATGAGTAGGTAACAAAAGACTGTATTCATTTTTTAAATGAAAAATATAATTACATAACTGTATAAAATAATGACTGAAGCATACACACTACCGTGTTAACAATGATGAACTTGGATGGGGAATTACAGATGGTTTTAATTGTTCTGTTTTGCTTTTGCTTATCACTGCTCCCTAAAACTTTGCACAATAAGCATAATGCTTTCATTTAAAAAAAAAAAAAACTTAACGTATTCTATAAAATTTGATTGAGTATACACTTTGTGCACTATGGGTGAAATTACTTCAGTCAGACACGCAGGTTCCCTGGGAGGCGCTGATGGACAGGGATGAAGGTACATCTTCCTGCTATAGCATCGGGAGCCCTGAGGAACCTGACTTGTTGGCCTAATGTAGACCCAACGAAATGCATTAGAAAACAGATCACCATCTCCCTTCAGAGAGCCAGAGTCCCTGATCGTGTCCAGGTGAAGGCTTGGTCTGCAGCCTCGCTGCTGTGATGGGAAGGACACTAAGCAGCGTCAGTCAACCTCCTGCCTCACTAGGTCTGGTCAGAGCAGCAGGCTAGCCCAGCCTCTCTTCAACTTCTCTACATCTACTGAGGCCTCCTGCCCTGTCTGCGGAGTGAAGCATCCTATGCTATTTACAATGCCTGTGTCTGGCTCCCTAAACCACTGGCCTCTGGTTTTCAGAGGACATTGAGTGCCAGGAGATATCCTCTCAGGTGGTTGTTTTAGGAAAAAGGAGGCCTTACCCTAAATCACAGCTCTGTTAGCATCTAGCCATGGGGAGTAGAGTTTGGAGATCCCTCCAATTTGACTTGTTTAATTGGAAGCTATTAAAAACAATAAATTCACCTTGCCTGCCTTACAGATGGACTTGATATTGCCAGAAATAGTGGCTGCTAAGGAGGGAAAGAAAGCCTGGCTTTCTCCATTTCCACAGAGTGGCTTCGTTCATAAGATTCATGTTTAAGGTCTACATTCTCTTTACGGCACGCCATTTATCTCTCTTCTCCTCATTTTTCTTGCCTCTGATCACTTTACCTTTCCTCCTCTTCGTTTCTTAAACTCTTTTTAGCTTGCCAACAATTTTCTTTGTTCCCTCACTCTCTTTACTCCTTCTTTTTCATTAGAAAGTGAATTGATGCTCTACAGAAGCCCGAGTGCCTGTGATCATTTTGTATTTTGTCCAGTGCTGAGCCTCAGCCAGATTTAATGTTGCCCAGGCCAGTAATAGCAAAGAAAACTGACACAGAAAGCCATCAATTCAGTGAAATTACTTGCCTAGAAAAAGCTCCCTCCTTTGGATTAGGTGGTAAAATTGTCTATTTTCCCAAATATTTTAATATAATTTTAAAGCGACATTTCACTTGATGTCAAGCTCCACAGGTAGGTGTAGTGGTCATCAAGGGTCTGTTCTCCATATTAACTGTGTGTATACACATGGTCACACACGCAGTCTCAAGTCACACAAACTTGGCGGCTGCCATTCAAAAAGCTATGGATACTACACTCACCCCTTGTAACCAGGAAGATAGATCTCAATTTTAGTCCTAAGATATATCATGAAATTATCTTATAAAAATATGAAAAAAAATAGAGTGTGCCTCTGTTTTTGGAAGGCTTAGCACCTCATTGTCCATGTTTATTGTAAAACCAATAAATGTTGCCATGGCAACAGATGGTCCAGTCTTTCCCTGATGCCTTAAAGACAACCAGGGTCTGCCTTACCTACCCCATGCTTGTCCTTGCTAGCGGCTGCAGGAACTTGAATATGGTGCTTTCTACCCAAGAGTCATGATGAGTGGCTACCTTCTGAATTTTCAAAATTCTTAAAACTGGCCCCAAACAAGTTAGTGTGTATTTCTAATACCAGAGACTCTAAGTCTACATACCACCACAAGGTCCGAATAACAACAGCAAAATAACTCTAAGGTGCCTTTCCTTTCTGTTCTCTGGGGCATCAAGGCCTATCATGATAGAATGTATAGCAAGGGCAAGAAGAGAGAAATGGAGATAATGCATTGCTCACCAGTCAGAGCGATCTCAACCTGACACCTTTGTTTGCTTATTTATAAAGCATAATCATTGTAACAGGTATCTTTGTGTTGGAGTAATAAATGTCCTCTTTTTTAGAGAAAATTAATTGAGTTGGATGCCTTAGATTTCTGTCAATCTTTAGGTTGAAAAAAATGCAGTTGTACTATCTATATCTCTGAAACTAACACGTTAACAATCAGGTTATGGGTATCCACAGTTGATCGAAACATTTTCACGAACAGAGACCTATTTGACTACCTGCAGAAAAAATCCGAGGCCACTAAGGGATAGCCGAGAAAGAGTGTAAATAAAAAGTTAAAATGCCCCAAAGTATGCATGCATTGATGCAAAAAATGTTTCCTGAGTATATATGTCTATGTATATAAATATATACATACATGTACATATATGTGGACACACACAAACACAATACAAATAAGGTTAAACCTATAGGAAGTATTTAGATGAATATAGAGTCCCTGCCCTGAAGGAACATAGATCCTGGTAGTGAGGCTCATATGCATACATCTATAATACAAATCTGAAAATAGTAATACAATTAGAAATTATGTTCAGATTTAATGTGAAGGGTGCTCAGAGAAGGATGAGGTACTCGAGTCAGAGAATGAGATTGAGAATGGGAGATGTGTTTTATGAGGATAGGGACATTTAGGCTGTCCTTGAGGGGTATCCAGGATCTGGGGATAAAGGGAAGTATTTCAGGAGGAGGAATCTATAAGCAAGGACACAGAGGCCAAAAGCAAGTGTGATAAAAGAGAATGTATTATCAGACTGGTTAGGAATCAGACCAGGGTATTACTTTCTTGTTGTGAACTTTTATAGGCCATATACTATCTACTAACAAATAGCAGCTTTGACCAATCAAAGCAGAAATCGCATTATCATGACTTGGGGTCAAAGCTTTCATCTTCTTAGTATGTGGCCTATGAGGTGGGAGTAGTGGATGGACGCTGGGCTTTTTTTTTTTTTTTTTTTCTTTTTGAGGCGGAGTCTTGCTTTGTCACCCAGGCTGGAATTCAGTGGCATGATCTCAGCTCATTGCAACCTCTGCCTCCCAGGTTTAAGCATTTCTCCTGCCTCAGCCTCCCTAGTAGCTGGGAATACAGGCACACACCACCATGCCTGGCTAATTTTTGTATTTTTAGTAGAGAGGGGTTTCACCATATTGGTCAGGCTGGTCTTGAACTCCTGACCTCATGATCCTCTCACCTCGGCCTTCCAAAGAAGCTGGACTTTTATCATCAGGATTTCCCCCCTATCTCCAGAATCCAGACCACTCTCCTGCAGGCCTCTATCTTTGCTTCTGCGTGGACAGCTCCTTATTCAGAGGAGCAGGTTAATAGGGTGGAGAGGGAGCATCTGCTTCAGAGACGGCTGTCAAGTGAAAGGCAGTAACATTGCCTCCAAACCAGCTTTTCATAGGCTTTTACTTATTATTTAATTTGGCTGCAGAGGATGGAATTAGGCTAATGGCTGTTAAGTGGCTAAGGCACAAACATGGTCCATCTGCCGAGAAGGCTCAAGGCCATTGTCTATTTCAAAGGCTAAGGGAAAAAAAAGATGAGTGAGACATACTGTTACACTAAGAGCCTCATCAAATGCCTTTTTATTCCCCCTCTGATCTTATTCCTTTCAACACTAGTGATTTTCACAGTACCATATTAAGAACTCAAAATCAAGGCCTAGATGCTGGCCCATTACCAAAGGGAAAATAGCCCATCCTTGCTTAAGCTACAGGCTATTGTAGTGGAAAGCAGCCTGGGCAGCAGCAAAATGATTCAGTCCATTAAAAAAAAAAAAAAAAAAAAAAAAAAAACAATTAGGAACAACAGCAATGTCCAGGGTACTGTGCAGAACACAAGAAAAATTCCCAACTTCAACTTGCCTCCCACCTTGGATAGATAGGAAGACAGAACATCAGTTCCCGATGAGTTCTAAGACGTGGTAATGTGGTCAGCAACTCCAAGAGAACCAGAAGGAAGCAGACGAAGAAGAGAGGCCATGTGTGGCAAGATTAGAGAAGGGTTCACAGAGAAGAACTTTATTTTTTGAGTTGGGCTTTGAAGAGGAATAATAATTTATACTTATAGAGCATGTATGCCAGGTAGTCTATACACAGTATCTAATGTAACTCTCACAGTATCCTGATAAGGTAGGTGCCATTATCTCCTCCCCCTTAACATTTTAGTAAACAGAGGCTAAGAGAAGTACCATCCATTGGCCAAGTAGAGTCAAGATTTCACCAGACTCTCTTCTTTTTCATCTTAGGTAGGACCTAAACATGCAAAGGAAGGATTGGGGTGAAAGGGGAGTGAGTGGGCTTCCGAGACAGAGAGTACTGAGTGAACAAAGTGTACAAGAGAAAAGTCAGGGTATAGATGATGCAGGTGAACTGACTGGCTTGGCAGAAACAAGAGGACAGAGATAGTGGAGGTAAGATGGAAAGAAAAGTTGAAGCCAGTGTGCTGGATGCCCAGAAAATCAAGCAAGGGAATCCACGTGCTATTAGTATTCAAAGACCTCTGTGCAGTGGAAAAGCAGGTCAAACTTCACGAGCATCCTTCCAGGACTCTTCTGGGTCACCTATCATGCATTGCAGGGCAAAGGAAAAATGAAAAATAGGAGGCCTGTAGGGCAACCCAGGCAAGTGGCACTGAAGACAGATTTAAAGTCTGGGATTCCCATTGTACCACGACTGGGATGTGGTGTGGAAGGGGAGAGGAAACAAAGTCAATCCACCAATAATGTTCAAGAAATATTCACTGAACATAGTCAAGCACTAAGGCAGTCAGGATAGGGAAGTAAACAAAACAAACAGAGAAGCATCCTTCATTTTGTTCAGGAAAACAATAACAGAATAATTTCAAATAGTCAATACTGGTACATGCGCCAATTGTCGGGAGAGAAAAGTGTGAGTAGCTAGGAGAGTATCAACAGGACGAATGGATAGGAGTTTGGGGCATTAGAAGGAAGAGGAAATGTCCATCCAACATCAGCACAGAGCTTTCTACCCTCCCAGCACTTCTGAAAATGACCTGCAAAGCTGAGAGCGCTAGCTCGAGCAGGACAGGACCTTCCAATCACAACAGGCTTGCAAGTGACTTTGGCCATACAGGACATTTTTCGTGACTCAGGAGGATGGACCTTGGAGACACTGGGAATGTGGGTCACTGTTCTAGGTATAGGGCCTGTACTCAAGGTGGACCCAAGACAAGACCCCGAATCCCCGAGGGTGCCAGAGCCAATGATGTCTCCAATCATACTTGGAGTTTCTCTTTGTGCAACGCCTAAAACTCAACTGAGATTGCTTTTTATTCTAGTAAATAAGAACAAAGAAACAGGCGCTGGGATTTTGAGTCTAGTTCAGTGCACTGTTCTAGATTCTGAAGATACAGGATCAGTGAACAAAACAAAGCTTCTACTTTTATGAGTTTAGGTGCTAGTGAGGAACAACTAGAAATCCACAGTTCATAAATGTACACAACATATTAGCACGCCCATGCTCATTGCACCACTAGTCACAATAGCCAAGATGTGTAAACAACCTAAATGTCAATCAACAGACGAATGATTAAAGAAAACGCAGTAATATACACTAATGCATGTAACGGTATGCAATATACACACAATTCAGTCTTAACTAAGAAAGACATCCTGCCATGTGACAACATGGATGAATCTGGAGGACATCACACTCGGTGAAATAAGTCAGTCACAGAAGGGAAAACACTGCACGATTCCACTTACATGCTGTATCCCAAACACCCAAACACATAGAGTCACAGTCGAATAGTGGCTCCCAGAGGCTGGAGGGAGGGAGAGACGTGGAGTTGCTGTAAAATGGGCATAAAGTCTCAATTATGCAAGATACTCTCTACAGAGCTGCTACACAACAACGTTCCTATAATTAACGGTATGGTATCGTACACTTTAAAATGTTTTAAGAAGGTAGATCTCATGTTAGGTATTCTGACCACAATAAAATAAAGTTTAACAAACATAAAAATATACGGACATTTCTCAGAGCATTGAGTGGTAAAGATTGCCTAGCACTGGGGTGGTGGGGCCATTTTATATCAGTTGCCAGCATGGGCATCTCTGATATGTTGCCACCTTGAAAAAAGTGAGAAGTGAAGCCCTTGAGATACCATGAGAACGGCCTTTCCAGGCAGAGAGAACAGCAAGGACAAAGCCCCTGTGGCTGAAGGGCTGAACAGCAGACATTGATTTTAGGTCAAGCAATCACTCCTCCTAGAAGCAAAGCAAGTCAGCTTTGAGGAATACTCTCTCTTCTGCAAACAAGCCTCTATTACCAGAGAAGCAGCACCGATTTGGTAAATGAGAAGGGCTAAGTGTTGGCAGTTCCCCCAAAATAAACTTTTGGATATGATAATGATTGGGCTTAACTTGTTTTCTTTTTCTTTTCTTTTCTTTTATTTTTTTGAGATGGAGTCTCACTCTGTCGCCCAGGTTGGAGTGTAGTGGTGTGATCTCAGCTCACTGCAAGCTCTGCCTTTCAGGTTCACGCCATTCTCCTGCCTCAGCCTCCCAAGTAGCTGGGACTACAGGTGCTCGCCACCACGCCCGGCTAATTTTTTTTTTTTTTTTTGGTATTTTTAGTAGAGACGGGGTTTCACCGTGTTAGCCAGGATGGTCTCAATCTCCTGACCTCGTGATCTGCCCGTCTCGGCCTCCCAAAGTGCTGGAATTACAGGCGTGAGCCACCGCGCCTGGCCAATTGGGCTTAACTTCTGTTACAATAACTTGCTCATCACAGCACCAATGGCCTTGTGACCAGGATAGCATTGCATGGGCCATCTTACCATTTGATAATAAAAATAGTCATAATACTACTAATAATAACAAACACTATTCATAGGTGCCAGTGTTTATTGTGTGCTGACTTTACATTAGGCTTTGCATCAAGTGCTTTCAATGCATTATTTCATCTAAACTTCACACTAATCTCAGGAGGAAAAATTCAGGCTTAAGTATATTAAATTAATCACAAAACCCTAGGAGAGAACACCATCACTCACATTCAGATCTGACTGAAGCCAGCGTCACTTATTAACTGGGATGTTAGCTACCCCCATATACGTAACTGACTGGCTTCCATGTGAGACGACAAGGCCCCTGAGGGCTAAGGCACTAGATAAATTGAAAAAATGAGTCCCATGGACAGACCCCAGTGTCTCACAGATGTTCTCTTCACTGTGAATGTTTCATGCAAACGTGTGTCATTCCCGCACCCACCTCCCTGCCTTCCTCTCTTTCTTCTTACACCAACCACTTTCTGAGTGTGTCTATGTGCCCGGTTCTCATAGTGTGCTGGGATTTCATAAAGAAAGACAGGCAGACAGTCCCGGGCAGGGAAGGGGATGGCAGGGGCGCAGAACTCCCGGACAATCAGAGCAGATGACTCCACGGGCAGGGAGGGTTCCTGAAGCGGTCCAGGTGTCATCTCACGCACAATGCAAAGGAACAGTAGTATCAGGTAGGAAGATAAACCCAGTCCCTCAATACCAGGTAGGGAGAACACAATGTAAGAAGGCTTCAAGGTAAACAAGTCCAGGCCACCATCATGCAAAGGAAGGGGGCCTTTTTCTGGCCAGCTGCAGGGAGCCTAGAGGCAGAAGGGAGGCCACAGAACATAGCACCGCTCTTGGACCCCTACAGTGTTCCCAACAGGAAGGGTGGATTAGCCAGAGTGTCACAGAAAGCTCTCTGGGGCTTGGGACTCAGCAGGTGAACGCCCACATTCTTCAGTGTCACAGAAAGCTCTCTGGGGCTTGGGACTCAGCAGGTGAACGCCCACATTCTTCAACACAAAGGAGCCAGTGTCCAAGAAGCCAAAAGTCTGCCTGGGTTGTCAGGACCACACAGTCACTGGGGGATGGGACCCCCCCTCCTTTCTTCTTGCCCCGTCCCCCACCATTGCTTGTACCTCGGGTGACAATTGGGAAAAATCTGAAAAGGATAGTTAATGTGGGAAAGTATCCCCGACAAGTATTACAACAGTTTACAAAACTACAAAACTTAAAAACAGCATAGAACTGGCCCAGCAATAGTCTGCCCTATCAATGGAATAAAAGAGAGTCCAGAATTTGATCCAGACACACATAGCCAGTTACATACCATCAGTGGGAGGAGGTAGGCTCATGAATGATACAGAAGGAAAAAGCTGGATTCCCCTTCCTGGTGTAAAATACATTTCAGATGCACCAAGAATTTACACATAAAAATTAAATTATAAAACCACTGGGAAAATAATTCATATTGTTCAAAATCTTGGAACAGAGAAGATCTTTCCAGACATCAGCTCAGACACCAGAAAAGCAAAGTAATTTGACTACACAAAATTAAACATTTTATACAGAAAAATACATATGCTAAACAAAGTAAGACTGCAAACCACAAACTGGGAAGTAATTTATAACATGTGTAACAATGCTCAAATTATTTGAACACATTATGTGTTCTTGAAAATCAATAAGATGGGTAAAAAACAGGTAAATAATGTAAGCAAGCTATATAAAGAAAACGAATTGCAAATGCACAGCAAATATATGAAAAGATGCTGAACTTCATAATTAAACATATATAAATTAGATACTTTTTTCAAAACCACATTGAGATACCATCTCATACCAGTTAGAATGGCAATCATTAAAAAGTCAGGAAACAACAGGTGCTGGAGAGGATGCGGAGAAATAGGAACACTTTTACACTGTTGGTGGGATTGTAAACTAGTTCAACCATTATGGAAAACAGTATGGCGATTCTTCAAGGATCTAGAACTAGAAGTACCATATGACCCAGCCATCCCATTACTGGGTATATACCCAAAGGATTATAAATCATGCTGCTATAAAGATACATGCACACGCATGTTTATTGCGGCACTATTCACAATAGCAAAGACTTGGAATCAACCCAAATGTCCATCAGTGACAGATTGGATTAAGAAAATGTGGCACATATACACCATGGAATACTATGCAGCCATAAAAAAGGATGAGTTTGTGTCCTTTGTAGGGACATGGATGCAGCTGGAAACCATCATTCTTAGCAAACTATCGCAAGAACAGAAAACCAAACACCGCATGTTCTCACTCATAGGCGGGAACTGAACAATGAGATCACTTGGACTTGGGAAGGGGAACATCACACACCGGGGCCTATCATGGGGAGGGGGGAGGGGGGAGGGATTGCATTGGGAGTTACACCTGATGTAAATGACGAGTTGATGGGTGCAGCACAGCAACATGCCACAAGTATACATATGTAACAAACCTGCACGCTATGCACATGTACCCTAGAACTTAAAGTATAATAATAATAAAAATAAATAAATAAATAAATAAATTAGATACTTTTTAACTACCAGTGTGACCAATGTCACATTTTAGAAACACCCCACTACTCACCAGGCTTTCTGGAAATGTCTATACACATCCTTGTACGTTCCATTCCATTGCACCTTCCAATAACATTTACATTAGGTAATTTTCAATATTTCGTAAGCTTTTAATTTGTATACCATTAGTCCTAGTAACTCTATAGCCAAGAATTTGCTTTCAGAGGCACTTTCCTGTATACAGGAAGATGCTCATGGTAGCCTGTTTGACAGAGCAGAAGAATTGGAAATAATGTGCACATAAATTTATAAGGAACTAGTGAGATATGTTATGGAACCTTACAAAATAGAGTATTATTCTTCTAGGTAAAAGAAACAAGGTTAATTTATACATACAGACATGGAAGCATACTGTTGATATACTATCTGTAGAGAAAAGAAATCACAGATCAATACGTGGAACATATTTCATTTGTGAAGATTCATATTGTGTGCATTGTGTACAGTTAGAGATGAAAGTAAAATCCATGCCAACCTGTGGACTCCTCTGGAGAAGAAAGAGAAAGGTCTCTTCAAGGAAACTTCTCCTTTCGATTTCTTAAAACACTGAACTCTAGCTTTTAGCAACAGGCATAGTTCCTTCTCTTTCTCTCCTTTTTATTTTTTCTTAACAATTGCATATATGTTTTACATTTTCTTTTTATTTTAGAGAGCAACAAAGATCAGGAAACGGCCTATTTGACCTTGAGGCAATGTATGGGACTTAGGTGCATTCTCCTCTCTAAAATAAGGGCACCAGAAGGCGTCTGACATCTTTCCAGACTAAAGCTTCCGGGCGTCAGAAAGATTCTTGCTTAAAAAGCACATATGTCTGTCCAGCCCAAGTGTGCTAAGGAGGGATGGCATGAAGCACTCATCAGCAGTCCATTTCCCCACGTCTCCCAGTCTCCCGCGAATCTCCCACTGCCTGCATGACCCAGCTTCCCAGGCCTGTTTATAACGTCTACCTACCTGATTTATCTCCCCCTTTACCCCGATTTCCTGGATCGCTTTCTCAGTCTCCTTCTGGACTGAATCTGGCTGTAACTTCTGGGTTCTATCAATCTTCCTCTTACATAACTAACCCCAGTTCATTAACTGTATACAATGTATAGATACATTCAATGCATCAGCCTGCACCCTGCTACGGACCAGGCATGGAATATACTATCCGCCTGCGCTGGGAGACATTTAATAGACAAGATTGCTTATCGCTGGCAGGAAGAGATTTGCCAGACGCCATCTATTCATTTTAATACTTGTGTCTCCTGGAGATTCCCGAATGGACCCATCAGAGTGAGCAATTATATTCACTCTTCTAAGTGAGACTTCGGGAGCATATCAGTAAAGGTGCAGGAATGTCAGCGAGAGGTCATGCACAGTTCTGAGACTACCCCACAGGGGAAATTAACAAGTATGCAATTTGTCCTTTCTTCTTAACAAATACCGGCTGGCTAATGGGTTATTTGGGTGAGAGTTTTGAAACGTTGGCAATTTTAGGTAAATCTTGAACACCTGATTAACTTGTTAGTTTGTATATTTCACTTTTTACTATTTTCAGAGAAGGGTATAGGTTTACATGTGTTAGGGGCTCATTCTAGATTCACCCCCCCTCAACCTTTAACCTCAAATGGACCAGAAAAAAAGTTAAGGAGGTGCCAGTCAAGAGTGCCTTTAACCACACCTGGTGGGGTAAAGGGTTCCACGTAAATGCAAGGCCAGAAACGTGTATGCCCAGATATGAGAGCACTGTGGAGTTCAGGCATCTTACTTCCTGCACTGCTTCAAATTAAACCCCTGAATGCACCGTTCAATGCTACAGCAGACCTCTTGCTACGTGTGTGTGCGTGAGACAGGAGATGCTGAGGAAACAGGGAAAGAGAGCCTCTGTTTGTTTTACACAAATAACTAAAAATTGGACTTGACTTATGCAGTTTTGCGAATTGCCCTATAAGGAAAATGCCTCAAACCTTTAATGCACATACTGCTGATTTTCCGGATTTGTGCTTGCTGAAAGACGAAAACAAAACAAAACCACAAACAAGGAAATCTGACTACACACCAATGGGACTGTGTTTAGTTCAAAACTCCAGGCATGAAGCCCAAATAGATCCAGGCTGGGTTTTATCCTTACACAACAGGGAAGATGATAAAATGCATTTACTTAGTCTTGCATCATGAGAGCCAAATGATTCCAAACTGAACTAATCCTGTTCTATCGCAGGAGCAGTGTTTTGGTTCTCCGCACTACACATGTCAAAATGGTGATGCCATGGCATGATACATTTCCACGACACCCCTTCGAGTGTGATCAGGCATATACTCCAACACATAAATGTGCTGTACACATTTGCTTAAATAAATAATTCATGAAACTACAAATACCTATCCCTGAAGCAGCTTCCAACTCTTAAACACTCTAAGCATGCTCATCCTCATTTTAAACAGGAGGAGATGAAGTACATGTTGCAATTCAGATGGAGGGGATGCCAATCCACTGGGACCTATTTTGAATTAGTGAGGAGTGAGCTACTGGATATCAATGGCGGGCAGAATTTTATTTCAAGGGCAAAACGCTGAGATTACATGCTGATATCATTGTTCCTCATGTGGAAGCAAGACTGAGATGAGCTGTGGACATCCAAACTGCCGCTTGTGTTCCCTACGTTTTGTGCATGAAGCAGTGACCTGTCTGAGCTCCCTCCTGCAAAACTGGGGCCCCTCAAATGTAGTTCATCAAGAGCTCACCACTAATCAGCGCCCCTGCCTCCTATGTCTAAAGCAATATGAGCAGAAGGATTCATAAAGCCCAGCACATAACTCACTACTACAAGTCAGTGTCTGATTTTTTTTAACAAATGGAGAATTTTACTCTGTACCTAGTATTTCTGGATATAAAGCACTTCACATTTTCCAGGCGAATTGTTTTCGCACCAGCCAGTGTCATTTATCTGCTACCAAAAGTGTATCAGTGTCACATAGGTTGTTTTCAAATTACTAGCCGTTTTCTAAGCTCTCACAAAAAAGAAAAAAAAATATTTCAGAAAAGTTTATGAACAGGAAGAGCACAATTTTCACAAACAACACGCAAATATGGCTTTTATAAAGTTCCTCTAAGAAAGACTCTTCTTCAAGGAATATCAGTCTAACAGGTAGTTTTTTTTTCCTTTTAGAAAAATGCGAGTTGGAATTAGAATGTCTGCCAGCCTCTAAGAGAGCAACTCAGGCTGTCACCATGGATGTGTAGGGGAGGATCAGATTCCAATGCTGTGCTTTTGATTATCTGCATTTTGAAGAATATTCTTGGCTTATTTGTGTTCTAATTTGGCAAGACATTTCTAATGACAGAACTGGCACCTATAGAGAGACAGAAAAAAAAAAGGAAAGTTGCATTTCTAAAATTCTTTATCCATGCTTGGGCCAACTAGCTGGGAAAAGTGATAGGTGGAACTGAGGGTAGGTGCTCAGCGAGTGAAGGGAAAAAAGGAGCCAGAGAAGTAGGAATGACAGTCGGCACCCCTGCCCGACTGGTCTCTGTCACTCTGGCAGGACGCCAACCCAGACTGACGAAATCAGACACCTAGAGAGTAGACTCAGAAAAGAGAAACAGGGAACAGTGGTGGCTCTTAAACTGTAGCTGCATTAGAACCATCCGAAGGTTTGTTGCTGCACAGATTATTGGGCCCTCCCAACTGGGTGCTGTAGGTCAGCAGAGCCAGCTTTGGGACTGACCTCTAGCCACCCATTCTTTGTTGTGTCACGAGCCCAGAGTTGATGACTTGGGTGCAGTTTCCATGTGAGTGAGCCTGGAAATTGAATCCACACCAGTTGCCAGGGGAAGGGGCACAGTAGCAAGAGAGCTTCCTTAGTGGAGATGTGGCCTCTGCTAGCACAGGGGTCTGGAGACTCAGAAACCAAACTGATAAGTAACTCAACACCAAGTGGATGGTAGAAAGGGGAGGTGAAAAGAGGACAGAAGGCCACAGTGACCACGCAAGGCTGTTGCAGATGCCTCTTTCACTTGACGACTCCAACCCCTTGACTGGATTCCAAAAACCCAGAGTTGCATGCCTAGCTTTTAGTCTCTCTGCCAGGAATGCCCTGCAGTAGCCCCACATGGATAAACTCTATGCATTCTCTCTCTTTTTTTTTTGTTTTGTTTGAGATAGGGTCTCACTCTCTTGCCCCGACTGGAGGGCAGTGGTCTGATCTCGGCCCATCACAACCTCCACCTCCCAGGCTCAAGTGATTCTCCTGCCTCAGCCTCCCGAGTAGCTGGGACTACAGGCGCCCGCCATCTCACCCGGCTAGTTTTTTTGTATTTTTTAGTAGAGACGGGGTTTCACCGTGTTAGCCAGGATGGTCTCGATCTCCTGACCTCGTGATCCGCCCGTCTCGGCCTCCCAAAGTGCTGGGATTACAGGCTTGAGCCACCGCGCCCGGCCTCAAACTCTTGACCTCAAACGATCCACCCACCTCGGCCTCCCAAAATTCTGGGATTACAAGCATGAGCCACCGCGCCCGGCCTAAACTCTACGAATTCTTGAAGAGCTGAGACAAATGACCTCCCTTCTGCATCATCTTCCTGGATCCACGGACTGTCGCACAGAAATAGCTGTTCCCTGTGCAGAGACAATGTTCTATGTCCACCAAACCATCAACATTCCCCTCCCGGGCCCAGAGAAAAGGTGCCTCTCCCAGCCCCTTGCTTCCAGGTAGGAACTCATGGCAGTTCTAGGTGCTGCTTCCAGGACTGGCCCCAAAAGATACTACATCACTCTCTACCCTCCTCTGCCCACTTGCATCAAAATAAGGACTACAACACGGATCACAGGAAAAAGAGAGCCCAATCCTCAAATCATGCCCTGGAAGAAGTCATGCAGGAGAACCACTACATGCGTGGCCATTGCATGACTAAGAATTAATATGTGTTGTGTTGGTTTGCTAGGATTTAGGGGTTGTTATTACAGTGGCTGACCCTACTAATCCACTCTCTCTCTGCTTTTGTATAGCAGTTTTACCTGCCTCTGCCACATCCTATTCCATTTACATTACAGCTAGCTGTTTAAATGCCCGTCTTCCTGTGAGATGATAACTTCTTTCATTTTATTCAGTTTTTAAAAAATCCCCAGCACCTAACAAAACTGTGGCATTAAATGGATAATCAATAAATGTCTTCAGAAGGGAGGAGAAGAAAAGAGGAAAAGGAAGCAAGCAAAGAAAGAAAAATGGGTTAGATAATATGAGATGATGTTCCATAACTGTAAGTGTGTTCTTTAATATGGATGATTAGGTAGAAAACACCTGCCCATTGGAATGGATCTACACCTCACCTAGATTAAAGGGCAACGAAGTAGAGTGGAAACAGAAGAACTGGCTTGAGAGTCAAGCTCATTATTTAGTGTTTTGGTTTTGTTTTGATCTCTCCAAGTGAATAATATCTGTTACCCAATAATAACAAGAGTCCATTTTTATTGAGCTGTGTTAGGTGCTTTACAAGGTTATCCCAATTTTCCTGACACCTCACAGGCTTGTGGTAGGAGTCAAACAAAGTTCTATCATTCATTTACCCCCTTTTTGTTCCACAGTGTTCTGCACTGGAGATACAGAGATCAAAGACATACATCCTGCCCTCCAGGTGCTTAAAGTCCTAGGGGAGAGAGAGACAAGCACAGAGAATATGAGGAAATGCTTTGTCACTTGTAAGACACTACACAGAGGTAAGGAGCTAAGTGATTAAGTCACTCGCCCAAGGTCACATGGCCACACGCTGCTATGGAGAGAGCCAGGGTTCGAATCCATGTCCCATGGCTCTTTCGCTGATGCCGTTCTAACTCTCCCCTAAAGGGTGGTGGCTGGGGCGGGATGGCAGAGAAGGGAACAGAAGCCCACGATGCAACTCCAGGCTTTTAATTCCCACTCAGAGAAATGATATAGGATAACAGGTTTCTATTCTGTTGCTCTTAGAAAATAGAACCACACAAACACAACATTGAAAAATGTCAGCTAGTAAGTGGCATTGAATCAACAGACTGATAAGTTACTACCCATTTTGTACAATGTGCCTGTCATCTTGTGACCATGCAGAATATCTTCCCTCTCCCCTTTAACCCTTCCATATGCCCTATTCCCACTGCCATGTGGACCTGCTCTTCCAGTCAACAGAATCATCTAAGAGGAAGCCTTTCATGCAGGGGTTTACTTTGATAAGTTTTAGTCATTTGCACCCATATTAAGAAATGCTATTTAAAGACACTATATCAGCCTATAAACTATGTTGTCAAAGGAAGGTTAATCCATTTACTTAAATAATTGTGATAATTATCAAAATTCAGGCTTGTAGCAATGTTAGGGCAACATGCCAGATTCAGTGACAAACCCCCTGTGCGTTGAATATTGGCTGGACACAGAGAGAGGTAGATCCCCATGTCTGGTATCAGATATTCAAATATTCCATAAACCTAGAATCAGATAAAAGACATTCTCATCCCAAAAGTCACTTAGTACTGCCTAAAGAGATAAAATAAGAAAACATTACTGAAAGCTTCGGGACAATCATTTGTAATCTGAGAGTCTCTCGCTCAGGTTAACTGGACTATGTCTATAAGGTATTCTCTGCTAAGACAGGCAGTCATATGTACATTGTGCATGTACGTATACTTTGCACCACCTGTAAAACACTGGGGAAAACCAAGTAAATAGAGATACCTTCCAGTAAAATTTAAAATACATATGTATTTATCTCACAATGTAGATCCACTAACATCTTGTTTTATCTCCAACAAGCACCACCCACTTTTCTTCCTCAACAACCGAGGCCCGGGAGAAGCTGATAATATTTTGTGGTTATTCCATTGTATTAGTTAGTCATGGAACTGTACGTAAGTTGCACCACGTGGCACTTTGCATTAGATCCCACAATCCTGGGGAAGCATCCGGCAAGGCTCTCCAGGCTGGAGACATGATGTAAAGACAAGCCAGATCTCTGCAGAATCGTCATCACACACTGGGATCGTCTTCAGTGAGACTAAAAACAGTGAGAAAAGCTCTCTGAAGGGAGGTGTTTTACACAGTTTCAAATAGGTTTCTTTTCCTTCTGGGTTCATCTTGAACCTCTAGAGCAGAACTACTTAGACAAGAGAGAACACACAGCTAAAAGTCTTAAGGATAATGAAGTAGCCCACGGTGAGGTTTCCTCAAATAAAACTTTCTGTTATCCTCACACACCCACTATCCCTGCCTCACATCCATCCTACTCCAATTTGGCATCCCTCCATGCTACTCTCCTAATCTGCCCCTCTGTGCACAGAGCATAGTATCATTCAAGGGGGTAAAAGAAGAATCTTGAAAGTCCACTTCTTCATTTGGTAAATTCCTCATGCTCTCAATTGTCCTGTTGGAAAATTCATAAAAATATGTAATCAGATTGTTCCGGCTGAGTAGCTTGCAAGAATCAGGGGTACTAAGAGAAGAAAGATTTCCAAAACAAGCCACAGAAATCCCTTCACACCAAAGGTGTGCCAGCCCTCTGCTTGTGCTCTGCCTCTTGCCTCTGCTCTCTGGCGCCATACTCCCTCCGTCTGCACAGATGAGATGGAACTTTCTCATCTGTATGCAATCGTGCACTAGTTAACGTGTGTCTGAACATTTACCTCTCCAATTACTCCCATCTTTTTTTCTTCCCTTCTCTACTATTCCCCTGAAACCTCTCTTGCCAAAATCCTCAAGCTATCATCTTATCCCGTCCCACGGATACTTTTCACTTCTCCTTTTCCGGAACTCCCGGTTGTGGCAGCATTCCACAAAATGGGTCACTCTCTCCATAAAATATTTTCTTCTCTTGGATTTTTTGGTCTCAAACTCTCCCTGGGTTGCTTCCTACCTCACTGGCTGCCGATTCTCTGCTCCTGCTCCCTCCAACCTTTAAATATTGCGGAAGCTCAGGACTCCGATCCTCCGTTCTCCTCTCTAGCTACACTTTCTCCTTATCTTGGTGATTCTACCCAATTTCAGAATTTTAAAAACAAATATAAGCTGGTCTCTCCCCTACTTAAATCCCCAAGTTTCATCTCTTTCCTGAGCTTTGCAATCATAAGTCCATCTGTAAACTCTTCTTGATGCTCAATGAACATCATAAACTTTGTGTATCTAAGGGCCCTCTTGCTCCCTCATTTCTCTCCTTCCCACCTACTCCACCAGTCTCTCCACATTGGTGAAAAGAATCATAACCCAACAGGTGCTTGAGTCAGCTCTTGGAAGTCATCCTGGATTTTTTTCCACTCTCTCATCACAAATCCAGCATCATGTCCTCAGGGCTCCTTAAAATATATGTACACACTGTTTCTATGTCTCTGTTTATTCACTGCCACGCCTCCTTCCACACCACCACCATCACCTCTTATAGGCACAGCCACAGGAAGCTCCGGAACAGTCTTTTCCTCTTGTCACCCTGCCCCACCCACACTTTGCATCATACATAGAGCAGCGAGGGCGTTTCAAAGACATACACATGACCAAGCCATTCTTTCACTTAAAACCTCTTATCCTTTCCATTGTACGCAGAGAAAATGCAAACTCTTCACCCTGCCAGCAAAGCCTGGCATAAGCCGGTCCCTGCCCACCTCCGTGACCTCGTCTTGTAGTGCCCTCATACTTAGCACTGTGATCAGCCCCAGCGACTTCCTTTTTCTTTCCCTAGCTTGCCAAGACGGTTGCAGCCACACAGCTTCATACTTGTTTTCTCTCTCATTAGAATTCTGTACTTCCTCCCAGGCTCTGTGCATGGCTGCCTCCTGCCCATCCCTCGGGGCTCAGGTCCACTGTTCCCATCTCCACAGTCCATTCCTGACCAACACACTCCAGTTATTTTCCATCACATCACCTGTCCTTTTGTTCACAGCCCTGTCGTCAAAAGCTTCCCTGTTTAATTATATGTTTATCATCGGCTTTTCCCACTGAAAGGTGACTTCCATGAAGGCAAGGACCTTTTCTGGGTCACCTGTGTATCCTGACCACTTAGAATCCTGTCCAGCGCCTAGTAAGCACTCAACACGTGTTACAGAAAAGACTGAAGGAATGAACAAATGATGGGTAATAGTTAAATTAATTAACAGCATGCCTATTAGGACCCAGACACAGTAAACAACATTATTTTCAGGCTTGGCTCAGTAATCTCACCAAAAAGGCACTCAAGTTCAGAGGACCTGCTACATGCAACCTAAAAAAAAAAAGAATCTCATGTTTTATCAGCCCTTTGAGACATTTTACTGAACATGCCCTACAAAATGACATTAATCCATACCTCCTGCCCTTTATTATAATTCTAACATGGGGCCAGCTTTCTAAATGGAAACTATGTAAATTTCTACTAGAAGTAAAAAAAATATAATTTATTGCTAGAGTTAGACCCAGAACCAGATTACCGAGGCATTAAGTGTAGAGTACACCTATGCTTAGATCAGTCTGTAACTAGAGAAATGAGAAGAGGCTTAATGAGTCCAGGAGTCACTTTCAGATGAAAATTTTTATGTGGTATATGAAAGACTTTGCTATTTCATTCACCTCTGACCAAGAAATTGTCCGTAGGACTTCAATCACTTTTGCAATAATGAGAAGTCATCACTGTATCTCAGGCCTCTCTCTACAACATGTACCCCCACTGACCAATACCTGTCAGTGGTCCATGCAGCGCACAGAGAGTTCCACCCACACAGCTCCCGTGTAAGCTCACACTTTATCTCCCTGTCATATCTGTCTAATAGAACAAGAAATAACACAGAGAATATTAAAAAACATTAATAGCTAGAATAAATTACTAATTCAATTAAAGTACGAGTCCAATAACAATTCTTTTTCATTGCATTTATTAAAAGGAATAATTAACTGCTAAGAGGGTATTTAAAAAACACACATAAACTGCTGACTTTACTCCTGAGTGAAAATGCAGAACTTCTGTTTCTGCAGAAATAAAAGAGTAGACGTTCTCGATACACAATGTAGATAGGGAATAATTTCCCTCCTGCTTATTTTCTTCACATTTTCAGAGCTGAAACCTAAAGAGTTAAAATAGTAGGTGGGTGGGACACTCTCTAAAGATAAAGCTTACCTTTAGGACTGAATAGAAAACGGTGCTTGACTCTTTGCCAAGCAGTTTGCTTGAATATGTTATTTAATTATTCTCAGTTACATCACCTGTAACAAACTAACATAGTCTGTTAGTAAGTGATTGATAACCCTGCTGTTAATACAGAGTAAGTTCTGTGTCTGCTTCAGTTCCATCCAGGGATGTATCGTAGTTAGAACTGTTTTCCCCAGAACAGTGGCTGATCTTGGAAACCAGTTCCTTTGGTTTGTGTGTGTATGTGTGTGTATGCATGTGTGTAGTTCTTTTTAAAACTGTTTTTATTTCAATAGTTTTGAAGGTACAAGTTGTTTATCGTTACATAAATGAATTTTATTGTGGTGAAGTCTAGGATTTTCATGCACCCATCACTCAAGTAGTGTACATTGTATCCAATAGGTCATTTTCCAACCCTCACCCCCTACCCACTCTCCTTCTGAGTCTCCAATGTCCATTATATCATTCAGCAACAAGTTCCTTTTGGCCAGTGGCTTGGTAACCTAGAATTTAGCAATGTTCAAGTCTTGATAAAAAGGCATGGGAGAAAACAGCACTTCCATAGAAGGCTCTCAAAATTTAGGAGGGATAAAAAAAATATGTCCTACAGTAATACCTCCATTTTCTGGTATTATATAGAAGAACGCAATATAGGATAGAAATGAATTCCAAGATAAACTGAAGTTTAATCCTATATGTTCAAACTTATTTTAATTTTAACCACCTTTAGTAAGTTGCTTAAAGCATATGGCTCACTTGAATGCCTTGAGAGACTGAGAATGCGGAATGTAATTTTATATGTTTTAAAATGTTGCTGTCTCTCAACCACCATTCTCAACACCAATTTTTATACTGATATTCTTAGGAGTTAATGAGATATTTAAGAATCCATTTTTATGCATATATATATATATAAATATATATGCAATTTCCATGATTCCCCTCTTTTTATCACTCTTAGTTATTACAATAACTGAGCAAAATTACAATGCTGGTACTTTAATGCTGATTTAACCTAAGAACAAAGTATCAGTATTAATGATAGTGAATGCCACTATTTTATTAAAAAGTGAGATTTGCCACTGTCTTCCTCTGCCTGTTCCTTGTTCTTTGTTCTACATGAGACGGTGTGAATCTGGGACAGATTCCTCTGTAATTTTGGTCTAAAATTCTACAGGTAAGGAGGTTAGTGAAAGAGGTCCTAATTAAAAATATATCATTCTATGGATGAGGAAATCAGGCAACATAAATTGTACCTGGCCCTGGCAGTAAGAGAGCTGCAGAGGAAATCTTATGAAACAGGCCAGGGAACCCTCCCTTTCCCTCCCCCGACCTATCCCCATGACACCCTTCTCTTAACACTAATTTTCTGTGGTCAGCACACATGCATGCACACACATGCATGTAACCCTCCAACTCCAACATACCTCCCCCAGGGAACTTTGGATATGGAAGTGGCCAAAAACTAGTTTTTAGGACAAATATTTATGACTAATAAACACAAGAAATCAATCCCGATCTCATAAGTGAAGTAGGAAAAGGAAGTAAAGACAAAAAGCAGACATTCTGAATGGGTATTAAGCAGGGCAGGTGGCTAGTGATGCTTTCCCAAATAGGTTGCCCATGTTTAATTCAAAGTAGTAATGTGGCAAAGAAATCTCTGAGTACTTCTCAAGTTGTAAATAGTTCATTATGTAAATACCACAATAACACTAATACAACAAAGCCACCAGTACTCAGTTACCTTAAAGTAGCCGAGAATATAAGCATTGCAGTCAGTAACACTCTCCATATTAACTTATCAACCCCATCAGCTTAGTCTGCTTCACCAGCAAACCTAACTGTGATGATCTCTCAATTGTTACTGCCTCCATCATTGCCAAATCTTCCACTGTCCCTCACCTGAATACTGCAGTGTCCACTTCTCAGGCTTATAAGCTAGTCTCCAAGGGGCCAGCCAACAGCATGCTGTTGTCACCCAGTGGCTCAGACCATGTCACTTGCTCCACTGGAAACTCTCTGATGACCTCCTCTTGCACAATGAAAAGAGATCCCCAGCTGTGGCCTGGCTTACAGAGGCCTGCAGGTCTGTCCGCTCCACCTCTCCCCATTGCCTATGCTGCTGCACACACAGGGGTCTCTTCGCTCTCCCTCCAGCACAGGATGCTTGCTCCCTGCGGTGTCCTACTCTCAGATCCTTGCCCAGCCAGCTCCTTCTCTCCATTGACGTCTCAGCTCAAACGTCACTTCCTCTCAGAGAGACA